>NC_138168.1:76672052-77401643 GCF_964165515.1 Mesoplodon bidens | reverse complement strand
TAGAGTTAGTTAGATGAACTATTTGAGAATGGTGTTCTCATTTGTTTTGTTTTGCCTTTGGCAGCACTGCCTGTGAGATCTTAGTTCCCTGACCAGGGATTGGACACACACATGACCCCTGAATTGCAAGCTCGGAGTCTTTACCACTGCACCACCAGGGAAGTCCAATGGTGTTCCCATGTGAATGTCCTAAAGTCAACCTATAAGCTTAGACATCCTGTCATATGAATCTTTAGTGCTGACTTCTTCATTTGCTCAACAATCTTTTCTTGAGCTTTGTGATAATAGATCCAAGTGCCCACTTAACACATGAGACTGTCAAGAAAAAACAGGAAACCTAGACTCCAGGACCTTGATATGGAATTCCTAGGTTCACATTTCCCCTTTATTGTTACTTAAGACAGAAGCAAGAGGAAGGATTTACTATTTACATCCCAAGAAAAACAGAAAATCTAGGACAAGTAGTCATAAGACCCAGCACAACACGAGGGTTGTATTTAAATGCTTCTCCACAGGCTTCATGATCAGAATTGCTGCCAGCCTGAAGATTACAGAGTAGACCCCGTTTTCCCCCCAGGGAGCCAAGGAGTGGAAATGCTGACTTCGAGTGGCATTTCTACAACCCTACACATGTATGCGCCGGCCTTTCGTAAATGGAAACTCTGCAAAACCTATGTAACAAAAATACATTTATCCACCTAATAGTTTTAAAATGGAAGATTTTTTTAAAACACTGAATCCATGGAAGTGCACTTTTAAATTTTTACTTCCCCTGTCTCATGCATCCATTGGGCAGGGTTTCTCAACCTTGGCACTATTGGTATTGGGGGTCGGACAATCCTTGTCGTGGAGGCCGTCCTGTGCACTGTGGGATGTTTAGCAGCATCCCTGGCCTCCACCCACAACGTCTCCAGACGTTGACAAATGTCTCCTGGGGAATAAAATCACCCTGTTGAGAACCACTGCCTCGGAGTGAGTCAGAACACTGGGACTGGAAAAGCATTCAATTGAGCCAGGCTCCAGTCTAGATTCAGCAGTTAGCTGACTATGGAACCTGGTTATTGAGGTTCACTGAGCTTCACGTAAAGCACCTGTTTTAGCTGATGCTCAGACTCTGAGGCACAGATGTGCATGCTCTCAGGCACGACCTGTAAGACATGAGGGAAGCAGGAATGGGAAGAAGGAGAAGGTCAACTGCAATGCAACTGCAACAGAGAGACCGCAGCTCGTCAGTCCCACAGGGAGCTCTGGAACTGGGATGGCTCTTCAGAGCTGACCCCAATTGAGGCAAGGGGATCAGGCCTTTGCACCCTCACACCAACTAGGCACTGGATGTGGGCTGCCCCAGGAAAGAGGCATAACCTTGGGCGAGGAAGGGTGCCTTCAGCACAGAGCAAGGCTGAAGGAGGGGCCCAGCTGTGAGCGCTCAGCCGCCAACAGCACTCAGGGGATGAAGTGCTGGACGGCACACCACAGCTCCACTACAGCATCCGAATGATGGGGAGCGAGAGTCACCAGGCACGAGCACGTACGTGGAGAGCACGAAGAGCAAGGACCTCAGAATCAGGTTAGAGAGGCAGGAAGCCCAGCTACCCATGGGCACACTGACCTGCCTCCATCTGAATCACTGGTCTCTTTTTCAGACCCTTGTGGTCCCTACCACTCCAGTTATATTTTGGTTATATTGTGGTCCCTACCACTGCTTGTGGTCAGCAAAAGGATAGTGACGGATGTTAGGCAATGGAGATGCACAGGAGGGAACAAAATAGAGTCTCCGCTCACCAGGAGCTGTCATTCTAGCGGGAAAGGTATAGAAGGGCAAGGAGTGAGATGAGCACCGGCATGAAGTGAAAGCTAAAGTGAACTGCTAAATCCACCGAGATAGGCTGCAGCCAAAGGGACAGTGAACAAATCACTATAAGCAGCTAAAGTCTGAAATCACTTTAAGGATAAATATGACAACAATGTGAATTTACTGTTTCCAGAGAAAGAAAAGTGCTAAAAGAATCAGCTTTTCCAGAGAAAAACAATAGGAACTGAAACTGAAAAATATCCTGAAATCGTGATGACTAAGAAAAAAACGTTTGGTGTTTAGCTGACATGTGTGATCTTTATTTTATGAGCTTTCCTTATCAAAATATTTTCAGTGTTACATTATTTTCTTTTAATTCACTGAGCAAAAAGTTTATAAAATTTTTTGGAAAACAGTGCGTGTGTGTGTGTGTGTGTGTGTGTGTGTGTGTGTGTGTGTGATCTGTAAAAGGTCTAGATCCTTGGTACTCAAAAGTACTGTCCGAGAGGGAAGGCATCGGGCTTCTGAAGTCCTGCACAGATATGTCGATATTCTTTCTAACATGTGTGCACATATCACTCAAATTTGCTGTGGGGCCTCAGCCCAAACTCCAACGCAACTGAAAATTTCCACTTACCAGTCTCTTATGCTAAGTGCCTCCCGTCAATAAAGAAAACATACAATCTCTTTATTATTCAGATACTGATTAGCTATTTTGGGTGGTGATGCTGATAAAGGAACAACAAAATAGTGTGAAATCGTAGTGTTTGTACTCCTAGGAGGCATTATTTTTGGAAGAACACACACACACAGCTGTTGGTTTCAACAGCACTTCATTGATAGTCACCCTGGATATTATTTGTTAAAATGTTCAAGCTGCTAACTCTAAAGGGGAAAAAAATGCATATTCAAACCGAGCCAAAAAAAATATTTTTCTACACATTATCGTTAGCATTAGAAGCAGGGGGAACCGTGAAACCATGCATTATAATAAAGTTAATACCGTGCTATCAAAAAAATAAAAGTATGCTCAAATAGTGCATTCTATTGATATTAAATTCAGATTCTAATTCCACGGGTTTGGCTTGGACCTGAGAGTCTCCATTGCTAATAAGTTCATAGGTGATCTCACCCTGCTGATTCACAGACTGAATGTTGAGGAGCAAGTTTCTAGATCATTCAGGTCAAATGACTGTTAAAGTTCAGGTGAAGAAATAATTGAGCATCCTAGAAAGAAAAAGGAATGTGGAAACAGTATTGCACCAAGAATCTAGTAGCTTAAACTCTGCTGTGTTAGCAGCAAAGTGAACCCTAATTAAAACTTTCAACAAACCAGAGATATTTCCTCCCATATTTAAACATTAGACATCTGGATCTAAGACAACAAGTAGGCTGGTACCATTTGCTGGCGGGTTCAGGTAGTTACATGGACTTTGAAAATATTATTTACAATATAAGTACCATAAAACAAGACCTGAATAATATCACTCCATGTGAAAATGGGCCAGCCCTTAACCACAGCATTTTCCTGAACTGAACTGGCATTCACAACTGTTCCCTTCAAATGTCACAGCTTAGCCCTTAAGTGAAAATAATCTGCTAACAGACATCATGCTGATGAGATAGTTACAGAACTTTTTTTTTTTTTTTTTTTTTGCGGTACACGGGCCTCTCACTGTTGTGGCCTCTCCCGTTGCGGAGCACAGGCTCTGGACGCGCAGGCTCAGCGGCCATGGCTCACGGGCCCAGCCGCTCCGCAGCATGTGGGATCTTCCCAGACCGGGACACGAACCTGTGTCCCCTGCATCGGCAGGCGGACTCTCAACCACTGCACCACCAGGGAAGCCCAGTTACAGAACATTTTTAATAAAGGAGTTGGTCCTAAAATTAAGCAAAGGCTGTCAGGGCCAAAAGTAGTTGAGTTTCTCTTGACAGTTTTATTCTAATGCCTGGCATCATTCAAGAATTTTATCATTTTTTAAAGAGCTCATAAGGCATATTAAAGCATCTTGGATCATATTTTTTATCAAAGTCATCCAGATTAGATGTGTCAGATAATTATTATAAGAGGATGATGAGTGGATCCTTGGGAATGGTCCAATTTTATGGACATGAGCAGAACTTTATAAAATGAATAATAGCATGATAACAGCACTTTAAAAAGAAATTCCTAATGTATTTTAGTGATCTTTTCATATAATAACTCTCCCTCCCAGTGACTTCTATCTCTATTACTTAAATACCCATTGAGGCTTATCCGGATTAATGAATAAAACTAAATTCATGTATACATATATATATATGTATATTTTAGTTAAAAAATCTATTAGTAAAACTTAACTAAAATTCAAGAAGGTTAAACTATTAAAATATGACCTAACAGGAAGAAACTACTTAAAAAGATTTACCATGTAATGTTAGTGGCTTTGATTATAATTTTTTTAATAGCACTGTCACTACTTGAATTACCAAGATTTGTGATGTAAGAATTTATACTAAGCAAAAAAGTGTTAAGATTGGGTTCTAGAGGTATTATATTATAGAAAAAAAACTGGCTTAATTTTTTTTGTCTTAACAGGGCAAAATAAACTAATTCTTGTTAAATTCTACTCCCCCAAAATACCCATAAAAAGAGAATTCTGTAATTCTACTTTCCGACATCCCATGTCAGTTCCTCAGCTCATATACTTTTTATACTCAGGGATCGAGAATAAGTAAATATGTGTTTTATGAACTACCTTTTTTAGAGTCAACTATAGGAAGATAAATGACTCTAACTGGATGCCCAAACCTATCTCAGTCAGTTATCTTCCTATATTTTTCTACATCCCATTCCAGTGTTCATGTGCTGGTCATGAAATATACAGCAATATCTGGAATTCTTATCCAAAGGATTAATTATGCTCGATATAGCTTTGATATTAAGGATATTTTATTGTAATTGTTTTAACTAGAAAGACATTTACAATACCTCTATTATCCAGAATATTCCAATAATCATAATTCCATGTTCTCCAATCTTTCTGAATAAATTGAGGTTTACTGGTCGTTTTAATGGTACGTAATTTCAATAAAGACAAATGATTATAGTACTTTAGTCTTCAAAAAGGTATTTTCATATGTATTGCCTTACTAAAATCCTCACAACCACCTTTGAGGTGGGCATTATAATAACCTCACTTTTAGATTCAAGGAGTCCCATATAAAGATTATGCAGTTCCCCTCAAATCACCTAGCTACTCGGTAGTAAAATCAAGATTCAAATCTGGGTCTTCACTGATCTTCTCAAGATGCCCTGCCTCTCTGAGATAACATACAGGAAAGTGTGACATAGACTATAAAAGATAAAGGGCTAAGTCTTCTTAATGTCTGTATGCATATGTGCTCTTCACAGTTAAATAGTGCATGGCCATGCTCTGCTGATACTGGGTCTTCCTTACTTCATGCCCACTGCCAAGAATTTTAAGGTGATTTTGGATAAAACACAGCAACTTGCTAGTACCACAGTCTGTTGATTCTACCTGACTTGATATAGCACTATCACTTTCCATTCATTCATTCATCAACATATATTTATTGGGCTTCTACTAAGTAGCAAGCACTGTGTTTTGAGTTTTTCCAGTGGTTCGGTGGATATACACACAACATAAACAGCTAACATCTATTCAACCTCTCACTTGCTCTTCTTTCCAACGGCATATTCTGACTGCAATTAAGTCTATGATCTTATAACTAGTCTGGATACAAACTAAGCTATGATTTGCTAGACATGGTCCTCCATTTTGGGAGCCAGCACCCAACATATGGCACACAGATCACTCATTGGGGGAATCTGAGAGGATGTTAGATGATGTGTGGGTGGGCAAACATTACTTAGACTTAAATATGGAGAATGTTATTGCCTTCAAAATTCTCTTTCAATTTTTCTGATTGCACAAGAAAGGCATAGTTTGGGGCAAATATATATTAACATCTCTATAACTGAATAATCTTTGTAGCAGAGCGAAAGGTTCAGGCTCAGAATGTTGAACAGGTAACTTTATTGAGTTAAAATTTAACATATCTTTTCATTGCATTATTTTTAATGTTACCTTTTTTTCATAGCAAGTGGAACTGGTTGTTGTATTTCCAGATAGAATACTGATATAAAGTTTATCTTACAAATTATTTACATATAAAAGTCAGTCTTTGATGGTAGATGGGGGTATACATGATATGGCATGAATCATAGAAGTAGTTCAAAATTCGCTGACATTTGGGAAAAACTCGTAGGGAAAAAAAGCAGTGGGTTGATCAGCAGCAACCAGGCTCTAGGCCAAGTTGTGTGACTTTGAACAAGTTATTGAACCTGGCAGCCCCACCATCTCCATCTGTAAATGTGGGGATGAAATGGATCTGTAATGCAACGCTTCTGTCCCCAACCCCCTAGGCTTGTGACAGGTTCCTGTTGGGCAGACAGACTTCACAGTTGCAATGACGGAGGAGGAGGAACTGGAAGATTAGAAGGAAATGTGTGCTTTTTCAAAGTTCCCCAGGCTTTCACTCCCAAGTGTATGTTCTTTGTCATGCTAATAACATGCTTGAGGGTTGAGAGTCACTGGACAAGACAGTCGCTAAGGCCTCTTCCAGCTCTAAAACTCTAAGAAGCTCTAATTTTACATATAAATGTCAGTGCTAAAATAGCAAGACCATTTCTAGAATTCCCTGGAGGTCCCGTGGTTAGGACTCCGCGTACTCACTGCCGAGGGCCGAGGTTCAATCCCTGGTCCCGGAACTAAGATCCCACAAGCCGTGGGGTGCAGCCAAAAAAATGAAATGAAATGAAATAAAATATCAAAACCATTTGGTAGCTGTGTGAAGAAAATACGTCCATAATTTCCCCAAAGAAGAAAGAATTCTTAAAAATAATGATAGTTCTACTTCTTTAGGGAAAAGGTATACGTAAGCCAGATTCCAGGAGAAAAATACTCTCTGCAAGATTGACTGAAACTTGAGCTCTGGCAACAAGGAGAATATGACTTAACTGTATCTGGCAAAACACTCCTACCTAGTTAGAGACATGTATCTGTATCTGTACATGTATTTGTATATGTACAGTATATCATAAAACATAATAATACCTCACTGATCCATAACTTAGTGCCTGGGGACTTCTCAGGTGGAATAAACCTGAGAATCAGTAAGGAAGCTGCCAAAATAAATAGCATAAGGTCTTTTCACTCAGTTCATGTGCCCTCCAAGAATTCCACTCACAGTAGTTGAAAGAGGCAACTAACAACATGGGAGTGAAGAGGATCAGAATACACCACCCTCCAAATATGCCACTTTGCAATAGGATTATTTTTTTAGCTGAAGGCAATTGAGACACAGCAGACGTAAGAGGAGATCTCTGTACTCCACCTCTCTGCCTAAAAGAAGGGCACTGGGCTTCCCTGGTGGCGCAGTGGTTGAGAGTCTGCCTGCCAAGGCAGGGGACGCGGGTTCGTGCCCCGGTCTGGGAAGATCCCACATGCCACGGAGCGGCTGGGCCCGTGAGCCATGGCCGCTGGGCCTGCGCGTCCGGAGCCTGTGCTCCGCAACGGGAGAGGCCACTACAGTGAGAGGCCCGCGTACCACAAAAAAAAAAAAAAAAGGGCACAAATTTTCCTTTGTAAAGGCGACGCGAAGTTTTACTTGTAAAGATGACCCCCCTCTCCTGTACCAGGAAGAGGAGAATGTTTCTGAAAATGACTTTCATTACCAGAGACAACTGGGTCTGCATAACAAACCTTACTAAACAACTATTATCATCATACATTTTCTAGTCTCCCCACAATTTACTCACCTGGAAGCCCAAATCCCTATTTCCTTTGTCTAGTCCCTTCTCTTCAATTTATCACCCTTTGTTAAAATGGCATATAAGTTCCCAAGTCTAACCACCTCTTTGGGGTTTTACTTCTCTTCTGTGAAGCCCCTGCACGTGTAAAAATTTTTAAATTTGTATGCCTTTTCTCCTGTTAATCTGTCTGTTGCCAATTTAATTCACAGGCCCCAGTGACATAATATAAAAGGACAAAGGAAAAGTTTTCCATCCTTTATAGGAGGAAAAAAATTGGAGAAAGACTAAAGTTAAATAGAATTAAATAGGACCTCTTACCTGTAGGACTTGGGGGAACCCTTAATATGTTAAAATATGCTGTGAATCTCCAAGAAGAGAATAATTCACTATTTCCTAAACTTATTTAGACCAAAGGTCCTCTTTTATCTCAAAGTCATATTTATATTTCCAGTAAGGATGATACCTACATTGCTAAAGCTTCTGAATTTTTCAAGTGCTTTCACATATACTGCATCAGCTCACAGAATGGGCTGAGTGGGATTTACTTCCCTGTGACTATGGAAGAAACAGGCAGGCCAGAACAAGAACCCCTCAACCCATGCTCTTTCCTCCAGCTGCCAGCATTCTCACTGGAGTCAGTTAACCAAATTCTCCTGTCCTTCCATCACAGCTCTTCTATAGAGTTGGAGATTTCCTTGAAAACATCCAGTGAGGAACCTCCAGGAGAAACGAATGTTACGGAGATTTCCTTGAAAACACCCGAAAAGTCTAAAAGTACTGTCAGAGAGAGTTGTGATGATAATTTAATATTACATAATACTTCCCCTCATGTCTACTTCATTCCCTCAATGAAATGGTGAGTGTCTGAAATCCACACTTGAAAATTAGCACAAAAATGCTGAGTCAATGCAAGTCCCAAGATGTTTCTGAAATAATGAGGAATTTTCCAGGAGGTTTTAGGTAGTACTTGCTGGCTGAAAAAAAAAAAAAAAAAGTTCCACAAGGAAACGACTTGGTAAAGTAAAAGCTTAGTCACTCTGCAGAAAAAGAGAGAAGTCCCACATGGGCGCTACCGCTGGTAAGGACAGCACATCGTGGGCCCAGGGGGGCTGGGGCAGGGCCTTACAGAACAGGGCAGAGGGGCTGGGTTTCTGTGCCCACCATGGGATGCAGGACAGAGAGAAGAGAGCGGAGGATAAGCTGCAGCCAGTGCATTCTGGACAGGATGGAGTGGACAAGACTTGGGCAATGCCAGAAAAGGCCAGAGCTCTGGCTCCAGGCCGCACCCCACCGTGTATTGGCTTTATAATCCTCATAAGTTGCCCCAAGGTCCTGGGTTTCAGTCCCTAAGTCGACAGAATGTCAGTGATGATGTCTTACGTGCCTGCAGACCACAGGTATCCTGGATGGACCCTGAAAGTGGAGGACTCAGACCTGTGACCCTAGGATGATCCTCCTGCCAAGTGCCCACTGTGCCATCGGGGTCCTTGCGTGACCACTGTCCACACCAGTGTGCTCTGTACAAGGTGGTCTGGGGTGGGGGCGCAGGTAGGGCTGAAAGGGAGACAATGCTCTATTTACCAAGCCATGGTGCCTGCATCCTCCCCGAGGATGGGCACCCTTGTATAACTAGTTATCCCCAAAGGGATACTTCCTTCTGATTCTCACCAAGGCACAGGATATCCAGCCAGGGCCTGGGATACTCAGGACTTTAAACCATTTAGTCAAATCATTTGATATAAGTAAATAAGACAGAAAGTATCTCAAATAGGCCAAAATCTCCCTACCTTGCTTCTGAAATTATTTTTTAAGAGAGAAAATAAAGAAGTTAACAACATTGCATGAGTCACCTGAAAAAGAAGAAAATTTAGGAACTGGGACTCTGCACTCCTTACAGGCAAAGAGACCAGCCCTACACCCCAGAAAGCCATCTCCTGCCCTCTTTCTACATGGAAAATTAAGTTAAAGCTGAAATTTTAAATTATTATTATTATTGTATTATTTTTATTTTTGAGATTCTGATTTTATTGATATGTAAACATAAGGAAGTCAATTTAAAATAGTCATGCCCTGTTTTAGAAAAAAGAACCTTTAATGTTTGTTTGGCTTTATGTTTGATTTGGTATTATCTGAGAAAAACCTATCAAAATCACGTAATTCAATCAAATCATTTATTTAAACAGAGTTATCCATCAGGCTCCTGCATCTAAAACACAGCTGAAAACAGGAGTTAAACAAATAAAAAAGGCTTCTGATGAGCTAATGGTCTAAAGCCTAGGAGATTAAGGTTCATGAATGCTCATCATTTAGTTATTAAATACAGTCTGTACTAAGCTGGTAAGTGAGCCGGGCACTGTGTGCAGATAAAATGACAACAAAATTAGGGCTTCCCTGGTGGCGCAGTGGTTGAGAGTCCGCCTGCCGATGCAGGGGACATGGGTTCGTGCCCAGTCCGGGAAGATCCCACATGCCGTGGAGCAACTAAGCCCATGAGCCATGGTCGCTGAGCCTGCGCGTCCGGAGCCTGTGCTCCGCAACAGGAGAGGCCACAACAGTGAGAGGCCCGCCTACCGCAAAAAAAAAAAAAAAAAAAAAATGACAACAAAATCAGACATGGTTCCTGTCTGCAGGGAAGAAAACATCAAGCGTGCACTTAGAACTCTACTGGAGCTAGCCCCCCTTGTTTCACAAACAACTCCACTGGGTTCTGCTATTTGTTGTCTAAATTTGCTGCCTATTAGAAGCAGCAAGTTAATGGTGGGAAAAGAGCTGCTACTGGCAGCCACCTGAGAGCAGGGCAAAGCACCACATGACAAGGCAGGACACAGCAAAACTACAAGAGTTCACAAAGCTAAGCAGACCAAGGGTAGATGTGGTGAGGACTGCCAGCCCCACCTGCCTTGACAGATCCGGGGAACACAGCTGAATCCCAGCTGCTTTCCATACTCAAGGTCTTAGCAATGATGGTGAGCCATTAAAAAAAAAATCAAACAATGAATAACAGTTCCATGTGAGAAGAAAAGAATGTGTAATATGCTTTAGAGAGATTTCCATCAACGTGGTTAAAGAAAAGGGGAAGCATGATGGTTAAAGGTGCAAACCTTCTCCTTCCAGAAAACATTGTTGTCTGGAGCTGATGTTCTTCTATATACTGGCATGCCAGATAATGAAGGTTTTACAATACTTTTGATTACAAGTATGTCTTTTCAAAATGCTCAACACCAACTCCTGAGTCTAGTTAAACTTTGTTACACTTTCACCAAGTGCAGAGAAGAATTAGATGATTCTGCTAAAACTGGTCGTCACAATAAGACAGCTCACTGCCAAGTCCCAGAAATTCTCAGTTACATCACTGACCACACTCCTACCCTCAAAAATCCACCACAAACACTTTTGCTGAGAAAAGGGTTGAACGTGTTGGAAAATGGAAGCTAACGGTCACTCACTTCTTTTTTTTTTTTAATTTGGAAGAAGATTCACTAAATGTCTGAACGAGAACCAGAAAGCACATCTCTGCTGGAAAGCAGGACCGGAGGTCTGAAGTAAATATCACAACTGCCCTGGCCCAGAATAGCATCACACTGCGATTTAAAGATAAGATAAAATAAGATCAAATAAGATCGGTCCAGAGAAAGACAAACACTGTATGTTATCACCTATATGTGGAATCTAAAAAACTAAACGAATGAACATAACAAAACAGAAACAGACTCACAGATACAGACAACAAACTAGGGGTTACCAGTGGGGGGAGAGAAGGGGACAGGGGCAAGAGAGGGGTAGAGGCTTAAGCGGTACAAACTACCATGTATAAAAGAAACTATAAGGATATATGGCACAGCACAGGGCATTTAGCTAGTATTTTATAATAACTTTAAATAGAGTATAATCTATCAAAATAGTAAATCACTATGTTGTACCCCTGAAACTAATATAATATTGTAAATCAACCGTACCTCAATAAAATAAATGAATAGACAAATGAAAGAAAGAAATAAAGATTTATCATTTTTGCTTGTTTCTTTGAGATGAGCTAAATTTGCCCCATTACTTCAGCCAAGAGAAATAAGAACAATTCTTTGAAATTCACATATCCTTTAAAACATACAGAAAAGAAAATATAAAGTTTTCAGCTTTTTTTTTCAGTTAAAAAAAAAGACAAAGATATATGTCATGTTCTCCTACAGTCCCAAGTATAAAATTCATATTTTATCAGGTGTAGATAATTAATTGTGACATCATAAAAATAGTCCCCATATTTGGGATTCTTTTCCAATAAGATTAAAAATATGGCCAGCTGTCTGTCTTTCACTGCCACAGACTGACAATGGAGCAGTTCGTGGTCTGGAGTAAGGCTGTGTGGATTCAAGTCCCGCATCTCTGCTTACCCAGAAAGGTACTTAACATCTCTAAGCCTCAGCTTATCCATCAGTAAAATGAATAGGATTTTGTGACGATCAAATTTTTAAAAATGACGTTGCTACTGAGCCCACAGTAGACAATTAACATTAGAATTTTTTTTTCACTAGACTACAAGCTCCTTGAAGCCCCCTGGCACATAGTAGGTGTTCAATAAATATTTTTGACTAAATGAATACATCAATGCAATCTAAATTCAGTAAATTTCCAATTTAATTCTATCTATATTGCATTTTCCCTGATAAGTACTAACATGGCACCAGATTCGGTGATTAATCAAAAAAAGATGTGTAAGGCATAGTCCCTGCCCTGTCATCAAAGAATTTACAAACATATTGAAATAAGGTGCATGGCACAGTTAAATAACATCCAATAAATGTTATCAGGATCAAGTTAAGTTCTACCTACCATCATGACCACCACCAAAATGGAACATGATTTTTACTGGGGCAATGAAAAAAACATTACGTGCTATTTATAATCCCTGATGCCTCTTAGAAACTGGCAGGCAACTCAAGGGCTCTCTATTCGCTAAGAGGTGGGTGTGGGAATGTCAAGCTTGGAAGACTCAGAGTTAAATGCTCCAAATGAGATCTAAGAGGTTTGCAGATAGAAACATTTAACTTTTGTTCTTAATCCAGGGTGTAACTCAGATCAATGACAGGCTGGGCAGGTAGAGGGGAGCAGAGAAGCAGTAAGGGGAAGGAGACGCGGACGGATGGAGGAAACTGGTTTTCTATGCTTCCCTGGCAAGCAGATGTGAAGCCAGGACATAGCCAGCCATGCTCTCAAGTAGCAAGACTTGGTAACAGCCTTTGGTGACCAGGACCGTTTCCTCCATTCAGAAACTTTCAAATACACTGGGGGATTCATTTCCACCCATGGTGGTGAGGTATGCGTTCTCCTGCTAAGTATTAGAACAGCATGGACTATCCTGTACCATGCTGGTCTTCAAACTTTTGTGCTCACATAACCCCATAAGAATTTTGAAAAACTCTATATGCCCTAGCACATTTTAGGTTAACATCCAGAATTTTTCATACGTTTAAAAAGCTGCAAGGGATGTGATTGCCAGCATGATATATATCAACATTTTAAAATACAACAATTACATAATTTTATACATATATCCAACAGAATGCACACACACACACACAGAGGTAGATTCACAGTGAAATTACTGAGGCTCAAGCCTCAGGAGCCCTTACTCGCATAAATAAAGTTACTAGCAGTAAGCACATGGTCACGTGATTTTGTAAACTCTGCAATGGTAAGCTGTGTAACTGCAATGGGTTAAGACCACTGTCACCTTCCTCTCCAATTTCCCGTTCCTCATACAACATCTCGAATTGGGTGACATGGTGCTGGTTGGGCTTTTTTTTTTTTTTCGCGGTACGCGGGCCTCTCACTGTTGTGGTCCCTCCCGTTGCGGAGCACAAGCTCCGGACGCGCAGGCCCAGAGGCCATGGCTCACGGGCCCAGCCACTCCGCGGCACGTGGGATCCTCCCGGACCGGGGCACGAACCCGCATCCCCTGCATCGGCAGGCGGACTCCCAACCACTGCGCAACCAGGGAAGCCCTGGTTGGGCATTTTTAACTCATGATTTTTAATTCTTCTTCTTAAAGAAGGCTCTCAAATTCATAGATTATTCAAGCCCCGCAAAACCTGGCAGAGAACAGAAAATAGATGATTGAGAACACTAGTTACCTCGGTCTCCTGGGAGACCAGGAGAGAGTGGGAGAAGATAATTCAGGTATATGTAAGTTATCCGCAGTACTGGGAAATCCTTGTTAGAGGCGAGTCCATTCTGAAGGAAGGACAAGGCGGAGGAAGGAATTAACTGGTTTTTCTTGCATTCATTTTTCTCCACTAACACAATATATTTTCATTCCACTTCCCCCACAGATTTTTGTTCTAACAGAACATATTTTTATGTTTGAGAATATTTTTTGATCACTCTATTCTATTTTATTCAATGAAAATACATATGTAAATTGAAGTTTATTTTTAAATTTTTTCTGTGACTAAAATGTCTAAGGGTTTCAAAAATATCTTCTGCATTGAGTTACTGTCAAGATTGCCATTGGCTCACAACTGATCAACATAAAGGTTTCACAAATTTCACAAATAATGATTAAAAAGCAAAAGTAAAATTTTCTTGAAAATGCATCTATTAATGAGATGAACAGGGCTGTGGTATTTAACTAGTTAATGTATCTACAACTGAATTTTACTTGTTTCACTTTTATTCCTACGTTTCATTTTAATAAGTGTGAACACTGAGAAGCCTTGCTCACACAGATTAGTAGATAGGAAAGGGACGAGTTATATTATTGCCCTGCCACTCACTTCTTTAATGCTTTCTAAAGCCCATAGTGATCTGTGGATCATCTACTTGAAGAGATAACTTGATTCCTTGATAACTTGAACTCCTTCACTTTGGTTGAAAAAAAAAAGAACTGAAACCACCTGACTTGGAAAAAGGTTTATTACCTTTACTAGTCATTCATTTCCTTAACACCAGCCTCTGAATTCTTCCTTTAGCACCTGGCGGTGTCTGGCACCCAGCATAGCGAGACTCATGCAAAGTGGGGGGAGGGCATCAAGGGGGAACTGGTGGGAAAGGACAGCCGGCGTGACGTTCTCAGGGAGATCAATTTTAGAAAAGAATAACTGGGCAGCTGACGACTGAGAATTTGATTCTCTCAGACAATCCCTTCTCACTCCCTCCTGGAAAGTCGTCGAGTGCACGATGCCCTAAGGCATACGAAACCCTATTTTGAGATGTCACAGAGCCCTACACCTGGCATTTGGTGCAAATTCACAAACTTACTCTGACATCGGTCCCTTACACTGTCCCTTTCAAAAGGTAAAAATAGGAAATATGAATGTCCAGCAAAAATGTTTAAACAAAATGTCACCCAATGGAAAAGACTTGAATATTTACCTTTCCAGTGTACAAAAGATACGTGCATGTGTGCGTGTGTGTGTGCGCGTGTGTGTGTGTAAAACAGGCTTCTGGTGTTTCCATTTACCTCATGGACACCTGAAAAATACATTAGACTTCTAATATGCATGTCATCTTATTCCAAACATGAAAAAAATGACCATTTTCTAATTCATATAAATTTGGATGAAATGAAAAGATATGGAAAGAAATTTGTCCCAAATTCTAACCTCCTTAACAGCTGATTGCCCAATATCCTTTATTTTCTATGATTTTTTCAAAGTTCCTCAGATATTTTTGTGAGATCATGTACCCAAGGGGGTCTAAACTATGGCAAGACTAACAAAAGTTTGCTCAGCTGGAAAAAGGGGTCTTCAATAATAATAATAGCTATTATTATTATTAAAATTGTAGAAGAAAAACTAGTAAAATGAATTCCATTCTCTCATTGACAAATATGTTAGATATTTTTTTTTGAAAAGGCCTTTGAGAGATCAGGCATTAAGGCATTCAAAATATGTTTATTCAGAACTTCTCCCTCTGACAAAGATCCTGGCCCAGATCTCAGCTGCCAGAGCCTGATTCCTGCTGCTCAGGAGTGATGCTGAGAGTCCAGGAGGGTTCCATCTAAGGCCAGGCCCCCAGCAGGCCCAGCAAATGCCAAGCAGCCTCCTCAGCCCAAGGGAGGGTGAATGAACCTGCTGCCTAAACATCCGCCATCTCGACACGCAGACTCACTCAGCCACACTGAAGCTCTACACCCCAGCACGTCATTCAACAGACTGCTCTCGCCTTCCTGCCAAATATAAGCCCGAAGAAACTGATACTTGAGAGAAACAATCAGGGCCAAGTTCAATATCCATTTTCTAAACACCTAAACCCACTGAAAAGCAAGACACCTCAACTGTGACAGCTCGCTCCCCAGGGAAATGCAATTGCTGACGAGGGACTTTATAGCACACTTTTCACTTTTTAGAAAGGGCCAGTGTATGGCACAGCCTCAAGAAGAACATGTCACTTTCTGGAAAAAATGACTGTAGAAGACATTGTCTATTCTAATACTCTAAGATCAAATCAATTTCTCCTATAAGTTGAAGGTAGAAAAAGAGAGGCCACCCATTCCCAATGAACACCTATGCTTCTTACATTAAATAATGACGACATGACACACTTTATTCCTTTTTGCCTTCAGATATATATTTAATGTTCAGCTACAAAAACTCTCTCATTCCAGGCACATGTTCTAATTACCTTAATAAACATCTATCACCCAATAAGTGCCAGACCCTGGGCAAGTTCACATAGTCTCGTTCAGGGCATGGAGCATCCCTTTGGGCTTTTTTCCCTTTGCCTCTTCTCTAAAAAAGTGTCCTGAAATTCAAGGGATCAAAAAATCATTTCAAGGACTATCTACCCACCCACCGCAATCTTAGCACAGTTCAATGCTTTTGTGACCTGAACACCTCTCCTCCAACTGTGTTTTAACAAAATCGGAGATTTAGAAACCTGTTTCTGGTTTAAAAAACAAAACCAAAAACAAAACAATTAGACCATTTTGCTTCAAACGTCACAGAGCAGGTGGCAGCACAGGTAGGGCTGGATGTCTTCCAGCAGGGGCTGGAAGAGCTGAACTGCTTTACAAAAAGCTACACTTGGAATGTGTAGCCCCAGAATATGGGTCTTCAGGTGAGACATAAATGGAGTCACTTCTGAAGAGTCTTCAGTAAAGCCGCAGAGAAAATAAACCTGCCATACACAGTGAAAAGTCATATTTAAAACAGCAAGAAATCATAGCCTAAATGCCAACTTAATCTATGACAAAATGGCATGAGCAAAGTTACTGAAATAAATGAAACATAAAATCAAGATGTTATAACCTATCCTAATAAAAATGCAGTGCGGATTTTTCTTCCCGTTTCAGCTACTCAGAGAAAATAAACCATCAACTTGTAGAATGCTATCATAACAGGAAAACGTCAGCAAAGAGGGAACTCGACATGACTATAGTATACTAAATAAACACCTGCAGGATAAGAGTTAAGCTGATTTTCCTGTCAAGCTTTCTTTATCAAGATTAAAAGTACTTTGAAAGTTCAAGCTAAAAGAGTGAGAAAAATACTTGAGTACTTTTGTTGAAATACGCTTCCACATGGCATGGGGTGAAACGGAAGAGATTTCTGGGGCCTGGGCAGACCCAAACTGGATGCAAAATTCTCCCCACCCCCGTCAGCGGAGCAACTCAGGGCCCTTCAAACGACTCTGGGCTCAGGTTTCTCATCCGCAAAGCGAGCTTAACACCCACGATTCGGGCAAGTAAAGAAGTGAGCTTGGTGACACGTGTGCAAGTATTTTTTGATCTTTAAAACACCATTCAAATCTGAGGACCATTTCAGACACCTGCTTAGCCTCCGCGTGGCTTTCTGTTTCCAGAGCTATCTTCATGAATAACAAATCTGCTATCACACTGTGGTCTCAAAGTGATCAGTGCTTTCCCCATTGCTTGTCAGTTAGTATAAGATACAAGTTCCTTTACAATCTACCCTTTCCCCTAGAAGCCACCCTGTAGCAATCCCACTTCCCCTCTCTCTGTCACAGTCTCTCACCAGCCACCCGTTCTACTCAGTGGACTCAAAGGGGCCACAACTGTGCCCACTGGCTTGCCTTTGCCAGTGCTGTTCCTTCTTTCTGGAATGCCCTTTTCCCACATCTCTGTCAGGCAAACTCCTATTTATGCTTCAACACCCAGCTCGTGTCACTTCCTCCACGAAGCCCTCCCCTTCTCCCTATTTTCCCCCCATGCTCCCCAAGGGATGTGAATGAATCTCTACTACTACAAACACATACATGAAAGCAATGAATTTATACATCTGTATCAGAGACTCAAGTAGCAGCTCTTGAGATAATCTTTGTGTCTTTGGCACACTCAAGTTTGAAAAATAAAAGTGAAACACTAAAATCTTCTCAAATGATCACAGGGTAAATGTTTTAGAAGTTTTAGTCACCAAACTATTCTTTGCAAATTCTTTCAAAGAATAAAAATATCCAATAGACTAAAATGCAATTTACATGATCTTTGGAGGTCTTCTTCCTACACACAAACTATAAATTACAGAAAGGGCAGGAGTACACACAACAAATAGCCACTGTTTGTGAATGCCTAGAGACAGAATTTTGATGGATGTGTTTGTTTGTTTGTTTGTCGACACAACACACACACATCCCACAGTAAGTAACATCTCTCTGGCTCCTACACTCTGGAGTGCCACCTGCTCTAGCTAGGCTTCTGCCTGGATAATTAAAATGAAGATGTGTATTAGCAGATATTAAAAATGCAAATTTTCACAGTATTCCAGTCAGCAGAGCAGCAGATAGCATTCTCTTTATAATCTAGTGGTTGTTGTTCTGGAACAGAAAGAGTCCTTCTAAAGTTTCAATGGGGACTCAGAGAGGTTAAGTGAATTACCCGAGGTCACACAGCTGCACGCTGGCAAAGCCAGGACTCAAACAGAGGACTTCTGATTTGAAGCCCAATGCTCTTTTACACTACATTGACTCTTGTAATAGTAAACATCCTGTTAAAGGTAAATTCACAGAAGAAATCTGATTTCCAAAGAAGAAAGTGTAGCTCTGTTAGACCATAGGGTTGGCCTTTAAATGTCTGTGTCTTCAAATTGTGGTCTCTTGAATTTTATAAACATTAAAAGGAATAACAACACACAGGAACTAAACTTATTATCATCTAGCTGCTTATAAAAATAGGGTTTAAAAGAGTGCTGTCCTTATTACAAGGTGCTGCAAAGGGTTGAGGGCGGCTTGAGCCAGGCTGTTGATGAGGAGCTCACCTATCACCACCCTCCTAAGGTTTCTAGCTAAACTGAAAAGGAGGCATGTGTCTGGAGGTGGGGTGTGCTCACTTTTTACTCCAGAGACCCGAAAGGAATCAAGAGACTAAGACCTATCAATTTGCCTCATCCCACACTCACTCAGACAACTCAGGAAGCGTGGGCAAGGAGAGTGGTCATGTCTGCCTGGCCTTGCCAGCGACACCACAATCCACTGACTCTCAAAAGTTCTCTCCAGAAACAATGGCAGTGGGCTGGAAGCTGGGGGACCTTGCTCCCAAAAGTTTATGAATTAAATGGCAAACAGGGGCTTCAAACCCTCTAAAAAGAGTTAAGCTTGAAATCAGTTTCAACGTTTGAAAAATGAATTTAATGTTAAAGAATGACATCACTCAAGTATGACTTTGTCTCCAGCTAGACTTGCAAAACGACTGAGTTAATTTATACCAAAATAAACGCCGAAAGGATGTAAATGAAAAGGTGAAACAACAAAAGAATTAGAAGAAAATATAGGGACAGGATATAAGGCCTTTCTAAGCATGAAAGCAAAGGAAAAGTAATAAATGGAAAAAACTTAATTAGCATAAAGGAAAAATAAAAGAAACTGATTTTAAAAACTAAAGAGCAATTTAAAAAAACATAGTTGCATGTATGGAAAAGGGCTAATACCCTTCATCTCTAAAGAATTCTTAAAATTAGTAAGAGAAAGAACACATCTATAGGGAAAAAATGGGAAAGGCTAAAACTGTAATTCCCAAAACATAGTCAAATTGTTCAGTTTCACTAATATTCAAACAAATGTGAATTAGAGCTTAAAATATCATTTTTCACCAACTGAATGGGTGAGGAGTTTTATAAGATTATACCCAGTGTTTGTAAAATATGAGCAAAACAGACTGCTGGTGAAACACACCGAGATAAATGGCAATTTGTACTAAAAGCAATTTTTAAATAGGTGCACACTTTAACCCAGCAATTCCAAGTCTAGGAATTTCTCCCTGGGAAGTAGAGAAGTGTGCAAAAATTTAATACTGTTTATCACAGCTTTATGCAGAATCATGAAAAACTGGAAATAGGCTAAATATCAAAAGGCCTTGCTAGAGGAATTACTGTACATTCATAAGAAACTCTGCTGCTATGAAAACCAATGTTGTTTAAAAATATGTAAAGACATGGAATAACATTTGTGATACTGCTGAGTAGAGGAAGAATGTAACCAAACCAAAGCAGTTCTGAGTAAAGGAATTAACATGCTTTTTAGTTTCTTCTTTGTGCTCTCCTATTTTCCAGTTTTCTACAATGAGCATGTAAGGGTTTTAATTATCTATTAAAATTGTGTTTTCAAAACATTACACCGAGTCATTCTAATTATTTGCTTTATTTATATCCAATTATTCGCTCTGACCATAAAAAAAAAAAAAAAACTTTACCTGGAGTATTTGGATAATAGGACACTTAGCAATGAATTCTGATATCATTAAAATTTAAAACAGTGCAAGAATCTGCAATAACTGTTTGAAGAAACTTTACATCCAAGACCAATTGTTTAACTTCCTATGCTTATTAATGAACCTGACATTAAGTCAAATCTATATGTTCACAAATCTCCAAACAGCCTGCATTTTAATACTATGGATTGCAGAAATTAATAAAAGCAGACATTTTAAACTTTAATCAGGCAAGTGTGTGATTCTTAAGAAAAATCGAATGTTCTCAAATTCGAACAATCAAATTGGTGAATGAGAATTCAATTTAAAGAAACTTATAAAATGTTTCATAGCGCAGATCTTTAGTGGGCTAGGATGAACCCCCACTCATTTTTCTGTTTACAAGTATTAATCATATTCCAAACATGCTACAGTGTAGACCCTTATTACTCGAAGTGTGGTCCTCCGACTGCAGCACTGGTGACACTGGGGGAGTTTGTTGGGGACGCTGAATCTCAGGCCCCACCCCACACCTACTGCACCTGAATCTACAGTTTAACAAATTCCCAGGTGATCTGAACACACATTAAAGTTTGAGAAGAGCTGGTACAGAGAAGCTGAAAGCTGAAGTGTTATCACAGCCAAATAAAAGACTATAGGCTAAGCATCTCTGAATAGTACCACAAGAAGACCTAACGCACACACAAAGCTATCCGGCCATCTATCAACTATAGAGGTTCTCCAGTTTGGCTGCCTATCAGAATTGCATAAGGAGCTTTAAACAAATACAGATGCCCAGGCCCCACCCCTGACCAAATGAATGGAAATCAGTATTTTCCAAAGCTCTCCAGGCAATTCTGTCGCACAGCCAGGTTTGAGAACCCCTTAGCTACTGGCATAAACAGGGTCTTAACCAAAGACATCATTAGCCTAATCACAGCCGGGCAGATCTAATCCCTGCTCCTACTCTCCTCCTGTGGCTTCCCAGACACCCCCGTTCATCATCACTCTTTACATTTATCCTAAGTCCTTCTCTGCCCTTCCTAGTAGAATGCAGCCCCCCAACGGCAGGGACAGAGTTATTAGTCGCACTACTTCCAGCACCCAGGGCATAACTGGAGTCTGATGAACATTTGTTGAAGGAATGAACTCGATTAGGTAGAAGAGATGACAGAGAGAAGCCAGATGGGAAGGAGGGCGGGCATAGGAAAACAATAGGAAAACTCATGTTCTCTGATCCTTTAAGTCTCATTGATGTGAAATTTCCATGAAGTGTAAGCCTTGTGGGGAAGACTTACTCTGAAATTAACAAAAAGTCACCTATCATTCCAACAAGGTGGCCCGGAAATATCTGGCGAAAGGGAGCTGTGTTTTGAAACAGCAATGCATTATGCCATAAAAGAAACAAAACACAAAAGTAGAAGCCTGCCCAATAACCAAAGTATGTTCTAGTAGGTTCTCCCTATCCAAGCTAGGGAGCACACCTAAGAATGTGCCCACACCCACACTTCCTATGCCAGAGTGCAGGTCACAGTGTGGCACCACCGTAACTGTGCACATTTCAAGACGCAGGCTCGTGAAACCTACACACCTCTCCCCAGCCATAAGGAACAGGAGAGCGAGACACAAGAAGGTCTGAATGAAGCCTTGTCTAAATGCATTTGAAAACTTCACCATCAAGCTACAAACTCATGAGACTGGAAATGTTATCACTAAATGGTAGCTGTAGGTATCCTTTGCCCAGGTGAAAAGAGCAATGAAAAGATAGAGATTATGGCTGCTAACACATATTTCTTTCTCCCTCCCTTTATTTCTGGGAACCTCTTCATCTTACAACAGGACTAGAAGAACATGACCACAAACATTTCAGACCCCGTAAGGCCTCAGATCTCCACTGGGCAAGTAAACAAGAGCAGGCTTCCGAGCTGGGAAAAGCACGAGCAAGAAAATAATATGACCTCAATCCTGTCATCCGCTAAAGCAAACGAAAGACACTGCACCATTTGGTTTTCATGTTTATGGAGCTTTCCAGAATCCGTTTCTCCACTCTTGCCTCCTTGTCTTACGTAGCTCTTAGCTAGAGAGCGGCTTCTAAGGAGGACCCTGGAGAGCACACACACATTTTCAGGAGGAAGCAACATTAAACCCACACGGCTTAAACTGGCATCACAATCAGAGTCTATGTCAACATCCTCCTCCCCCAGGCAGGTCTTCCACACCGGAACTCCTCACTCGACCTGCTAAGAGGCGACCACACCACAATTCCCAGGCCCGTCTGGCAAGACGGGAGATGCAGGTGTGCCCCAGCCTCGCCTCCTGACTCAGCCCTGCCTTGGCTTCTCCGCCAATCATCACTTTCTGTTTTCTTCCCCACTATAGTAAAAATAACTTCCTCTTCAAGCGTCTAAATCTGTATGTGATTTTACACACTTTTTCTTTGGCACATCGTTGGTTGCATTTTGACACTAAAGCAGAATGAAGTCGCAAAAAATCTGCAATCACATTTCTGTAAATCTCCAACCAGATGAGTCAGTTCCACTGTTCTCTGGAATACTGAGAAAATACTTCCAGGCAAGATGCTGCCTTCTAAGCACCACGTCAGTTCCTCCTGTCCTCTGCTTCTTACAGACTCAGCAAAGTCTCAGGGATGGAAGGAAGCGGGGCAGAATGCACGGTGCTGTTTGCTGTGAACTGGAAGGGGCTTGCTGGCTGTGCTTCTGAGTGAGGAGAAGGGCATCTCAGGGGGCAGACCATCCAAAACAACTGTGGCACCAAGGACTCAGGACGTCTTGTATTTAGGACCTGACAAAGAGCTCCAGAGGGCTGCACGCCCTCACCTCCTGCCCCCGGCTCCAGTCACCTGCCATGACTACAGAACAGGGGTAGATGTGGCACAGTCGTTTCAAAAGAAGACAGTTTAGAAGACAGTCACTTCGGATACTCCTCTCCATAAAGGAGGCTCATAAACCAAGGGAACTGGAGAATTCCTCAGCTCTACAGGCCACCGAGGGGCCATATAGACAGAGGAAAGTGATTAAGATGCATAAGGGAATGAAAATCATTTCATCTTTTTTGGCTCCGGACGCACAGGCTCAGCGGCCATGGTTCATGGGCCCAGCCACTCCGCGGCATGTGGGATCCTCCCGGACCGGGGCACGAACCCGTGTCCCCTGCATCGGCAGGCGGACTCCCAACCACTGCGCCACCAGGGAAGCCCCATTTCATCTTTTCATGTGTTTATTGGTCAGTTGTGTCTGCTCTTCTGTGAACTGCCTGCTCCTATTCTTTGCCCGTTTATCTCATGAATTCTCCTTTTCTTATTGATTTATTGATCTTTTACATATCTGCATACTAACCCCATTTTCTAGAGAAACATCTGTCTCCAATCTGGTCCTCCTGCTTTGTTTATGGGATGTTATTGTTCAGAAGGTTTCGCTTTTATGTTGTTTTCTTTTTTTCATTTACTGTTTGTGCTTTCTGCATCTGAAAGTAACTTCAGATGAGGAACTACTGGAAGATAGATCTGTTTTTCTGGACAAGATTTATGGCGGGGGCATTTACAGTCACCTTCATAGCTTCAATTTTCTGAAAGAGGATGAAGTCCAACAGACTATTCTATGTAGCTCCCAGAAGAACTAGCAGAAGTAGAGAGAAGCCACAAAGAAGTAGCCTGCTACACTGTGCAAACTCCCTCAGCCACTGGAGCTGTCCACAATGGAATGGGATGACCAGTAGCAGGCAGCTGGGCCAAGATTGTGAGAATCCTCTTTGAAAACACAGCTTTCTTATCCCTACTTGTTTTCCTTCTTTCTTCCTATCACAGTTATACTCTGAATTCTGGAGAGCCATGACTTACTCTGCTTTCTCTCTCTCTTTGCCTTCCTAAGGACATTCTGCTTCCCACAATTTCTGAAGCAAGATCCTCTCCTTATTGACCAGATAGGCTGGGGCAAACTGGTGATGGGGGCAGGGATGGGGAGTGCTGCTAATTTTAATTAAGATCAAAACAGAACAAAACGAAACAATGACTAAGACTTTGAAAATGATGGCCTAAAATGTTTTGGCATATTCTACTTGCCTTGGTCGCTTGACTACTGAAATCTTTTAAATAAACATTTGGCTCCAAAGGAAATACCCTATAGTTTCAGTTGTTACAGTTAAATGGCTTCTTAACTCTTTCAACACATGATTTTAAAGTAGGTGGGACCTAAGAAAGTGCCTAATTCAGTCATTCTAAAGAAAAAAGGGGCACCATCACCTAGAGAGCTTCTTTAAAGAACCCCAGAGCCACACCCATTCTCCCTTTCCTGGCCACTGGGACATATTCCCAGATAGACCATCAAGACCACATGGAAACACTGCTGCTGATGAGGGTCCTAGGAAAGAAAAACAATTGAGAATCCCGGACCTAATCAAACGTCTTCAGTTTGGACGTGAAGAAACATAAGCTTAGGAGGCTTGTGTGACTTAACGGCACTGACCCCCGAACTATTTGCGGACTCCCTCCAGACCCAGGTCCACTGGCCCTGCCAGCTACTCGCACAGCTTTGCGTGACAGTTCTGCTTTCCAGAGAGAAGGTATTTGTGTCAAAACAGGAAGCTCTGTGTTGGAGCTGCAAGGTCATGGTTTCCCTAGACAAAATTTAACTTTCTATCAAATAATGTATGATCCCATTTGTTTTCAAGTTCTCAAGGAATTGGGTAACCATCCACACCAGATAGTAATGGCCCTGTGGCTCTGGCCCCTACGCTCAGTGGCTGGGCAGGTCAAGGCAACATGAAGAAGCAGAGAATGGAAAACAGAAGCAAGTTCCCCAGCCTTCTGACAAAGACATGATCCGCTACTTTGGTTCGCTGCTCTTGCCCTGACTTCCAATGGAAGGGAAATGGGAACCAGAGAAAAACCAGTGCCGGACTACTGGATGCGGTAGTTCAATCACAAGTGGGAGAAGCTCTAGCAGCAGTCCCAGTGTATGCCTGGCACTGTGATCGTGTGAAAGGGTCTGATTCATGTGGATCACCAGTCCAGTCCTAGAACGGCTGGCGACCCCAGAGAGTGAGCTGTGCCATACTCCCTCTGTACTACTACTTTTCTTTTGTGAATGCGGGGGGCGGGGGGGAACGTGTACATAAATTCAAAACAGAGGAAAGCAGGCTGTGCAAAGAATACATTTTTTAAAGATTGTTTCCAGGAAGCAGAAGAGAGGAGGAGAAGCAGAAAGGTTTGTGTGTAAAGTTAACAGGACAAATGACTGGAGCTTATCAGCTGTTGAAGAGCCCTCACCAGTTTGAGGGTGAGGGTGACAAGATAAGCCACAAAAATGCTGATTCAGTAATTTCATATATCTTGGGTAGAATGGTGCTTCCAAATGGAAGCAAACCATGAATGAATTTGCGTACTCCACTCGTATGTGTGTTTGTGCAAGTGTGTGTGTGCATGCGTGTGTGGGCCAAAAGAAAAGGGGATCTGAGAGGAGCAAAGAATAAGGTGAGAAAATTGGCATTTGCTGAAATCAAATGCCATGCCTTGAGTCAGTTAAGTACTTTATAAAATAGCAATTATTAATCCCATCGTATAGACTAAAACATCTAAGGTTTGGAGAAGTTAAGAGAATCGCCCAAGTTCTCCCAGCTACTAAGTGGTAGCACAGTGATCACACCCAGATCTGCTCTAAAACCTGTACTCTTTCTAGTATGGGATGCTTCTGGCCCACAGAAAGGTTTCGATGAATATTTGCTGAGTGACTGAATAAAGGAGTTTATATGTCTCAGAATGCTTTCACTTTTATTTTCATCAAGACTGTGAAAGTCATATGCACTGAGCTAGAAAAACATCAATGGTGTTTCCAGAAATGCATTACAGCTTAATGTAAATGGTTATTTAAATCATCTATCAATGAATGAACTAAGAATTACTTAATCGAGGCCATGACTTAAGGTTATTTCCATATCTTTCATTAAACAAGGGTCAATGGGTTCGTGCATTGAGCCTTAATCTTATAATCTATCATTTTGCCATTCTACGTTAAAATCTGCTCAGTCACTATTTCAAAAACCACATCATCTTATGGTCTCATCTCCTTAAAGAGTCAAATTCATGCTTGAAACGTACAAGCTAATATAACACAAATTGCTACCTAAGGAAGATGTTGACTTAGAGCAAGAGATAAACTGCTATTCTGCAAACTCCCAAAACTGGTTCAGGGTTCAGGAAAATGACAAGAAACAAGAAGTTTGAATTCCAGTATGCAGCCAAATCTCTAGGCTGACCGCAGGCATTCTTAATTACAGGGAAAGCTCTATAAATATAAGTCCAAATCCCCAAAGGTAAGAGGTGGACAATTATCCCCGAGCACAGAAGGAAATGTTTATAGAAGTATATGTCATAGTGGTTTTAACATCTTTGCTTGTAGCATATGCTTCAAACAGTCAGAAAGGGATGGGTGGTAGAATCAACTGACTTGAGTCTTTCCTGGCACACCGCACCACAGTCTCTACTTAAAATTAAGGCAAAACAAAGCAGAATATGAAACCCTAGTAAAGAACAGATTGCTTAGGGCTCCCCTGGTGGCGCAGTGGTTGAGAGTCCACCTGCTGATGCAGGGGACACAGGTTCGTGCCCTGGTCCAGGAAGATCCCACATCCAGGGAGCGGCTGGGCCCATGAGCCACGGCCGCTGAGCCTGCGCATCCGGAGCCTGTGCTCTGCAACGGGAGAGGCCACGACAGTGAGAGGCCCACGTACCGCAAAAAAAAAAAAAAAAAAGAATAGTCTGCTTAGCAAATATATTGAATCAACAGACACTTCCTAAGGGTTCCTGTGGAGTACCCAGCAGAGGTGTCACAGTAGAAATGGAAAGTATTTGAACAAGCTTCCTCCTTTCAAGGAGCTTGCCCACAAATTATCACAATACAAGGTAGAAGGTCAAAACTTCAAAAGTGATCATGAAATAAACACTACAGGAGTTCAGAGATCATCACTGGAATTTGAGCTTCCTTAACTATCAGCAAAGAGGCAATAGCAGAAGCAAAGGCAGGTAGTGAGGCAAGAAAAATGAGCCAGTGGCTAGCTTTGGGAAATTACAGACAACCGCTATAAAACCTGAGATAGATGGAGAGGTGCAGCATACCCTCAACACTAAACTGCTATCTGGCTCCCTGATAATTTTAATATGAGAGTGTCACAAAGTATTCAAATTGAGGCTCTTACCAGGCAGCATGGAATTGACTGTACTTATTTTAAAACTTCTTATTTTGATAATATATATTTTAAAACCTACTGAAAATTTCTAACACTTTTGGAAAAAACCATTTCTTCCTAAAAATTCCTAACTTATTTTACTAATTTACTGAAGGACTATATATTTGTCCTGTATATTATACCACAGTGTGAATAAAAATGAACTGCATATGAATCCCAATTTTCTGAAGATTTCCTTGGTAGCCTCATAGTACAGTATATAAGGAACATAACGTACCCAAATGTTTCCCCCCGCTGAACTCATCAGCTCCTTTCTAGTGAACAAACACAGAGACAGAATACTCATATCCATTGTACTACAGTCTGCTGCTCAAGATTGAGTACACTCATATTCCACATAAAAGTCACAATAATCTTTGTGACATCTGTAAAATAGTTAAGAGCTACCTATTAATGAATATTCATACATTAGAGCTAAATGCAAAGTGTTTACTATTCAAAGTCATCCATAACTGTAAGACCCCAAGATTCTTTTAAAGAGGTCTTTGGGTTCAATCGTTAGGAATTTATTTAAGTTTTACTCTATACCCAGATACTGTACTTAAAACTCAAAACGAAAAAGACAACTTAGTTCAAAGATGGGCAAAGGGTGTGAATAGACATTTTTCCAAAGAAGATATATGAATGGCCAAAAAGCACAGGAAAAGATATTCAATATCACTAATCATTAGGAAAATGCAAAAAAAAAAAAAGCCACAATGTGATGCCACTTCACATCCATTAGGATGTCTACAATCAAAATAATGGAAAATAGCAAGTGTTGGTGACGTTGTAGAGAAACTGGAACTCTCGTACATTGTTGGTGGGGACGTGCAATGGTGCAGTCACTGTGGAAAACAGCTTGGCAGTTCCTCAGTAAATTAAACATGGACTTACCATATGACCTAGCAATTGACTCCTGGGTATATACCTAAAAGAACCGAAAATACGTGTACATACAAAAACTTACACACAAAAGTTCACAGCAGCACTATGCACAAGAGCCAAAAGACAGAAACAATTGAAATGAGAAACAGATAAATGGATAAACAAAATGTTGTATATCCATACAATGGAATATTATTCAGCCATAAAAATGACTGAAGCACTGATACATGCTACAATATGATTGAACCTTGAAAACAATTGTTCTAAGTAAAAGAAGCCAGTCACAAAAGGCCACATATTATATGATTTCATTTCTATGAAATGTCCAGCAGAGGCAAATCTATAGAGACTGAAAATAGATTAGTTCCTAGGGCTTGGGGAGACGGAGGAATAGTGAAGGGATAACTAAGGGGAACGAGGTTTCTCTTTCTGGTGATGAAAATGTTCTAGACGTGGGCTTCCCTGGTGGCGCAGTGGTTGAGAGTCCGCCTGCCGATGCAGGGGACACGGGTTCGTGCCCCGGTCCGGGAAGATCCCATATGCCACGGAGTGGCTGGGCCCGTGAGCCATGGCCACTGAGCCTGCGCGTCCGTAGCCTGTGCTCCGCAATGGGAGAGGCCACAACAGTGAGAGGCCCGCGTACCGCAAAAAAAAAAAAATGTTCTAGAAGTGACTATCGTAATAGTTTCCCTTATCTAGGTATACACTAAAAACAATTAGAAGCTATTAAACTATTAAAAACTTTAAGGGGGTGAACTGTATGGTTTGCGAATTATAGCTCAATAAAGCTATTTTTAAAATTAATAGCATAGGGCTTCCCTGGTGGCGCAGTGGTTAAGAATCCACCTGCCAATGCAGGGGACACGAGTTCAAGCCCTGGTCCGGAAAGATCCCACATGCTACGGAGCAACTAAGCCCATGAGCCACAACTACTGAGCCTGTGTGCCACAACTACTGAAGCCTGCGCGCCTAGAGCCTGTGCTGCGCAACAGAGAAACCACCGCAATGAAAAGCCCACGCACTGCAACGAAGAGTAGCCCCGGCTCGCCGCAACCAGAGAAAGCCCACGCGCAGCACGAAGACCCAACGCAGCCATAAATAAATAAATAAATAATCGAATTTTAAAAAATTATTCAAAAAAAATTAATAGCATATACTGAAATGTGCTTTGTTTGGAACTTCATGCACAATAGTTGCTATATTATTTTGACTTTTGCAACTAAGAATTTTTGGTGACATGCTACTGTTGCTGTCCCCATTTCTGACAAATAAAAGGATTTATGTATATCACTGTTTGCTTAAAGTTGAGTTTCTATAATAAAAATAAATATAGGTAAGACAAAATCTATTTGTGGTCAAGTCTCATTTCTTTCCAAAAAAAAAAAAAAAAGCAAGTGACAATTCCTAATCATTCTAGCAGCTACAGTTGTCAAATAAGATGGCTTTTCACTGCCCATCACTGACCCCCTTCAGTACAGCTGCAAGGCAAGCTACAGTTTCTGCTCCTGCAGCTTCCCTGTAGGGAAGCAAAAGATACTCTTTCTTTGGGGACTCAAAAAACTTGAGCACTTTCATTCTAGTTTCTCAAATACAAAACCAACTAGTGTTTTAAACCTGGATTGATGACAGGGAATTTGAAGAAAGACAGAATCCAGATAATGCATATTTATCTGTATTTTAAAACAATTCATACTGAGACGAGTCTACGTTAAAACAGTTTACAAGACAGAATGTTTTTCACTATTCATGCTGTGTGTTTAAGGAACAGTCTGCCATAGTTGAATTCCATTTTCTGTCTTCTTCTAATACAGTGCTACTGTGTCCCCAGCCAACCCTATAAGATAAATTTGCAGCTATGAACAAGAATGTCATTTTCTTTTTATGTCAACAATTTCTATTGATAACATCATATTTTATGCATTCATTTCCTAGATTGCTGTCTGGGGCCTGGAGTACTATATTTAAACCATGCGTGATGTGCAGAAGAAAAATTAATTTGACTTTTAAGGTTTAGAGAAACTATTTTGTAACAGGTCTGGACCTCAATTTTCACATTTTCCTTTAAATTCATTTAAACTCAGAGAACTTCAAATTCAATAAAGTTACATCTTTTTCTTTCATTTTTGACTCAAAATTGCCATGCTCATATATAATATACATATCAAGATTAGCAATTCTGAAAACTAAAGTAAGATATCTCCATTTTAAATAGTATAAGTTAAAAATGGAAAGGAAAGCCTATCAACCTGAGATCAATCCAACAGATTTAGTCTCCATAAAGACTAAATCACATACCCAAGTCTTGATAATAAATCATTAGAGTTTGCCGGTTGTACAGGATCAGTAGTAAGCCATCTGACTTATTCGGTTTACATCAATGTAATGAGTGTTATTCCAAGTTTTTGATATTTCCACAGCTCATAAGTAATGAGGCTACTGGCAGAGGCTGCATCATAATCTAATTTCTGCGGGAGATTTTATTTGATTTTGGTTGGTTTTCCATAGCAAGTCAAAGTCTGAATGCCACTTCAAAATAAATGAAATAATTTCACTGAACTGGAAAGACTATGGTCTCCAAGTTAAGTATAGCAGTTTGCTCTATTCATCTATTTATCCCATTGTGTGTTTTATGCTCTCCTCTCTCCACCCACTTCAAGGAGGAAAACAATCAAGACAAGAGTTATGCCTGCATAACTTTCCTCTCCCTGACTTACTTACTTTCCTTTTTTTTGGTAATAAATCTGTGGCAGCAAAAAGCATCTTTAAAAAGAACAGACTTTGCCCTTCCCCAAACTGACTAGAAAAAAGAAGCTGTCTGACCCCAGTTCCTGTGAGAAGAAAAAGCATCCTTACTAACTCTTTTCCCTTTTTTCTCCACACTATGCTTTCTGGTTGCCCCCCTTCACCTCATTCCGTGCATCTTCTAACCTCAGAAACTCGAAAGCCAGCTGGGGCTGCAGCTGTTGGCTGGTCCTTCCCTTGAAACAATGGGGCGTAAGCAGCAAAGCAGATGCATTTTTAAAAGCTGAAGTTTAAAAAATGAAACCATGGGGCTTCCCTGGTGGCGCAGTGGTTGAGAATCTGCCTGCCAATGTAGGGGACATGGGTTCGAGCCCTAGTCTGGGAAGGTCCCACATGCCACGGAGCAATTAGGCCCGTGAGCCACAACTACTGAGCCTGCGCGTCTGGAGCCTGTGCTCCACAACTAGAGAAGCCGCAATAGTGAGAGGCCCGTACACCACGATGAAGAGTGGCCCCCGCTTGCCACAACTAGAGAAAGCCCTCGCACAGAAACGAAGACCCAACACAGCCAAAAATTAATTAATTAATTAATTAATTATTTTAAAAAATGAAACTATGTCCATCACTTTTTAAATACTTTATAAATCTCTTCTCTCTCTCATCCCCCCTCTTTCTCTCAAATACATAGGAAACTTTGTGAAAGCAACGTTTGACTCTAGAACAATGTTCTTGAACTTAAGCAGGCATCAGAATCACCTGGAAGACTTGCTAAAATGGATTCCTGGGTCCCACACCCAGACTCTTTCATTCCATAGGTCTGGGATGAGACCTGAGAATCTGCACTTGTAACAAGTGTCCAGGTGATGCTGATGCTGCAGGTCCAAGGACCGCACATTGAGAACTACCGGCCTAGACAGTGAACGACTGCTAAAGAAAGAGAGAAAGAAATTAGGAATTTAAGATTTAATTTGATTCCAATTCACATCACCTCCAGTTGTGTGGCTCTGGGAGAGTTCAGTTGCTTAGTACATGGAAGCAGCGTCACGGAGATAAATACAGGAAGGTGGAGTTAAGGGCAGGCTAGCTGCTTGAATTATTTCCCTTCTCTGTTGGCCCCTCAAGATACTCAAAGTATCAAGAAAAGGAAAGTGAAATTATGGAAATAAAAATCATTTTTTGCCAGTCAGCCCTTTAAATTTCCACTCGCATCTTGGCTCTATTTCCTTTTTCTCTCAAACTGCTTGTAGTGCTAATGCAATGGTACTTGATTCAGCCAGACGTGGATTCAAATCTTGCCTTACTTACTATGCGTCCTTCAGCAAGTCGGTGAACATCGTTGCCCTCCCTTCTCCCATATCAAAAATGGGAATAACGGCTGCACCTACCTATGATATTGCTGTGCTAATACAATTTCATTCTACATGTGCACTGATTGGCAAATACCCAATAAATGTTAGCTTCTATCATAAATGGTCCTTTTTTTTTTCCTGTGAGAATATTCAATATGTTAAACATCACACTACCTATTTGATACAATAGGTGCAGTCATCACTTTGAAAAATATTTATTTAGTAGCTACTATGTCAGATATAATATATTATACAAGTATATTAAAAATAATATCCTGCCAGGACAAATATTGCTATAAATATTATTTTGATTTGGGAAAATTTTGACTTTATATGAACTTATATTTAAGAAAAATACTTGCCTCCAAAACTGGCTACCTAGGAAAATTGAGAGGATGTGCTTACTAACCACAGTTTTGTTTTCACAGACACTAAAATAATAGAATGGAGGAAACAAGGGGAGAGTAATTCTGCAGATACCTTGGCCTTATTTTATTAAGGGTATATTTTAGATCCTCTTAAAGACCACAAGCCTGCTTTTCCTGAAAATCATTATGTTTACATAACAAAACAACAGGGAACAAATTTGGCCAAGGGTATCCTATTTTCAGTTCACAACTGATGTAACAGGCAATTACATCAGTCAGAAACTCAATGGTGAGTTAGTAATAGGAGCAATATTCCATCCTTCAGTTCTTCCTGGTTCCCTGAGTGAATGCTGTGAAGTCACCCTTCCAGCAAATAAGCCCCCAAATTTATCAGGCCTCATTTTTTGAAATATATAATGAAAGCACACTAAATTCTGGATACCACACGTATTTGGCTGAATTTTCAAGAGGTTAACATGCTAGATGCTGCGGTTTCCTGATTTTAGCCTCACTACATGCCTTTGCTCCCTCCTCCTCCCAGGCTCCCCAGCCCCAAGAAGGGTATCAGAACCATAACATTTTAAGAGCTGGATGGAGGTGTCAGAGACAATCTGGTTCCGCCCAGAATTTTACCTATGGAAAAGCTGAGGTCCATGTGGTTCCAGTGCCCTGCCCAAAGCCAAGTGCTCCTGAGGACACCACAGATGTCTTCCTTCCCTGTCCACTGTACTTTCTCTACATCACTTGCCTGCATATTTTGCTTTAAAAGAACCTCACCAAAGAATTCATTATCAGAGTTTACGGAGAAAGGCCCCTGAGCTTCCAAATCACTTCCCTCCCTATGCCAGTTAACAGCGATTGTCGGTAATCGTAACAATTGTGACCTGTGTGGTACTAGCAGGAATCGGAGAGCCTATGAGGCTGTGAGACTTCCTAACACAGAACTCGAAAGAAGAGAGTTGACTCCTTAGCAAAAGTGCATATTACCCCAAATCCTCAAGAAACCAGATATGTTTGGAAATCTACTTGGGCAATATTTTCCTTTAATTTTCCCTAAAGCATCTTAGAAAAACCGTAGTCCCCCAAAGTTTCTATTGAAAAAGAAGTGTAACGTTTAAAATCTGAGCTTCTCTGCGTGGAAAACAAACATTATTTTATCTGCGTGTACATTTGAAAACGCTCTAACACATTTGTCACTTTGCTGAAGTGGTTTTTTCCTTCGAAAACGATCTGCTATCCAGACCTGTGGTTTCTGCGACGAAGGGATTTCTGTGGGTGACGGTGGCAGCCTCCCGCCGCCGGAGTCGTTTGGCCCATTACGGTTCCAGCGCTCCGGGGGCCTCCCTTTGCGCCGTCGCTCGCGTCACGCAGACGCCGAAGTTTGCCGGGGGCTTAGGTTTATCCCCTTGGACGTTTGCGATTAGCTGGATCCCTCCCAGCCTCTCGCCCCCGCCCCCGCCCCGGCCCCCGCAAGACCTCTTCTGGCCACAGACTTGTGAGAGATGTGCATCCTCCCTTAGCCAAGGCGCGCACCGGGGGCCTGGGGGGTGCTTTCGCTGGGCCCTGGCACCGCTCTCCCCGCGCCCGGACCACCGAGCTGCGTGCGGGTCACGCCCTCTCTCTGGAGACGCTCTTTTCTCTCTTCGCACACTCCTTCCTTACCTCTGCTAAAACAGGCGACCTCGTTCCTAATAAACCAGGCACAACCCGCCACCCCCCCAAAAGTTCAGACTTGAGACACAGCGCTGAGGATCGTTCAGTAGAAGTAGGCGACACTGCTGGCCAGGCTGACTCGCGCCCCGGACCCCGGCTCCCCTCGTCTCACTCGCTGAGGACAGTGGGGTGGGCAGGGGGTGCCCCAAGCACAAGGCAGCTCAGGGACAGCGTGGAGCCTGAAAACTGCCCCTGGGCCACCCAGGCCAGGGGGCAGGAGCTCTTGTGGGGAACAATTCACAGAACGGGCCGTGGGGAGGAGTCAATCCCACCCGCGCGACCCCGAGCGCCGGACAGGACGGGACTGTGGTCGCTAATGCCATGGAGGGGCTGTCGCTGCCCCTCGCCTCTCCCCACTCTGCCAGGCTTGAATATACACACACTCGTACACACTCACTCACACGCCTGCACTCCGCCCAGACCGTGTGGCGGAGGCGGGGGAAGGTATGCAGCGCCCAGCCCCGGGCTACCTGCCCGGCACATCAACCCCGCGGCGCCCCCGCCTAGGCGCAGACAGACGGACGCACCGGAGGCAGCAGCCGCTCGGGGCCGCCGCATCGATGCTCGCCGGCGTCCCACCTGGGGAGCCTCGGGGAGGCGGCGGCGGGGGCAGCTCCAGAGTGCCCGGCGCGCCCCACTCTCCCCTGCACAACTTCGAGCAGCGCGCGCCGCCCTCGCTCCCGTCTCCCTTCCTTACCCAAATACTGCCGCAGGTCGAGCAGAAAGCGCGGGGGTCCCCCGCCGAGCTGATAGAAGAGGGAGCCCAGGCAGAAGACCAGCAGGGTGGCCATGCAGAAACCGTAGTCCCGGAGGGAGAAGCGCAGGAGAGGCAGCAGGGAGACCCGGCGCTTCCAGCTGCCCAGGCCGGGAGGGGCGCCCCCCAGAGGGCCCCCATGGGGCCAGGGATCCGCGCCGCTGCCGGGATGCTGCTGCTGCTGCTTCTTCTTCATCGCCTGCTCCGCCGCCTTGCACAGCCTGCCCGTGCCAGGAAAAGGTCACCCATCCGCCTGCGAGGAGGAGAGCCCGGCTGGCCGGCTGCACATGGACAGGGCCGCGCCGAGGGCAGCCCGGGTGGGGGCGGGGAGGGGCCGAAGTTGCCGGGCTCAGGAGACTTTCCTCGGCATGGTCCCCGCCGCCGCGGCCCGAGCGGCCGAGGTGCCCGGCCCCGGCTCGGCGGCGCTGCCCGCGCCCGGCCCGCGCCCGCTAGCGCCCCCGTGCCCCGCGCCCCGCCGCGCCTCGGGCTCGCTCGCGGCCGCCGGGGCTCGCCTCCAGCGCCAGCGTGGACCCCCCGGCTTTGTGTCTGTCGGTCTCGGCGTGTTTTGTCCGGGTTCAGGCTCCTCTAAAAAACGGCAGGGAGGAACGGGAGGCGGACACCATCCCCTCGCTCCACCTCCTTGACAGGGGTTTTCCTCCCTCTCCTCCCCTTTCTCCCTCCGGCTCTCCGCCGCTCTCTCTCCTCCCTCTTCCCTCCCTCTCTCGGCTCGGGTCTCCGGGTTTCTCTCGGGTGTCACGTTACTGCCTCTGCCTGGAGCGGGTGAGGTGGGGTGGGGGGTGAGGGGGGGGCGGCGATTATTCGCTACAAGGAAGAAAGTTTCTGGGGGTTTTTTCCTTCCCCCTTTCTCTACAATCTGGCCTCAGTTCCTGCGCCACCAGCGACCTCTTGGGGGCCCCGCTGACTTCCCTCTCGTAAACAGTCACCGGCAGGAAGAAGCACGACTTCTTTTAGTACTACATGGTTTTTGGGTTTTGTTTGTTTGTTTTCTCATTTCAGAAACTTGATTCTCCTTCTGTGTGCCCAGCTGTTTACAAAAGGCCGATGAAAGGTACTTGGAGATAGGTTCAAGACTTTGCTGAGATGGTAAAAGAGCAAGTGGCGTAAATTATAATTAAAACATGACCCCATAGGGCCAGGCTCATCGCCCCAACTCCTGGAAGAGAAACAGAGGAGGACGCTTGCTTCTTGCTCGCCTTCGCTCTACAGCTGCTCATCCAGGAAGCGACCAGAAAGGCAAGGGGGGGGCGGGGAGGAGGGGTGTTATAGGGCGGACTCAAGGAGGTCTTTCCTCTAGCAGATATGAAGAGGGAAGAGCCCCTGCATACCCATTTCATCCCTGCCACACTTCCTTCCAAGGGAAGTTTCTGGACCTGAAAGAGCACCTTCCGGGCATCAAACACAGATCCGCTGGCGAGGGTGGGTGATGCACAGAAAGGGCTGCTCTCATCAGCCACACTTTCAGTAAGAATAATACATTGCTAGATATAGAAGCTGTGCCACCTGAGACTTAAGTGACTTGCCCAAGGTCACGGAGATACCAGGAGTCGAGTTGGGTGCCACACTCAAACCTGTTTGACGCTCCAGCCCACTATAATAACCACTGCATGGTACTATCTCCCAGTCAGGGTGCTTTTCCTAATAACTTGCACGGTCATTGGAGGATGGGATACACGCATTTAGCCCAGGCCACTTTGAGAAACAGAAATGGGAAGTTCAGGCTCTTTGTGCCTGCCTCACACCTCTGGTTTCCTATTCACTCTGTACATTCCAGTGACTGACAACCGATTAAAGGAAGAACCAGGAACCAGGGACATCTACGATTCTAAGACCGTTTTCCTGAAAACCTTTATAAAGTTGGGTATCTGAGAAAGTTTCTATGGAAAATCAGGGAGTAGAATCCTGAGATCAAGAGTTTACAATTTAAGAATAATACGGTTTAACTGTCATCCAGACGTGAGTATCTCTGATTCCCGAAGAAGACACATAGATCATAAACTGGAGACAGTTGTGGATGAGGTGAGTGGTGTCACACACATCCGCACACACACACTCTATTTCCCAATTTTATGTTGTCCTGGCCCACTTTCTCATGAATGGGAAGGCTGCTTTGAGGCGGAAAGAAAAGGGAAGTCCCTGTGTTCTAGCACAGAAAATCCTAAAATAAAGTGTCAGTGGTTTGTTTCACATTTATTCCATGAATCAGATTTATTTGGATTAATATGCTCATTTTACAAATGTGAGTGGCCCTGAGAGAATTAAGCCCATCAGACATTGCCCACTAATGTGAATTACTTTAATCAGCAGGCTGAGTAGCTGAGAATAGCCTCCCAGTTAATAATTTTTGAGTTAATGACAAGAGACTAGGAGACGGACGGGAGGGGCAAAGCAATTTGCATAATGTTTCAGAGACCACCTGTGACAAATCGGACCCGCACCTGAGGCCTGGCCCTATCATCTGGATGTTTTTCATTAGATGTAGGATAATGTACAAGATCCTCTGTGCTCGTGAGACCCCCAGGGTCTAGAAACTTCTCTCACAGAATGAGTTGGTAAACTTCCCCATTCTTTCTCCTAAGGAAAGGAATCTGAGCAAGAGCGAGGTTATAACAGGCAGTTGGAGCAGGAAGAAAGGAAATAGACATCTTAAAAAATAACTAAATATGGGAATAAGAGTTTAGAAAACAGTGAAAAAGTTATGAGGAAAATATGAGGTGGCAACATTTGGCTTAGAAAAAATAAGCTATGACATGAAGAATTTGAGAGGGGGGACTTCCCTGGTGGCGCAGTGATTAAGAATCCACCTGCCAATGCAGGGGACATGGGTTTGAGCCCTGGTCGGGGAAGATCCCACATGCTGCGGAGCAACTAAGCCCGCAAGACACAACTACTGAGCCCACGTGCCACAACTACTGAAGCCCGTGCACCTAGAGCCCGTGCTCTGCAGCAAGAGATGCCACCGCAATGAGAAGGTTATGCACCGCAACGAAGAGTAGCCCCTGCTCGCCGCAACTAGAGAAAGCCTGCACACAAAAATGAAGACCCAATGCAGCCAAAAATAAATAAATAAATAAATTTTAGAGGGGAAAACCCGGGCAGTTTTTAAAAGATTGTGTTAATGGACTAACTGCCTAAAAAAATTCACAGAGGGAAAAGAACGGATCTTAAGATATGAAGAAATTTTACATAGAGAAGATTGCTTTATATTTTCACCCCACAAAAAGTTAGATGTTTGGGTAAAATTTTGTTCTTTGAAATCCTGTAAATGTCCCGTCAAAAAAAACAAAACAAAATAAAAAACCTTTTAATTTAAAGTACTTATACTGATGAATGGTATCTTTATTCAAACTAGTTAACCAACTAACTAGAGGAATTTGTGAACAATATTTATTATTAGTCTTATAATTCAGCATACTTCATTTAATACCTTTATTTAATAGCTTGAGCTTTCTCATCCCTTCTCTCTCTGGTGATTTTCATCTCTCTCACCTGAGCCACTCATTTTCAACAATCCTAACCCCTGGCCATCATCACCTTCTCTCCTCCGCTCATGTTACAAGCGCCCACACTCGAGCAATTTTCAGTCTTTTCAAGAACCCTCAACTTTTTAATCCATCACCCATCTTGTATGTTTACTTCCTCCTTTGTCCAGTTCTGATTCCTGATCCATCGTTCTGATCCCTATCTTGCAGACACCCTTTCATTCCCATGCTCCTGTCATCTTACATGGTACATACTTGTCTGGCAAAACCCAGATGAACACAGCAGTGCCCCTGGACCGGATTGCAGAAGACACCAAGCACTGCTAACTGCTTCACTTTAGCACAGATTCCCTTGGACGCTCACTCATTGCCGTCCAGCAACCCCGCTCTCTAAACGGCCATTTCATACTTCTCTCTTCTACTCCCACTAGTTTCATCTCTTCTGTCGCAGCTGACGACCTGACCTCATGCTTTACTGAGAAAATAAGAGCAGTAGGACAGGAGTGACCTCATTTCCCCACCAATCTAAACCCTCGCTCTGCCCTTCCTTCTGTTTCACTGTGTCCCTCTGTGCTTCTAGCAAGGCTAGTCTGTCACTGCCCGAGACGCTTGAATCCACCCAACCCCACACGCAAGCATGCTCTCTCCCAAGGCTTCTGCATCTCTGTAAATGATGGCACTATCAAATCACTCAGGGGCAAAACCCAGAAGTCTTCCTCAGTCTTTCTCCTTCTCTCACTCCTGTATCTAACCCATCTGCAAATCCTATTGGCCCTACTTTCAAAACAGTATCCAGCATCCAACTTCCTTTGCTACCACTCTGGTCCAAGCCACCATCTTCTCTCATCTGGGTTACTGCAGTGGCCTCCTATGTCAGTTATATTGAGGTTTAGCTGTGTGTAACTGAAAAACCCAAAATAACAATGGCTTAAACACAATAGAAGTGTATCTCCCTCTCACATGAAACAAGTCCAGAAATAGGCAGTGCAGAGTTGGTGAGGCATCTCCATGCTCTCATCAAGGAACCATCGGAGCTTTCACCATCCTCAGCATGTGGTTTCATTTTAAAGGTAACTTTATGATTCAAGATGGCCACTGGGGCTCCACCCCTTATGCTTATATTCCAGGCTGGCAACAGGAGGAAGCAAAAGAAGAAAAAAGTCTTCCTCCAAATGGAGTGGGTTCTTTTAAAGCAGTGTTCCAAAAATGCTATGAATCATCCTCTTACAGTGTTTTGGCTAGAACGTGGTCACAGGACCATGTCCAGCTGCAATGGAGGGCTGGGAAATAGAGGTTTCAGCTGGGCACACTGCTGCTACAAAAGAATCAGGGTCCTATTACCAAGGTAAGAAAGGACGAATGACTACTAAGTGGCAATCAGCGGTCCCTGCCATTCCTCCTTCTTGATGCCAGACCTTCACTCTGTATTTCATCCCCTTCACAGCAGCCAGAGGTAACTCCTCTACACAGAATTTGTTAGTGCCTCCCAACACACTCAAAGCCAGAGTTCTTCTAGTGCCCTACAAGTGCCCTTCTATTTGGCCCCATGGTCTCTCTGACCTCATCTCCTGTCACTTTTCCCTACTCGTCCTATCTCATCATTGGTCATCAGACCAACAAAACTTGCTCCTCCATCAGGGCCTTTGCAGTTGTGGTCCCCTCTGCCTCAAAAGTTCTTTTCCCAGATCTCTACACGGTTTGTTTGCCCTTTGACTTCCTTCAGTCTCTGCACAATGTTACCTCAGCCAAGGAATCTTTTCTGACTACCCTATACAAAATGTACACGTGACCTGCATTCTTTATTCCCTTGACCTTCTTTAATTTCCTCTGTAGAACTTACCATAATATGACATGTTGGTATTTTTATCTGTTGTGTATCTCTCCTCACTGGAAAACAAGCATCATGAGGGCCATGATTTTGTCTCATTCATTCACTGTTCTTTCCCCAGCACCTAGAATAGTCTGACAGATAGTGGTCACTCAGTAAATATTTATTGAATGAGAAGGTTAGTTGTAATATGAAGGATCTTAAGTTCAATGGGTCACCTCTCATTGTTCCATGGCTGGCCAACTGGGGATGAGAGATGGAGGCACAGCGGAGAGCAGGTCTGCGTCCTCCTGGAACATGCAAATGATCATTAAGGGAGTTGTTTGAGATGAAAAATATATTGTTGAGGGGAAAAAACGAATGAATGAATGAAGTAATCCCTCACCACCTCCATGACCCCCAGTCTAATTAACAATTCAACTGCTTCCTGTGATTAAGAATGCCTCATGATGTGGAAACAACCCAAGTGTCCATCAACAGATGATTGGCTAAAGAAGATGTGGCTTATATATGCAATGGAAAACTACTCAGCCATAAAAAAGAATGACATATTGCCATTTGTAGCAACATGGATGGACCTAGAGAATATTATACTAAGTGAAGTAAGTCAGCCAGCCAAAGACAAATATCATATGATATCACCTATATGTAGAATTTTATAAATAATACAAATGAATCTGTACACAAAACAGAAACAGACTCGCAGACATAGAAAACAAACTTATGGTTACCAAAGGGGAAAGGGAGGGGGGAGGGATAACTTAGGAGTATGGGATTAACAGATATAAACTACTATACATAAAATAGATGAACAAGGACTTACTGTATAGCACAGGGAACTATATTCAATATCTTGTAATAACCTATAATGGAAAATAATCTGAATATATATATATATGTGTGTGTGCGTATATATATATGTACACATAACTGAATCATTTTGCTGTACACCTGAAACTAACACAATGTTGTAAATCAACTATATTTCAATTAAAAAAAGAAAAAACAGAATGCCTCATGGAATCACAAAAGGAATATGAACCCATGGGTTTTGCCAGGTGTTACCATTCACCTTGGCAGAAGTATTGCTTATCTTCAGAATGTTGCTAATTTCAGGGACTGGGGCATTCACTCTTTTGGAGAACCAAACTCTCTGAGCTTTGGCCTTGGAAGACCACCAGGGTTGTGTTCAGACCCTCTTCTTTTACTGCTCTGCTAAAAGTAGGGCTGTTTCAGGAAAGTTGTTGAGTTGGAATGTCCCTATTGTAATAACGATAAATTACAAGCCAGTCTGTTCTGTTTTTCTGCCTCGGATTTGAGAAGGCAAATGACAGAATAAGGTTTTAGTAACAACATTAAAACATCGCTGGTTTCCAGTCTTGCGGGTCCCTGGTCCACTGAGTGGACGGGGACTTGGTCTTAGGCTCCCCGTGTGCTCCCAGTGTGTAGCAAGCACATCCTTCTGAGCACAGCTACACACACACAAAGAACAAGAGGTGTTCTCCACCCCTGCACCGTTATGACTCTTACCCCTCTCCTGAGGAGACAAGGCATAAACAGATAAACAAGAAAGCAAGCAAACAAAGAAGCAGAAAAACAAAGAAAGCATTAAATCAAAGGGCCTTTTACCTCAAGTATTTTGTATTTAAAATAATAGCTAAACTATGGTAGTATTGCTACATTTCTAGCATGTTCTAATCTCTTTACCTGAATTGTCATTTAATCTTCACAACAACCTCATGCTGCAGATACTCTTATTTTCCCCATTTTACAGATGAGGAAATAGACGATAAGAATAACGAATATCAGATACGGGAGACTTAGTCTGAAAAGCTTTCCCGAAAAGGTGCTACGGGAGCTGGATTGTAGGATGAGGAGGATTTATTGCTGGGCAGTAGCCCAGAGGGCATGCCAAGTAATGAGAACTAACTGAGAAAGAAAGAGCACAGAGATGTGTTTGGGGGACAGTGGCAACCCTGCCTGGAGAGGGACAGTGGAGATCTGTGAAACGGCATCATTGCTAAGAATGCTGGACCCCAATCACAGGAACCAACTGGAGTTTTGTCTAAAGGTTCTTTAGAGATTCTCCCCATCGAGCCAGTGCTCACAGGCCTCTTAGCTCTTAGGCAAGCGTTGAGCAGAAATTCTTGATTCTATTATATTTAAACAGATCCCTCAGAGAAAACAATATTAATACAGGGAATGCATAAAAGACAGAGATGGCTTAGATTTTGCAAAAAGAAACCACTTATCCAAAAAGGTACTGTTAAGTGCAGACACTGTTTCCTAGTCCTAACATAGCACAGTGAAGGCTCATTGCTGCAATTTGGTGATAGCTTCCAACTCTGAGAAAAAGGTGGGCCCACGATGGCTATTTTCTTTCTACAGTGAATTTTCTTTAAGAGTCTTCATTCAGTCTACATAACAAGCCTAAAAAATTAACTCTGTTTACAATTAATGAAAAAAGAAAAACCTTCTTAGTATGTCCAAATATTGAATGTGTTACCTTACAATGCAGATTGCTGTTTGGACCATATTTTTGAATCTCTGCAGTACAAATTATTACACTAAATTTAGAGTGGATTTTCTGGCTGAATTATTTTTCACAGTGCTCCTAAGAGGTTCTAAACTGCATTCAATTTTTTGCTTACCTTTTTCTTTTAAAAATTCTTGACCAGGCTCAATCTATGTTAATATAGTGTAAAATCAATATGTTCTTTGCAATCATCCAATAAATATATATTTAGCACTATCATGTGCCTACCACTCTGTGAACTGCCATGAAGCAAAACAGAAAAGTGTAAGACCAGCTGTTCAGACTTCGAAGAATTTGCAATCTTTTCGGGAAGACAGGATTGTTCATAAGTGAAGCAATTTGACAATAATGCAAGGCAGCATGTAATTAAATGATAAATTGTTTGTTATACATTGTAAATAGCAAAGTCATTCAATCTTTAGAGAAGCCCAATATTCATTTCCAAAAGGAATAATTTTTCTTTGATTTTTAAAATTGTCTTACAAACCTTTGTCCTTTGAGTGTAGAAGTGATTTTTAGATTTGAGAGTTATTTGTAAGCAGATGATTGAATTGGTGATTGTTTTTGATCCAAGAGTGGTGTGGCTCTGAACTCTTGGATTTGATTTCCTTGAGCAGGTTTTACATTGACTGTATCTGATGCACATTTTCCGTGGGAGGAAGTCTGATGTCCCAGCAGAGAGACCAAGGAGTCTGCAGGGGGCAAGAAAAGGCTGGGAAAGTGGGAAATTACGTGGGACCTCTAAAAACATTATTTCCAATAACTAGTTGAATAATTCTTTTTCAGATGAACTTTGTGTAATGCAGTGTTATTGGTTTATTATGAAATATGCCTGGTGCTTTCCATGTAGCTGAGTACCAATATGAATCCCCAAATATTCATTTATCACAAGATATCTTTTTTGCCTTTAATTAGATCAGTGATTTGATTGACTCATCTGCCTTGCTTAAAAGATATGAAAATAAAGTAATGGGATTTTTAAAAAAATATTAATCCAAATGAGTGTTGTCACATTTAAAGTGTGGATATTTGTTTAAGTCTCAATGCATTGCTTAAAGTATAAAAATATGACACTTTATTTCCTGTAACTGATCACATCTTACTCAGGTCCTATTTCCTCAAAGGGTAGGGGTTAGGGATGGCAGGAATTGATCTAGCTCAGCCTTTTTTGGTTGGAAACAATCTCTTTCAGGGCACACTTACTATACTTGGTCATTTGGGGTTAATATTCAGTCAAATTCAAGGTGCAAACTCCCTGCAAAGGCTCCCCCTCTTCCTGGCCAAGATGGTCCCACGCAGGGAGTGTAGTGCTTCACAGGCAGGGGCGCGGGCGCTGTGTCTCACGGCCATTGCAGTCCACGACTCTCTGTTTGCACCTCTGCTTCTGACTGGTGTGGCTCCTAGTTTAGGGCCATGTGCTTAACAGCCTCTGCTTCAAAGCCTCACCCCATATGACGTGACCCCCAGCTCTGAACCTTCTGTGCCCCCTCCGCCACCTCGAGGGACCCAGTAACTTTTTTGGATTTCAGGGCGTCCTGCTCACCCAAGCAGACCTGAGGGGCCATCAGGCCATCTCGGCTTCAAATCCTTCCTCAGCCACTTCTAGCCTCTGTCTGGTTGGCACTATGTTAACCCAGTGATTCTCCAAGAGGCTTCATATATCCCACATCTGTTCCAAGGAAGTACAAAGAGACCCCACCATTCTGGGAATGCCCTTGTCTTAGTGCAGGCTGCTATAACAAAATACCATGCACTCGATGACTTACACGACCAACATTTATTTCTCCCAGTTCTGGAGGCTGGGAAGTCCAAGGTCAAGGTGCCAGCAGATTCCACACCCTGACTTGTGTCCTCACATGGCGGGAGGCGGGGAATGCTTTATTCTTCTTATAAGGGCATTAATGTCATGCATGAGATTGACCTAATAATCTCCCAAAGGCTCCACCACCAAATACAGTATCATCATATTGGGGATTAGGGCTTCCACACATGAATTTGTGGGGAAAACAAACATTCAGCCCATAGTAGCCCCAGACTATCTGGTTGTTTTCAAACTTCCCTGAACAGGATTTGGCCCTGGAGCGGGACAGCTAAGACCAATGTTTCTCATGACTTGCTTTTTTCTCTCTCCTTTTCTCTGTTCTCTGTCCTCCTGCTCGGCCCCCATGAACCCGAAGTGCTTTCTTTGTCCATATTGATGAAAGAGCTTCAGGGAAAGAAACTAGAAGACAAGGAAAATAATTCAGAGAAATAATTCAAACTATATCATCTTCATTATGCACCTTTGGGCCTTTTATTTTTTAATTTCCTTTGGTGTCAGCAGTTCCTTGAAGGGAACTTATTTTCATCCTTTGAAGACATACTTGATTTTTAGAGATGGCCAAAATTATTCCAAGGCAAATCTGTTGAATAAAGTGGATGAGCTATTTGGTCAATAGACTAAGGCATTAATAAAAGAGAGGAAGGGGAAGCAAAAGGAAAAGAAAGAGAAAGAAAGCAATCATAGAGCTGCCATGATAGACAGGGCAGAAATGCACTGAAAACAATCAGGGGCTCATAGCTCCTGCCCTTTTCCCAGTTGTTCTCTAGAAAGTCTACTTGATCTAGAGGTACATTGGGATGAGAGGATAATAAAAGCCAAACACTAAGCTACCAACAAACTACTGCTTATATTTAAGCACCTATGCAACGGCACAAACTTTTAAAAACTGAGCTTTTAACTTATAGTTAAGGACAAATGTATTTAAAATCAAATGTTGTACTGCACAGCTGTTTCTTGGGACTGGACAATATGCTATCATTGGCCACCTAAAGGCTCTGTTGAATCTTGTCTTAGTCTGCTACCTATTTCTTACAAAGTGTCATAGACATGGGTATAGATAGAGTGAAAGGGAAGAAGTTTAAGTCAAATATTCATCAGTTGCTTTTGTGTTATTTTCAGCTGCCTCTTACTCAGCCATGTACCTGCAGAGTTGAACCTCTACTCAACCTTAATTCCTCATTTCCGAGACCCTTGTCAATTCACAATGTTAAGCTGGTGCTTTCCTCATTTTAGAGGTCATTGTCTGATGTTCATGTGTAAGAGCCGAAATTGATGTAGAAGTGATATTATTTTTCCCTCCCTGCTTAACAATGTCATTAGTCCTTGTTCAATGGGCATGTCACATACCTTTCTGTCCTCTTAGAGAAAAATATTGCTCAAGCTTTCCAAAGTACTTTAAAATAATTTTCTGAAGAACAGCCAGAAAATGAACTATGAAGATAGGGAGTCAGCTCTCTAGTCAAAAATCTTAGTTAAATAAAGATTCTCAAGGTCATCTTAATAGAAAATTTCAGAAAATATTAGAGTTTGAAGTATAGTCTTCCAGCTGTGCAAATTACTAGCTTTCTGAGCTAAGGTCAGTTACTTGGCCTCTTTGCACCTCAGTTTTCACTTCTGTAAGGAATGGAAAATAAGGTCTGGACTCCTGGACTCACAGTCTTTTCTGGTTCAGGATGACACTTAACCTGTGGAGGAAGCACATCACCAGCGAGCTGCTTTCCTATGGTACTTGCAGTGAAGTGTCCAAGAAATTATCCTACCCAGGGAAGTTGCACTGCAGCAGGTATGACAGTGCAAACTCTTTTTAAAGAGCAGCCAATTCAGATGGTGGAAGGAGCATGAGTCTTGGTCAAGAACCTCCCTGGGGATGAAGATTATCTTGAGCAAGTAACCCAAGTGTGCTCTGAGCCTCAGTGTCATTTTCCATGAGATGCAATAAAGCACCTAGCATTCAGTGATGGAATTAAATACACTTTTACAGTGCCAGGTACATGTAAATTAGAATACCAAAGGTTATTTTTAGAGATGAGGAAACTAGAGTGCAAATAGATGACATAATCTGCACAGATTTATATTATTTGTAAGCGGCAATACCAGAACTCAAATACAGATCCTGTGACTCTATCTCAAATACTTTTTCTACAATAAAGTGAACTTTACTTTGGCCACAAACCCCTCTGAGAATCTGACAGATCTATTAACTCACCTCCCAGAAAAATGCACGTAATTTTCGCATATAATTTCAGCTCATCCATGGACCTCTCAGGGGACCATGGACCCAGATTAAGAATCTCTACACTACAGACTGTGGTCTCTCCTAAGTATTTCTGGATGCATCTACCAAATGAGAACATAACTTTTCGTCCTTATGTCAGAAGAGAAGGATAGATTTTATGGTACTAAAGTGGTACAGAAAGTCTTTAAGTGCCATTGGAAATAAAAAACCTTTCTTCAGACTGTTATGATCTTTAAAGCTCTCCTGAGATGCTGAGAATGTTCCAAAACCTGAGCCATATTCAGGCAGTCATTCAGCAAATCCTTCCTGAGGGCCCAATATTTGTGTGGCCCTGGTGTCACAGTGGAGCCCAAGGCAGAGCCTGCTCCCATGAAATTTATATTCCCTGTGAGGGGAGATGGACAATAGACAAATATATTATGCCACAGAGGGTGTAAGACAGGGTGATGTAACAGAGAGTGATGTGCTGAGAAGGAGGGTTTACTGAAGGTTGTGTGGACAAGGAAGACTCCTCTGAGGAGCTGGCAGTGGAGATGTGACTGAAAGGATGAAAAGTAACTGTCTGGGGAAGATCTGGGGCACAGATATTTCATGCACGGGGAACACCTCATCCAAAACCCTCAAATGGAAATGGACTTGGTATGTGCCTCTGTGGTGGGAGTGGGATCACCCAGAGGGCAAGTGGCAGGAGATGAGCCTGGAGAGGTAGGTGGGGCCGGTCCCTGTACGGCCTTGTAGACCAGGCTAAAGAGTTTGTCTTTTGGGCTTCCCTGGTGGCGCAGTGGTTGAGAGTCCGCCTGCCGATGCAGGGGACACGGGTTCGTGCCCCGGTCCGGGAGGATCCCACATGCTGTGGAGCGGCTGGGCCCGTGAGCCATGGCCGCTGAGCCTGCGCGTCCGGAGCCTGTGCTCCGCAACGGGAGAGGCCACAACAGGGAGAGGCCACAACAACGAGAGCCCTGCGTACCGCAAAAAAAAAAAAAAAAGAGTTTGTCTTTTATTCTACAGGAGATGGGAAACATTGGAGAGGCTAGGCGAGTAGCATCTGATTCATGTTTATAAAAGTTCGCTCAGGCTGCTGTGTGGGCATGGGTTGTTGGGGAGCAAGAATGAAAAAAACGCTATGAGTAGTCCAGGGATGGTAATGATGATGATAGAGAAAAGCTGGGAGTTCCCTGCAGGCCTACTGGTTAGGATTCATTACTTTCACTGTTATGGCCGGGGTTTCAATCCCTGGTCGGGGAAATGGGATCCTGCAAGCCACATGGCGCAGTCAAAAATAAAAATAAATAAATATAGATAGCGTTTTTTTTAAAAAAAGATAGAGAAAAGCTAACAAATTTGGGATGTTTTCTGGAGGCTGAGAGTATAGGACTGGCCAATAGACTGGATGTGAGGAGGTGAAGGAGAGTAAACCTAAGGATGACACTTAGGGTTTGGCCAGAGCAACTGGATCAATGGTGCCACTATTTCCTGAGGTGCAGCCGACTGGAGCTCGAGCAGGGGCAGGCTTGGGGGAGGGGGAGGGGGAGGGGGAGGACAAGCAACCAGGAGTTATGATCTGCTATGTTAAGTCGGAAGTTAGATATATGATGTTAGGGCTCCAGTGAGAGGTCAAGGCTAAAGGTATAAATTCAGAAATTATTTCTATCTAGATGGTATATAAAATCATATGATTGCAGGGCTTCCCTGGTGGCGCAGTGGTTGAGAAGTCCGCCTGCCGATGCAGGGGACACGGGTTCGTGCCCCAGTCTGGGAAGATCCCACATGCCGCAGAGCGGTTGGGCCCGTGAGCCATGGCCGCTGATCCTGCGCGTCCGGAGCCTGTGCTCTGCAACAGGAGAGGTCACAACAGTGAGAGGCCCGCATACCACACACACACACACACACAAAAATCATATGATTGCATAGAATTAACTAGAGAAGCATGTAAAGAGAAAGATTAGAAGATGGCACAGGACATAGCCTTGGAGAAGTCCAACATTTTGAGGTCAAACAGAAGAAATAGAGCCAGCAAAAAAGAATGAGAAAGAGTTGGCAGAGAGTAGGAGGAAACCCAGGAGAGCACTGCGTCACTGAAGCCAAGGGCATACAAGCATTTCAAGAAGGAGAGAATGATCAAATGTGGCAAATGCTCCTTAGAGGTTATAGCAGAGACTCTCTTTTCCTGGTTCCTATTTGGAATGTAGACATGGAAGTGACCCCGTTTCGATCCTGCACATGAAGACAGTACTCTAAGGAACATCAGAGAAACTGAAGAAGGGAACCTGGATCCCTGAATGCTTTTGTGGAGCAGAACTGCCCCCATCTGCTATGGAATGCCCGCTTCCCTCTGGACTCCACTGTGAAAGAAATTAACTTCTCTCTAGAATGACTGTACTTTGGGGTCTCTATTTTAGCAACTGAGCCTGTACCACAACCTATTCACATGTCAAGAAAATAGCAGAGAGCAACATGGAGCTGACTGGTAACTTTGACAATTTCAGATGTATCACTGGGACTAAAACCTGATAGGATAGATTGAAGAGCTAATCCGTTCATTCACTCTTACATTCATTTAAAATATTTATTGAGTTTTTATATGTGCCATGCACTGTCCTAAGCCCTGGGATATAGCAGAGAACAAGAGAGGTAATGCCTTTGCCTTCATGGAACTCGTATTCTAGTGGAGGAGACAAAGAGTAAACATAAAGACAGGTAATGAATAAACAGATATGAGTATTAGGTAGTAACATGTGCTAAGAAGAAAACAAAGCTGAGAACGTAGGTAGGGAGTGCTAGTTTAGACAGAGTGATTGGAGAAGACTTTTAGAAGAGGTTAATTTTGAGCAGAATTAAGTAAATGGGAATTAAGGGAAAAGCTACATGAAAGTCTTAGAGAATAGTACACCAAGTAGAGGGAACAGAAAGCAGAGTCCCCCCAGGCAGGAATTCACTTGTCCCAGGAATAGCAAGCAATCTGATGTGCTATAGAACATAGTAAATGAGGTAGAAAAAAGCAAGAGATGAAATTAGAGAAAAAGAAAGATGCCAGATTGTGGAAGTCCTTGTAGACCAGGATAAAGGGTTTCAAAATTTTTTTTAATTTTTATTGGAGTATGATTGATTTACAATGTTGTGTTAGTTTCAGGTGTAAGGGGTTTCAATTTCCTTGTAGGTGTGATAAGAAGTTGTCGGAGTAATGATAGAGGTTTTAATCAGGTTTGGCATTTTAAAATATTGATCTTGCTGCTCTTTGAAGAACTAGATGCAGGGGTTGACTGAAGTAATCCAGGCTAGAGATGATGGTGGCTTGGACTTGAATAACAGTGGTGGAGGTGGTGAGAAATGGTCTGATTGGGAGAGTGTGTGTGTGCTGGGGTTGGCTATAAACGTCTATAGAAGCATCTTTGAGATGATCTGTTTGCTGTGAAAGGGAGCAGGAAAATGGGGCAACAGCTGAAAACTTTATAGGGATTTAGAAAGTCTCTCTGTCTCTCTGGTGTCTCTATCTGTCTCTGTCTCTGTCACTCTGTCTCTTTTGAAGGCAGGAGATATTAGTGTGGTGATAGGAATGATCCAGTAGAAAGGGGTGGATTGATGATCTAGGAAAGACAGGTGATATTTGCAGGAAAAGGATGGATCCAGAATTAAGTAGAGGGTTTGGTCTTTAACAGGAGCAGACAATTTATCCATTGAAAAAGAGAGCATATGTTAGAAATTTACTGGCATGGAAATAGAGAAATTCTTGGGTGGTGGCATCTGTTTTATCAATGGAATATGAGGTAACTGAGAATGAAGATGTGGCAAGAGGAGACGTAGGAGGTTTGAATAAAGAGAGCGTGCTCTGGCATGATTGCTTCAGAGAGTGGAAAACACACATGAAGAAAGTGTAGTAAGATTGCTGAACAGTATTGAGCTCATTTGAAATGCGTGGTTCCGAATTTAAAGTGAATCTAGTCGGCACAAGTGTTGTGTTTTCCTGTGGTCCAGTTTGCTTACTTGTGTACAGGTGCTGTGTAGGTGTTTAGTTGTGCTTAACCTGGGCTGGAGTTTTACCAGGGAAAGGGAGGGAAGGCAGTGGTTTTAAGGGTATTTGCAAAGGAGGAGTACAATGTTGGATGCTGGAATCTAAACTGAGTAAGAAGAAAAATAATCAAATGAGGGGACCAGTGATGCAGATTTTGTGAGTACAATGTTGGATGCTGGAATCTAAACTGAGTAAGAAGAAAAATAATCAAATGAGGGGACCAGTGATGCAGATTTTGTGGGCCCCAAATTAATACAGCTTGGGAGGCCCTCTTAAAGACAAGAATACAAAATTATGAATATAGAATTAAGCATGGGAGTTAATATTTATTTAAGATGCCAAAAATAATTACAAGAAGTTATGAACATTATAAAGCTAACTGTGATGGTTAATTTTATTTGCCAACTTGACTGGATAAGGGATACTCAGATAGCTGGTGAAATATTATTTCTGGGTTTGTTGGCAAGGGTGTTTCCAGAAGAGAGTAGCATTTGAATTATTGAACGGAGTAAAGCAGACAGCCCTCCCAATGTGGATGGGCATCATTCAACTCACTGAGGGCCTGAATAGAACAGAAACGTGGAGGAAGGGTGAATTCACGCTCTCCTCCCTTGAGCTGAGCCCTCCATCTCCTGCCCTTGGACACTGGCACTCCTGACTCTCATGCATTTGGATGCAGATATGGACTCACACCATCAGTCCCCCAGTTCTCAGGCCTTTGGACTCAGACTGAAGTATACTACCAGCTTTCCTAGTTCTATAGCTTGCAGTCACAGACTGTGACTTCTTGGCTTCCATAATTGCAAGAGTCAATTTCTATAATAAAATTCTTCTTATATTTACCTATATATATTCTACTGGTGCTGCTTCTCTGGAGAACCCTGACTAATACATTGATATATACCATAAACATAACAAAATCCAGAGCATTTGCATGATATTTTTATTAATTAACTGACTGAAACATCTCTATTATATTATTTTCCTTACATATTTTAGTTGCATAAACTTTGGTCACCTCTTCATGTGACAATTTTGTAATAATTTTTTAATACAGAAAATAGAAAGCTAATTCAGTCCTTTCTCTAGCATGGATGACTGAAAAATGTTTCTTGATATCTAGCATGTAACCATGTAACATCACACACACATATACTTGCTCTTTGTAGTAGAGCTACAGGTTTCTGCCCTACTACTGTAGGAATTTTGATAAATTCTACTTTACATAGTTTCTGTCATAAGAGAAAAAAGAGAAAAGTTTCTCATAAGAGAAAAAAGTTTACAGGGCATTTTATATATGTTGCGTTATCAAGAATATTCATAACAGGAGACAGCTTCGGTTTTGACTGTGCATTGGTGAGAATCAAAGCCATCACTTACACAATTTCACAGGACAGGCTTCCCTACATTTTTTTGTCCGTTTGTTTAATTTTTGTTGGAGTATAGTTGATTTACAATGTTGTGTTAGTTTCAGATGTACAGCAAAGTGAATCAGTTATACATACACATATATCCACTCTTTTTCAGATTCTTTTCCCATATAGGTCATTACAGAGTATTGCATAGAGTTCCCTGTACTCTACAGTAGGTCCTTAAAGTAAGTCAGACAGAGAAAGACAAATACCATATGATATCGCTTATATGTGGAATCTAAAAAAATGGTACAAATGAACTTATTTACAAAACAGAAATCGAGTCGCAGATGTACGATTACCGGGGGAAAAGGCAGGGAGGGATAAATTGGAGATTGAGATTGACATATACACCCTACCTGTACCGTTTCTTTTCTACTACCTGCAGCACAAGCTCAGGTAGCGATCTGTCCCCTTGCCCTGCACTTTCGTTTCATGACATGAGGGGAGATGGTGTAGCAGGCAGTTGGAAGAATCCTGAAGCCACTGCTACACTAACACCTAGTGACTACATGCCTATAATCACAGGTGACTGTGAATCTTCTATCCCAAGTAAACCAATCTAAATGTGTCCCCAACAACTTTCCCTTAGCTGTGTCCTAAAAATGCCCGCTGCCACACTGACACCATCATACTTCAGGGAAATGGGATAGAAGGGAAGGCAGGGTGAAAGGCACAGCGCTCTTAACTGGTATTGTTAAATGTCTAACAGCTTCTATCCAAGGGTCTCAGTTTCTGTCCTTTGCCCATTTTTCTCCTAAAGTGACTTTCTTCCGTTCAATTTTTAAGCATTATTAATCTTAAAGCTTTTGTTTGTTATAGTTTAAGACACGTAGAATGGTCCAAAAGTCACTCCAAGACCATACTCACCACAAAAAACATCTGACCACGTGAATGCTTTGCTAGAGCCCTTTCCAGACCCTGCAATGGGCAGTTCTGGGGAAGACCTTAAAACAGGCCTCGTTAGCTTCCTGTAAATCTGCCTCTGGCTTGGACCGAGAGATCAGAGGTAATGATGAAATTTTAAAAGACTGCCTTTCTTCCTGAGAAATCCAGTCCCCCACAGCTTCCTCTGCTATCCCAGTTGTTCCTTACTTCAGGGGTCCCCAACCCCCGGGCCATGGACCCGTGTGAGGAACCAGGCCGCACAGCAGGAGGCGAGCGGTGGGCGTGTGAGCGAAGCTTCACCTGCCACTCCCCATCGCCCCCCACTGCCCGCAGTACCGCCGGAACCCCCGCCCACCCCGTCCGTGGGAAAACTGCCTTCCACGAAACCGGTCCCTGGTGCCCAAAAGGTTGGGGACCGCTGCCTAACTTATCTGTCCCTTCCAGCCCCAGAACTGCACGGGGCGGGGGGGTGCATGGTGAGCAGTCGAGGGAGGAGGGCGGGTCGGGATGGACTAGGAAAGCATAAATCCAAATATTTCGGTCCCACACTTGGGCCAACAGTTTCTTTGAGGCTTGGTTTCTGCTTCACTGTGGGTTTGGAGTTCCGTCTGCAGGGTACGGGTGAGGACACCAATGAGAAGAGAAATACATGGGAATAGAAAACCACACTAATACTTTGCAACCCTGCCGCAATCGAATAAATGCATTAAAATAGCTCATGGGTATCAGGCTTCTCAAAAGATGAACAGCCCCATATAGCTGTTATTGCTGGTAATATCGAGGCTATAACTAAATCCCTCTGCAGGCCCTGCCTTACTGGAAGGGCCCCAACACCCACTCCATCTTGCTTTATGAGAGCCGTTGAGAACCAGCTTCTTCAGAAATGTCGGCCTCACAGATTGACCTGAAACTCCCCTCACTGGAATATCCCCTTAAGTTCTTCCAGGAGGCTGTTCATTTTGTTTTATTGAAGCATAGTTGATTTACAGTGTTGTGTTAGTGTCAGGTGTACAGCAAAATGATTCAGTTATACATATATATATATATATTCCTTTTCAGATTCTTTTCCAGTATAGGTCAGTAGAAGATATTGAATATAGTTCCCTGTACTATGCAGCAGGTCCTTGCTGTTTATCCATTTTATACATAGCAGTGTGTATCTTAATCCCAACCTCCTGATTTATCCCTCCCCCTCCCCCCACCCCTGCCACCTTCCCCCTTTGGTAACCATAGTTTGTTTTCTAAGCCTCTGAGTCTGTTTCTGTTTTGTACATATGTTTACTTGGAAATATCATTTTTTAAGATTCCACATAGAAATGATACCATATGATATTTGTCTTTCTGTCTGACTTGCTTCACTTAGTATGATCATCTCTAGGTCCTTCCATGTTGCTGCAAATGGCATGATTTCATTCTTTTTATGGTTGAGTAATATTCCATCATATATATATATATATATATATATATATATATATATATATATATATATATATATATATACACCACATCCTCTTTATCCATTCATCTGTCAATGGACATTTAGGTTGCTTCCGTGTCTTGGCTTATTGTAAATAGTGCTGCTATGAGCATTGGGGTGCGTGTATCTTTTCGAATTAGAGTTGTCGTCTTTTCCAGAATCGTCAAAAAGTCTACAAATAATAAATGCTGGAGAGGGTGTGGAGAAAAGGGAGCCCTCCTACACTCGGTGGGAATGTAAACTGGTGCAGCCACTATGGAAAACGGTATGGAGGTTCCTTAAAAAACTAAAACTATGGTTACCACAGGATCCAGCAATCCCACTCCTGGGCATATATCCAGAAAATGTAACTGTTTTATCTGGAACAGACGCATTAACTTGGTTTAGTTTCTAAAGTCATTTTAGCACACAGTCTAATTTGGGTGCTAATGAGATGGGAGAGAAAACAAAGCAGGTAGGTTTTGATGCTGACCCACAGTCTGGAAAGCCAAGAGCGATGACGTAGAAGGAGGGTGTCAAGGATGGCAGATAACAAATCCCATTTCACAGTTTAAGTGAGGTCTAAATGTAAATCTTCATCTTATAATAGCGTCCTATTAACTAGTTGGAAAGCGAAATTACTCCTTAAATTAGGAATTTCAGGGGAAATTTTTCAGTCTGAAAATTTGAACAACTCTGTGAAGATAAAACATTATTTAAATAGGGTATTTCTTCTTTCATTTGAAAAAAAAAGACAAACCTAGAACACCCCCCACCACCACCAAATTAGTACCTGTAGAAGCACTAGACAGTAGAAACTGAAGCATAAGACTAAATATAAGGGGAAGCATCCCTCTAACTAGAAATTGTCCATCGGAAAATGGATAATTATATCCCATCCTTACACAACTCCTCATAATATGGGATCCTCTTGGAATGCTGTTGTTTAGAACCTAAAAATATTTTGAGGAAGTTATAGAGTTTAAAAACTGACTTAATCAATGCCAGTTTGCAGTGCTAATAGAATAGGTGGGAAGCCAAGGAATTTTTTTCAGTGTAATTGAAGTATAATTTACACAGCATAAAATTCACCTACTTTATTTATTTATTTATTTTGCGGTATGTGGGCCTCTCACTGTTGTGGCCTCTCCCGTTGCGGAGCACAGGCTCCGGACACACAGGCTCAGCAGCCATGGCTCACGGGCCTAGCCGCTCCATGGCATGTGGGATCTTCCCGGGCCAGGGCACGAACCCGTGTCCCCTGCATCAGCAAGCAGACTCTCAACCACTGTGCCACCAGGGAAGCCCTAAATTCATTGATTCTTTTCCCTGAATGTAAAGTTGCATCCATCTAGTGAATTTTTAATTTCAGCTATTGAACTTTTTCAGCTCCAGAATTCCCATGTGGTTCTCTTCATAGCTTCCATTTTTCTATTTTTGACTCATAGTTAACATATTTTACTTTAATTCTTTGAAAATATTTATTTTGAAGTCTTTTTACACTAAAATCCAATATCTGGGTCCACCTGGCATCAGTTTCCATCAACTTTTTTTTTAAACGTGTATATTTGTTTTGTTTCTTTGAATGTCTATGAATTTTCCTAGTTGCATTGGTTGTCTACGGAGAAGCCCTCCTCTCCACTTCTTCTTTTCTGCTATTAGAAAAGTAATATCAGCACTTTCTATATCAGCATGTGTTCACATATTGTAAGATATATGTTTCATATTCCCCTTCCCAGTTTCAAGTCATAAATACTGATTAATCTTAGCCAATCATGGTCATTCATATCTCTTGAGAGTTATTAGTATAGGCACGGGCTTATAACACAACCCTGGCCAATGAGATAAAAGGAGAATTCTGCCAGGTGGCTTTTGGAAGGGTTTTTCTTTCTCATACAAAGAGATATAGGCAGGTATTCATGAACAGTCCTAATTTTGATAGTTGTCCAATGAAGATACGATGCTTCGAGCTGCTCCAACAGGACAAAAGCCAAAACGGGGCCCTTGATGATATGATAGGGTTACTAACCATCCCAGTTGACCCGAGACTGTCACAGTGTTAGCAATGAAAGTTCTGTGTCCCAGGAAACCCTTCAGCCCTGAGAAAACCAGGAAGACTGATCTCCCCAGATTGCTCTACCACTAAATTAACCAACACAGGCAAAACCCTATCATCAGACTTCTTGAAATATGAATAATGAACTCCATATTGTTTAAGCTACTTTTAACTGAACGGTCTACACCTTACAATCAAAACATCCTCACTCTTACAGTACCCAAGTCTAAAGAGCTATAACCAACTCACCATTGTCTACCCATTCTCAACTAGTTAAAGAAGTCTTGCCAAAAAACTTTTGATCAGTACTAGAAATGTATGTCATGATTGCAGTGGTAGGTCAACATTAGTTGTCCACTAAGAAAAAACAGCAAAATAAGCTCTGTAAAACTAGAGACCTTATCCATCTTGTAAGGAGCTATACTCCCCATCATTTAGCACGGTGCTCAGCACATGGCGGGTGATCAATAAATATTTGCCAAATGAATATCGCTCATTACTTTTACTAAAATTTCTCAAGCAAATAAGAAAGTATCCCTAGGTACTAGTAGAGTGAATTAAACAATGAAGTAAACTTCCTTAACATATTGGTTTCTATATCAAGTTTAGATGGATCTGGTATAACACAAATCAGAACAAGCTAGTGAACCTGAAATCTTGTTGGGGATGGTCAACCAAGAGAGGGACAAAGGGGAAAGCATGCTAGGAGTTTTAGAGTTTGAGGGTGAGGAAGGGATATATAGCTAAGTACTAACTCTAGGTTGATATAAAGTATACATTTAAATAAGTGTTAAATTTGTGGGTAACTGCTTTTAAATTTATTATGGAATATTGTGTTCGAGAAAAGGCAGAGCCTGAGAGCTGGTGGGCCAGCCATGGGCAAGGTGACCCCACAATAAAGACTGGGAGTGGACAGCCAGTCTAGCTGGCTGGCTGGAGACCCTGGCAAAGGCTTCAGGGTATGCAGCCAACAGGAGCCAAGGTGAAGCTGCGTCAGCACAGGGAGTGGTGCTGGGAGAAGAGCCTGTGCCCAAAGGATGGATCATGAGTACGACAACCTCAGCCTCGCAGACCAACAGGGTGCCCAGCAATCAAGTGGATAGGACATTGCCCAAGGGACCATAGGACAGCTTACCCAAGGACCCTGAGTCCCCCTTCTCTGCTTGTACCCTGACATTACCTTAGGGGAGGGGACGTCTATCTGAGAGACAAAAATATTTGATTTAATAGGGAGCCAACATAAAATACTGGATTGGACTAAGCTTTAAACCATATTAGGCATTCCATTCATTTCTTATGGCTAGCCAGTGACTGGGAGCTGAGGAAGACTGTATGGATGGTATACCAAATAGAGAAATCTTATTTTTTCAGTACATAAGTTATTACTGAGTTAAACTTTTCACCTGCTTCCCTCATATACATACATATAACACATGTGTTCTGTAAGGAAAAAGAAGTAGTCTAGCTTTCCAGGAAAGTTGGAGCTGGAGAGGAAAAGCACTGGAGAAAGAGTGAAATCAGAAGACCTCCTGAACTGTTCAGAATGAAGGTCTCTCAGGCCACAGCTGGGGGAGCTTTGACCCCAGAAAATACTGGAGCAAACTTGAATCTGCTTTAGTGATTCATCCCAGTGCTTTTGGTCTGTGTTGTTCAGCTTCCCTCTGCCCCTAAGCTCTTCTCTTTATTATTCTTTATCATGAAAGACTGGCTACATGGGCATTTTCTACTAGTATGATGAACCACTGGTTGGGTGAAGAGTCAACGTTCATGTAGTCAAGCTTCCCCCTCCACACTTGGCTTTCTCTTTGGGTCTCATTTCACTGTCTGATAATAATGGTGTTTTCATCTCAAAAATGTTTAAGTGCAAACTTTAGAAAGTCATCAAAATCTATGGACTTCCCTGGTGGCACGGTGGTTAAGAATCTGCCTGCCAATGCAGGAGACACGGGTTTGAGCCCTGGTCCAGGAAGATCTCACATGCCACGGAGCATCTAAGCCCGTGAGCCACAACTACTGAGCCTGCGTGCCACAACTACTGAAGCTCGCGCACCTAGAGCCCGTGTTCCGCAACAAGAGAGGCCACCACAATGAGGAGCCTGTGCACCGCAAGGAAGAGTAGCCCCCACTTGCCATAACTAGAGAAAGCCCGCATGCAGCAGCGAAGACGCAACGCAGCCAAAAATAAATAATAAAATAAATTTTTAAAAAATCTTTTTTTAATTTGTTAAAGGCTTTATTCAGCTGGTGAGCATCGAGGCTACTGCAAGACCAGATGATTCCAGCACTGAAGTAGGATCAGGCTTTTTTTTTTTTTTTAGGAATTTCATGTAATGTCTGAAACATTTATATTAACATATTCTCATACAAATAACCCAAAGAAAGTTTAGTATTCGTTTTTCTTTTTGAATTTTATTTATTTTTTTTTACAGCAGGTTCTTATTAGTCATCAATTTTATACACATCAGTGTATACATGTCAATCCCAATTGCCCAATTCAGCACACCACCATCCCCACACCCCCGCATCTTTCCCCCCCTTGGTGTCCATATGTTTGTTCTCTACATCTGTGTCTCAACTTCTGCCCTGAAAACCGGTTCATCTGTACCATTTTTCTAGGTTCCACATACATGCATTAATATATGATATTTGTTTTTCTCTTTCTGACTTACTTCACTCTGTATGACAGTCTCTAGATCCATCCACATCTCAACAAATGACTCAATTTTGTTCCTTTTTATGGCTGAGTAATATTCCATTGTATGTATGTACCACAACTTCTTTATCCATTCGTCTGTCGATGGGCATTTAGGTTGCTTCCATGACCTGGCTATTGTAAATAGTGCTGCAATGAATATTGGGGTGCATGTGTCTTTTTGAATTATGGTTTTCTCTGGGTATATGCCCAGTAGTGGGATTGCTGGGTCATATGGGTCATCAAAATCTAGAGTAATGAATTTGTCAGGTGACTGCTTACCTGGTGGTTTTTTAAGTGTCCAATATACCTGAATATCCTGGGAAATATGTTTTAAAATGCAGATTCCTTGGTCAATTCTGCCACTCTCCACTCAAGAGTGGGCCTCAGCAAATCCAAAGACAGAAAGTAAAACAGAAGTTACCAGGGTGTGAGGGAGAAGGGAATGGGGAGTTGTTGTTTAACGGGTGTAGAATTCCGGTTTGGGATGATGAGAAAGTTCTGGATTGACTAATGGTGATAGTTTCACAACACTGTGAATGTACTTAATACCACTGAATTGAACACTTAAACATGATTAAAATGATAACTTTTATATTATGTATATTTACCACAAGAGAGGAAATTTTTTAAAAAGAGTAGAGCTTAGGAATTTGCAACTTAAACAGGTGTCCCTGGTGATTCTAATGCAGGTGGTCCAGAGGCCATGTTGAGAAACATTAGACATCAAGACAAGATCAATGGAGAATTGTTTATGGTCAGGAGTCTGATCTGTCTCCATTTTACTTCATGTTTCCCAGGACATCAGTGGCCTCACTGGGACCCAGTCCTCTCAAATTCTTTCTCATTAGTATCTTATAAATTACTATCTTCCACCAGCTTCCCACCTGGCTTCATGACATCCAAGGTGGCTGCAGCTGGCAGTGCCAGATGCTCCCAATGTGTCAGGTGCCTGCTTCTACCTTTGATGGTTGTCCTCACAATAACCGTCAACTCATGTTCCTGCCTCCCTTCAAAGAGATGCCTTTTCCTTATTGGTGATATGATTGTGTTAAGCTGAAAGCACTATGTCCCATGTCCTCCATTTCACTGAGACGCTGGGGATGCCTTTCGTTCGGGTTACCATACCACAGTCTATGTAGGACTCTGGCCTTGGTCTAAAAAGGAATAGAACTGTCAGTGGTATCACATCAAAACATACGCAACAAGCCCTCCGTGGCAACCCTAAATCATTTCCCCATACTCTTTCTTTCTTCAGGGTGAGCCCTTCCCCACCTGGCGTACTGTGTAGGAGATGAAAGGATGTTCCTGGTTTCCCAGGAGCTGAGGGGGAGCTGGGGGCATCTCAGAAGTCTTGGCCTGCTGAGCATCGATTTCTTTTCCCTTCACACACTGTGTGCCGTGGTTCTTCATTCCAATACCTTTCTAGCAGTGCTACCCACACAGCCCTTTACACATGCCTGGGAAGGTGAAGACTTCCGAACCTACACCTTCCAGGCCCACAGTTTGGATTCTAGTTGCATATGTGTCCAAGACTCACGACTCTAAATAGTATTATGTGACTGGTTTGAATATATTGGGAGAATCTGCTTTCAAAGAAATATTTAGAAAGTTATTAACAGAAATAGAAGACATTTTCCACAGCTTTTAACACATTTAATTTGTGAGTTAATTTTGTGATTTCAAATTTGCAACTTGATCCAAAAAAAAGCCTTCCAGGTTTAGGCTCCCCCAAATGCAAATTAAACACCCTGTGATTAAATGCAAATTGCTTATAAAATCAATTTCTCTTTGGCTGTGAACTAAATCTTACAAATCTGCATTTTGATGAAAGATGTTTCAATTATTTAAAAGTAGACTAATTTAATTCTCACTGCAATAAGCAGGGGTTTGAAAATTAAAAGCAATTGCTAGAATGTTTTGAAAGTTTAAGGAACTGAGTACATTGGTTGGTACAAAATATTTTCAAATTTCCCCATGTCTTTTCCCATTTTTCCTAAGCACAAACCCATTTAAAGGATTTATAAGTTGTATTTTGATGAATTATTACCAAATCTGATTTTCTCAATACTTTCAGTTTCTCTTCTGTTTTCAAGGAATTAAGGAGTGAGACTCAGAGAGATGGAGACACAGAGAGACAAAGACTGATTTCCTAACTAGCTGTTCTCATCTTTCCCTTTAAGTTAAGTTAAGGTTACTCCTGTTTTTACAGGAGTAAAGATAAAAAGAGAGAATAATATAAAAAGATTTTGAAGAACTCTTACTTAGCACTTCTTTATGAAATTACACTCATATTATAATTTAACAATGCTCTCTTAATACAAAGTTGTTTGAACCAGCTTGCCTCCATTGCCTATATTCTTAGGACTATATACATGTTAATATCATAACTCACATGATTAAACTATATGTGCATTCTCTCAAATATTTGAGAGATTATTTTACATAAGAACATGAGAGCTGCCAGACTACTTCTGTCTCATTCATTCAACATTCACTTCTATCAGTGTTCACTCAACAAATCCTCTTGGGATCCCTCTTACGCCAGTGCCAGGGATATAAGGTCAAATAATCCTGGCTCCTCTTAAGTTGTTTAAAGGCTTTGTATACTGGTCTGTTTTTGATTTGAAATCTTGCAATGCTTTTCATTTAAGAATGACAAAGGACCAATTAAATTACTTAATCTTAGTCGTTACATTATCCTTTCCACAAGGAAATTTTAAATTTAATTTCTGTTTATGGGATTCCTCTTTCTTAGCCAAACCACACATTCTTCAGATCATTATATTTTCAATATGATGTGATAATAGAAATACAACTCAATTGAAGTAAAAATGATTCAGTCATTCATTCATCGACTACTAGTTTTCTGTTAGAGGTCAGGCATTGTTCTAGGCATTGTGGATATGGAAGTAAAGAAGACAAGTAATGTCCCTGCCCTTCAGGAGTTTACATGCCATGAGGAAAGGAAGACACTACTAGTTACTTGTTCAGTAACCTCATTCTGCCTTATTTTTAACTATCAGAGCCCTGATTTAGTTCAGAGCAACAATATACCCAGTCAAATTATCTGCCTAGTCTTCCATGTGGCTAAGGATGGCAAAGTGATCCATTCTCGCCATTGAGATATAATTATAAGTCACTAGGTAAGACTTCTTTAAAAATTTTAAAAGGCATGCTCCTTTGTCTTTTGCTCTCCACTCTTCTTCTCACCTAGAACATGAAACTGGAAGTGGCGCAACCATCCTCTTATATGGAAATGAAAGCCACAGTCTAATAGTAATACAGCAGGAAGCTAGAAGGAAACTAGTTCCATGATGCCAGCATGGAGACAATGCAGCACTTTTTAGAGGTATATAAAAGCCCAGTTGGTCTAGCTATGGTGGTAGGGTTTCTGTCATATGAAGCCAAGGGTGATTCTAACTGACTGATGCAGGTTGGGTTCCCTGGAAGCAAACTCTGAAACTGGTTTTCAAACAGGAAGTTTATTAGGGAGTGCCCTTGGGACCAACTCCTATGCATTGGGCAGTGGGAAAAATTGGGCTATCTTTGAGCCTGGGATGGCCCTTCAGACTTCTTCCAAGTTGAGTTAATGGGGCTGGGTCTTTGTTCACTCGCAATGGTCAGTCATTGCACGTGGATTGCCCTGGAAAGGGAGTAGGAGTTCAGCTGAGACAGCTCTTTTCAGGTGAGTCACCTCCTAAAGAGGGCCAAAATTATTTTTGTGTATGGTGTTAGAGAATGTCCTAATTTCATTTTTTTTTTTTACATGTAGCTCTCCAGTTTTCCCCGTACCATTTATTGAAAAGACTGTCTTTCCTCCATTGTATAGTCTTGCCTCCTTTGTCGTAGATTAATTGAGCTTAGGTGCATGGGTTTATCTCTGGGCTTTCTATCCTGTTCTATTGATCTACATTTCTATTTTTGTGCCAGTACCATACTGTTTTGATGACTATAGCTTTGTAGTATAGTCTGAAGTCAGGGAGCCTGATTCCTCCAGCTCCGTTTTACTTTCTCTAGATTGCTTTGGCTATTCGGGGTCTTCTGTGTCGCCATCTAAATTTTAAGATTTTTTTGTTCAAGTTCTGTGAAAAATGCCATTGATAATTTGATAGGGATTGCATTGAATCTGCAGATTGCCTTGGGTGGTATAGTCATTTTGACAATATTGATTCTTCCAATCCAAGAACATGGTATATCTTTCCATCTCTTTGTGTCACCTTCAATTTCTTTCATCAGCGTCTTATAGTTTTCAGAGTACAGGTTTTTGTCTCCTTAGGTAGGTTTATTCCTAGGTATTTTATTCTTTTTGATGTGATGGTAAATGAGGTTGTTTCATGAATTTCTCTTTCTGATCTTTCATTGTTAGTGTATAGAAATGCAACAGATTTCTGTGCATTAATTTTGTAGCCTGTAAATTTACCAAATTCATTGATGAGCTCTAGTAGTTTCTGGTAGTGTCTTTAGGATTTTCTGTGTATAGTACCACATCATCTGCAAACAGTGACAGTTTAACTTCTTCTTTTCCAATTTGGATTCCTTTATTTCTTTTTCTTCTCTGATCACCATAGTTAGGACTTCCAAAACTATGTTGAATAAAAGTGGCAAGGGTGGACATCCTTGTCTTCTTCCTGATCTTAGATGAAATGCTTTTAGCTTTTCACCATTGAGTATGATGTTAGCTGTAGGTTTGTCATATATGGCCTTTATTATGTTGAGGTATGTTCCCTCTATGCCCACTTTCTGGAGAGTTTTTATTATAAATGGGTGTTGAATTTTGTCAAAAGCTTTTTCTGCATCTATTGAGATGAATACAATGGAATATTACTCAGCCGTTAAAAAGAATGCAATAATGCCACTCACAGCAACATGGATGGACCTAGAGATTGTCATACCGAGTGAAGTAAGTCAGACAGAGAAAGAGAAATATCGTATGATATCACTTATATGCAGAATCTTAAAACAATGATACAAATGAACTTATATACAAGACAGAAACAGACTCACAGACTTAGAGAACAAACTTATGGTTACCAGGGGGGAAGGGTAGGGGGGAAGGATAATTGAGGAGTTTGGGATTGACATGTACACACTGCTATATTTAAAATGGATAACCAACAAGGGCCTACTGTATAGCACAGGGAACTCTGCTCAATATTCTGTAACAACCTAATTGGGAAAAGAATTTGAAAAAGAATAGATACATGTATATGTATAACTGAACCACTCTGTTGTATACCTGCAACTAACACAACATGGTAATCAACTATACTCCAATATAAAATAAAAAGTTAAGAAGAAAAAGAGGGCTGACAACGGGGGGCTGCTAGCAGCATTTCCAACAACTGGGGGAATAAGCCCTTCATTCCTAACAGAAACTCTGAGCAGTACATAACAGCATCCACAGCTGTGCATGTTATAGGGTCCTTGAATATACGTTTTAATATAAGTTCCATGAGCAGCCCCTTTGGATTCCATCAGACCTCTTTTCTTGGGAGAAACTTGTAAGCAAAAGGTTAAAGGAGTGAACGACAGCCCCAAAAATAGTTAATAGAAGAGAAGAACTGCATCTGGTCTTGATTGAAGTTACAACTGAAGCTCAATGAATCCTTCCTCCACTATCCATTTTACATTCCCGTCACCTTCAGCTAGCACCTCTGCTCGTCTCAGTGGCTTACCTGGTAGTGTGACCCAGACCCTCATCACTGAGCGATCTGAGCTGCTGGCTACCATGTTTTCCTCAGGCTGGCACTGCTGCACATGTCTATTAACCATCAAATCAGACAGGGAACTACCAAGAGATGCCCAAGTGGATCACTAAGTGACAAAAATTTTCTTCCTTTCCCCCATTATATAACAGCAGCCCTACCTTCTTCCAAGGATTAGGGTCAGTTGTCCCTAATAAGATAATAACTACTTTTCATTCCTGCTGCTTCCTTGTTCCATGAAGATCAAAGTGCCTAGACAACAGTCATGGCTTATTGATCAGTGGGACTCTTGATGTGTCACTTGGTAGAAGTATTTCTCTTTGTGAATCAGAATCCCCAAACCCACAGAACACAGAACTGTGGAGACAGGAAGCACAGATTCCCTGAGTGGTCACTAAGAGTGATGGTAAGCAAGACCCCTCCTGCTTCTACCCACAGGTTCATGGACCCTGTATTCCAACAATGGGGACACCGTACCATACACAGGTCTGATTTAGAGTACATAAGGCCTTCTGGAAGAGAATGTTTTACTGGAGAATTGGTGTTAGTTTCTGTTACTGTAAGTTGGACCTTCTCCTGATCAAAAGAACGGAGCAGGAGAGGGATCAACAGAGTCAAAGGAAAAAGGGAAGTCTGGAAAAAAATAGGATAAGGGGACGGAGCCAAGAAATCTCAGACGTAAGCCACTGTATTTCCAACCACATCACAAAAACAACGACAGAGGAAGTTCTATATCTACCGAGTTGGAAAAGTTAATCTAAAGTTCAGGAAAATTAAGTTCATGTAAAAAGGAGCAACAGAAAAGGATTAAGCTTGAATGATACAAATGTATAAGAAAAAAGGAAAAGAAAATGCCATATATCCCTGAAAACAATGAAAGCAAGCCAGAAAGACATGTCTTCAAGTAGATGGAAAACATAAACATATATTTCAAAACAATATAAAACACATTTAGAAAGTGATATAATATCTAAATGAATAGATCAGAAGAAAAACTCAGGAATGAGGAAACAGAACTCGGGAAAGAATTAAAAATTAAAGAAAAGAATTTATTTTTAAAATAAAATCTAAGCCAAAAGAAACACAGACTGAATATACAGAATAGATAATGCTTTAAGAAAAGTTGAAGATTAAAAAGAGTAAAAGTTTATGATAAAAATGAAAGAATAAAGAGGTAAAAAAGCTTAGAAAGAAAATGACAAACATAGGAGGCAGGCAAAGAAGACCCAACATACATATATAAGTAGCTCTGATCAAGGAAACAGAACAAATAATAAAAAAAGAAGAAGGATAAGGAGAGGAAGAAGAAGAAAAAAAGAAAAGAAAAAAATGCTTTCCTATACTATATAACAACAATAATAAAATTGTCACTACATATTGAAAAGGCATAGTGCAATCCTAGGAAAACCCAACCCAGGATGACCAATATTAAAATATACTCTAATAAGATTATTAGATTTCTTTAAAAAAAAGATATCATTTTGGCACCCAACAAATGACTAGGTCACTTACATGAGAGAAATAAAGTTATACTGTCCTCAAATTTTTGACAGTGATGCTTCACACTAGAAGAAAAATGGAATAACACATTTAAGATGCTTAAGGAAAGGAATGTGGGCCAAGGCTTTTATATCCAGCCAAAATGACTTTCAAGTATTAAAGGCTACAAACTGCGATCAAAATTCAAGAACTCATGAAATACTGTTCCCAGGAGTCCTTCCTTAAGAAACTGAAGAATGAGTTTCAGACAACCAACATTATAGGAAAGACATTAACATAAAGACTGGTGGTAAGCTCTGAATAGCTAACAAATTACACTTAACTGAGAAATAGAAGGGAAAGAGGAAAGTAAGGGAAAGGGAAAGACTACATTGTCTGACAACACAGAAATAGTACAATTGCAAAAAAATAAGATAAGCTCTTGAAAAAATTATTTTGAAAGTATTTTCATAGTTATATTGCTAAAAATACTGGTATTTTTAAAAATTAATTTTTATTGGAGTATAGTTGCTTTACAATGTTCTGTGAGCTTCTACTGCACAGCAAAATGAATCAGCCATACATTTACGTATATCCCCTCCCTTTTGGATTTCCCTCCCATTTAGGACATCACAGTGCATTAAGTAGAGTTCCCTGTGCTATATAGTATGTTCGAAATACTGGTATTGTTCATCTTAGGTTGCTTTATGTGTGATTTGGAATAAATCAAATGAGTAATTATGTGAATTTCTAATTCTTCACATCCAGTGTTCTTGACAACCAGGATTTGTGGTGTGAATGAAGAAGAAACGAATTTCATATTGAAAAGATTAAGTAAAATCTGTAGTCTTAAATTTAGAAGCCCTGGTATCTTTTAGTGGAAATGCTATTTTTAGATAAAAATTACTACTAGGTTGGTCATTCCTTCTAGGCCTTTCAGTGTTCAGAGCTAGAATATATAACTATTCCTGATTATACTACGTAAATACCCCAGATCTTAAATGCCACTCTGGAAAGAATAAAGGAAACACAACAGTCCTGAATGCACTGAGTTTGAAAGTACTGAGAAAGTCCTGAAGTGACTCCAGATCCTGGAATTCAATTTTCTGCCATCCATGGAATAAAGTTAGAGGTAAAACTCAATTCAGTTACAGAAAAATAGATGTATTTTCTCACACCTGCTGTTGTGGTTGTGAGAGTTGCTTCAGCTATACTCCTGTTACTTCAATGACAAATAAGACAAGGTCATCAGCTGAGAGTGGGGAGGGAAAGGGTGCATGGGCTGCTGAAGCAGAAGGGAGAAGATTTGAAATAGACATCACTGAGGGGAATAATAAACATACTGGGGAAACTTTGGGTCACTGAGCAGTACTGGGTGCCTCTGTAGGTTTGTGGCTATTATTAAAGTGCTGATAGTCAACCTGGTGGAAAGGATATTTTCAACCATTTGCAGATGAGCAGATTGACTGAAGTTGGGGCTTAGCCTGTGAAGCACTGTATATAAGAGGAAGGAGAGAGAGGCAAGGCTGATGAGAGCTGACAATTTTGATATGTCATGTTTTAGTATGTTAGAATTGAAAAATGCAACGTAATGTTTCAAAACAAATACAAGATATGGATGCAATCTTTCCTCATGGTTGTTCTTTCAAAATAGCCACTGCATACACTGCAGAAGTATCTTGAGCAAAGATAGAAAATAATTTTCTTCCCTCTAATTTGTAATTATAAAACAATCCATTTAAATTTATGTATGAATTTTCAATGTGAATTAAAGAAACTGTTTTGTAGTTTATTATGTTTATTGGGCTTAAAAATTCACTGTTTCGGGCTTCCCTGGTGGCGCAGTGGTTGAGAGTCCGCCTGCCGATGCAGGGGACACGGGTTCGTGCCCTGGTCCAGGAAGATCCCACATGTTGCGGAGCAGTTGGGCCCGTGAGCCATGGCCACTGAGCCTGCAAGCCCAGAGCCTGTGCTCCACAACGGGAAAGGCCACAACAGTGAGAGGCCCGTGTACCACAAAAAAAAAAAAAAAAAAAAAGAGAATTCACTGTTTCGTTCTTAATGAATTTGATTTATTGCTAGGGAAACGTGATGAAAATAAACTTTCTCACACAGGAAAAATAAAACATAAGAAAAACTACATAGTAAAGTATTGCAAGGGACTAAATGTTTGTGTCCTCCCAAAATCTACATATTGAAGCCCTAGTCCCTGATGCTATTTGGAGGTAGGGCCTTTGGGAGGTAGTTAGGTTTAGACAAGGTCATAAGCAAAGATAGGACTGATGCCCTTAACAGGGGATGAAGAGGCCAGAGCTTTCTCTCTTTCTCTGTCTCTCTCTCCCATGTGAGGATACAGCTAGAAGGAGCTCTCTGCAAGCCAGGAAGAGGGCTCTCACCAAGGACTCCACCATGCTGGCACCCTGATCTCAAACCTTCAGCCTCCAGAACTGTGAGAAATATACGTTTGTTGTTTAAGCCACCCAGTCTGTGGTATTTGTTATAGCAACCTGAGTTGACTAAGACAAGTTTCTAAAGAATTTTTAAATCAGGGGTACAATTTAAGCTGCAAATACATGTAAAATTCTCAGTTTCGGAATCTGCTATGTTTACATCTTGCTTGTCAAAAGAAATCAAATGTTTATAGAACATAAAAATTGTGATTTTTTTTTTTTTTTTTTTTGCAGTACGTGGGCCTCTCACTGTTGTGGCCTCTCCCGTTGCAGAGCACAGGCTCCGGACCCACAGGCTCAGCAGCCATGGCTCACAGGCCTAGCCGCTCTGCAGCATGTGGGATCTTCCCGGACCGGGGCACGAACCCGTGTCCCCTGCATTGGCAGGCGGACTCTCAACCACTGCGCCACCAGGGAAGCCCTGTGATCATCTTTTTTAAAAGAAAAGATTCATAAAAGATATTCATAGCATTATATAATTTAATTATATACACTTACGCAAGCATATTAAAGAAAAACACTGTTCTTCACTAGGCTAATTCTTATTTATTGCACAAGTCTCAGCTAAATGTCAGTTCCTGTGGGAATCCTTTCCTGACCCACTGAGTTTGGGCTGGGTGTCCCTCTGCCGTGCTCCCACAGCACAATGAATTTTACCTCTAGTGGAGGGGTATTAGAATTGCCTGTTTTCCTGTCTCTCTTCCTACTAATTTGTAAACTTTTTGAGGATGAGGGTCATGCCTTGTTCAACACGACATCCCTGGCATCTATCCCTGTCCTGCTCAAGATAGGAGCTCTGTGTCTATTTGTTGAATGAATAAATGAATCATCTCTAGCAAAGCCAGTAGCCAACTGTGTTCATTGTAAAATATACTTTGGAAAATGCAAGGGGTTCCCCTCCTTCCTATTTTTTGAATCAAAATGAACAGGAAAAAAAAGTAAAAGGCCAGAGTTTTTAAAACTGCCCATGTGTTAGAAATGTTGGAAACATTAAAAAAAATTAGAACACTAAAGCAAAACAATGAATTTTGCCAAGAAGGAAACAAGAATGGGACATTAAAATTAGAATAGCCATTCCAGAATTTGAAATGGCAAGTATCAGAGGAATTTTTGAGAAGGATAATAAAAGATTTTGTTCATATGGAACTGAAGAAGCACACACACAGTTCATATAGAGATTTTATTCAAATCATTTCATTTTATGCAAACCAGATAGTGAGCCCATTCTGGCACTTTTGTTTGTTGTCTTTGTCTAAAATCATGTGCTCTGAGGAAAACTATGAATTGCTTTAAACATTAACAGATGCTGGATTTAAACAGTGATCAACTTCTAAACTGCTGATTTCCACGGAAAAACTAAATACATATTCTCTGTTCTGTATCAAGTTTGAAGCTATTATACTATGAAGCGGTTTCTTATGTTTGAGAAAATGTAAAATAAGTGTCATGAAAAGCAATGGTTTAATGGCTGTTTGTTTCTCCTTTGTATCTGGAGTTGGTTGACATCAACCAAGTTTTGCTAAAATGTACCCACCATGATGATAATAGCTAACAGTTATTGAGGGCTTACTATGTGTCAGGCACTGTTCTAAGGGCTGTATATGTATTAACTCATTTAAGGCTCATAATAATGCCATGAGAGATATTATCCCACTTTTACAGTTGAGGAACCTGAGTCATATAGAGGAATTTGCTTAATGACACAAACTAGTAGGTTTGGCATCTGGGAGTTGACCCAAAGTTGTCTAGCTTCAGAGCCTGAACTCTTCTTAGTTGCAAGCAATAGCCAACTTTGTTCAACTTAGTAGAAAAGGAGTTTATTCAAAGGATAGTGGGCAACCCACAGAACTTTGGGGAATGCTGGAGAAGTAGGCATGAGGCTAGAGAGCAGCCACAATCCCTGAAACCACAGGGCAGAGCTGCCCTGGTGAGAAAACCACAGTCCTTTCTACCACCACTGACCACTGGATGTGCCATAGGATAGGTGCAATAAAGCTTTTCCTTATTTTTGACATAAGCAGATAACTGGAAGTCTCGCTTGCTCTTTTTTTTTTTTTGTATAAAACAAATTAACTGTGTATCACGATTTCACCAATGTCATTCCATCTTCCACTGAGGCAGAAAATTGTACTCATCCACGCTTATTGAATAAACTGGATCATACAGACAGAGTGGAAGTGGTCTCTATGGAGAAATATTGCTTTTGAACTAAAGAGGTGAGGGATGTGGCCTCGGGGAGTCAGATTCTGCTGCATTTTTAAAGCCTTGGTACATATTTTCCATCATGTTTGGGGAGCTAGTGCACACAGCAGAGATGCATGGTTAGGTGACAAAGGCTGGTTTCAAGGCACAAGGAACCCCTTAGAGCAGGGGTCTAATCATAGATCTGGTACAGAGGTTAAATCTCCCTTTCTATGACATAATTAGACCTGGTATCCATACCAAGCAGGAGCCTGAAAGCCAACTGTATGCACCTCTTACCAACACCACATTAGTGACACCCTATTGGCGGCCTGAAATAGGTGGTGGGGGAGTGTTTATACCATGGATATTGACAAACCCCTCCATAGCACCAACTGCTCAACATTTACCCATTAGGTAGAGGTACCACTGACGGAACTGCCAGAGTGGAAGGAGGGGGGCTTCACACATGGTGTTTCCATTAAACAAAACCTAATACTGGATTCCAAACCAGGATCTCTACTGTGCTTATTCACTTAACATCTGAAAAGTCATAGAGGATGAACCTGAAGCTCCTTGGGAATTTATTTTAAAATGAGTAACTAAAAGAGTGTCCCCACTGATATACTTTAACAATGCAAGTAATTAGATTTCAGTGTATTGTATTTCAGAAACAATAAACTAAAAATAGATTCAGGGTCAAAGGTCTCTTTGAGAATGTTCATTTGGAGGATAGAAAACAGTAAAGAGACACAACTGAAAGAAAAGAACATTCACAGTAAGCAGTAACAACCAGAGCATGAAAATAAGAATGAATCAATCATCATTTCACTGATTACTGTAAAAAACAAATCACAATCAGCCCAGTGCCTGCAAGCCTCGCTCCCCTTATACAACCTGCATATACTCCCTCTAAGCTGTTCCTAATGAGAAGGGGCCGTTTAGTCACAACCTTAGCACAGGCTGCAGGTGACCAAATGAGGTGGCGAGGAGTGTCGGGAAGAACCACCGACTTTGATGGGGTAAAGATGTCAAAATAAAGTCTCTACTCTGTTGCCAAAGTGGCACTCAAGGATCAAGCAGAGAAGCAGAGTTCAATTTCCAGTCCCTTGTGGTTTCTTTCCTGATCACCCACAGGTTAGTTAGTCTTGGTGAAAGTTACTGACCATCTGTGTCCCATCTGTAGATGTTATGACAATGCTCAGTGTGTCCAAGAGTTGTGTCACGAGGCTTGAGCTGCTTTCATAACAAGCTAAGCAGACACAAGGGCAGTCATTACCCAGAAGTCACACTAAAAATGCTGTCTTATCTTAGGATTTCCAGACACACTTATATGTATAGGAGAAAATGCCATCACTCTAAACATGAAGATCAGTGATGTGGTGTTTTTTATTGCAGGCTTCTGGACTGCCAGGGCTGATACCATCTGTGTCTGACAGAAACTTATGTAATGACTATCTCTGTCTCTGAGGGAATGTTAGTCTGCTGGGGTTGCCATAACAAAACCCAATAGACTGGGTGGCTTAAACCACAGAAATATATTTTCTGACTGCTCTGGAGGTGAGAAGTTCAAGTTCAAGGTTCCAGCTGATTTGGTTTCTGGTGAAAGAGCTCTCTTTCTGATGCAAACGGCTGCCTGCTTGCTTTGTTCTCATGTGTGTGGAAAGATGGAGGGTCGGGGTGGGGAGACAACGGGAAAGAGAGAGTTCTCCTGTGTCTCTTCTTAAAAGGAAACAAATCCTATCAAATCAGGGCCCCACCCTTACAAACTCATTTGGCTGCACTTACTTCCTTAGGGACCCCATCTCCAAATACAGCCACACTGGGAATTAGCGCCTCAATACATGAATTTTGGGGGGACACAAGCTTTCAGTCCCTAACAGCCATTGTCCAGACCAGTGTGAGACAGAGGATTGTTCACGATATGGGTCAAGCATTTAGCACAGCATCTCTCATGACTGAATATCAGGCCTACTATAGATTTTTCAGCAGAGCTTTCCCTTAGAATGAGGAAAGAGACTGGAGACAGAGATTTCCTTTTCCTTTCCTGGGTAGTCAGGGCTGAGGGAAATGGGAGCAGACAATACAAATAAAGAGGTAAGGTCCAAAGGGGGGACAGGGCAAGTCCTATTTAATGATTTTTATCTAGTCCATCATTGTTATGAGCATCCTTCCCCCCAAAAGTGAATTTTCACTCAGGCCCAGAGTCCTTCTTAGGAACTTTTGGCTGGTGACAGAAACTAAGCCAGCCCTACTGTAAAGTCAGGAAGCCTCTGGCCTGGTCTGTCCGAAAAGGTCTGACTACAGAATGCAAAGGGGAATTTGTCAGGCCCTGCAATGGTACCCTAGGCAGTGGGGCTGAGAAAGAACTCAAAGGCTTTAAAAATGATCTCCGGGGCTTCCCTGGTGGCGCAGTGGTTGAGAGTCTGCCTGCTAATGCAGGGGACACGGGTTCGAGCCCTGGTCTGGGAGGATCCCACATGCCGCGGAGCAACTGGGCCCGTGAGCCACAACTGCTGAGCCTACGCGTCTGGAGCCTGTGCTCCACAACGAGAGGCTGCGATGGTGAGAGGCCTGCGCACCGCAGTGAAGAGTGGCCCCCGCTTGCCACAACTAGGGAAAGCCCTTGCACAGAAACGAAGACCCAACACAGCAAAAATAAAATTAATTAATTAATTTTAAAAAAATGATCTCCGTTTTTTAAAATTAGGAATAAATTTTTTTAATTAAACAAATTTTTTAATTCCCCTTTCAGAGAAATCCTAACTCTGCAACCCCAGTGATAAGTCCCCATCCAAGCCCTTGGAGTTGTCATGGAAACATGCACAGCAACTGCCATCTGAGGGATCTGGGTGTTGCTCTGGGTGTTTTCATTGGGGATCTAAGCCTGAAACCACCTCAGCTGTGCCTCATCAGCTCTTCCATTTTCTTTGAGCAGTCTGACTTTCTTTGTTGTTGTTGTTTGCTAACATGTGGGTTTTGCCCACTATATAATTATTACCTTCCATCATTACAGAGGATGAGTCTGTACTAACTATTGGAATGAAAGGCAATGTTTCATACTAGCATTTTAATCAGTGGAACTTACTGTCATAAAATCTCTGTAAGACAGTAAAACCTAATATTACATCTTTTGTAGAGCCTGGCATCTGAGTATAATTGACTGATTTATTAGATGTCTGTGGTTCATTGATTTTCTACACAGGAAAAAAATTGGATTGCAGTTTCTGGCCGCTATTTTCTTCAAATTGATCATGCTGGCTCTCATAAATGTTCCCTTTATAACTCATGTTCTTATTTTTGCACAAAAGGAAGTGTATTATATACAGTGTGGTATCACTGGCCTTGGAATTAGAGTCAGAGTTTTGTTTCTGGTTTTTACTGAAGAAGCTCTTTTTTTGTTGTTGTCGCAAATTATTTTGAAGGCAGTTTTATTCAGAGGAATTTTCCTTACAAAAGGCTGCTTATTTTCTGAGCATACATCTCTTCAGTCTAGCATTATCCCTATAAAGGGAAATTTTCTGAAAGCTATTTTGCTCAATTTACAATGATGCCAAACAAATAGGCATTTATTGACAATTAATCTTGGTACTACTGCCAAGGCAAGAATGACTTTCAGAAAATTTTTCTTTATGCTAACGTTGATAATAAGGTATTTCTGGCTTGAACAGGAGCTTAACTAAATGTTAAAACCTAAGGCCACAAAATAATTAAAAGCTAATAGCTGTCCCTGTTCTCTTACATAAAATATGATGCAACATACCAAATGAGACATATGAGTTTAGGATCATTGACTCTTTTGAGGCTTATGAATAAGTCTAGAAGTAAACAGAGCAAGGAGAAAATAGAAACAGGAAATACTTCCTAACTAGTTCTATGAGGCCAACAGACTCCTAATACCAAAACTAGACAAAGACATTATAAGAAAGAAAACTACAGACCAATATCTCTCACGAACACTAATATTTTGTAGAGATGCAGAAATCCTCTACAAAATATTAGCAAATTGAATCCAACAATGCATAAAATGATGTATAAACCATGACCAACTGGAATTTATTCCAAGTATGGAAGGCTGGTTCAACATTTGAAAATCAATTAATGTAATCCATCATAACAACAAGTTAAAGAAGAAAAATTATATGCTCATATCAATACATGCTGAGCAAGCATTTGACAAAATCCCAATATCCTTTTATGATAAAAAAAAACTCATCAAATTAGGAATACAGGGGAATTTCCTCAAATTGATAAAGAACATGTACAAAAACCCTACAGCTAACATCATACTTAATGGTGAGAAAGTAGATGCTTTTCTTCTAATATGAGGAACAAGGCAAGGATCACCACTCTTTTTCAGCATCATACTGAAAGTCCTAAACTAATGCAGTAAGACAAGAAAAGGAAGTAAAAGGTATGTAGATTGAGAAGGAAGAAATAAAACTGTCTTTGTTCACAGATAACATGATTGTCTGTGTAGAAAATCCCAGAGTCAATAACGACAGCAAAACCCTCTGGGAACTAATAAGCAATCATAGCAAGATTGCAGCATACAAGATTAATATACAAAAGTTAATTGTTTTCTCATATACCAGCAATGAACAATTGGAATATGAAATTAAAAACACAATACCATTTACATTAGCACCCAAAATGAAATCCTTAGGTATAAATCTAACAAAATAGGTATAATAGCTACATGAGGAAATTAAAGTCCTCTGATAAAAGAAATCAAAGAAGATATAAATAAATGGCGAGATATTCCACGTACGTGAATTATAGAAAGACTTCAATATCATCAAGATATCAATTCTTCCAACTTGATCTATATATTCAATGCAATCCTAGTCAAAATCCCAGCAAGTTATTATTTTTTTAATATTTTTAAACATCTTTATTGGAGTATAATTGCTTTACAATGCTGTGTTAGTTTCTGTTGTATAACAAAGTGAATCAGCTATACATATACATATAACCCCATATCTCCTCCCTCTTGCGTCTCCCTCCCAACCTCCCTATCCCACCCCACTAAGTGGACAAACTGGCTTTGAAGTTTATACAGAAAAGCAAAAGACCCAGAATAACCAACACAATATTGAAGGAAGACACAGGGGACTTATACTACCCAACTTCAAGATTTACTCTAAGGCTATAGCAATTAAGACCGTTGGTACTGGCAAAAGAATAAACAAATAGAAAAATGAAACAGAACAGAGTGCCCAGAAATAGGCCCCCACAAATAAAGTAAACTGAACTTTAACAAAGGAGCAAAGGCAATTCAATGGAAACAAGACAGTGTTTTCAACAACTGGTGCTGGAACAACTGGACATCCACATGCAAAAAAATTAATCTAGACACAGACCTTAATCCTTTCACAAAAATCAACTCAAAACGGATCACAGAATTAAATGTAAAGTGCAAAACTATAAGACTTCCAGAAGATAACAAAGGAGAAAATATACAGATGACCTTGTGTTTGACAAGGTCTTTTTAGATACAATACCAAAAGCATGATCCATGAAAGAAAAAAATTGTTAAGTTGGATTTCATTAAAATTTAAAACTTCTGCTCTGTGAAAAATATTGTTAAGAGAATGAAAAGACAAGCCGCAGGCTGGGAGAAAATAATTATAAAACACATATCTGATAGGGGACTGGTATCCAAAACAAAAAACTTGTAAAACTTAACAGTAAAAAACCAAAAATCTCAATTTAAAAAATGGGCAAAAGATCTGAACAGACACATCACCAAAGAAGACAGACAGATAGCAAATAAGCATGTGAAAAGATGCACAAAAACTGGGAATTCCCTTTCGGTCTGGTGGTCAGAGCTCCATACATCCACTGCAGGGGCTGAAGGTTTGACCTCTGGTCAGGGAGCTAAGATCCCGCACAGCGTGCAGCACAGCCAAAAACAAACAAACAAACACAAAAAAACCCCAAAATAGATGCACGACATCATATGTCATTAGGAACTGCCAATGGAAACAACAATGAGCTATTTCTACATACCTATTAAAATGGCTGACATCCACAGAACGGACTCCACCAAATGCTGGTGAGAATGTGTAGCAGCAGGAATGAACTCTCACTCATTGCTGGTGAGATGTAAACTGGTACAGCCACTTTGGAAGACAGTCTGTAGTTTCTTACAAGACTAAACATACTCTTGCCATATAATCTAGAAATTGTGCTCCTTGATATTCACCTGAATGAACTGTAAACTTATGTCCGCACAAAAACCTGTACGTGAATGTTTACAGCAGCTTTATTCTTTTTTTTTTTTTGTGGTACGCAGGCCTCTCACTGTCGCGGCCTCTCCCGTTGCGGAGCACAGGCTCCGGACATGCAGGCCCAGCGGCCATGGCCCACGGGCCCAGACGCTCCGCGGCATGTGGGATCTTCCCGGACCAGGGCACGAACCCACGTCCCCTGCATCGGCAGGCGGACTCTCAACCACTGCACCACCAGGGAAGCCCCAGCAGCTTTATTCTTAATTGCCAAAACTTGCAAGTAACCAAGATAGCTTTCAACAGGTGAACAGATAAACTGTGGTGCATCCATACAATGGAAAGTTATTTAGCAATAATAAAATAAACCATCAAGCCACAAAAAGACACATGAAAAAAGTTACTGGGAACATCTATATTTTGTGGTAAACTGGACTGAAAACAAAAAAGGTAGGAAAGGGGCTTACCTGGTGGCGCAGTGGTTGAGAGTCCGCCTGCCGATGCAGGGGACACGGGTTTGTGCCCCGGTCGGGGAGGATCCCACATGCCACGGAGCGGCTGGGCCCATGAGCCATGGCCGCTGGGTCTGCACGTCCAGAGCCTGTGCTCCGTAACGGGAGAGGCCACAACAGTGAGAGGCCCGCGTACCGCAAAAAAAAAAAAGTAGGAAAATAAGCAGCCAGAAAGAAAATAATGTATTTACTCAAAATAGAAAAAAACATAACCACAAGGTAATAAAATGAGCATTCTAAAGGGCTGTGATACAAGCAAAAGCACCAATAACACCCCCAAATCATCCTCACTGAGGTTTTGTGTACAAGTTGGGCCAAAAGCCCACTCTACAGATGTCCTATAAAAGTCAACTGCAGCAGAACCTTTCCAGGTCAGAGGACATTCTCTGGGTCCCTGTCCCGATCTCAGTAGAGTATTTGAGAGTGTAGAAGGCTCTGGAGCAGCCAGAGAATGTGGCAAGCCTGGATCCCCAAGTATCAGTGGATGACCTAGAGCAGGTGACGACCTCTCAGAGACTGGAAACCAGCAGGCAGCCAAGCATAGATATGATGTGTACAGGCTCTCTGCTCCCACCACGCAGATCAGAGTCCAGCTCTGTCCCTTTCTGGCCATGAGACTTTGAGAATCAAATGAGAAAAATGAATTAATAGATTAGGTGCTACTGTTTTCTGGTTTTTACTCCGGTGCCCACCAAATTGATTCTCTGCTTGGCTCATTGGATTGTTAATGCTATTGGACAGGATGGATGGCTTTTATTTTGTTTTCCTCTGCAGGGTGCTGAGCCTTATTTCTCTGTTTTTCATCAAATGCTGCTTCTGTCCCCAGCCCAGTTTCTGGGTCTTCGAATTCCAGCCAAGTTTCAGCAAGTCAATGCTGCTTATTTCCAAAGGGAGAGCAACTCCTTTGTACCTAAAACACCAATGGCAATATCACTTCACTGAACCTGCAGGGTTAGGATAATAATTATTTAAATACCATTGGAAAAAGATAAATAGCATTCTCTATGTGGAAGTGGAAGCAAAATGAAAGTGAAATTAACTTTATTTAAACAAGTAAGAGGTTCTAGGTGGTTATCAATAGGCAATTACTTGGCTGGTCCCATAGATAATGCATATTGAACAGGCTCCTGAATCTAAGAAATACAGGGAGAAAAAGGATACTTTCTTGGACTCTGGTGCCAGTGCCACACAGCTGGGCAGCAGGCAATAGGAACAATTTTGCACCTACTTTCTCACAGCCTAGTAACTGGGCAGAATTTTATAGTCAATGGCAGTAAAAATGTGGCAACTATACATTTGAAGGCCAGAAACTGAATCACCAAAACAACCCGGGGGAAAAAACAGAGACAGAAAGATAGTAGAAATTCACCTAATAACTGAAAAAATAAGATAAAGAAGATTTTTTTTAAAAACACAGAGGTTTGGGGCTTCCCTGCTGGCGCAATGGTTGAGAGTCCCCTGCATCGGCAGGGGACGCGGGTTCGTGCCCCAGTCCGGGAAGATCCCACATGCCGTGGAGCGGCTGGGCCCGTGAGCCATGGCTGCTGAGCCTGCGCATCCGGAGCCTGTGCTCCGCAACGGGAGAGGCCCCAACAGTGAGAGGACCGCGTACCGCAAAAAACCAAAACAAAACAAAACACAGGACTTCCGGGTAAGATGGCGGAAGAGTAAGACGCGGAGATCACCTTCCTCCCCACGGATACACCAGAAATACAGCTACACGTGGAACAACTCCTACAGAACACCTACTGAACGCTGGCAGAAGACCCCAGACCTCCCAAAAGGCAAGAAACTCCCCACATACCTGGGTAGGGCAAAGCGGAGAGATTCCCGCACAGAGGATCGGTGCCGAGCGGCACTCACCAGCCCGAGAGGCTTGTCTGCTCGCCCGCCGGGGCGCGCAGCACTGGAAGCTGAGGCTCGGGCTTCAGTCAGAGCGCAGGGAGAGGACTGGGGCTGGCGGCGAGAACTCAGCCTGAAGGTGGCTAATGTGCCACAGCTAGCCGGCAGGGAGTCCGGGAAAACTCTGGAGCTGCCGAAGAGGCAAGAGACTTTTTTCTTCCCTCTTGGTTTCCTGGTGCGCGAGGAGAGGGGATTAAGAGCGCTGCTCAAAGGGGCTCCACAGACGGGAGCGAGTCACGACTGAAAGCGCGGAGCCCAGTGACGGGCGTGGGACGCTGGGGCTGCTGCTGCCGCCGCCGGGAGGCCTGTGTGGGAGCGCAGGTCACTGTCCACACCGCCCTTCCGGGAGCCTGTGTAGCCCGCCACTGCCGGGGTCCCGGGATCCAGGGGCGGCTTCCCTGGGAGAACGCACGGCGCGCCTCGGGCTGGTGCAACGTCACGCTGACCTCTGCCGCTGCAGGCTCGCCCCGCACTCCGTGCCCCTCCCTCCCGCCCGGCCTGAGTAGCTAGAGTCCCCGAAGAGGCTGCTCCTTTAACCCTGTCCTGTCTGAGCGAAGAACAGACGCCCTCCGGCGACCAACACGCAGAGGCGGGGCCAAATCCAAAGCTGAGACCCAGGGGCTGTGAGAACAAGGAAGAGAAAGGGAAACCTCTCCCAGCAGCCTCAGAAGCAGCGGATTAAAGCTCCACAATCAACTTGATGTACCCTGCATCTGTGGAATACATGAATAGACAACAAATCATCCCAAATTGAGGAGCCAGGAGTCAGTGCTGTGCCTCTGAGGTGGGAGAGCCAACTTCAGGACACTGGTCCACAAGAGACCTCCCAGCTCCACATAATATCAAACGGCGAAAATCTTCCAGAGATCTCCATCTCAACACCAGCACCCAGCTTCACTCAACGACCAGCAAGCTACAGTGCTGGACACCCTATGCCAAACAACTAGCAAGACAGGAACACAACGCCACCCATTAGCAGAGAGGTGGCCTAAAATCATAAAAAGTCCGCAGACACCCCAAAACACACCACCAGACGTGGACCTGCCCACCAGAAAGACAAGATCCAGCCTCATCCACCAGAACACAGGCACTAGTCCCCTCCACCAGGAAGCCTACACAACCCACTAAACCAACCTTAGCCACTGGGGACAGACACCAAAAACAACGGGAACTACGAACCTGCAGCCTGCAAAAAGGAGACCCCAAACACAGTAACATAAGCAAAATGAGAAGACAGAAAAACACACAGCAGGAGAAGGAGCAAGATAAAAACCCACCAGACCTAACAAATGAAGAGGTAATAGGCAGTCTACCTGAAAAAGAATTCAGAATAATGATGGTAAAGATGATCCAAGATTCTATTTCCCAGATCCAAAATCTTGGAACTAGAATAGACAAAATGAAAGAAACAGTTAACAAGGACCTAGAAGAACTAAAGATGAATCAAGCATCGATTAAAAACACAATACATGAAATAAAAAATACTCTAGATGGGATCAATAGCAGAATCACTGAGGCAGAAGAACGGATAAGTGAGGTGGAAGATAAAATAGTGGAAATAACTGCTGCAGAGCAAAATAAAGAAAAAAGAATGAAAAGAACAGAGGACAGTCTCAGAGACCTCTGGGACAACATTAAACGCACCAACATTCGAATTATAGGGGTTCCAGAAGAAGAAGAGAAAAAGAAAGGGACTGAGAAAATATTTGAAGAGATTATAGTTGAAAACTTCCCTAATATGGGAAAGGAAATAGTTAATCAAGTCCAGGAGGCACAGAGAGTCCCATACAGAATAAATCCAAGGAGAAATACGCCAAGACACATATTAATCAAACTGTCAAAAATTAAACACAAAGAAATCATATTAAAAGCAGCAAGGCAAAAACAACAAATAACACACAAGGGAATCCCCATCAGGTTAACAGCTGATCTCTCAGCAGAAACTCTACAAGCCAGAAGGGAGTGGCAGGACATAATTAAAGTGATGAAGGAGAAAAACCTGCAACCAAGATTACTCTACCCAGCAAGGATCTCATTCAGATTTGATGGAGAAATTAAAACGTTTACAGACAAGCAAAAGCTGAGAGAGTTCAGCACCACCAAACCAGCTTTACAACAAATGCTAAAGGAACTTCTCTAGGCAAGAAACACAACAGAAGGAAAAGACCTACAATAACGAACCCAAAACAATTAAGAAAATGGGAATAGGAACATACATATCAATAATTACCTTAAATGTAAATGGACTAAATGCTCCCACCAAAAGACACAGATTGGCTGAATGGATACAAAAACAAGACCCATATATATGCTGTCTACAAGAGACCCACTTCAGACCTAGAGACATACAGACTGAAAGTAAGGGGATGGAAAAAGATATTCCATGCAAATGGAAACCAAAAGAAAGCTGGAGTAGCAATTCTCATATCAGACAAAATAGACTTTAAAATAAAGACTATTAGAAGAGACAAAGAAGGACACTACATAATGATCAAGGGATCGATCCAAGAAGAAGATATAACAATTGTAAATATTTATGCACCCAACATAGGAGCACCTCAATACATAAGGCAAATACTAACAGCCATAAAAGGAAAATCAACAGTAACACAATCATAGTAGGGGACTTTAACACCCCACTTTCACCAATGGACAGATCATCCAAAATGAAAATAACTAAGGAAACACAAGCTTTAAATGATACATTAAACAAGATGGACTTAATTGATATTTATAGGACATTCCATCCAAAAACAACAGAATACACATTTTTCTCAAGTGCTCATGGAACATTCTCCAGGATAGATCATATCTTGGGCCACAAATCAAGCCTTGGTAAATTTAAGAAAATTGAAATTGTATCAAGTATCTTTTCCGACCACAATGCTATGAGACTAGACATCAATTACAGGAAAAGATCTGTAAAAAATACAAACACATGGAGGCTAAACAATACACTACTTAATAACAAAGTGATCACTGAAGAAATCAAAGGGGAAATTAAAAAATACCTAGAAACAAATGACAATGGAGACACGACGACCCAAAACCCATGGGATGCAGCAAAAGCAGTTCTAAGAGGGAAGTTTATAGCAATACAATCCCACCTTAAGAAACAGGAAACATCTCGAATAAACAACCTAACCTTGCACCTAAAGCAATTAGAGAAAGAAGAACAAAAACATCCCAAAGTTAGCAGAAGGAAAGAAATCATAAAAATCAGATCAGAAATAAATGAAAAAAAATGAAGGAAATGATAGCTAAGATCAATAAAACTAAAAGCTGGTTCTTTGAGAAGATAAACAAAATTGATAAACCATTAGCCAGACTGATCAAGAAAAAAGGGAGAAGACTCAAATCAATAGAATTAGAAATGAAAAAGGAGAAGTAACAACTGACACTGCAGAAATACAAAAGATCATGAGAGATTACTACAAGCAACTCTATGCCAATAAAATGGACAACCTGGAAGAAATGGACAAATTCTTAGAAATGCACAACCTGCCAAGACTGAATCAGGAAGAAATAGAAAATATGAACAGACCAATCACAAGCACTGAAATGGAAACTGTGATAAAAAATCTTCCAACAAACAAAAGCCCAGGACCAGATGGCTTCACAGGTGAATTCTATCAAGCATTTAGAGAAGAGCTAACACCTATCCTTCTCAAACTCTTCCAAAATATAGCAGAGGGAGGAACACTCCCAAACTCATTCTACGAGGCCACCATCACCTTGATACCAAAACCAGACAAGGATGTCACAAAGAAAGAAAACTACTGGCCAATATCACTGATGAACATAGATGCAAAAATCCTCAACAAAATACTAGCAAACAGAATCCAACAGCACATTAAAAGGATCATACACCATGATCAAGTGGGGTTTATTCCAGGAATGCAAGGATTCTTCAATATACGCAAATCAATCAACGTGATACACCATATTAACAAATTGAAGGAGAAAAACCATATGATCATCTCAATAGATGCAGAGAAAGCTTTCGACAAAATTCAACACCCATTTATGATAAAAACCCTGCAGAAAGTAGGCACAGAGGGAACTTCCCTCAACATAATAAAGGCCATATATGACAAACCCACAGCCAGCATTGTCCTCAATGGTGAAAAACTGAAACCATTTCCACTAAGATCAGGAACAAGACAAGGTTGCCCACTCTCACCACTCTTATTCAACCTAGTTTTGGAAGTTTTAGCCACAGCAATCAGAGAAGAAAAGGAAATAAAAGGAATCCAAATAGGAAAAGAAGAAGTAAAGCTGTCACTGTTTGCAGATGACATGATACTATACATAGAGAATCCTAAAGATGCTACCAGAAAACTACTAGAGCTAATCAATGAATTTGGTAAAGTAGCAGGATACAAAATTAATGCACAGAAATCTCTGGCATTCCTATATACTAATGATGAAAAATCTGAAAGTGAAATCAAGGAAACACTCCCATTTACCATTGCAACAAAAAGAATAAAATATCTAGGAATAAACCTACCTAAGGAGACAAAAGACCTGTATGCAGAAAATTATAAGACACTGATGAAAGAAATTAAAGATGATACAAATAGATGGAGAGATGTACCATGTTCTTGGATTGGAAGAATCAACATTGTGAAAATGACTCTACTACCCAAAGCAATCTACAGATTCAATGCAATCCCTATCAAACTACCACGGGCATTTTTCACAGAACTAGAGCAAAAAATTTCGCAATTTGTATGGAAACACAAAAGACCCCGAATAGCCAAAGCAATCTTGAAAACGAAAAATGGAGCTGGAGGAATCAGGCTCCCTGACTTCAGACTATACTACAAAGCTACAGTAATCATGACAGTATGGTACTGGCACAAAAACAGAAAGATAGATGAATGGAACAGGATAGAAAGCCAAGAGATAAACCCACGGACATATGGTCACCTTATCTTTGATAAAGGAGGCAGGAATGTACAGTGGAGAAAGGACAGTCTCTTCAATAAGTGGTACTGGGAAAACTGGATAGGGACATGTAAAAGTATGAGATTAGATCACTCCCTAACACCATACAGAAAAATAAGCTCAAAATGGATTAAAGACCTAAATGTAAGGCCAGACACTATCAAACTCTTAGAGGAAAACATAGGCAGAACACTCTATGACATAAATCACAGCAAGATCCTTTTTGACCCACCTCCTAGAGAAATGGAAATAAAGACAAAAATAAACACATGGGACCTAATGAAACTTCAAAGCTTTTGCACAGCAAAGGAAACCATAAACAAGACCAAAAGACAACCCTCAGAATGGGAGAAAATATTTGTAAATGAAGCAACTGACAAAGGATTAATCTCCAAAATTTATAAGCAGCTCATGCAGCTCAATAACAAAAAAACAAACAACCCAATCCAAAAATGGGCAGAAGACCTAAATAGACATTTCTCCACAGAAGATATACAGACTGCCAACAAACACATGAAAGGTTGCTCAACATCTTTACTCATTAGAGAAATGCAAATCAAAACTACAATGAGATATCATCTCACACCAGTCAGAATGGCCATCATCAAAAAATCTACAAACAATAAATGCTGGAGAGGGTGTGGAAAAAAAGGAACACTCTTGCACTGCTGGTGGGAATGTGAATTGGTACAGCCACTATGGAGAACGGTATGGAGGTTCCTTAAAAAACTACAAATAGAACTACCATATGACCCAGCAATCCCACTACTGGGCATATACCCTGAGAAAACCATAATTCAAAAAGAGACATGTACCAAAATGTTCATAGCAGCCCTATTTACAATAGCCCAGAGATGGAAACAACCTAAGTGTCCATCATCGGATGAATGGGTAAAGAAGATGTGGCACATATATACAATGGAATATTACTCAGCCATAAAAAGAAATGAAATTGAGCTATTTGTAATGAGGTGGATGGACCTAGAGTCTGTCATACAGAATGAAGTAAGTCAGAAAGAGAAAGACAAATACTCTATGCTGACACATATATATGGAATTTAAGAAAAAAAAATGTCATGAAGAACATAGGGGTAAGACAGGAATACAGACACAGACCTACTAGAGAATGGACTTGAGGATATGGGGAGGGGGAAGGGTAAGCTGTGACAAAGTGAAAGAGCAGCATGGACATATATACACTACCAAATGTAAGGTAGATAGCTAGTGGGAAGCAGCCGCATAGCACAGGGAGATCAGCTCGGTGCTTTGTGACCGCCTGGAGGGGTGAGATAGGGAGGGTGGGAGGGAGACGCAAAAGGGAGGGGATATGGGAACATATGTATATGTATAACTGATTAAATTTGTTATAAAGCAAAAAAAAAACACAGAGGTTTGGGAAAAGTGTAAACTTTTGGTCAAAAAGAATTAAAAAATGAATAAAGGCTTGGGGAGGAGAGCATTATGCATAAAGAGTTTCCAAGGCTTCAGGAAATGAATGGGACGTACTTTAGAAGATCCAGAAATTGCACAATTGTTCTTTGGAATTAGTACAAGATTAAATTAGAGATGTAACGATAAGGGAACATCCAAGACAGAGTAATGAATTTCTCTGTATCGGAAATAACTATTTGCTTTGTTAAGAAAAGAAAAAAGAAAGAAAAGAAGAAAACCACAAGTATTCAAAAAGACATTTCATTAAAAAAAGTATACACTTAAAGCACTAAAAACTATTCCAATATTTACTGGCATCCAATTAATTAAAATCCTAAGAGGAGAAGACGTGAGATCAGCACGCCTAATTCTGAAGAAATCACATTTATTTACTAAATTATTGTATCAGTGGGGTTTATAAACAGCAAGCCAGTAAAGTTATTATTTTAATTATGAGTTACAATGGTAGGAGATGCTGTTTTTTAATGAAAGGTTAGGTTAACAGAGTAAACGGGTTGACCTACAGTCTCCAAAATACTGAGTGTCAGAGTATCTGTTCATGTCAGAAGAATTTTTTTTTTTTTTTTTTTTTTATTAACAACCTTTATTGCTTCATCAAAGTCATTCTTTTTTTTTTTTTTTAAATTTATTTATTTATTTTTGCGTGTTGGGTCTTCGTTTCTGTGCGAGGGCTATCTCTAGTTGTGGCAAGTGGGAGCCACTCTTCATCATGGTGCGCGGGCCTCTCACTGTTGTGGCCTCTCTTGTTGCGGAGCACAGGCTCCAGACGCGCAGGCTCAGTATTGTGGCTCACGGGCCTAGCTGCTCCGCGGCATGTGGGATCCTCCCAGACCAGGGCTCGAACCCGTGTCCCCTGCATTAGCAGGCAGATTCTCAACCACTGCGCCACCAGGGAAGCCCCCAGAAGAATTTTTAACACCTAAATAATTTATTTAGGAGGAAACTTCTTGTTGAATAATCACATTTTATCAGCCTAATCCCAAAACTTCTCCCTGCATAGTGGTTCAGAGCACAGATCCTGATACCAGGCTGCCTGGACCCAAGTCCTGGCTCTGTCGCTTGTTTGCTGGGGGACCTCAGGCAAATTACTTATTCTCTGTTCCTGTGTCTTCCTCTGTAACCTGAAGGTATTAATGTTACCTACACTAGATGTTTGCTGTGAAGATTAAGAGAGTTAAAATAGGTAAATCCCTTAAAACAGTGAACTAGGTAGCTGATGAGAATGTATCATGGATTTAACAATTGAAGAAGCACTCCCCCTCCACCCACCCCTTCCAGCCAGAGTCCGTGGGTGGTACCTCAGGGGTCCAGACGATACCCTCCATGCCCTGGCAGAGTATGCAGACTTAACTGGGTGATAGATCTGCCAGGAAGTGCTCCAGAAGAAGTCAGAAGAACCTGAAAGCAAGGCTGGGGGGTGGACCCTCTCAAGCTGGCCTGCTTCTAAATAGAGGTGGGACTCAGAGGGACTGTAGCAGTATGGGAGCCAGGATGGGGGCAAGACAGCAGGGCAAGTGACTCCTGGGCCTAGAGAATGCTGACAACCCTGGGAGGCGCTCCACTGCAGCCATTTGGGTAGCAGATGCAACAAAGACACAGTCCTGCACCTCATGAACTAGAGGGTTGAGCTGCCCATCAAACAAAGGCCAACAGGCTCAGCAAAGACTGCTGAATAGCCCTTGGACCAGAGGATCCTTGCTTAAATGCACAATCTTCAGGAAGCTTCCCCAACACCCAGATGTTACCAGGAGAAAGAAAGAAGGAGAGGTGGGCAAGTCTCTGAGAGCCTGAACATTTGCCTCTAGAGAGACTGGGGTAAGTTTTAAATTGGAATTAGGTTCTTTTTAAATGCCCAAATCAAGTGTTTTCAACTGTCAGCAGAAATAGAGGCTTAGGGGAAAGCTGAGAACAGTCACTAAAAAAAAAAAAGGAAAGAAAAACTGGCACTGTAGCACTTCGCATAGTGCCTGGTATCACTAAGATGATCATCGTTTTGTTTGACTTGACTCCAGTCCCAGCGTTATCAATAGCATCCTTTTCACTCTCAACAGGGTTCCAATTTGGATTTTCAAGGGCACCCTAGTCATAACCCACTTGAGAATTGTTATACAGGTTTACTAAATAACCCTAAATATCAAAGTGGAGCTGAGCCATTGAGAAATGGGGTGCAGATTAGAGGTGAATTCTCAGAAGCAAGAGAAATGTTGAAAACAAAAAGTAGTGGTAACTCCTGTTGAGGTGCTAGAGAAGAGCGTCACCTAGCACAGAGCCCCAGGTGAGTTCAAAAAGCTAGACTAAATATCTAAAGATAAGAATTCTACGAGTAATTTGTTTTGACTGTGCTCCAGGATGCAAAGACTGACTCATGAGGTGAATATGACAGAGTGATGCTTGTGACCAAAACCGGAGTCGCTGAAAGCCAACCTGGGGCCAGTCAGGAGCCAATCAGGTAGATGACTCACCTGGCCCTCGCTGCTTCTGCCCAGGGAGGGACACAAGCAAGTCCCTCGAAACTAGGAGAACCAGAAAGAGGAGCCTGTGTTAGGCACGAGAAGAGGATGGAAGTCCTGGGATGGAAATTTTTAACTGGCCAGTGACTGACAGTGTATTTGGCTTTGACTGGTTCATGTGTTGCTCCAGAGCGTGTGGACTGCTCCAACCACAATACTGAAAAGTCATCAATATTGAAAAGTCATCAATATTGCAGGAGCAGCAGTCTTAGAGAGGGGTCAGGAATCTGCACTTGGTGATTCTGACAGGACATTTGGTCTCATGCCCACCCTTGGTGGAACACTGAATGTTGCTGGAATTGAGTTTCGAAGTCAAAAATTAAATATCGGGCTTCCCTGGTGGCGCAGTGGTTGAGAGTCTGCCTGCCGATGCAGGGGACATGGGTTCGTGCCCCGGTCTGGGAAGATCCCACATGCCGCGGAGCGGCTGGGCCTGTGAGCCATGGGCCGCTGAGCCTGCGCGTCTGGAGCCTGTGCTCTGCAACGGGAGAGGCCACAAAAGTGAGAGGCCCGCGTACTGCAAAAAAAAAAAAAAAAAAGTTAAATATCAAGGCTGGAGAGTCTCCTTTGAATGGGGGCGGGGGGAATCCAGCAGTCGTGTTAACATAGGCAATCTCTGTCAGCAAGGTCAGGTTAAACAAAAACAACTTAGTTTTTAATGATTGCCAACAACTTTTTTCCACCTCCATTTTATATCCTTCATTCATTATCTTACTCATTACATTTATATTGCATTGTTATGTTTCTTACATTTTATCTAATTATAAACCATATCTTAAGTGATAATTATTGAGATATATTTGGCTCTTCCTGTTTATTATTTTGTTTTAATCCTTTTCCAAGAAGTGAGATGAACCTTGGGATTTTCCTTCTCAGAGAAGTTTATGTTTCAAAGTCAAGTGAAAGTTGCCTGAAGACAACCTCTCTTTCTGGCTTTTGTTTTTGAAAATTAAAAAAAAAAAACAAAATTAAGAGATTTTGACAGAGGAAAGTGAGACAGGTATCCACTTTGGGAGTGAGGGAGAAGATAAGGGACAACAGAGGATGAGTAATACAAGAAGGGAACAGTAGTTAAATTTTAACTCTTAGTGACTGAGGAAGGGAACAGAACCTCAGAGTACCATGAGTGAGCAGCCCCTAGGCACTGAGTACCCTTCCCAAGGGTGGCACTAAAACTAGAGCAATTTCCAAGGCCTATAAAGTCATAGACAACTGTAATATCAAGCACTTACAGGCCACAGAGCAGTGGAGTTTCCCAAATGTTCTGCTTTGCTGTAAGATCTCAGAGGCCCTCAAAAGGTCCTGGCTAGCAGGAAGAGAAGACGGAACACAGAGAATCGAGTCCCAATAATGATTACTATTAACTTTCCTCTCAGAGTTAGATTTAATTTGATTTTTGAAAAAATAAAGTGAATGATATATTTCATGTCTTAACACTTGGTACGGGAAGGTAGACATCTGTCATGCAAAAAGAAAATTCACCAGGAATGGTACAAATAATTGAAGTGCATAAAAAACAGTCCCAGGGGGGCTTCCCTGGTGGCGCAGTGGTTGAGAGTCTGCCTGCCAATGCAGGGGACACGGGTTCGAGTCCTGGTCTGGGAGGATCCCACATGCCACGGAGCAAATGGGCCCATGAGCCACAACTACTGAGCCTGCGCGTCTGGAGCCTGTACTCCGCAGCAAGAGAGGCTGCGATAGTGACAGGCCTGCGCACCGCGATGAAGAGTGGCCCCCACTTGCCGCAACTAGAGAAAGCCCTCGCACAGAAACGAAGACCCAACACAGCTAAAAATAAATAAATAAATAAAAATTTAAAAAAACAACAAAAAAAACAGTCCCAGGGACTTTCCTGGTGGCTCAGTGGTTAAGAACCCACCGGCCAAGGCAGGGGACATGGGTTCGAGCCCTGGTCCAGGAGGATCCCACATGTTGCAACTAAGCCTGTGTGCCACAACTACTGAGCCTGCGCTCTAGAGCCTGTGAGCCACAACTACTGGCCCATGTGCCACAACTACTGAAGCCCACGTGCCTAGAGCCCGTGCTCCGCAACAAGAGAAGCCACCACAATGAGAAGCCCGCGCACAGCAACGAAGAGTAGCCCCTGCTCGCCGCAACTACAGAAAGTCTGCGCGCAGCAATGAAGACCCAACACAGCCAACAATCAATCAACCAATCAATCAATAAAACAGTCCCAAATCTATTAACTTTTAAAATTCAGCTCTTTGAATTAGAGTTCCAAACAACTCTTGAAATTAATGAATTCAAGTTTTAGTTCTTATCATTCTATTCTCCTTCAAGAGCCATGTGTTTAGAAAGGAGGGAAGTCAAGAGTGAAACAGACTAGCAACAGAACAAGACAATTGGCAGACTGGCAAACTAACGTCTAAATTATTGAGAGGAGGCTAATATTAAGATGTACTGGGGAGGAGAGGAACCAAGATGGCGAAGTAGAAGGACGTGCTCTCACTCCCTCTTGCGAGAGCACCAGAATCACAACTAGCTGCTGGACAATCATCGACAGGAAGACACTGGAACTCACCAAAAAAGATACCCTACATCCAAAGACAAAGAAGAAGCCAAAATGAGATGGTAGGAGGGGCGCAATCACAGTAAAATCAAATCCCATAACTGCTGGGTGGGTGACTCACAGACTGGAGAACACTTATACCACAGAAGTCCACCCACTGGAGTGAACGTTCTGAGCCCCATGTCAGGATTCCCAACCTGGGGGTCCGACAATGGGAGGAGGAATTCCTAGAGAATCAGACTTTGAAGCCTAGCGGGAATTGATTGCAGGACTTTGACAGGACTGGGGGGAAACAGAGACTCCACTCTTGGAGGGCACACAGAAAGTAGTGTGCGCATCGGGACCCAGGGGAAGGAGCAGTAACCTCAGGGGAGACTGAACCAGACCTACCTGCTAGTGTTGGAGGGTCTCCTGCAGAGGCGGGGGGTGGCTGTGGCTCACTGTGGGGACAAGGACACTGGAAGCAGAAGTTCTGGGAAATACTCCTTGGCGTGAGCCCTCCCAGAGTCTGTGATTAGCCCCACAAAGAGCTTAGGTAGGCTCCAGTGTTGGGTTGCCTCAGGCAAAACAACCAACAGGGAGGGAACCCAGCCCCACGCAAAAACAGTCAAGCGGATTAAAGTCATACTGAGCTCTGCTCACCAGAGCAACAGTCAGCTCTACCCACCACCAGTACCCCCCAACAGGAAACTTACACAAGCCTCATCCACCAGAAGGCAGACAGCAGAAGCAAGAAGAACTACAATCCATAGATCAATGGAACAAGATAGAAAGCCCAGAGATAAACTCACACACCTATGGTCAACTAATCTATGACAAAGGAGACAAAGATATACAATGGAGAAAAGACAGTCTCTTCAATAAGTGGTGCTGGGAAAACTGGACAGCTACAGGTAAAAGAATGAAATTAGAACACTCCCTAACACCATACACAAAAATAAATTCCAAATGGATTAGAGACCTAAATGGAAGTCCGGACACTATAAATCTCTTAGAGGAAAACACAGGAAGAATACTCTTTGACATAAATCACAGCAAGACCTTCTTTGATCCACCTCCTAGAGTAATGGCAATAAAAACAAAAATAAACAAATGGGACCTAATGAAACTTAAAAGCTTTTGCACAGCAAAGGAAACCATAAGCAAGATGAAAAGACAACCTTCAGAATGGGAGAAAATATTTGCAAATGAATCAACGGACAAAGGATCAATCTCCAAAATATGTAAACAGCTCATGCAGCTCAATATTAAAGAAACAAACAATTCAATCCAAAAATGGGCAGAAGACCTAAATAGACATTTCTCCAAAGAAGACATACAGATGGCCAAGAAGCACATGAAAAGCTGTTCACATCATTAATTATTAGAGAAATGCAAATCAAAACTATAGTGAGGTATCACCTCACACCAGTTACAATGGGCATCATCAGAAAATCTACAAACAACAAATGCTGGAGAGGGTGTGGAGAAAAGGGGACCCTCTTGCAGTGTTGGTGGGAATGTAAATTGATACAGCCACTATGGAGAACAGTATGGACGTTCCTTAAAAAACTAAAAATAGAATTACCATATGATCCAGCAATCCCACTACTGGGCACATACCCAGAGAAAACCATAATTCAAAAAGACACATGCACCCCAATGTTCACTGCAGCACTATTTACAATAGCCAGGTCATGGAAGCAACCTAAATGCCCATCGACAGATGAATGGATAAAGAAGATGTGGTACATATATGCAATGGAATATTACTCAGCCATAAAAAGGAATGAAATTGAGTCATTTGTTAAGACATGGATGGATCTAGAGACTGTCATACAGAGTGAAGTAAGTCAGAAAAGAGAAAAACAAGTATCGTATATTAACGCATGTATGTGGAACCTAGAAAAATGGTACAGATGAACTAGTTGCATGGCAGAAGTTGAGACAAAGATGTAGAGAACAAACGTATGGACACCAAGGGGGAAAGTGGTGGGGAGTGTGTGTGTGTGATGAATTGGGCGATTGGGATTGACATGTATACACTGATGTGTATGAAATTGATGACTAATAAGTACCTGCTGTATAAAAAAAAATGTGATCAAATGTAGTGTATTGGAAAGAAGCAAAAAATGACCATATTTACTGTCTAAATTATGTAATAAGTTAATGATATTTAGCCTCTATTGAGATGTATTTATTATTGTAGATTGTATTTGCTTTATCAATGCCTTTGTTTTGGTTAAAAAAAAAGAAAAAAAAGACTTTGTCAAATAAATAAATAAATTTTAAAAAGAAAAAAGATATGAACTTAAAAATAATAGTGATAAAAACATCATTAATTTTGGGAAAAAATAAAAAAGAAGTCCACATATCAAACAAACAAACAAAAGATGTATTGGGACTTCCCTGGTGATCCAGTGGTTAAGCATCTTACAGAATCATCTTCCAATGCAGGGGGTGTGGGTTCGATCCCTGGTCGGGAAGCTAAGATCCCACGTGCCTCACAGCCAAAACAACAAAACATAAAACAGAAGCAATATCGTAACAAGTTCAAAAAAGACTTTAAAAAATGGTCCACATCAAAAAAAAATGAGGGCTTCCCTGGTGGCGCAGTGGTTGAGAGTCCGCCTGCCGATGCAGGGGACACAGGTTCGTGCCCCGGTCCGGGAGGATTCTTCATGCCGCGGAGCGGCTGGGCCCGTGAGCCATGGCCGCTGAGCCTGTGCGTCCGGAGCCTGTGCTCCGCAACGGGAGAGACCACAACAGTGAGAGGCCCGCGTACCGCCAAAAAAAAAAAAAAAAGAAGGCTCAGCGGCCATGGCTCATGGGCCCAGCCACTCCGCGGCATGTGGGATCTTCCCGGACCGGGGCACAAACCTGTGTCCCCTGCATCGGCAGGCTGACTGTCAACCACTGCGCCACCAGGGAAGCCCGACAAAGATCATATTTTTGTTATAACCTTTTAGGAAAAGTGCTATGGACATGTTAGTCACATTTCACTTTAGGAGCCAAAAGCAGACTAAGAAGCAAGCAGCCATGCCCATACAAAAGACTGCCACTTTCGTGTTAGTATGTTAAATATCTAAATATAATTTGTACTCTTTTTTACAGATATTTGCTCAGTTTCAATGGAATCTCCCCAAGTAAAAAATTATCCAGTTGAAGATTAATCTTTAGCATTAGTCACTTTCCTTACACTTACTCCTCAATTTGAGATTATTGTACAGGAGAAAATTGGTTGCAAAATTTAGAGGAAGGTTTAGGTCTTGAGAGAGAGAGAGACAAGAGTTCTTAGCAGCTGAATGTGTTTATAATAAATCATTTTTGAGAGAGTTTTTTTTAAATAATAGGTTGTTATTAAGTTTTTTGCAAGAAAATGACACCATGATGCATCCATAAGTAAATAAACTGATTTATGCCAGAAGATCATTTCAGCTACCCTTTCAGTAATGTCCACAGTGTGTAAGAACTTAAAAGGTGAATTGCTGGGGCAAAGAAAAAGATTCTTTTCCAAGCATTAGCTTAATTAATACTTCTCTGTGTATGGCAATGTGAACTATTTAGTCAGAAGCATTTTCTGAGGAAAAAGGACTTTCTAACTGAGGACCCCTGACTTTGGGCAGCCAGGGTTACTCTGGAGAGCTGCTCTTTACTGAGTCTCTATTAGATCTAGGACTGTCATCAAGGACCTGTTTCTGTGGGTCTGCAAAGCCTTCATCAAACCTAGCCATGAGGAGATAAACATTGGATATGAAGCAAGGTGAAAAGTAATTCAACTCATGGCATTCCAGACTCTGTGGGTCCTCAGAAGAGGTTTTTATTGAAGTGAAGTTGAAGATGAGCGAGCCATCTAGCCTCATGAACCTCGTTTAGCCCCTGCTCTGTCAGAATAAAGTACAGAAAGTCCTCACTATCCAAGAATAATTGGTACCAGAAAAGAACCACTTAAAAGTAAATCTGTACAAAATGGGAACCAACATTCAATAGTAAATAGAAAATCAAAAAGAAAGCTTGATTAGGCTGTTATTTTGAAAATGAAGCCAAAATTATGAAAATTAGTTTTATATTACCTTAAAAATGTTAGCCTATCATTGCATGTATGTGATAATTCTTAGGCTAAAGGAAGAATTAAGTATTTTGTCCCAGCAAGGTTAAGGGGTATAATTTTGTCCCAGCAAAGTTATCTTATAGCACAGTTTGACATTCTTCACACTGGACTTTCAAAGCGAACTAGAAAGGCAGTCATTTTTTTTTCACAAATATATTCAAGGATTTCCTCATATCTTACAAGATCTTTTCTTAATCCTTTGATATTCAAGTCATTCCTTTTCAAAGCATCATCACCCTTGTCAAATGTCTCTTCTTCAGTTGTCAAGTCTTCTAACTCTGCCAGAAACTTATTTGCCAGGGGCTTTGTGAGTGAGAGAAGCTATTCTTTGCCATTCATTTCAATGACTTTATGAAATTGTATATATGGCAAGATTCGCCATTTTTCTTTTGAGTGAATTTGCCTTGTAGCATGCTAATAAAAACAAACTATCATCAATATTCAGATAATCAAAGGTTGTGAAACATGTTTTGAAACTGTTTGAGTAGGAATTCTCTTACAAATGTGGTCAGTTTATTGTTAAAGATTTCCAGGTTGTATCATTTTTTGAACCTCATAACGTTAGGGTTTCAGTAATGAGTGTTTAGATAATGAGAACACCCCTTTTCAACCTAGAAGCTGAGAGGAGTGTGGCTGGATGGGAGAGGACCCAGAGCGAGCCAATTGTTAAGTTTCAAAAAATAAACAAATCAATGAAACACTACATTTAACCCCTCTGTTAAAAAGAAATTGAAAAACCTTTATTTTTTCTTTCTTTCTATTTTTCATACTCTTAACAAAGGAGTTCATCAACAGGATGGAAAGGAAGCTCTTTTCTATGTTGCCATGGAAGGAGACCATCTGTGCAATGACAAAACACATTTGACTGTTCTTTGAAAGACATTGCCAGTTTTACTTTGTATAGCATACTCTGCTGACATTCCCAGTTGCTACTTGAAGTAGCATTACCTTGAAAATTTTAAGAACACTGAAAGAAATAGTCCCTAGTTAAAAATGTATAAATGTAGGGAGGGAGACGCAAGAGGGAAGGGATATGGGAACAGATGTATATGTATGACTGATTCACTTTGTTATAAAGCAGAAACTAATAAAAAATGTATAAATGTAAAATTGTTAAGGATTGCCAGATGTCAACATTTCTCTTTGACATGTATCTATAAAGAGAAAAGGTGGCTTCTGGTTTGGTAACCTCTTGGGAGTTCATTTTAGGAGGACTCATTGTTTGTATCTATAGACACACTGAGTGCAGTGGTTAAGTGCAGGGATGCTAGAGTCACTGTCTGGGTCTGGGTCCCAGATCTGCCTTTTACTAGCTGTGTGATCTTGGACAACAATGTACAACAATGAATATCAATGTCCTAACCTACCTCTGCTCAACCTAGAAAATCATGGTTGAACCGAACACTCTAAATCACACGAATGGGCAAAGATACCCTGCCAGGCTCTGCAACAGAATGTGTTTTCACGTTGCAAACATCACTAAAACCCTTGACAATTTCTCTCTCTCTCTCTGTCATCTCTACCTTTTCTACTAGTACTGATGTTCCTGTTTTCAGGTTGTATAGCTTCTGGTGTAATTCTTGTTTTACTGAAACAAGTGTTTACCTGCTAATGTGGCTCCCCAGCTACTACAAAGCCTCACTTTGCAGATTCCCCATATGAGTTTCACACATGCTTAGAATCATGTTTGGTCAGCTTTCAGATCATCTCCCATCTATCTACACTGATGTCTGGGTCATAGGGAGAAGGCCTGGCATCCCTGTTTCTTTAATTCTGAGTATTTCCTCTTTCTCTTCTTATCCCTCTATCCTGTCTGGATCTCTGGCAGTTTGGCCACAGCTCTGTTTCAGAGACCCCTCTTTCTTTGAAAAGAACAGCTTCCATTTGGGACTTAGAATGTGTATTAGTCAAGGCACTCTGGAGAAACAGAACTAATAGGAAATATATAAATACAAATATGAAGAGACTTATTGTAAGGAATTGGCTCACGGAACTATAGCGGTTGAAAAGTCCCCACAATCTGCCATCTGCAAGCTGGAGACCCAGGAAAGCCAGTGGTGTGGTTCAATCTGAATCCAAAGGCCTGAGAACCAGGGGAGCTGGTGGTATAGATTCCAGCTGGGTCTGAAGGCCTGAGAAGTAGGAGCATCAAGGGCAAGAGAAGACGGATGTCCCAGCTCAAGCAGCCAGACAGGAAGGGCCAAATTCCTCCTTCCTCCACCTTTTTGTTCTACTCAGGCCCTCATGGATTGGGTGATGATCACCCACACTGTGGAAGGCAAACGCCTTACTGAGTCCACTGATACAGATGCTAATTTCATCTGGAAACACACAGTCACATCCAGAAATAATGTTTAGCCAAATATCTGGGCATGCCATGATCCAAGCTGACACATAAAATTACCATCACAGAATGGGATGACGTGCTCCGGATCAGTTCCCCACAGGAAGCTCCTCATGGTGTTTAGAGACACTGAGACATGAGGAAGGCAGAGGGAATAAAAGCACCTTAGCCAGCCCCTCAGCTAGAAAACAACTCAACTAGCTCTAAGCCTATTACATTTGCTCTGTTGTTCTCAACTAAGTGAGCATGGGTTGGTGGTTTCAGTGTATATGTGAATGGCACTTTATTCAACTTATTTTTTGCTAAATTTTATACTAAAGTTATAGGTTAGCTTTGACATAATTGCAAAATTGTTTTCTGAGCTATTCTAGGAAGCTTAATTATGGAGCCCTAAAGGAAATCAAAACATCTTCCTTCAACTGACAAAAATCTACTCGCAATTCAAATTCTGAGAAATAATATACACTTATACCACACACACACTGCATAGGTGTACATTATAACATACAGAGTGTATTCTACAGAGACCATTGTTGAGATTGGGTGCTGATCATCAGGCTCCTCCTTCCTGCTGTGTTTTAAACAATTTGATACATACACACAGGCAACAGTTAGGAGGACCCAGTGTGCAGCAGAGTTAGGAGGGTGGGCTGAATCCGGCTTGCTCTTGCAACCAGTAGGCAGTGAAGCTGGAGAACCTCAGGCAGGAGGTGCCCTTCCTGTTGTGCTCATCACAGGGGAAAATGGAATGGGGAGGAGATAGACACCCGCCTGTTTTCTGATGTCGAGTTCCACTTCTGCATTGGCTTACTTCACAGCCTGTTGGGCTCTCCCATCTTTCCAGGCAGAAAGTCACTCCTTCTTCCAAAGGGGGGAGCTGGTGAAGAAGAGGTGGAAAGAATTCTGAAGCTTCCTTATTCAGTACATCCTGGAGATGGTGGACATACCGGTGGAGAGGAAGGAAGCTCTTATTTTATACATGAACGTTGAGTTCAAGGGGAGAAAAGTGCCTTCCTTCAAGATAGATAAAGCTAAGAGGCAAATTTAGTTTTGATTTTTTTTTTTTTTTTTGCAGTACACGGGCCTCTCACTGTTGTGGCCTCTCCCATTGCGGAGCACAGGCTCTGGACGCACAGGCTCAGCGGCCATGGCTCACGGGCACAGCCGCTCCATGGCACGCGGGATCCTCCTGGACCGGGGCACGAACCCGTGTCCCCTGCATCGGCAGGCGGACTCTCAACCACTGCGCCACCAGGGAAGCCCTAGTTTTGATATTTTATATAAACTACTGGAGAGTTGGCAAACGCTGTAGAGAGGTGTCTTTTAAGCAATCATGGCACAATAAAACCATATCTTAGGTTTTCATTTTACATCTAGACTGAACCATTCTATTTTAAATTGGGATTTTTAAAAAAATTCTGTCCAATTTGTTATGAACCACACACACACACACACACACACACACACACATGAATAGACAAAGTAATGGAAGGAAATACACAAAAGCATCTCTGGGTAATTAAATTATATATGGCATTTTTTTCATGGTTTGGTTCAACTATTATTTTCTAAGGTTTCCAAAACATTACTTTTGTAATAGGAGAAAAAAATGTGTGTGTTTAAACAAAGAGTGTACTCTGGAGCATCGGAGCATAATCTGACCTAATACTGGAAAGAGGAAAAAACAAAATAAACCCATCATTGTCCTGGAAAAACCTTGGAGGCAAATGAAGGGCTGGGAAGGGCAAGAAGGTTCATGCCAACAAGATTAAGCAAGAGGAGCCCTTGAAACCCAGAGAATGAGGGCAGAGCATTGTCACGTGTCCTCACAAGACACATGGAAGTACATCCAAAGGCTGTGAAAGAAATTAAATCAAGTAAGAGATAACAGCTAAATTAGTTCCGACAGTTTGGTATGTTTACAAGTTGGGTTTTTATAGCCAGCAGACTTTCCACCCAAATTCTTACATCTCAATAACTTACCTAATCCTTTGTTTTCCCCTGTTAAAGACATTTTTTTATTAAAAAAATAGAAATATGCATTTTAAATCTTATTTTTAAGGTGTATTTTTTATTATAAAATATAGAAATGTAGAAAGAAGGAATAAATTTTCCCTAGTCTAAACACAACCATTGTTAATATTTTGATATAATTTCTTCAGTTGAGGACATTTTCTTCCTGCACCAGCACGAGTCCACATGCCTTATGTGGTGGTGGGCAGGTAAAAGGAGAGAGCATAGAAGTTTAAAGATGAAGAATGGATCAGGCAAAGCAGATTTTCTTCTGGGTAGAAGCTACTGATATTTTTCTGCCTTCTATTTAATATCATATTCATGACAAAGAGATAGTGGTCTTGGTTGATTTTTCCATGGCTGTTCCAAAGGATGGGAACATAGCGTAGTGGAAAGATAATGAGCTTAAGCTGTGGTCTCAGCCTTACCATTCCTGACTTTGTGTCCTTGAGAAGTTCCCTCAGACACTCTGAGCCTTGGTTTTCTTGTCTGTAAGAAGGAATTCATAATGCCTATTTCATACGGCAACTGAGAGAACTAAATATGATAAGGCACTAAAATATTGGACACATAGTACTTCCACATTTTTTTTTAAAGATTATAAAAGAAATTTAGTATTGCTGGTAAATTCATCTTTCCACTTTAACTTCTTATGCTTAATTACGGCATTTGAAAACACTATACTTGTATTCGATATCTAAAGAAAGAATTGTTGTTCTTAACATGGCTTAGCTGCCTTTCACTAGATTACCTATTTTTGGTCATGAAAAAACCCTATCTAAAATTCTGATCTATGCAAATACAACTCCAAACATTTGGGTTAGTAAGTAAGGTGTCAGAAAATAGGGACTATTAAGCCAAGTTTCAGCTGCTCCTTTATTTCAAGAAAAAACCCCAGCATTACTGAATTATAGTTTGAGGATGACTTTTTCCTACATGTTAACAAAATGAAGTTCCTCTTAGTAGTTGAGGGTTAAAAGGAATATTACGGGTACTCTAATTTATATTTATCTCCCCCTTTTAAATGTGTCCTCAAAACTGAGTGATGAATAAAGAGTGTCAATAAGCCATTTAGAAAATAAAGTCGGGAAATTAAATTTTATTTTCCTCTGGGAGAGTTCACTTTATAAACTCGTTCCAAGGAAAAACCTCAAATATGATGAAATCAAATATCAGTTGTGAAAGCAATTATTTAGGTGTGGTGGGGCAATAAATGAAATATCCGAGCTTTAAGGAGCTTTGGTAGCTGGACTCTCTTCAGATTATCCAGAATCATTCAGAAGATACACTGTTTCTCATCATTTTCTTTATTCCTTAATTTTTTAAATTTCTGAATTGCCTGTCACCAAGGAAAGTCCCAGGGTCCTCAAAAACTAACCAATACAGAATGCTTTTTTTAAGACCTGGGGGTGAGCAGCTGTAAGTAAATATAAATGCTTAGTACAGTCAAAGATGCTGTGGCCAAATTAAAATTGTGATGAAAATTTAGAGAAATGAACCTTCATGACCTTGATACATACATGCCTTGGCTGAAACCGAAACTTTTCACAAATCCCAATGCTTACATCGCTAGTATTTATTCTACAGAGAGAAATTTTTGTAAGTTCTCCTTTCCGGGAAACATCACAACCTCCTGCCTGAGTTGATGGTAAAAGTCATTCAGCAATCTTGCTAAGAGGCAGGAGCCCTGCAAAGCTGAGTCAGGAGCAGTGTGGCAGCCATGTCGGATGCTAGTGCTTGACCGGCCATGTTTATCTCTGGATCCAACCTCTGGCAGTGTCTCTACACTGATGCCTGTTATCAGTAAGTAAAAGTTTCTTCATGTCCACAGTTTGCTTCTATAATTCTGAGGACTTTTTAAAATTGATAATTATAGTTTAATTTTATCAGAGTAGAAAAGAACTTTCCAATATAATATGAAAATTATTCACCTTTAGAAAATCCTTCCTACCATAATATATCAAATCAAACTATTTTTTCCAGCTTTGAGATAGTATTGACATATATCATTTGTGAGTTTAAGGTGTTGTACAAGGTGATAATTTGATACATGTATATATTGCAAAGTGAGTACCATAATAAGGTTAGTTAACCCCTCCAGCACCTCATATAATTACCATTTTTTTGTGATGATTCACACTTAAGATCTGGTCTCCTAACAACTTTCAAGTATGTAGTACAGTATTGTTAATTACAGTCACCATGGTATATATTAGACTCCCAGAACTTATTCACCTTATAGCTGGGAGTTTGTACCCTTTGACCTTCCATCCCTGGCAACAACTATTCTACTCTGTCTCTATGAGTTTGGCTTTTTTAGGTTCCATATATAAGTGATAACATACAGTAGTTGTCTCTGTCTGATTTATCTCACTTAGCACAATGCCTTCAAGATCCATTCATGTTGTTGCAAATGGCAGAATTTCCTTTTTTAGAGCTGAACAGTATTCCATTGCCCGTGTACGTGTGTGTGTGTGTGTGTGTGTGTGTGTGTGTGTGTGACATTTTCTTTGTCAATTCATGCACTGATGGACACTTAGGTTGTTTCTACGTCTTACCTGTTGTGCATAATGCTGCAGTGAACATGGAGGTGCAGATGTCTCTTTGACTTAGTGATTTCATTTTCTGAGGACTTCTTGTTACTCTTCTTTAGCCTCTATCTTGTCTGCGCCTCTAGCACTCTTTGGATCCCTGAGGGAGATGGAGAGACTATCCTTCTCCCCCTAGGATTCTCTGAGAGCTGAGGGAACAGAATCCACAGAAGAGGCCCTGGAGTTGCTATGAAGTTTATCTTCAGAGTTTAGAACATTATTGCTAATTGTCTCCCCAGGGCCATCCCTGTGCCCCTCTGGAGGTGGCAAAAGCTTGCCTACAATATCAGAGGGCCCTGCTAGAACCTGCAGTGGTGCCAAGTGTCCCGACCACCCATGATCCTTGAGACCTTTCTGCAGAGAATCTCATCAGAGATAGCTTCTCGTGTAGGGCTCATTGTGAGGTAGTGATCAGAATTCATTCACCCAACTACTTCTGGTAAATAGTGCCCTGAGGAATATGACACAGAGCCAAGAAGGGGAGGTCTGGAAAGGTGTGGAATGCAGCCTATCCTATGAGGAGAAAACTCTGTAACCATGAAAGGAAAGGGTGACCCCCCCAGTTAAAAATCCCCTATTTCCCGGAAGAGTCTCTTCCTCCCATGTTATTGGTCTTGCTCACTGGATCCCTCAGCACAGCCTTCCAGGATTTCTTCTTTTCTACCATGAGCTAAATTCCTTTAAGCCAGCAACCGTCTTCTGGTTGGCTGCCTCTTTTCTCATATAATGTAATTCTTTCCAATGAAGATAGATTTGAGATGAAATTTTATAATGCTGCTCTAATATTTTTCTTTCACTCTTCTTCACACTTGCAGTGACATTTGGGCCATTTTTGTCTCAGCATAATGCATGGGCTTGCCATCCATAATGCCAAGTGCAGCTATGGATGAAATGAACATTAAACACATTCGTTTTTAACGCTATTAAGGCCATTAAGCATATTAGCAGGACCATTACTTCATTTTCCTACAGATGTTTCCGTCATAGTGCCCACTATGATCTCCAGTCATGAAGAAAATGCAAAGCCTTCCCAAGCAGAAGCTGATATAGATGTGGACAGGAGGTGAAGTTCACATGGGCCAAATTGGATCATTAATGGAACATTATGCAGGCCCCAGCCTGCCAGATGACACGGGTGAGCATGAGATGAAGGAAAGAAGATGAAGAAAGACACTAACCTGAGCTCCCTTTGCCACCCATCTATCTGCATACAGCTCATTAATGTGAAAACTAAAAAGGAAAAGAGAAATTAGAAGTTTCAGTCTTGATCTGCCTCTCTTCTGCCCTTCAAGTGGCAGCTATAGAAGCAGAATAGCCTGAAGGTCTAGAAACATGTAAATGCTCCTTGATTTCAGTGTAAAAAAAAATGGACCAGCCAGACTTAAAGAAGCCAAAAGTAAAGAACCTCTAACTGAAGGAGTCATTTCAGAACAAGCCTTGGAAACACTTAGCATATTCTTTTAATTAATTAATTCTAAGGATGGTGCTGAAAATATGTCTACCTACCTGACGGCTGAAGGAAAAGCCTCCAGCTTTGCCTTCTGCCTAGATTTGTTTTCTCCTTGCTGAAATGTCTAGTGTACTCATCATAGGAAAAGCGCCAGGCTCAGTAGCTTTTCGGAAACAATGTGCCCAAATGAAAAAGAGGCATTCTATAGCAAAAGTGGTGCCAGTGGAGTTGGGCAGGAATGTTTTAAAACTTTGCAAGTTACTGTTGGAAAAAGTTAAACCTAATGTAAAATTTTAAACTGTAGCTTCAGGCTCAAAACTTCTGGTTCCCTGGTATTTCATGTGTAAAAGTGAGAAACACTTTCAGCTGTAGGTAACTGAAGACCTGTCCTTAACCATGATGACATTTATTGTTTGCTTAAGAGGGCAGTGGTCTCGATGTTCGTACAGTAGCCCAATACTGTCATTAGGGAACCAGACGCTTTCTGTATTTCCATGCTACCATTCTTAGTATGTTGGCTTCTTGTCCTCACAACTGCTGTTTCATTATCACAACAAGACTACTGAAGCACTTGGTATTACATCTATAGTCAAAGCCAAAAGATGGAGGAAAGAGCAGTCCAGCAGCTGACGTCCCACCAAAAAGAACAGACCCTCTTCACTGTATTACAAAGCCCTTAGTACAGAGACTGTGTCTATTTCATCTTTTCTATCCCCATCTTCCCTGGACAGATCTAATAAGAACACACAGTAAATGCTGAAAATGGTGGATTGAAAGAGAAAACCATGTAGAATACCCAAACCATGCTTGTCACCCACTATTTGTCAGTAATTATTTTTCCCCTCGGGTAACTCCTAGAATGCTCTGCCCAGTGCATCCACACTCTTATCAGCCCAGGACAAATAACCATAGAACATGCCATTTGTAAGTTGACTAGCAGGGCAATTATGGATCACACAGAATGACCTTGATGAACAGATCTACTAAAAGGAAAGTACCTGCTAGAGCAAATTCTGTTTAAAAATAAAAATCATGAATTAACATAAAGCATAGTTGGCTTATTACCACAGCTCAGTGCTCAAGGTGATGTTCTTACTGCAGGGCATAACAAAAACATCTATTCTCAACTCAAATTGTTTTATCCTCAAAGTATTAAAAATAAACATGGCCAACGCTAAGCCAAACCATGAAAATGCATAAAAGTTATGCTCCCTTTCTCCATTTTTAGACAGTTAGGTCAAAAGATATGTACTTCTAAGTGGCTTTTGACATATACTGTCAAATTGCCTTCTGGAAAACTCTCTGTAAGCGCTGATAAGAACATCCCTAAACAGAAAAGCTGTGTATTGATCATTTACTCCTGTGTTTGATGTCCTCACTTTTCTTCAATATGCTAAATTAGGAAGAGAGATCCAGAGAAGGGCCTGACTACAGTTGATAAATACTTCTGGGGGCTTGATGTGGGTGACTGTTATTTTTAGCTTATCCTCAGATGTGGTCACTTATGCAGAAAATCCTATAGAAACTACAAAAAAGCTACTAGCAATTATGAGATTAGCAAGGTTGCAGGATACAAAGTCACTATACAAAAATCAATCATATATCCATATAGTAGCAATAACTGGAAATTGAAATTTTAAAAAACATCATTTATAAAATACTTTGGGATAAATTTGACAAAAGATGTGCAAGACCTGTACACGGAAAGCTACAAAACATCACTGAGAAAAATAAATGAAGACATAGAAAATGGGGAGATGCGTCATGCACATGCACACTGGAAGACTCAATACAGTTAAGATGTCAGTTCTCCATAAACTGATCCATAGTTTCAATGCCTCTTAATCAAAATTCCAGCAGACTTTTGTAGAAATTAGTAAGCTGGCTCTAAAATGTGCATGAAAAGACACAGGATCTAGAACTGCCAAAATCTTTTGCAAAAGAAGAACAAACTTGGACTGTTAACACTGCCTGATTTAAACATTCATTAAAAAAGGAAGGTAATTAACACAGTGTAGGATTGCTGTAAATATAGACATAGAGATCAATCATATGTACCAGTGGAATAAAGGAAAAAATCCATAAATAGGTCCAAAAATCTATGGCTGATTGGATTTTAGTATACTCATAGAGTTGTACAGTGATTCTAAGTTTAGAACATGTTTTTTACCCCTGAAAGAAACCCATACACATTAGCAATCACTCCCATTTCCTCTCTTCCCCTAGCCCCTGGCAACTAATAAATTACATTTTTCTCTATAGATTTGATTGTTTTTGACATTTCATATAAGTAGAATCAAACAATATGTGGCCATTCGTGTCTGACTTCTTTTTTTTTTTTTTTTTGCGGTACGCGGGCCTCTCACTGTTGTGGCCTCTCCCGTTGCGGAGCACAGGCTCCGGACGCGCAGGCCCAGCGGCCATGGCTCACGGGCCCAGCTGCTCCGTGGCACGTGGGATCCACCCAGATGGGGGCACGAACCTGTGTCCCCTGCAGCGGCAGGCAGTCTCTCAACCACTGTGCCACCAGGGAAGCCCCTGACTTCTCTGACTTAACATAACGTTTTCAAGGTTCATCCATGTTGTAACGCGTATCAGTACTTTATTCCCCCTTATTGCTAAATAATATTCCATTGTACGAATATGCCACAGTTTGTTTATTCATTCATCAGTTGATGGACATGTAGGTTATTTGCACTTTTGGCTATTGTTAAAAATGTTATGAACATTCATGTACAAATTTTTGTTTTACTTTCTTGTTGCTTTATACTTCGGAATGGGATTGACAGATTATATGCTAACTCTATGTTAAAACTTCTGAGGAAATTTCAGGTGTTTTCCAAAGTTGCTGCACAATTTTACACTCATACCCATAATGACTGAGGGTCCCAATTTCTCCACATCGTCACCAACACATCTTACCATATTTTTTTTAAATTATGGCCATCCTAACAGGTGCAAAGTGGCATCTAATCGTGTTTTTGATTTGCATTTCCTCATGACTAATGGCATTGAGCATTTTTTCTTGTGCATATTGGCCATTTGAAAAATACCTGTTATTTCTGTGCCTATTGAGGTTTTTGCCTTTTATTATAGGACTACAGCATATTATATTTGATTTTCATATATTAGATCAATCTTGAATTCCTGGGAGAAATCCCACTTGGTAATTGTGCACAGTCCTTTTCCTATGTGCTGGATTCAGTTTGATGACATTTTGCTGAGAATTTTTGCATCTGTATTAAAAAGGAATAATGATCTGTAATAATTTCTTTTCTTTTCATGTCTCTATCTGGTTTTGGTATCAGGGTAATAGTGACCTCATAGAATAATTTGGAAAATATTTCTGCTTCTTCTATTTATTGGAAGGGTTTATGAAGAATTGGTATTCATTCTTTAAATGTTTGGAAGAATTCACAGTGAAGCTATCTGAGACTGGGCTTTTCTTTATGGGAAGGTTTTAAATTATTAAATCAACCTCTTTACTTCTTAGAAGTACATTCTGATTTTCAGGTTTTCTTCTGGAGTCAGTTTCAGTAGTTTGTGTTTCTAGTTTATCCATTTCATCTGAGTTATTTAATTTGTTGCCATACAGTTGTTCTTAAGGCCTGCCTCTCCCCTTGGGCAGAAACTCTGCACCACTGCACAGGAGCTGGGGTACAGTTAATGGCCTCCTTATCCTGGAGTGACACCCTTGCTCTACTAATGGATGCTGGAGGGGGTAGGTAGTAACCTCTGGCCTTTTGGGCTGGCCTTTTCCTTGTGGGATCTCTGCCTGACGAGCAAGCTGGAGAGGAAGTGAAGGGGACTCCACTGTTCTCAGACTGCTGGTCTTGAAATAGTGTTTCCACCCTATGAGTATAGAGTCTAGGAAGGGAGCCTCAGTCCTCTAGGCCACATAAGATAGGAATGGAGCTTCTGCAGCACAGGGCTGAGAGGAGATGAGACATACTGGCAGCCTACCCCTCCCCGGGTGAAGCTATAGCCCTGTTCTGGGACACAGGAGGGAGAGGGAACCCCTATGTAGTTCTCTGCCACAACTGCCTGAAGTAGAGGGCCCAGAGCAGTGTTTCCGTAAGATGCAGCTTGGCGAGGGAAGCGGGGAAGAGCCGGTCATGGCTCAGATGCCAAAGACTCTTCCTCTTATCAAGATTTAGTAGATCTTCTTGAATGAATGTTTCTTCATTTGCTGTATACACTTGGGACAACTCCCAGAAAACTTAAATGATTTTTTTTTTTTTTTTTTTTTTTGCAGTACGCGGGCCTCCCACTGCTGTGGCCTCTCCCGTCGCGGAGCACAGGCTCCGGACACGCAGGCCTAGTGGCCACGGCTCACGGGCCCAGCTGGTCTGTGGCATGTGGGCTCCTCCCAGACCGGGGCACGAACCCGCGTCCCCTGCATCGGCAGGCGGACTCTCAACCACTGCGCCACCAGGGAAGCCCTAAATGATTGTTTTTAAATGTAATTTTCTTCAGTAAAATGACTGTCATACTGAGAAAAGGGACTGGAAAAGGGACCGCTCCACTTCTCACTTCTGCCTTCTGAAAATCTGCTGCACGTCACCCCACTCCCCACCCAGTCAATTGATTTGATTTTTGACAAAAGTATCAAAGGAATTGGATATGGGGGGAAGATCATCTTTTCAATAAATAACACTGGAACAACTGGCTGTCCAATGCAAAAAAATTACCCTTGTTCCTTACCTCAAATCATATACAAAAATTAATTCAAAATGATTATAGACCTAAAAGGAAGAGCTACAACTATAAAGCTTTTAGAAGATAACATAGAAGACAATCACAGTAACCTTGGGTTAGGAAATGTTTTCTTAATCAGGATACTAAAAACACAAGTATAAAAGAAAAAAACAGATAAATTGGATTTCATAAAAGTTAAAAACTCTCAGTCTTCAAAAGACACTTAAGGAAGTGAAAAGGCAAGCCACAGACTGGGAGAAATATATTCAAATGTCTTCTAATAAGGAATTTGTATTCAAAACATGTAAAGAACTCACACAGTACAATAATAAGACATAAAGCCCCAAAGGAAATGGGCAAAAGACTTGAACAGATATTTTACTAAATAAGATACACAGATGGCAAATAAACACATGAAAAAATACTCTACATCCTTGGTCATTACAGAGATGTAAATCAAAACCACAATGAGGTACCACTATACACCTATTAAAATGGCTAAAATTTAAGAGACTGATCATTACCAAGTGTCCATGTGGAGGCACAACTGGAATTATCATACACTGCAAGTGGCAATGTAAAATGCAACATCACCAGCAGACTGTCAGTTTCCTAAAAACATAAACCTCCTCTACCATCCTGCCATTCCAGCCCTAGGTATGTACCCAAGAGAAATGAAAGCATAAGTTAATAGAAAGACTTGTACACAACATGCATAGCTGCTTTACAAGTAATAGCCCATAACTGGACAGAACTCAGATGTCCATCAAGAGGTAAATAAATGAACAAATTGTGAAGTAGCAATACAAAAAATACCATTCAGAAATAAAAAGAAATGGCCTATTGATAAACACAGATGAGTAAGTATCATAAGCATTATGCTAAGTGAAAGAAACCAGAAACAAGCATATATACTGTATAATTCTATTTAGATAAAATTCTTTAAATTTTAAAATTCTTTAAATTTTAAAAGGCAAAACTATGGTCATAGAAAGCATGTCAGTGATTGCAAGGTCAGGTGATGGGTGGGAGAAGTAACTGCAAAGGAGATTTCTATATCATGATTGCTGTGGTCCTGACACAACTGTGTATATTTATCAAAACGTGTCAGATTTCACACCTAAAACTGATGGGTTTTATTTTGTATGTATATTATACCTTAATATAGTTGATCAAAATGAATGTATACAGTATGTCATGTATATAAAATTGTAAAATACCAAAATAATACTATATATTGTTTATTAAAGTATGTGTGTGTGTATATATGTTACAAATGTAAAATGAAAAATGGGAAAAGACACCAATTTTAGGACCATGGTTACATCTTGAGGGAGAGAGAGGAAGGAGGGATGGGTTTGGGGAACTTCATATGTACTTGTAAAGCTTTCTTCCTCCCTCCTTCCCTCTTCTTTCCTTCCTTCCTTTTTCTTTCTTTCTTTAGTAGACTTTATATTTTAGAACAGTTTTAGATTTACATAAACACTGAGCAGGTAGCACAGAGAGTTGCTATAGAACCCTGTCCCCTTCACAGTTTCCACTATTATTAACATCTTGCATTTCTGTTGTACATTTGTTAGAATTAATGAAACAATACCGATACATTATTATCAACTAAAGTCCATAATTTACATTAAGGTTCACTTTTTTGCATTGTACAGTTCTATGACTTTTGACAAATAGTGTCATGTATCCATTATTAGAGTATTATACAGAACAGTTTCCTAGTTTGCCCTAAAAACCCCTGTGCTTCACCTATTCATCCCTTCCACCCATCCTCCAACGCTGTGACAACCCCTGATCCTTTTACTCTCTCTATAGGTGGCCTTTTCCAGAATGTCATACAGTTGGAATCATATAGTATGGAGTCTTCTTTCAGAATGGCTTCTTTTACGGAACAATATGCATGTAAGTTTCCCTCATTTGGGGGTGGGGTGGGGGATGATAGCTCATTAATTTTTATTATCAAATAGTATTTCATTGTCTGGATGTACCACAGTTTGTATATCCACTTGCCTGTTGAAGGATATCTTGGTTGTGTCTAGTTTTTGGTGATTATGAATTAGGTTGCTATAAGCATGCATATGCAGATTTTTGTGAAGACATAAGTTTTCAACTCAGTTGCATAAATAGCTAAGAGCATGATTGCTGCCTTGTATAGTAAGACTATGTTTGGCTTTGTAAGAAACTGCCAAACTGTCTTCCAAAGTGGCTGTACCAGTTTGCATTCCCACCAGCAGTGAATAAGAGTTCCTGTTGCTCTACATCCTTGTCAGCATTTGGTATTGCCAGTGTTTTGGATTTTTGCCATTCTAAGTGGTATCAGGTTGTTTGAACGTGCAATCCTCTGATGAAAAATGATGGTAAATATCTTTTCATATGCGTTTTTACCATCTGTATACCTTCTATGGTGAAGAGTCTGTTCAGATTTTTTGCCCATTTTTAAATTGGGTTGTTTCTTTCCTTATTATTGATTTTCCAGAGTTGTATATTTTAGATACAAGTCCTTTATCAGATACATATCTTGTAACTATTTTCTCCCAGTGTGTGGCTTTTATCTCCATTCTCTTTACAGTGTCTTTCACAGAGTAGAAATTTTTAATTTTAATAAAGTACAGCTAATCAATTTATTCTTTCATGCATCATGCTTTTGGTGTTGTACATAAAAACTCATCACCAAATCCAAGGTCATCTAGATTTTTCTCCTATATTATCTTCTGGAAGTTTTATAGTTTTCACATTTTACATTTAGGTCTATGTTGGACTGGATTTGCTAACACTGTGTTGAGTATTTTTTCATCCATGTCCATGAGAGACATTGGTCTGTTGTTTTCCTTTCTTGTAATGTTTTACATGGCTTTGGCATTAGGGTGATGCTGGCCTCATCAAATGAGTTTCCATCTCTCTGCTCACAGTACTCATCAGTTCTTGCATGTTGTCTACTTTTTCCATTAGAGCCCTTAACATATTAGTCATATTTATTTAAAATTAGATATCTGATCATTTTAAAATCTGTGACATAGCCGAGTCTGGTTTTGATGCTTGCTTTCTCTTTTCAGACTATGTTTTCTCTTGCCTTTGAACATGCCTTGTAATTTTTTGTTGAAAGTCAGACATGATGTATTGGGTAATAGGAACTGAGGCAATTAGGCTTTTAGTGTGAGGTTCTATGTTAATCTGGCTAGGAGCCAGGCTATGTTTAATGTTTTCTGTAGCTGTGGGTGCCAGGGACTTCAGTTTCCTCTAGCTCCCTAGTTTGTTTCTCTTTCCTGTTGTCTTTGAATTTCCCTATGACCTCCTTCTTAAATAGAGTCTGTGCCTTACAGCTCCTTCACTGTAATCCACCATTATTATACTGGAGCCCTGTTGAGGTGGTTAAGATGTTGGGGAAGGGAAGTATTCCATAATCCTATGATTAGATATCAATCTCTCAGTACCTAGAGTCCCTGGGCTTTGACCTTCAGAAGTGTTTCGTAGGCAGTTTTTCTCCCCTTATGAGACAGAAGAAAGTTAGAGGGGCCTAGAGTTGTCTGACTGCCCTTTCCCCAGGTCAGATAAAGCTTGGTAAAGTAGTTTGCCCTAGAGGACAGGTCTTTGTCATGGAGAACACTCGGTATGTACTGCAAAATGATTACTTTTTCTCTAGGCATAATTCAGAAGGTTACTTTCCCCCTCCTCCTTCCTGAAACAGGAAAGGAGTTTTCTCTGGTCTTCACTGGGAGATCCTGGTGGGACTCCTGGAGGTAAACCCACAAAAGTGTGACACCTCCTCAAGACTGAACCCCCAGGAGTTTTTCTCTCTCAAGCTAGTCCACACTTCAGCCTCCAGCAACTTGTCAAAATTACCATTTTAAGTGTCCCTATGAGTTACTGGCTCTAACAGCTTCTGCTCCCAATAAGCTGATTTGGGCTGTGATTTTCTTTATTTGCCTGTCTCTCCAGTTTGGTGGAGGCAGTATGCCCTGTGACCTCAGTTCTCTGACGGATCTAAGAAAAGTCATTGATTATCACTTTGCTCGGCTTTTTTCTTGTTGTGAGAATGGGAGCTATGACTTCCAAGCTCTTTACATATTGGAAATGAAACCAAAAGTCTCTCTTCTTCTCTCTCTCTTTCTCCCCTTCCTTTTTCCCTCTCTCCCTCCCTTCCTTCCTTCCTTCCTTCCGATGTAAATACGGCAAAATGTTAATATCTGTTTAATCTCAGCGATTCGTATTCCTTGAAATTCGGGTTAGAGGTGATGGTGCTGACCTTCCTTAAGGAGACAATCCTGTTCATTAGAGTGAATTTACATTCCTGCCTCACTTTGCAGTCAAAAAAAAAAAAATTTACCTAATTTTAGCCAGTCTGATTGATAAAAACGATACCATGCTCTTTTAATTTTTAGGTTGCACTAATAATTATTGAGGCTGAGCATATCTTTTAGGTTTTTAAAAAAATAAATTTATTGTATTTATTTAAATAAAAATAAAAATAAAATAAAATAAAATAAAATGGGCTTCAGTTTCTATAAAAAGATTCACCGTCAAATCAGCAAGAAAGCACACAGCCCTCCAAAGTTCATTACTCATCCTTTGGCACATGGAAAAGGCATTTTAAAGCATTTCAACAGCTACACTGAAGTGTGTTCTGGATGAGAAGCTATTGTTTAGAAAGCCCTTCCCTGTGCATCCTATTCACCTGCCTTCCCTCCAGGCAGCAGTAAGGTTGATGAGAGTTTTCAATGAGTTAGACTGGTAGGAAAAGATGACTACTCATGTCCACGTGGGGTTTAAATTGAAGCACATTATTAAACCAACACACTGGGATTTTTAAGTTAATTAGGATTTCTATTATCGCTTTTAGCCATCATTACAATAAGGGCAACAATAACTACAGTTGACCCTTGAACAACACTGGCTTGAGCTGCATGGGTCCACTTATATGTGGATTTTTTTTTCAATGAATGTAGTACTTGTATCTTCATTTTACAGATCTTTAAATGAACTGAGAGTTGGGGAAAGCTTGTGTTCTATTAGAGATCACAACATGTGGAATCAAAAGAACTAGGGTTTGAATCCTATTCTAGCCAAACTGTTTCAGCTTCCTGCCCCTGGATGAGTCATTTATCAATTCCTTTGGGGTTTTGGGGGGTTTTTTAAAGTGAATAACTGAATGGTGCTTTTTTAAAAATTAATTTATTTTATTTTTGGCTGCACTGGGTATTTGTTGCTACACCCAGGCTTTTCTCTAGTTGAGGCGAGCGGGGGCCACTCTTCGCCATGGTGCTTGGGCTTGTCATTGCAGTGGCCTCTCCCGTTGTGGAGCACCGGCTCCAGGCGTGCGGGCTCTAGAGCTCAGATTCAGTAGCTGTGGCTCATGGACCCAGTTGCTCCGCAGCATGTGGGATCTTCCCGAACAAGGGCTCGAACCCGCATCCCCTGCATTGGCAGGTGGACTCCCAACCACTGCACCACCAGGGAAGCCCGATTCCTTTGTTTTTTGACATGGAGATAGCAGTATATGATTTTCGACTGTACCCTGGGTTGGGGGAATAGACGACCCTAACCCTCACAGTGTTCAATGGTCAACTGTACTTTTTAGTCTGTTCAGCACGTAATTCCAATAATGTCTGGTTTTATTATAAATGGTTTAACACACCCATTATTAAAATTTTTATTTTCTCTTACTCATAAGATAAAGTTTGTTTTATCAGAGATTTATATCTTGCTTGGATAATGTTGACTTACTTCACATTCATGGTATTTGTTTTTCCTTCACATAGTACACACCAAATGGTTTGGCATGAGTCTAGGTGTCCCTGGTATACTATTACCTACAAGCTACAGCTACTTCTGGATGTTAGATTTCTCTCCCCACAGTGGCCATATTTTTCCATGTGCCCTTCTGCTGGAGATGGGGTAGGGGTTGATGCTTACATTAGTTTCCTAGGGCTACCATAGCAAAATACCACAGACTGGGTGACTTAAAAAACAGAAATTTATTTTCTCACAATTCTGGAGGCTGGAAGTCCTAGGTGGCTACCTTCTCCCTGCTTCTCCACATGGTTTTCCCTCTGTGTGCATCTGTGTCCTAATCTCTTCTTCTAAGCACACCAGTCATATTGGATTAGGGCCTACCTTAATGACCTCATTTTAACTTAACTGTCTCCGTAAAGACCTTTTCTCCTGTGGTGTATGCGCGCACGCACACACACACACACACACACACACACACACACTGGAATACTACTCAGCCATAAAAAAGAATGAAATTTTGCCATTTGCAGTAACATGGATGGAATTGGAGGGTATTATGTTTAGAAATAAGTCTGAGAAAGAAAGATACTGTATGGTATCACTTATATGTGGAATCTAAAAAATACAACAAACTAGTGAATATAACAAAAAAGACACAGACTCACAGATATAGACAACAAACTAGTGGTTACCAGTGGGGAGGGAGAAGGGGGGCAGGGACTATTTGGGGTGGAGGATTAGGAAGTAAAAACTATTGATATTATATATAAAATGTGCAGCACAAGGAATAGAGCCAGTGCTTTGTAGTGGCTACAGATGGAGTATAACTTTTGGAGATTGTGAATCACTATATTGTACACCTGTAACTTATTTAGTGTTATGCATCAACTATACTTCAATTTAAAAAAGAAAAAATAGGGCTTCCCTGGTGGCGCAGTGGTTGAGAGTCTGCTGCCAATGCAGGGGACATGGGTTCGTGCCCCGGTCCAGGAAGATCCCACATGCTGCGGAGCGGCTGGGCCCGTGAGCCATAGCCGCTGAGCCTGCGCGTCTGGAGCCTGTGCTCCACAATGGGAGAGGCCACAACAGTGAGAGGCCCGCGTACTGGAAAAAAAAAAATAAAGAAAAAATAAAGAAAGACCATGTCTCCAAATGCAGTCTCGTTCTGAGGCACTGGGGGTTAGGACTGCAGCATACGAATCTAGGGGGACACAATAACATTGCTGGAGGAAAGGGAGAGAAAGATCACTTCTTTTAATGCTCACTGGATTTGAGGCGCTTTACACACGTTATTTCATCCTCACAAGATCTCATGAGGTAGGGGGTATTATTACTGATTTACGGATGAGGAGACTGAAATAGAAACCAGGCAGTGAGGAAGTGGTGGAGCCACGATGAACACCCGACTCTGTCTGGCTTCACAGTCATGTTCTGTCCACCACTGCACGTTACTTATCTTTGCTTTAGGCGGACACTCTCTCCTACTCTGTGTCCTGAGCCTTTTGGCCCCCTCTAGTAAGTGACTTGTACTCTTGGTACCACTGTGCACTCCCCAGCCCAAATGATCACTCAACACACTTGGAGAAATAGAGTCAGCTTGTTACCAGAATGGGGAATGGGCTCTTGTCCTTGACTAACCCAGAGCCTCAGCCTTTCCTCACAAGCTCTATGTCAGCACACACTTAATAACTCGAGCAGGGCATTCGTTCAGTCAGTTTCCTTTGATGTCTCGTCCCAGCTTGGGATGCTCCAGGCATCACTTAAAGAAAACCAGTGCTCAGGGATCTGGTATCATGGTCTGAGGCAGTTGCCGTAGGAACGCCTGTTATCCCCAGGCACGGTGTCCTAGAAATACCTCTTCTGAGTTTAGCACATTCCTTGCAACTAGGACTCATGGCAAAATAATCCTTCAGTACAGGCCTATCACACACCAAACACGTTGATGAAACGTTTGCATTGCTACTTTTGAAACCTACAAATAGGACGGGGCTTGAATGTAGGCAGAGGAGACAGCTGCCTCTGGGATGATTTCAGGAACCCCAGGAAAATGTCCTTGGTTAAAATACTTTGTCTCCCACTGGATACTGCTTTTGTGTTTTGTGGGGTTGTTTTTTCTTGTTGATTGCCTAAATTTTCCACTCTATCACTGAGAGATAAATTATTTTTGTATTATTGAGCAATTAAATCAGATTCTATTTACAGCTCTCAGACTAACAGTTTTCAGACTAAGTGCTAAGCAATTGCTTCCTCAGAATTTCCCCACTTGCAAATGAGTTAGGTTGATTTGCGAGGGGCTCAGAGCTAATTCAACCATTGGATTAGTACCGATGCTGACACAAAGCAAAAAGAGAGTCACTGGACTTCAGCCTTCAGCTCTGCACACAAACACAAACACAGACATATCATTTCACATCTCTTTATGCAGGCAGTCCTCCCAGGCTGATCTGCTTCAATTCAAGGAGACGTTCTCAGTATTTGTACTAATGGGTAAATATTACTCTATAAAACTTGGCTATTTGCCTCTACACAGAATAAATTATAAATATAGACAAAAATGATCAGAACTAGAAAGGGATTCAGAGATCATTTATTTCAGTCCCCTGACTTTTATGGTGGAGAAAACCTAAGGTTAGTACACTTAAGAGATTCATCCAGGGCTTCACACTTAGTTAATGACAGAACTAGACATTATCTCTGAGTCCTGGCCTCTCCCTACAACACCATTTTCTACTATACCCTGACTATGTATGTAAGTTCATACATATGGTTGTTATAAAGTGTTTCTACCCGCCTCCAAAATTAGATTTTAAAAAAAACTTGTTTTTTTATAACTAAAAATAAGTCAGGAAAAAGCTATGTCTTAGTCTTTAAAGACATTCAGATAACTAAGTTATTACTTCTGCCAGCTTTTAAAAAAGAGGAAATGTGATATTTAAAATAGCATACTAAAATGTCATCTATTTCCTAAGTTTTACTCCAATTTAGGGTAAATATTTTTAAACCTCTATGTGTAGTTCCTATACTTGTATGATGTAGCTCTGAGGTTGAACTGACAGCCAAAAAAGAAAATACTAGGCAATAAATGCAGTGCCAAAATCCAGGTCATTTACAGAATACACCCTAAAATGTTCTGAGGAGACACTGTCAAGTATTACGGCCCTAAAGTGCGATCTGTTTTGGTCCACGGGCTCACACTGACACAGATGATGTAGGTGCTTTTCTGCCAGGTTGACTTAACCTTCCGATAGTCTACAACATTCTTGGGAACAGGTGCTCATTAGGATGCAAAGGAGTTTTCTCAGATGCTGCCGTCTGTGGTCTTCCTCATCACATTTGGAAATGAGCACTCACTCCCTTGTACTTTACGGTAGCTGTTATCTGTGACTCCCTGACCTGAGTGATCACACAGACTGACTGGTGCCATTCTTATTTATGTCCCTGTCCTAGCTGTCTTATTCGATCTTTAGATGATCATTTTTGGATGTCTGTGCCCATTACAGAATCCAGGACAGAATCTACATGCAATACGTGGCTCAGAAATATTTTCTGAATAAATAAATGACTAAGTGCACGCTGCCTATGATGAAAACTCACATCCGTTACAAACCAGTTGCAAAAGAAAATACAATGTGTTTTTAATGTGTTTAAGATTTAAAAGTTTAGTATGAAAGGAAATGTTATTTATTATAAATGTGTATGAATGTCCATTATTCTTATTCATCACACTTTTCTGTCCAGTTGGTGGGTTTATCTGTTGCTTTTGGATCTTGGCTTGTATAAATGAATATAATTTATGCTGAAGATGTCCATGGGAATGGCTAAAATAGTCATGCTTCTATTGTAGCAAGAGAGCCTTAGAATAGTCCAAGCTTCTGAATTTACAGGTAAGGCAATCAAGGCCTGGTAAATTATATCTGTTCAAAGCCAAAAAGCAAGGTAATGACAGACATCGATATCCAATAGGGATTTTGAAAACATATTTGCGAGCTGTAAAATGGTGTGCACCTGCCGACACCTCTTTTTGGCCTGTATGTTAAAATTAACTTGCAGAAAATAATTCAAATTACAACTGGAAGAGTTAAAGATCCCACATGAATGTACCATTAACCTAACTTTGTGAAGAATGTTCTACTATTAAAGGGGTTTAAATATTGACATGGATTATTAAGGTTGGGGAAGAAAGACAACACAGAGGGCAGGCCTGATATTCTAGTTTCTCGTGATGCTGTAGATTTTTTTTTAAAGTAAAAATGAAAAGGGTGGACAGGTTGTCATTACAGGCAATGCCAATTTAAAAAGTTTATCACTTGGAAAAAAGTGAGTCTTAAAGAATGAAAAAAGAAAAATTTTGAAAGACAACAGTAAATGGATAAAAGACTGTCCTACGTGTATATACAACAAACATTAATTTAATTATTTTAAATAGAAGATGACTGAAAAACACAAACACTAGTTTTTATTTAGTTAGGGGGTGAGACCAAGTAAGGTTTTGGTTTTAAAAACGTCAAACCCAGCTTCCTACATTAGTGGAATTTTCATCACAGTTGACTTACTTTTCTATCATCTCTCACCACCATGGGCTAGTGGCTCTTCTCCTTCCAGTTGATCTATTCCTTTTCTTACCTCTGCTCTTCCCTTGAGTAAAGGGCCTCCCTTCCGGGGATGCCTGATAAAGCCTATGCATCCTTCAAGTCCAACTCAAATGTCCTCTCCCAGTGGGGAATTTACTCTAATCCTCCTTGTTAGAATTACACACTCCCTTCATTATACTTTCATAGATTTCTTTTACTCATGATTGGCTTCTCTCTAGAGCCCAAGTTCCCCAGTATGATAGGGCCCTCACCAGCTCATATCACTCACTCTGAACTTGGTCATTGCCCTAGATGTTTATGTTAAGTCCTGACTCTGGGCTTCCAACCTCAATTGCTTCTTACCTTCTCCTTTTCCTCCTTCCCAAATTTTTGCACTGTACACTCTGGAAGCCATACTGCAGTAGCTTTGAAAATATTTTGATCACAAACCAGCAAAATACTAAATCTTTTTCTTTTATATAACTCAGAAACCACATGGAATATATACACATTTTATTTTAAAATGTGAAATGCATTCTATTGTCTTTTTTAAAAAAATAACACTGCTGTGAGGCAATTGCACATCCACATGCCAAAAAAAAATGAAGTTATATCCTTACCTCATACCATACACAATATTTAACTCAAAATGAATCAGAGACCTAAATATAACAGCTAAAACTATAATACTTCTTGAAGAGAATAAAGATCTTTGTGACCTTGGGTTGGAAGGAGATCTTAGATAAAAGACCAAAAGCAAAATCCATAAAAGAAACATTAAGAAATCGGATTTCATTAAAAACTTCTGTGCTTCTAATGTGATACCATTAAGAAAATGAAAAGACAAGCTATAGGCTAGAAGAAAGTGTTTTCTAATCTTGTATCTAGGAAAGAAATATATCCAGGACTCTCAGAATTCAATAATAAGAGGATAACCCAGTTACAAAATGCACAAAAGATATGAAGATATATGAATGGTTAATAAGCTCATTGTGTGCTCAACCACATTAGTCATTATGGAAATTAGAACCACAATGAGATACCAATACACCCACTAGAAGAGTTATAGTCAGAAAGACTAACGCTACCAGTTGGAGAGTGTGCAGCCACTGAAACACTCACTCATTGCTGCTGGGATGTAAAATCGTACAGCCACTTTGAAAAATAATTTCGCAGTTTCTAGAAAGTTAAACTTTTCAGATGACCCAGCAATTCCACTCCTAGGGATATATCCAAGAGAAATGAAGACATGTCCACCCAAAGACTTATACACAAATGTTCATAGCAGCATTATTCATATTAGCCCCAAACTGGAAACTGTCCAAATGTCCATCAACTGGTGAATGGGTAACACAATGTATCCATACAATGGACCATTCAGCAATAAAAGGAACAAACTGTTGATACCTATTCAACATGGATGAACCTCAAAAATGCTATGCTAAGGGAAATAAGCTAGACACAAAAGACTGCATATTCTATGATTCCATTTATATGAAATGTCCAGAAAAGGCAAATATAAGGAGACAGAAAGCAGATCAATGGTTGCCTAGGGCTGAGGATGGAAGCAGAGATGAACTTCAAACAACACAAGGAAACCTGCTAGGTGTTAAAAATGTTCTAATATTGGATTGTGGTGATGGCTTTACAACCACAGTTGACCATTGAACGGTGCAAGGGTCAGGGATGCTGACCCCCTGGGCAATTTAAAATCCATGTATACCTTTTGACTCCCCCCAGACTTAACTACTAATAGCCTACTGTTGACCAGAAGCCTTACCGATAATATAAACAATTAACACACATTTCGTATGTTATATGTATTATACACTGTATTCTTACAAAAAGCAAGCTAGAGAAAAGAAGATGTTATTAAGAAAATCATAAGGAAGAGGAAGCACATTTACAGTACTGTACTATACTTATCCATACCATAAGTTTACATCATCTGTTTACAAGATGAGTCATCTGTCAGTACCTACATCAGTATTGTCTTATATGACACAAAACACTGTAGATGTTATGTGTATTACTAACACTAGACATCAAAAATGAAAAGAGAGTGTGAAAAAGAAATTCATATTTATTTACAGGTATAAAAATTCATGCATTGATAACAAAGAAGCAGCAATATGATTGCTTTATGGTCGCCTAGGGTAATCAAAACAATTGCTTCACAGTAGCCTAGCATATACACTAATGAATGAATCGTTATAAAAAACTTTATGTCATACAGTATTACAGTCATATTCATAATACAGTATTAGAAACATTGTTACATTTTTTAAAACTCCACTTACCTGTGATAATAGGCTCCAATGACAGGAGAGAGAGGCATACTGTACAGTAATATAATTCTTTGAAAGCAAAGTTAAAAATAGTAAAAAAGAAAACCCTAACACATTATTAATTTTAGATTAAATATCACTCACTCACCTTACGTGCATGTAAGGATAGGCTAGTATCTACATATATTTTATGCATTCATGACATACATTTTTCCTTAATTTTTTGGGTATTTCTAGGCTACGTGGTTCATCTGCAAGTTTTTTCGAATTGTTGCAAGTCTCCAAAAATTTTTCCAGTATGTTTACTGAAAGAAATCTGTGCATAAGTGGACCTGCGCAGTTCGAACCTCTGCTGTTCAACGGTCAACTGTATAAATTGAAAATCACTGAATTGTACACCTACAATAGGTGAATGCTATGGTGTGTAAATTATACTTCAAAAAAGCTGCTTTTAAAAGTAAAAACAGGACTTCCCTGGTGGCACAGTGGTTAAGAATCCACCTGCCAATGCAGGGGACACAGGTCCCTGGTCCGGGAAGATCCCACATGCCACAGAGCAACTAAGCCCATGTGCCACAACTACTGAGCCTGCATGCCACAACTACTGAAGCCCACGTGCCTAGAGCCTATGCTCTGCCACAAGAGAAGCCACCACAATGAGAAGCCCGCGCACCGCAACGAAGAGGAGCCCCTGCTCGCTGCAACTAGAGAAAGCCCACACGCAGCAACGAAGACCCAATGCAACCAAAAATTAATTAATTAATTATCTTAAGAAAGTAGAGTAATGGTAGTCAAAATCCACTGAATTGATTTCTTGACCCACTGATGGGTCACGATCCATTGTGGAAAACATTGTCGTCTTGTATAGTAAGCAAACTCCCCTAGATCCTTAAATTCTCCCTGAAAGTTCTCTCCACTTCTTGCCTTAAGTGAAACCAGAACATCAGTATTATTTCCCAGCATTATGTCCAGATTTCCTCCCAAACATGGGCTCACACCCATCTTCTGTGGAGTCCCAGTCTGGGGTTTTCCCCTTCCCTACCCCTTCCTTGCATCTCATCAACGCCCAAGTTCTCCAGCAGTACTTCCTCAGACATGTTCACTTCCCTCCGTTTCTACTCCTCTGCCTTAGTTCAGGCCACTATCATCTCTTGCCTTGATCATTGAAACAACTGCCATTGGTTGCTTTGACTCTAATCTTGCCACTTCACAGTAGGTAGGCCCTTCTAAAACACAATCTTGTCAAACTAGTGCCTGCTTAAACATTTTAATGGCTTCCAGTGCCCATAGGATGAAGTCTAAACTTCCTAACAAGGCAAGCAGAGTGTCTAGCTGACAACAGATGATCAGCAAAATCTGTTGAAAGAGAGAATGAATGCACATCATGGCACTAATTTTTTAATCTCATTATATCTATTTGTATGTATGCCTGTCTCCCCTAAAAATTGAACACTCCCCTAAGACAGAGATCTATGTGTTTATATTCCTTTGTCTTCTCTAGCCCTCAGCACAATGCACTTCACACTGCAGGAATCTGATTGCATTTGTCAGTGAAGGAGTGGAAGAGGGCTTTTCAAAGAACAGTATTAGAGCCCAAGAGTTTCTGGTTCCCCAGAACGTTCTTGGTTTTGGTTTAACCTGCAGAGAAAACAAGAGGCTCCTGGTACAATATGCAAACTCACCAAATGTTCTACATTCCTGAAATCTGCCTGGGGACTCACCATTCAGGCACTGTTTTGACTTCAGAGAGTGGAGCAGCTCGGTTCTGGACTCCAGTCAGCAGCTCTTCTTGCCGAACACCCCTAGAATCTTCCAAAGAGAAGGAAGAACACATTTAATGTTTATGTTGAACATAAGAGATTTGAAGGATACTATTCATGTGTGTGATAATAGTTTCTATCCCAAATGTCTCTAGAAAGGCTTAGTCCATCTCATTATTAAGTCTGGTGAAGTGACAAATAGGCTCTATGGGTAGTACAGGAAAGCATCTCACTGGTAATACAGGAAAGCATCTCACTGTCCTTTCCTTTTCACCAACTTGAAAATAAACTCTGTCAAAGTGCATCTTCTTGGTTCGCTGCTAAAACAAAGCTGGGCATCTTCCTGAATTACTTGGCTTCCTGTGTCTAAAACGGTCATTTTCATTTGATTCCAAAAAATCTGCTGCATTTTTCAGAAGAGTTGGCATTTTTCAAAAGAAGAGTTGGGTTTTTTACCCAAAGCTCTTATCGAAAAGAAAAATTACTATTGCATTCAGCCAAATTAAGGCTGCCTTCTGTTATAAAAGAAGAGCATTCTTTTAAAGGACTTTATATGTGGCCATTTTGACATTTATCTTGGTCTTCAAAATAATAGATTTAATTAGGTCATGCTGTTCAGAAAGATAAAGAATAAAACAAAATAGCCAGGATTCATAGAACAAAGAGCTTCATTGAAGTGACTTCTCAGAAGGAATCATTTTTAAATATTAAATTACTTTTTGGGTTATATTTTGAAATGTTTTAAGATATTTCCACAGTTAAATTTCCCTTCACACTCTGTTCTTGCCATCTCTTTGTTTTTGCTTCTGCTTCTGCTTTATTCTCGAATACTATTCTCTCTCTGTCCTCATCCTGGCCAAGCCTTTTCTTCCTTCAGTGCCAGTTTAAGTGTCATTTCCCCTAGGAGGCCTGTCACTAAAACTTGAGCCATCACTAATAATTTTCTGGAGAACTATTTATTTCATTTTGAGCAAAGCTTGTCAACTGGGGGTAGGGATGAGGGGGAGAGACGCACATAAGAATCTTAGGCATAATTTTTAAAGGATATCATAATGTATTTTAAGATAAAAGATAAAACTATTTGCATTGATTTATAGATGTGAAAAAGGAATAAACTTCTTGGGAGAGTAGACCTCTCTTGCACCCACCCCTCTCTATAGCAGAATTTCTAGGTGCAATGTTTTTTTTTTTAATTGGTAAAAATTAATTTGGAGTCTACCCCACATGGTGCACTTAACATGTAATACTCAACATGCATAAAGTTCTTTTTTTTTTTTTTTTTTTGCTGTATGCGGGCCTCTCACTGCTGTGGCTTCTCCCATTGCAGAGCACAGGCTCCGGACATGCAGGCTCAGCAGCCATGACTCACGGGCCCAGCCGCTCCGCGGCATGTGGGATCTTCCCGGACCAGGGCATGAACCCGTGTCCCCTGCATCAGCAGGCGGACTCTCAACCACTGCGCCACCAGCGAAGCCCATGCATAAAGTTCTTAACAGTTTATAAAGGGCTCACATGCAGTTCTCAGTTGGTCCTTATTCCAACCTTATAGGTAGAATCAATATTATCATCTCCATCTTAGATAAGATAGCTTAATATCAGAGAAGTTAAACCACATCTTCAATGACACATTAGTAGTAAGAGGGAAACCCAGGCTGGGATTTATATTTAGTTTGCTTTTTTTTGCACCATGCTACTGAAGGGTGTCCGAATATGCCACCACCAAAATATGTCACTTTGGCATAAGGATTATTCTGAGTTGAAGGCAATTGAGAAACAGCAGACACAGGAGGAGTTCTCTGCGCTCTCCCTTTCTACCTAAAAGCAGGGCATAAATTTCCCTTTTTGAAAGTGTCCCTTCTCCCTTTTCCCATACTAGGAAGAGGAGATGATTCTCATCACTGGAGAAAGCACTGATTTGAGTCTGCACAACAAATCTTAGCAAATCACTCTTATCTTCCATTAGTTTCTCCCATGTGTTTACTTTCCCATAATTTACTGCCCTAGAAGCCCAAACCCGTTTTCTTTTGTCTTATCACTTCTCCACACTTTATCATCCTTTGTTAAAACAGTATATAAGCTCCCAGACCTAACCACTTTGGGGGTTTTTACTTCTTTTCTGTGAGGCTCCCCATGTGCATATGAAATAAACCTGTTCTCCCATTACTCTGTCTTTTGTCAGTTTAATTCACAGTCCTCAGAATAAGAGAGTAAAGTAAGAGGGTAGAGGAAAAGGTTTTCCTCCCTTACACTATGATCTCACATTTTTCATGTCTGGTATCTCCAAATTTCTTGAGAATTTTTTCCCTCAACTTCCTCATTGTGTCTAGTATGATCATGGGAGGGTGGCTGGCTGGCTGGATAGATTTGCTACAAGAGACATTTAAGTTGACATATAACTGTTACAGGATTGAAACTAGAGGGATAAACATTTTGGCTTCCCCAACACCTTGTTAATATTTTCTAAATTAAGAAATCTGTAAAAACCCTAAAACTATTTACAGGTTAATCATGATTATTCATTTGATACAGCTGGAAAGATTCAGGAGCCACGTTTTGGTCAGTGTCACAAGTCATTGGACATTATTATTCAGTTGTTCAATTATTGTTATTAGATGCTATTGTTCATTATTGTTCAATGAACATTTACTGTTTATTACAGATTACTTCTCTATACACATTTGAGTATTCTTATCTGTACTTTAAAAAGACTTCTCAAATAAAAACTAATATGGTCTTTGATAAAGACATTAAAACAATCAATAAACTAGTTGTCAGTTATTTTTTCATTTAATTATAAATTTCCTTTCTCTATATGAAAGGGGAAAGATGGGACAAGGTAGTTGGGCTAAGAAACAATAGAATTGTCTGACATTTTTGCATATGAAAATGGAGTATCTGTGCAGTCTAGATGTGGCCTCCGTATGAATTGAGAAACAGTCGATTCATGTGTTGGTTTTGCCTCCAGATCACTATTTCACTGAAATTGAAGTATTTCAAGTTTATCAAAGCTGACTCCTCCTTTCTTAGCTGAACCTAAGAAAACTGGGTCTCTTGTCAGCTCCTGCTAATGAAGACAAAATAAACAATGCTTGCAGTTAATCACTGGCACATGAACTACACTGCTGTGGGAAAATAGCACGTGGCTCCAAGGTCGTAAATGCATAAGGACACAATATATGTTTGCTGAAAGTTTGGAGCCAAGTAAATTTTTACGATTTTTGAAAGTAAAATTCCAAATGAATTCTTTTTTTTCCCATAAATATCCAGTTCCATGAAGAATTTAATGCTTGATTATTGAGATTCTACCACATGCCAGGAGCTTTCAAGTGCATTATTATATTTTCACTCAGTTATTACGATAACCTCAGGCTCTTGCTGCAACACTACACGTTTTCAACCACCAATGGCTGGAAGAAAAAGTGCAGGCATATTTTTTTAAATGCCACTGTTTAGGAGGGCTCTGTAAGTTTCTTCAGTTGTCTTATTCGATAGGTGTGTTCCATAAAGAAGAAAAATAAGAACCTCATAATTTTTTAAATATGAAAAGTATCTTTATTAGAACAACTGTTGCAAATAAAAATGCTGTTAAAATAAATCCTTTTGGACTTCCCTGGTGGCACTGTGGTTAAGAATCTGCCTGCCAATGCAGGGCACACGGGTTCGAGCCCTGGTCCAGGAGGATCCCCCATGCCGCAGAGCAACTAAGCCCGTGAACCACAACTACTAAGCCTGCACTCTAGAGCCCGTGAGCCTCAACTACTGAAGCCCGTGCACCTAGAGCCCGTGCTCCGCAACAAGAGAAGCCACTGCAAGGAGAAGCCCGCGCACCACAAGAGAAAGCCCGTGCGCAGCAACGAAGACCCAACACAGCCAAAAATAAATAAATGAATAAATAAATTTATAAAAAATAAATAAATAAATCCTTTTGCTCCTAAAGGGGATCATAATTTATCAAATTCCCTGCATTTATTTCATACTATTTATTTTATTTCAGAACTGTATGATCTATAGGAATTACATGATAATTATTTTGAACTCAGACAAAGAAATGTAGGCAAGTTCCCTAGCATTACAAATCTTTAGTTTTTCTCTCTAAATAGTTTAAAGATTTAACATTAATGTTTAGAAAAGTTTTTCAAATGTCATATTTAAGTACCTTCCCCCCAAGGACTACATCATCCTTTTAGTAATTAACCAATCTGATTGATTCTGGTCAAAATCAACTCCTTAGCAAAATTACACTTGTGTGTTTACAATGGTGCAGTTATTTAAACAGTTGGATTCCAGGAAATGAAGTTGTAAAACATGTTTAGGTAAATACTTTTTAACATTATCCAAATGGTTCTGTTAACTTGATTTACAAAATTTTTAGCAATTTCTATTGCAAAGCAAACCTTCATTTCAGTAGAAGGCTATTGCACCAACCTCTTAAGAATAACTCTTAATATGGGTCATCCCAATTTTGTTCAGCTCTGGAGAAATTTAAAATTGACCTAAATAATTAATATACAGCTACTTCCCAAGGGCATAGCATAACTAAATTCCAGGGACTAAGTTTGGAGTCAGGACACCTGAGTTTGAATGGAAACTTTTAGTTACAATTGATATGCCTTAACCTAATTGGGAAATGATACCCATTTTACAGAACTGTTGGAGGCTTCAATTTCATAACCTATCTGAAAACTCTTCATAAATAGACAATCAAAAATTATTTCCTTTCCCTGGGGTGAGAGCACCTACAACCGTGACCAAGCCCATAAAAGTCAACTGTAGCAACAGGCAAACAATGGGTTGAAACTCATTCTTTGTCTTTGCCCTTGAGCTGGGATTTCTGCTTTGCCTCAGAATAAGTCAGAGCCTATTCATGCCTAAGCAGATACTGACCCCCCGACTGTCTCTGGGGCCCCTGGCATAGCCAGACGCTCAGTGAGCCCGCCTATTACTAACTATCCTCCACCCCACCCCCATTCTGGCTTCTCCAAGATAACACAATCTTTCTCACCTGCATTTTCAAATCAGTTCATGTATCAATATATACAATATGTACTTATTTTCTATGGCTTTTACAACTGATTCCTCTTGTAATATCTTTTATTATGATTGCCAAAAAATGGTACTATTGGATAATCACTTATTAAATAGTAAATTTCATTACTAAGTCACATACACCCAAAAAAAGGATGATAAAATTATTTTTTCCACACCAAGCTCCAAATGGTACCCAAAACAGCATTTTGAAGGATGTCTCATTGACTGTCTACATCATAGTCGTATAGGGTATTATGTAAAATGCAGGTTTATCTGGTGGACTCAGTAGTCTGCAAGCCATTTTAACACCCTAGGGAAATGTTACCACAGTGACGTTTGAGCATGGTGTTAAGTGTACAATCGGCACTTGAATACCTTTGGATTTACTGAAGAACCAGCATATGTCACTACAGTTTGACACTTCTCCCTTTCATTTCTCCTTTTCATCCAAAGTACATCCGTTGTTACTCCTAATCCACTGCGGACCCTTTGAACTACTTGGTCCAGTCCATGCATGAGCACACCGCGTGGAAGAGGAGCGGGGTCCCGCTTGTAAAGTCAGTCTCGAGCTGCTTGTTTCTATTTGCTCCTCAACCCTCTTCCTGTTCTGCATCTGAACTTCACTGTAGATGAGGGAAGTAAATTAATACTGGAGGCGGGGCTTCCCTCGTGGCGCAGTGGTTGAGAGTCCGCCTGCTGATGCAGGGGACACGGGTTCGTGCCCTGGTCCGGGAGCATCTCACATGTCGCGGAGCGGCTGGGCCTGTGAGCCATGGCTGCTGAGCCTGGGCATCCGGAGCCTGTGCTCCGCAATGGGAGAGGCCACAACAGTGAGAGAACAGCGTACCGCAAGCAAAAAAAAAAAAAAAAAAAAAAAAATCCTGGAGGCGGATGGCACGCAGGAAGTGGCAATTACTCATGATAGCAGTGCTAGACTTCTACATAAGTGGACGGGGCAAGCAAGGAGCTTTAAAAGCAATTTCAGGTTAATGTGACTCACAAGTTACTCATAAATTAATAGCTTATGTTTTGAGTAACATAAATTAGCAGGTTTATTCCCACTATGTTATTTTGCCAATGATACCATCACCACATTCCTGTAAACAAAAAAAGAATGCTTTAGGACCTCTGAGATAAACATGGAAAAGAGAAAGTGTGAACGTATTCTAACCAAAGAGCCAAGTGATTTAAGGTGAGATTAAATTAATAAAGTATTACAACTGATTCACTTTGCTGTACACCTGAAACTAACACAACGTTGTAAATTAAACATACTCCAATAAAAAATTTTTTTTAATAAATTAATAAAGTATCATTCATCTCTCAGCTGATTCCGCAAACTTCTCTGTAACATTGCTGGGTGTATGCGGCGCATTCAGCTTGGTTACTAATTCTAGATAAATAACCTCCAGTCAGGTGTTTGAGCTCTCTTCCTTCATGATTCTGGGAAACACTTTTTAAAGATATCATGGACCGGGCTTCCCTGGTGGCGCAGTGGTTGAGAATCTGCCTGCTAATGCAGGGGACACGGGTTCGACCCCTGGTCTGGGAGGATCCCACATGCCGCGGAGCAAATGGGCCCGTGAGCCACAACTACTGAGCCTGCGCGTCTGGAGCCTGTGCTCCGCAACAAGAGAGGCCGCGATAGTGAGAGGCCCGTGCACCACGATGAAGAGTGGACCCCACTTGCCACAACTAGAGAAAGCCCTCGCACAGAAAATGAAGACCCAACACAGCAAAAATAAATAAATTAAAAAAAAAAAGATATCATGGACCAAATAACATTCGTGTTCTCCGAAGTCCTTGGCTGGGCTGCCGGAGTCATATAATGGGGAATGTCTCTGAGACCTGGACAGCCTCGGTAAGATTCAGCTGATAACAGCAACAGATGAAGTTAAGCTCTGTGTGGCTGAGATTATATTTGCATCGAGTCTCTAAATTCTTGTGCATTTGTTTATTCCTTCATCTGTAACTTCTAAACGGAGTTTCATTTTGAGAAACTTGCCATGAGAAGAAGTGAGCCTGGGCAGAAAGGATACCATCTGGAATAGAGATGGCACAAGGGAAAAACGTTACAAAGAGCTCACAAGTTTTCTTTGTTTTTATTTTCTATCTTTATGAAAATAAAAACAAAGAGAACAAATGCAAATACAAAATGTAGCTGATGTTATGCTTTTTTGACAAATCTATTAGGGACCTTATCATTATCTGGGAGCTGATATCACAGCCCAGTCTCTAATTATTTCTGTTCTGTTCTTGCTCCCCGGGTTTGTTGCCTTCCCATCCATGACCTTCGTCCAATTCTCCACACTGACTCTGCTCTTTCTTGTCCTGATTCAGCTCAGGACCGTCTTCCCCTGGCTGCATTTTAGGAATGACCCTCCCACCCAGAATCCAAGTCACTACTACCATTGTAGGACAATTTCCAGAATGTTCACTGGAAAAAGTCATTGTATTCAGCATAATAAAATTTATGAGGTGTAGATTAAAACATGGAGTAAGATATAAAGAGATCAGACAGACAAACGGAGATTCTGAACACATACTTTAGTAGAGATCCTATACATGTAAATATATATATATATACACACATATATACTGATGTTATATATATAATTCATGAGAATTTAGGGAGATTCTTTTGCTTCTTGAATTCTTGATCTACACAATATAACTTAGTACCTCAGATTAATTACAAAGATACAGAGGCCCCTGGGTAGCCAGATGCTTCATTTTCTTCTGAACAGGATTAAAAATACAGCAGATTTGTTATAAGGCACAAGACACTCTAAGATGATAAATCATGGTCACTGACCTTTCACTCCATTCTCCTAATCCCTGTCAACTGCTACATAAACTTATGCTCCAGGAAAATGATTCCCCAGCTCCTTTCCCTAATGGTCCCTGGCAGCAGAAAGTGAAGAAACTCTGCTCTTGGGAAAATCCCTGAAAATCCATAGGCTCAGAAACAAAAGACTGTGGGATCACCCAAGGAACTAACAATTTGAAGACAAGGAAGGTGAGGAACTCTGAGGATTTTCTTGCCCCTCTCTGGAACCCCGAGGGGCTGAGCAGACACTTGATGCCACCAGTTACACCCCAGACCAGCAGAGGGCAGTGTGATAGAAGCTACCCCAAAGAAAAGACTAGTTCACAGCTGAGTCCAAGACCAATCCCGTCAGGGCTGCATCCACCATTCTGGATTCCAGAATATAAGAGAAAGTAAAGCACAAGTTTCAGAGGCAGCTTGACTCAAATTCCAATCACTACCGGATAGCTAGGTGACATAACCTTAAACAAGTGACTTCTTGATATTTATCATCATCATTTTAAAAATGGAACTATTTATACTTTCTTCACAGGGCTGTTCTGTGATTTAAAGAAGATAACACATATGAAAGCATTTTTGGCGCATCACAGTACTGCTTCTTACAACTGTATGAATTTCACAAGCTGTTAAACTCTGCACCTCCGTCTGCCCATTGATAACATGACGATAATGCTCGTACCTGCCTCATAGGGGTCTTGTGAGTATTAAATGAGATAATACATATAAAGTATTTGGAATCATTCCCAGTAAATGATATCAGCTGTTTTTTAGTAATAGCAATAAATGTTAGCTATTAATATTAGGAGTGAGCACTCAACAAATGAAAGCTATAATCATTACCATTATCATCATTCAGAGACTATAAGTGAATGAGAGAAACATTTAATATGGAATTTTCCAAACTCACCAGATCCACTCATTACAGAACTTAAAGCTTATCTTCCTTCCTTTTAATCAACTTCCTTTAATCATAATACAATCAAAGTATTTATAAATGGAAATCTCAAGTCAGGCTATTGGGTGCGTTTCTGAGACTTCTTTTTTTTTTTTTTGCGGTACGCGGGCCTCTCACCGTTGTGGCCTCTCCCGTTGCGGAGCACAAGCTCCAGACGCGCAGGCTCAGCGGTCATGGCTCACGGGCCCAGCCGCTCCGTGGCATGTGGGATCCTCCCAGACCGGGGCACGAACCCGTGTCCCCTGCATTCGCAGGCAGACTCTCAACCACTGTGCCACCAGGGAAGCCCTCTGAGACTTCTTAGTGCTTAAACTGAAGCCATGAAATGCAAAATAACTCTCCAGAAGCTACATGGGCCTTTCCAGCAACAAGAAGTACTTTCATAAAGATTACATTTATACAAATGCTGACACATACCCATGGATACAGGCACTCCTAATTAATTTGGTCAGAAGGTTCAAATTTCTGGCTTTGGCAGTTTGAAATAGCTGGATTCCAACAAATCTGTCTAGGTAATGCATTGGATGCCTGCCATATCGTTTAAAATCAAAGAGTTATAGGAACTTAAAGATAAAACGGTATCTTGGTGGTCATTTAATTCAGCTTCTCACCCAATGGAAGCTTCTTCATCAACAGGAATTCTTGATCAGTCCCTCCCTTTGGGAAGAGCTTGCTCTGTGACTGACCATGGTTGGACAACATAAGTCATGATAGAATTTTTTTCACATATTGAAATAAATTAGCTTCCTAGAATCTTCTATCCAGTAATCTTATTTCTATCCTCTGAATATAAGAAATCAAGCCAGCACCATCTTCTCCAGGAAGACTCTTCACAAGCTTTAAAACAGCTCTCGTGCCTCCCCTTAGGTTTTTCATCACAGTTCTTCTAACCATTTTCCATCCCGTCTTATCCAGTATTATTGTGAATAGTACAGTGGGAATATTACCTCCAGGCTGATCACCTGTTGTGTTTGCCTATCTAGTATCCACTTCCCTCTGCTTCTATTCAAGGATGCCTCTTTGTGTGGGAACCTACCTCATGTGGTTTGGATAGAAATGATCCTATCTGCTGCTACTAACCCTTCCAAACCTAGAATGGGAACACGACCTACATATGGCCACCCTACCCTGTCCACAGTGACTGGTGTTGGGATGTGACCTAAGTCAGGTCAATGAGAGCCCACCTTAGGGCTCTGGGGGAACTAATGGGAAAGGGGTTTTCATTCTGCTAAGTTAGTAGAATATGTCATAGATGTTGAGGGTCATCTTTATCCCCATATAATGAGAACCAATCTCAGAATAAATACAACCCACAGGAAACAAAAGTCAAGAGATTGAGAGAGGCAGATTTCTTCCTACAGGGAGCACTTGGCCCCAACTATGCTGCACGTAGGTTTATCTCTGGAATTTGTAAGCATGACATGCAATGCGTTTTGTTTGTTTTTTAGTTTTATTTATGTCATTTCCAACTTCACACAGCATTGATTAACACACTTCCCTTACCTATGCAGGAAGCCATAGAGTCCAATCTAGCAGTTCCACAGTTCTCCCAGGTTAGGCCCCCGAGAACGTGACGCTATCAGCCGTCTCAGTTGGGGATCTCTTAGGTGCAAGAAAAGAAACTGACATAACCAGCACAAAGAGCAAGAATGTTTATGAGGATACAACAGTACAATCGTAAGTGAAGGCTTCTTCCTTTTTTTAAGTTGGATCTGATTTATTTTGATGCCACAGCCCAACAGACTGAGATCACTATAAATCTTGATTCCATTATCATTTAAATTAGTGGTTTCTGTTGCATACATTTATGAGTATGCCTTCTATGACTTTATTAAACCACTAATACAAAAGCTGAATAAGACAAGGGCTCAGAGCCTTGCGTTCTACCACTGGAAATCTATACAGGTTAACTGACTATTCATTAATATCCTTTGGGTCTAGTTAGCCAGCCAGATGCAAACTGTCTAACATTTCTCTAATCCAGCTAATCTTTCACCGTCTTAACCTTAACCTATCTCACAGGAGACACTGAAAAATACTTTTCTTAAAACAGAAAAGTAATAACCACTGCACCTGGCATCCACTATCCCCTCACTACTTTCCAGTGGTAACTCCTACTAGAGAATCTGTCATTCTGAATTGTTACTGTCTGTCTTTCCAACAAGACTATGAGTTCCTTGAATGTTTGTGTCCCCTCCCCCCAAATTCTTATATTGAAATCTAAGCCCCAATATGATGGTAGTTGGATGGTATTTGGAAGGTGCTTAGGTCAAGAGGGTGGAGCCCTCATAAATGGGATTTAGTACCCTTATAAAAGAGGCCCCAGAGAGACCCCTTACCCCTCTACCATGCGAGGACACAATGAAAAGACAGCCGTCTATGAACCAGGAAGACGGACTCACCAGACACTGAATCCTTGGCACCTTGATCTTGAACTTCTCAGCCACCAGGACTGTGAGAAATATATTTCTCTTATTTACAAGCCACCCTATGGTATTGTGGTATAGCAGCCTGCACAGAGTAAGACACCACTATTTGGATTTCATAACTTCGGGAGTTGAATGCAGTTCAGATGAACTGGGATATATAGTCGTATATGTGGGAACACCTCTACCAGCAACTACTGAGCTTTCACAAAATATCTATTTTAATTTCCATATTAATCCTGAAAAATAATCCTACCACTCTCCTTTTCTGCAGATAAACTGAGGCTTGGAGATATTAAATAACAACCTTAGGTCAATGCCAAAGTTATAATGTCACCAGAATATGATTTCAGGCCATCCTTGCCCGGGCTCACATGACTACCTCAGGCTTTGAGATCTCAGAACTTGATTTACAGCTCACTAGGGACTAACAGGTTAAATGTGTTTATCATTACCTCCTTTTAAAGATGCTCATATTCTTCTTTTACAAAACTGTGACAGGGCCTCCCTGGTGGCACAGTGGTTGAGAGTCTGCCTGCCAATGCAGGGGACACGGGTTCGTGCCCCGGTCCGGGAGGATCCCACGTGCCGCGGAGTGGCTGGGCCCGTGAGCCATGGCCGCTGAGCCTGCGCGTCCGGAGCCTGTGCTCCGCAACGGGAGAGGCCACAACAGTGAGAGGCCCGCATAACGCAAAAAAAAAAAAAAAACCAAACCTGTGACACTGAACTGTATTTCACCACTCACTGTTTTTTCAATAAGGTTTTTCATAAACTTCAAGGTTTGGATTCTCACTTTAAAGCAAGGAACAAACCTCTTTGTAACTGGGAGTGATATTCCTCACTCCGAGGCTTGAAGGGTATTGGCTTTGCTCACATATTGAAAGGTAACACAGCTGCCTGCAGTGAATCCCTGACCACAGACGGCGGAGAGCTGGTGAAATGGCCCTGGTCAAAACAAACGGAACATCTGACTGAAGAACTTCGATTTCCTCCTTCCGTTTTTCCCTCCTTCAAGTGCCATTGCATAACCTCTGATGATCACTTATGATCCTTGGAAGTAAAGCCCAGTTGTTGGTCATGCTGTCAATATTTCTTCTGTACTATCATTGTTATCAGGAAAGCCATTATGAAGCAAAAAAATGAAAGAAAAATAAAAAGATCACTTCTCTAAGAAAGTTTGCAACTTACAGTATTTATAAAGTCAATTAGTGGACTCTATAACGGGATGTTACATCATTTCTTTAATAATTAAGCAAGTATTTCATGAATTTATTATTATGGATAACTATTTAATGAAACCATTAGCATAAGTTCCTAAAAGCAGAATGTACACACTTAAACTGTAGCTCAAAGGGTAGGATTTCGCCACAGAAACTACTTTATACACAAGGTAGTTGATGAAAAATAACACTTTCACAGTAAGAAAGCAGCAAATCTGCCACTATTTTTCCAAGGCCATTTTTCTCCTCTTCCTCTTTTAGGTTCCTACTTCCCCTCTCTGTTTCAACACTTCTCAAACCACTGCTACAGAAACTGATATCAAATTTAGAGCCATATGACAAGTTATGATTCTGAGCATCTCCGGGTAATAGAACTGCCCCTAGAAACTTTCCCATCCTGAATACTGGGAAAGAGTCAGTTGGTTCCAGTTCTTAGGAATTCGGATGGCGCTCAGCTGCTTTGGGACACAGTTTAAGGTTTCTCTTCATCAGACCCCAGAAGCAACTCAATAAGGGGGGTCCCAGATCAATTGTATCATTCTGATTCAGTGCAGTCTGGGCCCACTGGAATCCCTGTCAGCCAAGAGCCCCAGAAGTATAGCCCCTGTCCCAGATGTGGGAGACAGGGTTAAGACTGGAGGTTCCCAGTTTGCAGGGCAGAAACAGAGACACAGATGTAGAGAACAAACGTATGGACACCAAGTGGGGAAAGTGGCGGGGGGTGGTGGGATGAACTGGGAGATTGGGATTGACATGTATACACTAATATGTATAAAATAGATAGCTAATAAGAACGTGCTGTGTAAAAAATAAATAAAATAAAATTCAAAAAAAAAAAAAAAGACTGGAGGTCCCCCAGGCCTACGGCTTGCCTATAGTATTATAATTGTTTGTTTTAAAACTTCATTTTTTTGCTTGTTCTTACCCTGTTTTGCTCCCTGGAGACGTGAGTTATCAGAAGTTGTATGACATGTGAGCACCTATGAGGTAGAGAAAAGGGACAATGAGCTAAGGGAATAAAGTGGTTAAGACTAAAACAATTGTGACACTTGATGGTAAAGGAAAGGAGACGTGCTCAGCAGGTATGAGAGAAAAAAGATTCCATCCAAGCTGTGAAAACCTTGTAATCAAGAAGAAAGCTCATGTAAGAAATAGGATGAGCCGTAAGCCGTATCTGACAGATTCAAAGTGGCCATAGCAGATCCCCCCAGGAACAGAGTTAGTATCATGCCAGGCTCAACTCACTCACTATCTCAACAACCCTGTCGGGACCATGAAAGAAAACTAAGAGGGATCTTCCAGTAGGAGCTCACTGGACTGCCAAGAACTGGAAACCCCCTGAAGCTCGCTCACACACACACAGGAGACACAGAGGGACACGGAGAAGCGTCACAGAATCTCAGGTTGGTGAACACAACATAGCCCAGCCTCCTAGGGTCTGTAAAGCCCCGGAGTAGAATTCCCATTTGCCGGCACAGTGTGGCCTCGCACCTCACTCATCTCCGCATGCCTCCTGTTCTGTCCCCTCTGCAGGCTCACCTCCTTAGCTTACTCATCAGCTTTTACATGACCTCACAAATGCCCATGTCCCAGGCTTCTAGTACCTTCCTGCTTCAAAACTCTCTTGACTGACTACAGAATAGCTCAAATTTTTAGAAAAAGAATCTGATAGGGATAGCTCATTGGTCCAAACCAGACAATACATGGCTAGCTGTCTGCTCAGGTGCCTTTGGAGTTTATCCCTGGCTCAGTTAGTGCGGTGTTGTGCAGTCCTTCGGGCTACTCCTAGAAGTTATGAGTGGGACGGGTGTTGTGGAGTAAGGCTATTGTAGAGCAAAACAAGGTGATGGTGAGATAACTAGTAGTATATAACCATGACGGAGACATGAGAATAAAAGAGAAGAGCCTGTGCTATGCATTCCTTCATGAACTCATGCTGAGATCTTCATGCCTGGTGTTTGGAATACAACCTGTAAAGATGTTGTAAAAAAAAATACAACCTTCATGAAACTAATGTAATATATTTATAAACACTCATCTATAATGTCATGGGATAGATGCTTTAATAGAGGTTTGATCAGTTGCTACGTGAAAACAAAGGAAAGAGAATTAATTCTTATGGGGAGACTCAAGGAAATCTTCAAAGTAGCTGATGTTGCTGCTAGGCCTGGAAGAGCCTACAGAATTTTTACAGTAGATAAATATGGAGAAGGCTTTTTTCAAAGCATTATATTATTTGAATCTCCCAACAGTGCTGTGAAGTATACAGAACAGATTATTTCCATTACGTAGATGAGAAAACTGAGTCACACAAAAATTAAATTAATTGACCAAGGCCACATACCCAGTGTGGGGTAAATTCCAGACTGGAGTAAATTCCAGACTGGATTCTAAGTCTTCTAACTCCTAGTTTACTGCTTTTTCTCTTTGTTTATGTTGTGTTGTCTGTGGAGACAAAAGTATAGGCCTGTTCCACTGGCATCAACAACGCTAGAGCCAGAAATAACATTACTATGGTTCTAACCTGCCTTTCCTAAGCTCAATCTCCATCACTTTCCTTTGCAAAAACTCTTGTATTTAGAACATGTGTCAATCCAAGTCTTGATGGGAAACCAATGGCATGCTCAAATAATTTGATATGGGGAGAGTTTAATAAAGGGATAATTGACTGAGGTGTGGGCAAGGTTTAAGGGAACCAACGGAGGATAGTGTCGGATCCCAGAACTGGCAACAGCAAAGGTCTGTTATCACCATTACCACCCTTAGGTGTGAAAGGCAGAACAGGAGCAAAGTCATGAAGTTCCAGAGAGGGTGTCATGGAGAAGCCACCTGGCAGGAGGTGTGGTCTTCATAGGCTGACACACCCTTGCCAACTACAGCTTTACTCTCTTTAGCTTTCAGAACTCCTGCCAGGGGCTTCCAGGGGTTGAAACCACGGGGAGTCAGAGGGCACGGGAACCTATTGATGAGGTCTATAAAAGGTCAGCTTTCTAGAGCAAGATCACATTAGAAAAGGTGGAAAGGGAAATGGAGAGGTGAACAAGTGGCATCCAGCACAGACATAGCAGAGGCGAGGTGTGGTTTCTAATCTGTTTTGTTTTACCCATCTTTCTCACTCACACACAGCTCTGAAACCACACACACACACACACACACACACACACACACACACACACACACACACACACACACACACACACACACACACACACACACACACACACACACACACTCTCTTTTCTCCTTTTCCCTTGCTATTTCCTTTTATATTTTGGAAATCTGACCACTCAAGTCATTGCCCGGGGTTTTCGGCCAGGAGTCCACTCCAAGCCAGGGAGCCAGATCTACTTTGTCTCAGTCTCTTGATCATTGTTAAGTCCTGAACTGAACTTGAAGACGTATGCCTGCCAAGGTGGAGGATGAGTTGTGAAGGAAGCATGTACATGATCCTGTGGTGTCCCAAACCCTGCCCTTTTCAGGACCTTCCTGGTATAGTCAGAGCTCTCATTGGGATCATTTTGAGGAATAAATCTTAGAGATGCAGGCTAAAGTTCTTCATAACTTTTGATTGGATGAGCCAGTGACTCTGTTGTACAGCTGCAATCAATGCAGTCTCTTCCATACTAGGCAGAGAGGACTAAGGTGGGCCAGGCCAGATGTGGCAGATGATTGCATCATAGCAGCCAAAAGAGTGCTCTTAGAGACCGACTAAAAAAAATTTTGTTTTGGCTCTTGATGTAATCAGAGCATCTAAAAGTTTATTTTGGTGGAGAAACAAGTCCTCGGTTTGTTTTGCTAATGAACGAAGTTTGCTTTGGTTTCCATTTTTAAAATAAAAATCATAGGCATGTGAATTATATTTGTAACCTTATTCAGTGATATTTTCCCTCTCTGACCCTTGTTGGGAAAGCCAATTTTATCGTAAGGCAGAAGAGTGGCAGTTTAAAAGGGATGAGAGGTTAGTAGTGTTGATTTTATATCATGAAGATTAATATCACAAAATCTGATATTGTAACTAATACCTATGTGCCCATTAAAGTCAACCAAAATTTTATATTCAGGTGATATTGAAGTTATGTTTCTTAGGACAGAGGTCTCAAATCCACAGCGGGCGGGAAGGATGTTTCTAGTGAATCATTTGATGTGGTTCATTGTGTGTGTCCCTCTCCTCTACCTCACAAATTCCCACCAGAGCTCTGCATACTGCTTCTAGCTAATTGTCCATCCACTGGGAGGCTACCCACCCATATCAGTCTCTGTCAGGAACTTTGCCCAATCACTTCTAAATACTTTTTTAGTTCTCCTGCCACAGGCAATAAGGAGTTTGGTTATTTTATCCTAGAATACACAGAGAAGTACAGACAGGACTCCAAGTGGGTGTTAGGTAGAAGTACAAAACCTTCCACAATAGGGCAACATTTTGCAGAAAGGGAGATTTTCTAGACAAAGAAGGAAGTTGATTTTTCTGGAAACTGAACGTCTTGCTTTTCATCTTCCTCTTTGCCTTGCCTTTTAACTTCTTTTCTCTTGGCTGAACTTTTAGAGAGTTGGGAGGAAGTTTTGAGTAAGTTTCTAATGTGTCAATTGGCAAAGCTAAAGCGCTTCACAGAATAATGGTTAGGCTTTAGTCTCATGACATCTGGCAGGGGAAGTCACGAATGTCAGGTCAGAGATAGGCAAAGTCATAAAGTAGGAAGTTTCTTCCTCTTCCCTGTTCTCCCTCTTCCCCCTTATTACTAAGGCTAGCTTCTCAGGATACATCCTTATAACCCTGTTATTTCTAACCAGCAGTATCTCATGGTTATAGCCTTTGCATTTTTGAACCCATCGAAACAACCAACCTACTTGACTTCAATTCCCTCAGGATCCAGCTGGAGGAAGCTAGCTAGCTCTTAAAGATCACAGCAGAGAACTAAGGGGTTAACAGGTAACTAATTCCAGGTAACATATTTGTGTTTAAATTGGGACTTCTTGGAAGTATCACTCAAATAAACAGAATAGTATAGTAAGACCCAATAGTAAGGATTTGGAGACCTTTAGCATGTGACTGGGAAATTGTGTTTTGGTTAGACAAGGCCTTTTGGAAGCTTCAACTCTCACCATTTTGACCTCAATTATGCCTCTTTTGCATGGGGGTGAACCTTACAGTTTTACCACAGGACTGATTGGGAGCTGGGGTCAGAACATCCAGACCTCAGACTTAAACATGGGTGACGTTTGTAGTTGTTTAGTTTTGTTTGTTTCGTTTCTCACACATATAATCCAGACGGCACTCAGTAAGATCCAAGATTAGTGGCACTGTTGCTTGATGACTAATGCAATTAAATAAGTCTTGGGGCTGGCACAGCACCACAATAACAAATCCCATAATGTCAAATGCTTTTGCCAGATGGATTGCTCAAACCTTTGGAAGCATTCTCAAGTACACATACTTAATCACTGCAGGATGAGTTCGTGGAAAAAACACATGGTACTTTTGTGGGCGGACGGTTCCTGTCACTTCTGTTGGGCAGTCGATCCCATTGGTCAGGTTCTATAGCCAATATTGCTCTGATTTCCTCTCCAGTGGGCTAGGAGTGTTTAAGTACTGGAAATATGATGAAGTTAGGAGATCTAATAGTTTTGTTACAAATATCTTAGATTTTTCTAGAACAGGCCTGATTTCAAATATTCTGTTCCACTGCCTTTTAAAATACACTCTGTATTCATTAAACTGGGTCCCAATTTTTACTTTAAATGTAAATTACAACATTTCCTCTATTCCTTTTATTTAAAAACACAACTTACTTGCCCAAGAGGGATGTATGTACTGAAAAGTAAGTTAATCGATTGGTTCAAGATGGCGGAGCAATCACAACTAACTGCTAAACAATCATCGACAAGAAGACACTGGAACTGACCAAAAAAGATACCCCCCATCAAAGACAAAGGAGAAGCCACAATGAGATGGTAGGAGGGGCGCCGTCACAATAAAATCAAATCCCATAACTGCTGGGTGGGTGATTCACAAACTGGAGAACAATTATACCACAGAAGTCCACTCACTGGAGTGAAGGGTCTGAGCCCCATGTCAGGCTTCCCGACCTGGGGGTCAGCAACGGGAGGAGGAATTCCTAGAAAATCAGACTTTGAAGGCTAGTGGGATTTGACTGCAGGACTTCGACAGGACTGGGGGAACAGAGACTCCACTCTTGGAGGGCACACACAAAGTAGTGTGTGCATGAGGACCCAGGGGAAGGAGCAGTGACACCATAGAAGAGTGAACCAGACCTACCTGCTAGTGTTGGAGAGTCACCTGTGGAGGCCGGGCGGTGGCTGTGTCTCACAGTGAGGACAAGGACACCGGCAGCAGAAGTTCTGGGAAGTGCTCCTTGGCGTGAGCCCTCCCGGAGTCTGCCATTAGCCCCACCAAAGAGCCCAGGTAGGCTCCAGTGCTGGGTCGCCTCAGGCCAAAAAACCAACAGGGAGGGCACCCAGCCCCACACATCAGCAGACAAGTGGATTAAAGTTTTACTGAGCTCTGCCCACCAGAGCAACAGCAAGCTCTACCCACCACCAGTCCCTCCCATCAGGAAGCTTGCACAAGCCTCTTAGATAGCCTCATCCATCAGAGGGCAGACAGCAGAAGCAAGAAGAACTACAATCCTGCAGCCTGTGGAACAAAAACCACATTCACAGAAAGATAGACAAAATGAAAAGGCAGAGGGATACCTGCCCTGAAAAAGATCTATCTAGACTAGATACAAGGAATAAAGGGGAAGACTGGGTCACAGGTTATTCAAACCCAGTGATGGTGGCCATGATAATCACTGAAAAAATCTAGTTACATTGAATTGAGAGAATACTGATGCCACTGATAGAAGATTTTAGAAGGGCCTCTATTTGGGAAAGGAGATGAATTGAGTTTTGAATTCTGGAGTGTGAGTTGATGAAGGGAAATTCAAATGAAAATATCACTTACGTAATCAAAGAGGTACACGGATATCAGGTTAGAGGTCATAAAAAGAATCACCTGTATCAGCTCGGTGCTTTGTGACCGCCTGGAGGGGTGGGATGGGGAGGGTGGAAGGGAGGGAGATGCATGAGGGAAGGGATGTGGGAACAGATGTATATGTATGACTGATTCACTTTGTTATAAAGCAGAAACTAATAAAAAAATGTTAAAAAAAAAAGAATCACCTGCAAGGATGTGATACTGAAACCATGGTAATGGCTTACCACTCATAGGAAGAGAGCCCACAGCGAGCGAAGAGCTGAGGCCCAAGGCAAAGCTTTACTGCTATTATCCCTTACATCTGAGGACCAGTTACGTTCCACACAGAAGGTTTGCCCAGGACTGAGAGATGTTAGAATGACAGAGCTGTGTACATAATCCTACCATACTTGATCAAACGGCATTTTATTATTAAAACTCTAGGAGAGACCTGTTTTTAAAACGTATTGACTTCTGCTAAATTAAAAAATAAGTTTTCAAAATTAATGGGATAGGTTTCAACCTTCCAGCCTGAATCCCTATGTAAACAAGCCAGAAACATGAAATGTGGCATAATTTATGTCTTTCACCATCTCTGTTTCTAACCCGACACAGATTATCACACAACATCCTTGCTAAATTGCATGGTTGTTATTATCCTGATTCTTCCATGAGAAAACCAAAAGACCACAGAAACTTGGTAGCTTGATCCAGATCAAATAGTAATGGGCAAGAATAAGACCGTTATCAGGGTTTTCTGATTCCAAACGTTGTTGCTTTTTCTGCTATGGGATAAGTCATGTTCAACAGCAATGCAGGAAAGGTGGGACCTCTTCCAGAAAGCCAGATGAACAAATTCCTGTAACGCTTGGTCTCTGGGAAGAATTTTCAAGGGATCAAGGGAAGCGTACTGTTAACTTCTCTCCACGTCCTGTATCCCACAGTGCACATGCACATACAAACAAACATACCCAAGCCTCCCAAAAGGCCTGTCAAGGTTAGGAATTGAACTATAATCCACTGCAGGTACACAGGTGTGGGAAACTTGGAGAATACTTATGCTGCTACATATACATACTTAATAAATGTAAGTGCTTCTCTACTTACAAACTTTCAATTCACATCCATCTGTACAGATGAACAAAGCAACTTTTCAGAGCCACACCCTACCATCCTGCTCTTCACCAACAGACGGCACCATGGTGGCACCCAGATATTTTAGCCTCGACTAAAGTTTGTTAGTCTGCGGCTGAAATCATAAGCTCAGGCAGATAAAGTAAATGAATGAAGTGAGACCGGTAAAAGACAACAGGAAAATAAAACTTGTAGCAGACCAAGTAGTGCATGCCCTATCGGAAGAGGGCAGCCAAACCTCAGCTCTAGACAACTGTTATCATGAGGGGTTGAGGGCTCACTGGTGCAAGATATTCTGATTTTTCAAGATAGAAAAAATTCTGATTTTTATGTGAAGTCTCCTGGTTTTAAATATTGCAGCTAATTCACATTTTGGAAAAGCTCCGTGCAGACTAAACACACCCAGATCTGCACGCCAGATCATGTTTGTGTATTCTGAGTTAGTTTGTTAACATTATTAACTCCATTATGTCCAAAAAGTACAAAGCTTTTGGAGAATGATGAAAGTGGTAAGAAAGGGGCCAAGAAAGTCCAAAATTCTGAACTAATTTCATCAATATGTACAGTTCTTTGAAGAAAACTAACTTTACATGGATATGGATACATTAACCAATTTAAAAGTAATGCTTTGGACTCATGAACAAATGGACTTATAAAAAGCTTTTAGGAACTTCATGTGTTCATTAAAACAGAAGCATCAAAAACAAACATTTATATTGTGAACCTTGTTTAGAAAGGGATTCTTCCAACATGTTTATAAAAGGAATACTGCTCTGTAACATCAGGGAGATTGAAAGCCTCTGGGATTAAAAAAATTACATCAAGCATGAGTTTTGAAGGCAAGGCTAGTTGAGAACAAACAACTTGACCAATAAATAAGAAAGGGCCTGCAGGAAAGACACTGAAGTACAGTGAAAAATCACCATGAGATTTGGAATCAGAAGACCTGGAGTTTTAGTCTTAGCTCTGTTGCTAATACATATCCATACCTGACCTTGAATAAGTCTTTCAACATTTATGTAGTTCAGTTTCATTTTCTATAGGGTAGAAGTTAATAATTACTTTCATTACAAGCTTGTATTCCTTATAATAATGTAATATAGTTTATACATAGTAAAACTTAAATAAGTTATAAAGCAGTACTATTAAAATGATAAAGATAGAGGGCAGACAGCAGAAGCAAGAAGAACTACAATCGTGCAGCCTGTGGAACAAAAACCACATTCACAGAAACATAGACAAGATGAAAAGCAGAGAGCTATGTACCAGATGAAGGAACAAGATAAACCTCCAGAAAAACAACTAAATGAAGTGGAGATAGGCAACCTTCCAGAAAAAGAATTCAGAATAATGATAGTGAAGATGATCCAGGACCTCGGAAAAAGAATGGAGGCAAAGATCGAGAAGATGCAAGAAATGTTTAATAAAGACCTGGAAGAATTAAACAACAAACAAACAGAGATGAACAATACAATAACTGAAATGAAAACTCACTAGAAGGAATCAATAGCAGAATAACTGAGGCAGAAGAATGGATAAGTGACCTGGAAGAATGGTGGAATTCACTGCTGCAGAACAGAATAAAGAAAAAAGAATGAAAAGAAATGAAGACAGCCTAACAGACCTCTGGGACAACATTAAACGCAAGAATATTCGCATTATAGGGGTGCCAAAAGCAGAAGAGAGAGAGAAAGGACCAGAGAAAAAAAATTTTTTTACATCTTTATAGGAGTATAATTGCTTTACAAATAGCAAGTTAGTTTCTGCTTTATAACAAAGTGAATCAGTTATACATATACATATGTTCCCATATCGCTTCCCTCTTGTGTCTCCCTCCCTCCCACCCTCCCTATCCCACCCCTCTAGGTGGTCACAAAGCACCAAGCTGATCTCCCTGTGCTATGCGGCTGCTTCCCACTAGCTATCTACCTTACGTTTGGTAGTGTATGTGTGCCCATGCCACTCTCTCGCTTTGTCACAGCTTATCCTTCCCCCTCCCCATATCCTCAAGTCCATTCTCTAGTAGGTCTGTGTCTTTATTCCTGTCTTACCCCTAGGTTCTTCATGACATTTTTTCCTTAAATTCCATATATATGTGTTAACATACGGTATTTGTCTTTCTCTTTCTGACTTACTTCACTCTGTATGACAGACTCTAGGTCCATCCACCTCATTACAAATAGCTCAATTTCATTTCTTTTTATGGCTGAGTAATATTCCATTGTATATATGTGCCACATCTTCTTTACCCATTCATCCGATGATGGACACTTAGGTTGTTTCCATCTCCGGGCTATTGTAAATAGAGCTGCAATGAACATTTTGGTACATAACTCTTTGAATTATGGTTTTCTCAGGGTATATGCCCAGTAGTGGGATTGCTGGGTCATATGGTAGTTCTATTTGTAGTTTTTTAAGGAACCTCCATACTGTTGTCCATAGTGGCTGTACCAATTCACATTCCCACCAGCAGTGCAAGAGTGTTCCCTTTTCTCCACACCCTCTCCAGTATTTATTGTTTCTAGATTTTTTGATGATGGCCATTCTGACTGGTGTGAGATGATATCTCATTGTAGTTTTGATTTGCATTTCTCTAATGATTAATGATGTTGAGCATTCTTTCATGTGTTTGTTGGCAGTCTGTGTATCTTCTTTGGAGAAATGTCTATTTAGGTCTTCTGCCCATTTTTGGAATGGGTTGTTTGTTTTTTTGTTATTGAGCTGCATGAGCTGCTTATAAATTTTGGAGATTAATCCTTTGTCAGTTGCTTCATTTGCAAATACTTTCTCCCATTCTGAGGGTTGTCTTTGCGTCTTGTTTATGGTTTCCTTTGCTGTGCAAAAGCTTTTTAAGTTTCATTAGGTCCCATTTGTTTATTTTTGTTTTTATTTCCATTTTTCTAGGAGGTGGGTCAAAAAGGATCTTGCTGTGATTTATGTCATAGAGTGTTCTGCCTATGTTTTCCTCTAAGAGTTTGATAGTTTCCGGCCTTACATTTAGCTCTTGAATCCATTTTGAGCTTATTTTTGTGTATGGTGTTAGGGAGTGATCTAATCTCATACTGTTACATGTACCTGTCCAGTTTTCCCAGCACCACTTATTGAAGAGGCTGTCCTTTCTCCACTGTACATTCCTGCCCCCTTTATCAAAGATAAGGTGACCATATGTGCATGGGTTTATCTCTGGGCTTTCTATCCTGTTCCATTGATCTTTCTGTTTTTGTGCCAGTACCATACTGTCTTGATTACTGTAGCTTTGTAGTATAGTCTGAAGTCAGGGAGCCTGATTCCTCCAGCTCTGTTTTTTGTTCTCAAGATTGTTTTGGCTATTTGGGGTTCTTTTGTGTTTCCATACAAATTGTGAAATTTTTTGTTCTAGTTCTGTGAAAAATGCCATTGGCAGTTTGATAGGGATTGCACTGAATCTGTAGATTGCTTTGGGTAGTAGAGTATGCTGCCTACAAGAAGTCCATTTCACATATGAAAACACAAATATATTAGAAATAAAGAGATGAAACAAGATATATCATGCGAATACTACAAATAAATAGATAAGAAAAAAATTTAACTTGGAGTTTCTATACTAATATCAGGCAAAACAGATTTCATGGCAAAGAGTATTAACAGAGATTAAAAGGTGATTTCATAATGATAAAGGTTAATTACTCAAGAGAACATAATCCTAAATGTGAATGCAACTAATAATAGATCTTCCAAATACATGGAACAAAAATGACAGAACTGCAAGAAGAAATAATCTACAATTGTAATTGGAGGGTTGACCACCCCTTTGTCAATAACTAATCAAATAAGTTGACATAAAATCAGTAAGGATATAGAAAATTTAAACAACTCTATTAACCAGATAGACCTAATTGACATTTCTAGAACACGCCACTGAACAAGAGCAGAATGAACACTCATTCTTCTCAAGTGCACAATGAATACTCATTCTTCTCAAGTGCACACAACATTTACCAAGCTAGACCATATCCTAGATGCATAAAAGAAGTCTCAACTGGACCTGGAAGGTATTATGCTTAGTGAAATAAATCAGACAGAGAAAGACAAATACTATATGTTATTACTTATATGTGGAATCTAAAAGAAACAAACAAATGAATATAACAAAACAGAAACAGACTCATAGATACAGAGAAGAAACTTGTGGTTACCAATGGGGAGAGGGGTTGGGAAGGGCAAGATACAAGTAGGGGATTAAGAGATACAAACTACTATGTAAAAAATAAATAAGGGCTTCCCTGGTGGCGCAGTGGTTGAGAGTCCGCCTGCCGATGCAGGGGAAACGGGTTCGTGCCCCAGTCCAGGAAGATCCCACATGTTGCGGAGCGGCTAGGCCCGTGAGCCACGGCTGCTGTTTGAGCCACAACAGTGAGAGGCCCACGTACCGCAAAAAAAAAAAAAAAAAAAAATTAAACTTCTGTTCTTTGAAGGATACCTTAAAGAAGATAAAAGAGGCAAGCAACAAACTAAGAGAAAAAATTGTAAAACGCATCTCTGAAAAATGACTTGTATTCAGAATATACAAAAAACCCTTACAACTGAGTAATTTAAAAGAACAGCAAAAAACTTTAGTTCACCAAAGAGATATGGTTAGAAAATAAGCACTTAAAAAGATGCTCAGGGCTCGAACAGCAGTTCGAGCTCTGGTCTGGGAAGATCCCACATGCCGTGGAGCAACTAGGCCCGTGCGCCACAACTACTGAGCCTGCACGTCTGGAGCCTGTGCCCGCAACAAGAGAGGCCGCGACAGTGAAAGGCCCGTGCACCGCGATGAAGAGTGGCCCTCGCTTGCCGCAACTAGAGAAAGCCCTCGCACAGAAATGAAGACCCAACACAGCCAAAAAAAAAAAAAAAAAAAAAAGATGCTCAACATCATTAGTCCTTGGGGAAATGCCAACAAACTAAGACCACACTGAGACATTACTACACACCTATTGGAATAGGTAAAAAATTTTAAACTGATAATACCAAGTGCTGATGAGGCTGTAGAACAAATGAAACTTCTGTACATTCCTAGTAAGAAAACAAATGTACAGTCAACTTAGAAAACAGTTCGGCAGTTTTTTAGAAAGTTAGATATACCATTTGACCTAGCAATCCCATTCTAGGTATTTATCCAAGAGAAATGAGAAAGTATATATTCCAGAAAGACATGTATGCAACTATTTACAGCTGCTTTACCCATAGTTTCCAAAAACAGAAGTTTTTCAAATGTCCATCAACAGACAAATGGCTAAACAATTGTGGTTCATTCATACACTGGAATACTGCTCAGCAATAAAAAGAAACAAACTACTGATATACCCAACATGGATGAATCTCAAATGCATATTACTAGGTGAAAGAAATTAATCTGAAAAGGCTACATATTGCATACTTCCAACTATGTGACATCTGGGAAAGGCAAATCAGATCCATGGTTCCAAGAACTGGAGATGGAGGCAGGGGATTGACTACAGAGGCACAAGGGAAATTTTGGGAATGATAGAAATATCATTATTTGATTGTGGTGGTGGTTATAGGACTACATACATTTGTCAAAACTTATTGAACTGTAGTACACCTAAAAGGGTGAATGTTACCATTTGTAAATTATATCAAAATAACCTGACTTTTATGGAGGGAAGAAGATAAAAGGAGAATGGTTAGTACATGGAATGATAGGTACAGAATAGGGAGTCGTGCAGGCACACGAAGACTCACAGGATCTGTATCACGGAAACTATGCTTTGATTACCTCTCATCTTATATTTGAACAAGTCCAGAGCTCCTATTAAACTAGATCCCCCATTCAAACCCAACCACAATAACTTAAATCCCACTCTTGGAAATAATATCCTGAATCATACTGTCTGCTGATACCTGGCCTTTCTCACTCGTTTCAGGAAATGAAATAACTAAAAGTCTATGTCAGAGTGAAATCCTTGAAAACAAAAGCATGTTCTATGTACCTAAAATCAAACAAAACCACACCACAAAGGGAGACCTCCAGGAACTCAAAAGATGAGGTAAAATGTAAAACACTGACAAGACTCACTGGAGCTAAAGTGAAATGACTGATGCTCATGTAGTACATCTCTGGTGAGGATGTAAAATGGTAAAACAGTGGTACTGCTTGGTTCTGTTTATTGGTTCTGCAATTCCTTCACAGGGAATCTAATCAGTAGTGACAGAAAGCAGATCACTGGTTGCCTGGGGCTGGGTGTATAGTGGGGCATCCAACGGGGCATAAGGGAACTTTGGGGGATGCTGAAATATTCTTGATTGTAGTGGTGGTCACATGGGTGAATACATTTGTCAAAACTCGTTAAACCTTACACTTAACATGGATGTCTTTAATTATATACAAATTATATCACAATAGCATAGTGTTCTTTAAAAAAGATTTTTAGTGGCTTCTATCTCCAGCAGTACAATGGACTAGATATACTTTTTAATTCTATCCACGAAAGCAAATAAAAATATGGGTTAATATTTAATGCTTACATTAAAATTTATACATTAATGTAAATTAAACATAATTATAAGTTATAAACATAAATTAAAATTTATGATTATGAAATTTTTACTCACAGCTAAGTCTCATGATAGATTATCATTGCTTTTAAAATCATTGTACTTAAAAATGGCTTTTTTTTTTTGGCTTAGGTTTGTGGAAATATGAGAACAAGTAAAGGTTATTTACTCAGAGATCACTATAGCAAGAGAGTCAGACACCATCACTTTTTTTCAGCAGAAACTCAAAGGCAGGCAGTGGAGTAGGAAAGCTTCACAGTGGAACAAAGGGGAGGCTTCAGGTGTGCCCTGAATAGAGACTCTAGGTCTGGGAAAGCTGTAAGTGGACTAACTAGAAGCATGGCATCCATGTGATTGGTTAGCGGTACGTATTCGGCTTTCTCTGGTTAGTCGTAAGTTGGAAGCAGGAATAAAAATTAGGAAAGCTGTCAGTCATTCATCAGATCCTGGCTGTTTGAGGCTGATTGTTACAGGGATTATTGTTTGACTTCCTGGACCATTTTCTAGAGATGGTAGTCTGACTTCCTACAAGTTTGACTTACAGATAACACAGCCTGGCTTCCTGGGCCAGTTACTGTAGGTAATGGACTGGTTTTCTGGTCTGATTGCTATAGACTGTGGGTCACAGTTCCATTTTTATATATGGTCTGGCCATTGTCCATTTGTATGTTAAATTTCTCAGGTTTCTATAACCTGATCCTTAATTTAAGCCCCAAATCATCATCAAATAGCTAAATCTCTTCTCAGGTATTCTATCACTTTAATCTTCATAATGAAAACTACTAGGAATCTTTTAATCTCTCTTTTTTAATTATGTATCCATGTATGTATGTATGTAGTTATTTAAATTGAGATAGAATTGTCATACAACATTGTGGAAGCTTAAGGTGCACACATGTTGATTTGATACATTTATATATTGCTATACGGTTACCACCTTAGCATTAGCTAACACCTCTATCATCACATAATTATTACTTTCTTTTTTGTGGTGAGAACAATTAAAATTTAGTTTCTTAGCAACTTTGAAGTTTATAATACAGTATTGTTGTCTAAACTCACAATGCTGTGGATTAGATCTCCAGGACTTTTTCATCTACTAGCTGCGAGTTTGTACCGTCACACATCTCTCCATTTCCCCCACCCCCCAGGCCCTGGTAATCACCATTCTACTGTCTGTTTTTATAAGTCTGGGTTTTTAATATTCCATATATAAGTGACAGAACACAGTATTTGTAGTCTAAACTTGCCATCTAAGCTGGGCACACTTGTGATCTTGCAATTAACATTCCCTGTCCCCCTAGAGATGCCTTTTTCCTCTTTCCTGTATTGGATCTCTTTCTTCCTACAGTCCATGCTCTCCTCTCTCAGTTCATTTCTCTATTGCCATGATACACATTAACTTCTTGAGAAAAATCACATGGGAGGTAAATATGGGAGACTTAGAACATCCAAAACTCTTTTTAGTCTGACCTCACATATAAAGTGATAGCTTGGAAAGGTTGAAATTCTCTATTCGAAAATACATTTTTTTCAAAAGATTTCCTTCAGAATTTTAAGGCTCCATTGCCTTTTCACTTTCAAATGTTGCTGTAATTCTGATTCCCCATTCTTTACATGCAACCTCGTTAGTTCCTCTCTGGAAATTCAGGGGATCTCTTGCTGCCCCTAACATTCTAAAATTTCACATTGATGCATCTTAATGTGGAAGCCTTTTGATCTGGTGCTGGCAAATTATCTTGAATTACTTGGTTGTTTAATTCCTCCCCTTTATATTCTTTGTCCTATTTCTAGAACCCCTTCCTTTAGGGGTTATTTGATTTCAGGGACTAGTTCTTTAATTTTCTTATAGTTGTCTCTCCTCTTTTTTTCATCTCTTTGACTTTTTTTCCCATTTTCCATTAGATTTCCTCAAACTAATCTTCCAACCATTTAATTGTTTCATTTGTGCTATTCAAACAATCACCTGTTTTTAACCCTATCTTCACATCCAGATATTCCTGATACTGACAATTCAGAAACATTTGGGGGGCGGGGCGGGGTGTGCAACATAAATCAGGTTGATTCTTGGTCTTCCACAAAGCCAGTTAAGGAATTAACCTTCTCATTCTACCAAGAGTCAGTTTCTGCTCTTTTATTTGCTTTCCAGTTTTCAAAAGTTCTTTACTCTTACCTCCAGTCCTTGTGGTTTTAAGCCTTAACAAAAATATTTTTGCTAGCATTTTATTGGGGTTTTGGGAGAGAGTAAAAGTAAATATATGTGTTTAAACTTCCTTCTTTACCAGAAGGTACTGACCAAGACAACCTTAGCATTCCCCTCAGCTCGACTAAACTTTACACAGACTTCTTCCTGACCCTTGGCCCCTGACCTCCCTCTGCTTGAGCATTTACTTTAGAAAATTTGGCATCACAAATTCTTTCTCTCCCACTGAGACATAAATCTTCTCCTAGCTGCTTGCCACACCCAGGAACATCTTCTCTAGGACCTGGGAGCCACTCCTCTGATATGTAATCTTCAAGGACAGTGTCCCCATATCCCACTCTTTGTGGGAGGGTAGGAGCCTAACAGCAGACACAGATGATCAACCTCCCCACTAACATCCTCCAATATTTGTTCACTAGCTCACCTTAGTGTTCAAAAATTCTCCCCACCTTTTGTTTCAGCAGAGTTGAGTTCAATCTCTCTCCCCAATTGCAATAGTCTTGAACAAAGTCTTCCTGGACTCTTTGACTCTGGTACACTTTTTCTTTACAGTATGGATGCATTTTTATTTTTAAAAATTATTTGGATTGGGCTTCCCTGGTGGCGCAGTGGTTGAGCGTCCACCTGTGGATGCAGGGGACACGGGTTCATGCCCCGGTCTGGGAAGATCCCACATGCCACGGAGCGGCTAGGCCCGTGAGCCATGGCCACTGAGCCTGCGCATCCGGAGCCTGTGCTCCGCAACGGGAGAGGCCACAACAGTGAGAGGCCCGCGTACCACAAAAAAAAAAAAAAAAAAAAAAATTTGGATCAGTAACTGATAAAAGCAAATATTGTATCTGGAAACATATCAGATTTTTAAAACATTGTCCAACTCAGTAAACATTTCTTGAGCACTTGTATATTGTGTTTGTATTATGCCAGGCATTGAAGATACCACAAAAAAAGTAATAAATTCAGGAAGTGGGCAACACATCCAAAAGAATGCATTATAGATATCAAGTTTGATTTGCTTACTTATAACTGAGACAAAGACTAGCTTTGTGATCTCAGGCAAATTCATTCTCTTCTCTACATCTCTTATTCTGAAAAATAACAGTATTGCACTACATGGTTTATAAATTTCCTGTTTGACTCTCAGATTCTGCGACAAGTTTGAAGTAATGCAACAACTTGTTTTTGGCAATAAAGTTACTAAAATATTTTTAAATTTTTACTTTAGTCAGAATGTACTTAAATATGTTAGTAGTTTGTTTCAGTGGTAGGACTGTTTAGGAATAATACAGGATTCAACTAAGCATAGCTGAGTTCTCTGAGAGGTACTCACAAATCAATATTTGAGCCTTATCTGAAATCTTAGCGATTTTTTCTCTTTACAGGACATAGTTTCAAGGTCCAAAAAGTATCTCTGGAGAGTATTACATTTTGGAGCTTGCTCAAAGTTCTTCTATAAATACTCCAGCAAAGGAAAGAAAACAAGCCATCAGCAATCACTCTGACAGGGATTTATCGAGCAGCCCAGAGTGTTGGACTGCAGTCCAAACTGCTGGCTTGGTTATAAAGGCAGCAGAGTCATCATTCAAATGGATTTAAGTGCCCATTGTGTGTAAAGACCTTCCTTGCTTCTCAGGGCTAACAAGTTAAGATGTATAACAGAAGCCTCTTAGCCTTAGGGGGTGCTTGGCACAGCAAAATTCAAAGGCAGTAAAGATAACTACACCCCAACTGCTGGCTGAGTTCAGCTCAGTAGTCTGTAGTGAGGCTGTGGAGAACCCATCGAAATCTGTTGTCGCGTAGAGTTGAGTTGGATTCCTGGTCTATTGCCATCTACTAGTTGTGTGATTGTGGGCAGGTTAACTTAACCTCTTTGAGCCACATAGAGTTGTTGAAAGAATTAAATGAAATAAACTATGTGACATGCTTAGCACATTCACTGGCATATAAATTGTGCTTAATAAGTATTAGCTGAATTTATTAATAGTAAGAGTTAAAGGTAGAGGTAGCAATGGTAGAAATTTGGTCCACCTTATATACATTGTAGCGAATCAGAATATGCCCCCTCAAAGTATGCCACTTTGGCATAAATATTATTTTGAGCTGAAGATACTTCAGACACAGCAATGCAAGAAGAGCTGTGACCTTTCTATCTAAAAGCAGGATCTAAAATTTCTTGTGAGAAAAGTGCCCTCCCTGTACCAGGAAGGGCAGGATGACTCTTAATCACCAGAGAGTCTTAGCCCAGAGATGTAATGTACATAACAAATCTTACTAAAACAGCCCTTATCTTCCATTACTTCCCCCCACATACTTACCTTCCCACAGCTGGCCACTTCTAGGAGTCTGAACCCCTTTTTCTTTATCTTGTCACTTCTCCACACATCTATTATTCTTTCTGAAGGTGCTATATAAGCCCCAAGTTGTAAGCACCCCTTTGAGTTATGCATCACTGAGCAACTCCTGAGTGTATTTGCACTGCACAAGTTTATAAACTGTTTTTCTCTTGTTAGTCTGACTTTTGTCCATTTAATTTCCAGAGCCCCAGTCCCAGAACCTAAGAGGGTAGAGAAAGACAGGGTTTTTTCCTCCTGTTTTTTTACAGTTTGTGCGTATGTAAGTTTGTGATAACTGTGTTTATCCAGAGAGACACTGATCTTATCTATTGATTTAGGAAGGCTTTATAGAGGAGGTAAAAAAAATCACAGAATGATGGCTTACTAGAATAGAAGGAACTGAGGAATTTCAGTGTATCCTCAAGCAAGAAAGAGATGAAGCAGAAGATGCTTCACAGGTTGGAGGAACTACAGAGTCATTATGATTGTGGCAGCAAGGGCCAGGAGGAGAGTGGGGGGAGATCAGGTCTGAGGCCAAGGAAAAGTTTTTGAATTTCACCTCAGTGGAAGTGGAAGTCCCCTGAGGGTTTGAGCAGCAAAGTGACCTGCTCTGAATGCAAGGGAAATGGAGCTGCTCCTGTGCAGTCAAAGCTGGCTGATGGGAGTTTTGACTGGATGGTTTACATTGACACAAATAAGTAGGGCTAGAGAAGAAGTATTGAGAGAGCCCATTTTTCTCTAGATAGCTTATTTTGCTTTAAAACCTTGCTCTGCAATTGGCTGAGGGACTTATCTGTCATAAACTCAACCTCTGGCCTTAGTGTGGCTCCACTAGATGCTACAGGCTAGGCCCCTAGATGAGGTCTGAGACAGGTGGACAGTGGCCTTGTGTCAGTATCCTGCCCCCTCTCTCCATGTGGCAGAAGCAGGTGGAAAGGGAGGGATTGTTCCCTGCGAGAGAGGGTTGAACTGGTGAGTGTGAGAGGCAGCGTTGGAAGCAACTGGACAAGTCAGAAGAGGCCTCGGCATAGGGAACAGGTTGTGTCAGTATCATTTCAACTACAGTTCTATTTCATTGCCAAATGCCAGTTCTTGGCGGTCATAAAATGTTAGAGCTGGAACAAAATAGTTTAGAGAATTTCAAGTCCTACAAATGATCAAACTGTGCTGAGGAACCCTGGGATTCCACAAAGGTGATTCACCTGGATTGTTTCTGGGACAATCCAGAAAGGGGTTGTGAGGGAAAAACAGTGGGTGGAGAGGAGTCTCCTCCCTCTTTACCCTACTGCTTCCATCTATGTTAGATTGGATATTTATCTAAGATTTTGCTTGAAGGAAGAGTTTTGCAGCTAAAAAAAAAAGTTTGAAAATCAAAATCAAATTCATCTTAACCACCTCATTGTAGGGATGAAGAAAAAGGTTCAGATAGTAATTACAAATGTTCTGGACAACTGCATCTCAAACCAGACCTCTCAATCACTTACTGCCTAGCAGCAATGCTATTTAATGAGCAGTTACTATGTGCCAGCCACTTGACTAAATTTTTTATAAACTTTATCTCATGAATCCACCAATAACCATATTAAGTAGGTATTAAGGGTCTTATTGATGAGAAAATTGAGATTCAGTGAGGTTAAGTAATTTTTAAATGCCTCACAGCTGAGTGCCAAAGCCAAGATTTGAACCCAGGCTAATCCATCTGACAACTAGGCCATAACTCCTAAGTTCTATCTTATCCTCAAACAAACAAACAAACCTGTCAGCCAAGGAAATTCTCATTGCCATCCAAAGAAATGTGTGAAAATGTTTAGAACAGCCATAAAAGCTAATATTATAATATTTATAGAGCTTTTAATATTTTAACACATTTTTCCTGCAGTGCTCACTATAAGCAGAGTACTCTTCTAGGTGATTTACAAATATTAACTCATATAATACTTCCAATAGCTCTAACCGGTAGTTACAATCAATATTCCCAATTTGCAGATGAGGAAAACTGAGGCACAGAAAAATTAACTAATTTACCCCTTACTGGTAGAGGAGAGATGTAACCTATCAAATGCTACACACAGAAGAATTCATTCAGGAGAGAGACTCCTTTCAAACCTGCACTCTCTTCAATCAGTGCTTCTGAGGGAGAAGAATGTGAGAGATTTTATGAGCCAGAGGTGGATGGGATGGCTTTATTCCTGTCATATCACTTTGGCTAGAAGCCAGTCACATGACCTCAACTAACAGCAAGGGAGGCTGGGAAATGAGCTCTGGTTGTGTGCCCTGGGGGGAAGAGGAGAAAACTGGGTGAACATCTGGCAATCCCTTCTACTATAGAGGAAGACACTTTAAATGATATAAAAGATACTCAACCTACTTGGAGGAAAAAAGCCAATTTCTGTGGTTAATTTTTTTAAAAACTACATATCTAAGAGATTGGTTCAAGATGGTGGAGTAGAAGGACATGCTCTCATTCCCTCTTGCAAGAACACCGGAATCACAACTAACTGCTGAACAATCATTGACAAGAAGACACTGGAACTCACCAAAAAAAGATACCCCACATCCAAGACAAAGGAGAAGCCACAATGAGATGGTAGGAGGGGCGCCATCACAGTAAAATCAAATCCCATAACTGCAGGGTGGGTGACTCACAAACTGGAGAACAATTATACCACAGAAGTCCACTCACTGGAGTGAAGGGTCTGAGCCCCATGTCAGGCTTCCCAATCTGGGGGTTGGTAACGGAAGGAGGAATTCCTAGAAAATCAGACTTTGAAGCCTAGTGGGATTTGATTGCAGGACTTCAACAGGACTGGGGCAAACAGAGACTCCACTCTTGGAGGGCACACACAAAGTAGTGTGTGCATCAGGACCCAGGGGAAGGAGCAGTGACCCCATAGAAGAGTGAACCAGACCTACCTGCTAGTGCTGGAGGGTCTCCTACAGAGGTGGGGCTGTGGCTGTGTCTCACAGTGAGGACAAGGACACTGGCAGCAGAAGTTCTGGGAAGTGCTCCTTGGTGTGAGCCCTCCCGGAGTCTGCCATTAGCCCCACCAAAGAGCCCAAGTAGGCTCCAGTGCTGGGTTGCCTCAGGCCAAAAAACCAACAGGGAGGGCACCCAGCCCTAAGCATCAGCAGACAAGTGGATTAAAGTTTTACTGAGCTTTGCCCACCAGAGCAACAGCCAGCTCTACCCACCACCAGTCCCTCCCATCAGGAAGCTTGCACAACCCTCTTAGATAGCCTCATCCACCAGAGGGCACATAGCAGAAGCAAGAACTACAATCGTGCAGCCTGTGGAACAAAAACCACATTCACAGAAACATAGACAAGATGAAAAGGCAGAGGTCTATGTACCAGATGAAGGAACAAGATAAAACTCCAGAAAAACAACTAAATGAAGTGGAGATAGGCAACTTCCAGAAAAAGAATTCAGAATAATGATAGTGAAGATGATCCAGGACCTCGGAAAAAGAATGGAGGCAAAGATCGAGAAGATGCAAGAAATGTTTAAAAAAGACCTACAAGAATTAAACAACAAACAAACAGAGATGAACAGTACAATAACTGAAATGAAAAATACACTAGAAGGAATCAATAGCAGAATAACTGAGGCAGAAGAACGGATAAGTGACCTGGAAGACAGAATGGTGGGATTCACTGCCAGAGAACAGAATAAAGAAAAAAGAATGAAAAGAAAGGAAGACAGCCTGAGACCTCTGAGACAACATTAAATGCACAAATATTCACATTATAGGGGTCCCGGAAGGAGAAGACAGAGAGAAAGGACCCAAGAAAATATTTGAAGAGATTATACTTGAAAACTTCCCTAACATGGGAAAGGAAATAGCCACCCAAGTCCAGGAGGAACAGAGAGTCCCAGGCAGGATAAACCCAAGGAGAAATGCACTGAGACACATAGTAATCAAATGGAAAAAATTTAAAAACAAAGAAAAATTATTCAAAGCAACAAGGGAAGAATGACAAATAACATACAAGGGAACTCCCGTAAGGTTAACAGCTGATTTCTCAGCAGAAACTCTACAAGCCAGAAGGGAGTGGCATGACATATTTAAAGTGCTGAAAGGGAAGAACCTATATCCAAGATTACTCTACCCAGCAAGGATCTCATTTAGATTCGACAGAGAAATCAAAAGCTTTACAGACAAGCAAAAGCTAAGAGAATTCAGCACCACCAAACCAGCTATAAAACAAATGCTGAATGGATACAAAAACAAGACCCATATATATGCTGTCTACAAGAGACCCACTTCAGACCTAGGGACACATACAGACTGAAAGTGAGGGGATGGAAAAAGATATTCCATGCAAATGGAAATCAAAAGAAAGCTGGAGTAGCAATACTCATATCAGATAAAATAGACTTTAAAATAAAGAATGTTACAAGAGAAAAGGAAGGATACTATATAATGATCAAGGGATCAATCCATGAAGAAGATATAACAATTATAAATATATATGCACCCAACATAGGAGTACCTCAAAACATAAGGCAACTGCTAACAGCTATAAAAGAGGAAATCGACACTAACACAATAATAGTGGGGGATTTTAACAGCTCACTTACAATAATGGACAGATCATCCAAACAGAAAATTAATAAGGAAACAGAAGCTTTAAATGACACAATAAACCAGATAGACTTAATTGATATTTATAGGACATTCCATCCAAAAACAGCAGATTACACTTTCTCCTCAACTGCGCATGGAACATTCTCCAGGATAGATCACATCTTGGGTCACAAATCAAGCCTCAGTAAATTTAAGAAAATTGAAATCATATTAAGCATCTTTTCTGGCCACAATGCTATGTGATCAGAAATAAATTCCAGGGAAATAAACGTAAAAAACACAAACACATGGAGGCTAAACAATACATTACTAAATAACCAGGAGATCACTGAAGAAATCAAAGAGGAAATCAAAAAATACCTAGAGACAAATGACAATGAAAACATGATGATACAAAACCTATGGGATGCAGCAAAAGCAGTTCTAAGAGGGAAGATTATAGCAATACAAGCCTACCTCAAGAAACAAGAAACATCTCAAATAAACAATCTAACTTTACACCTAAAGGAACTAGAGAAAGAAGAACAAACAAAACCCAAAGTTAGCAAAAGGAAAGAAATGATAAAGATCAGAGCAGAAATAAATGAGATAGAAAAAAAGAGAACAATAGCAAAGATCAAGAAAACTAAGAGCTGGTTCTTTGAGAAGATAAACAAAATTGACAAACCATTAGCCAGACTCATCAAGAAAAAGAGGGAGAGGATTCAAATCAATAGAATTAGAAATGAAAAAGGATAAGTAACAACTGACACTGCAGAAATACAAAAGATCATGAGAGATTACTACAAGCAACTCTATGACAATAAAATGGACAACCTGGAAGAAATGGACAAATTCTTAGAAATGCACAGCCTGCCAAGACTGAATCAGGAAGAAATAGAAAATATGAACAGACCAATCACAAGCACTGAAATTGAAACTGTGATTAAAAATCTTCCAACAAACAAAAGTCCAGGACGAGATGGCTTCACAGGTGAATTCCATCAAACAAACAAAAGTCCAGGACGAGATGGCTTCACAGGTGAATTCCATCAAACATTTAGAGAAGAGCTAACACCCATCCTTCTCAAACTCTTCCAAAAAATTGCAGAGGAAGGAATACTCCCAAACTCATTCTATGAGGTCACCATCACCCTGAGACCAAAACCAGACAAAGATACTACAAAAAGAGAAAAGTACAGACCAATATCACTGATGAATATAGATGCAAAAATCCTCAACAAAATACTAGCAAACAGAATCCAACAACACATTAAAAGGATCATACACCATGATCAGGTGGGACTTATCCCACTGATGCAAGGATTCTTCAATATGAGCAAATCAATCAATGTGATATGCCATATTAACAAATTGAAGAATAAAAACCATATGATCATCTCAATAGATGCAGAAAAAGCTTTTGACAAAATTCAGCACCAATTTATGATAATAACTCTCCAGAAGATGGGCAAAGAGGGCACCTACCTCTACATAATAAAGGCCATATACGACAAACCCACAGCAAACATCATTCTCAATGGTGAAAAACTGAAAGCATTTCCTCTAAGATCAGGAACAAGACAAGGATGTCCACTCTCACCACTATTATTCAACATAGTTTTGGCATTCCTAGCAATGGCAATCAGAGAAGAAAAAGAAATAAAAGCAATACAAATTGGAAAAGAAGAAGTAAAGCTGTCACTGTTTGCAGATGACACGATACTAGATAACAGATAATCCTAAAGATGCCACTGGAAAAATACTAGAGCTAATCAATGAATTTGGTAAAGTTGCAGGATACAAAATTAATGCACAGAAATCTCTTGCATTCCTATACATTAATGATGAAGAATCTGAAAGAGAAATTAAGGAAACACTCCCATTTACCACTGCAACAAAAAGAATAAAATACCTAGGAATAAACCTACCTAGGGAGACAAAAGACCTGTATGCAGAAAACTATAAGACACTGATGAAAGAAATTAAAGATGATACCAACAGATGGAGAGATATACCATGCTCTTGGATTGGAAGAATCAATACTGTGAAAATGACTCTACTACCCAAAGCAATCTACAGATTCAATGCAATCCCTACCAAATTACCAATGGCAATTTTTACTGAACTAGAACAAAAAATCTTAAAATTTGTATGGAGACACAAAAGATCCCGAATAGCCAAAGCAGTCTTGAGGGAAAAAAACAGAGCTGGAGGAATCAGGCTCCCTGACTTCAAACTCTACTACAAAGCTACAGTCATCAATACAATATGGTACTGGCACAAAAACAGAAATATAGATCAATGGAACAGGATAGAAAGCTCAGAGATATACCCACGCACCTATGGTCAACTAATCTATGACAAAGGAGGCAAGGATATACAATGGAGAAAAGACAGCCTCTTCAGTAAGTGGTGCTGGGAAAACTGGACAGCTACATGCAAAAGAATGAAATTAGAACACTCCCTAACACCATACACAAAAAATAAACTCCAAATGGATTAGAGACCTAAATGGAAGACCGGACACTATAAAACTCTTAGAGGAAAACATAGGAAGAACACTCTTTGATATAAATCACAGCAATATCTTTTTTGATACACCTCCTAGAGTAATGGAAATAAAAACAAACGTAAACAAATGTGACCTAATGAAACTTCAAAGCTTTTGCACAGCAAAGGAAACCATAAACAAGACGAAAAGACAGCCCTCAAAATGGGCGAAAACATTTGCAAATGAATCAACAAAGGATTAATCTCCAAAATATATAAACAGCTCATGCAGCTCAATATTAAAGAAACAAACAACCCCATCCAAAAACGGGCAGAAGATCTAAATAGACATTTCTCCAAAGAAGACATACAGATGGCCAAGAAGCACATGAAAAGCTGCTCAACATCACTAATTATTAGAGAAATGCAAATCAAAACTACAATGAGGTATCAGCTCACACCAGTAAGAATGGACATCATCAGAAAATCTACAAACAAGAAATGCTGAGAGGGTGTGGAGAAAAGAGAACCCTCTTGTGCTGTTGGTGGGAATGTAAATTGATACAGCCACTATGGAGAACAGTATGGAGGTTCCCTAAAAAACTAAAACAGAATTACCATATGACCCAGTAATTCCACTACTGGGCATATACCCAGAGAAAACCATAATTCAAAAAGACACACGCACCCCAATGTTCACTGCAGGACTATTTACAATAGCCAGGTCATGGAAGCAACCTAAATGCCCATCAACAGATGAATGGATAAAGAACATGTGGTACATATATACAATGGAATATTACTCAGCCGTAAAAAGGAATGAAATTGGGTCATTTGTAGAGACGTGGATGGATCTAGAGACTGTCATACAGAGTGAAGTAAGTCAGAAAGAGAAAAACAAATATCGTATATTAACACATATATGTGGAACCTAGTAAAATGGTACAGATGAACTGGTTTGCAGGGCAGAAGTTGAGACACAGATGTAGAGAACAAACGTATGGACACCAAGGGGGAAAGCGGCAGTGGGGGAGATGGGGTTGGTGGGATGAACTGGGAAATTGGGATTGACATGTATACACTAATATGTATAAAATGGATAACTAATAAGAACCTGCTGTATAAAAAATAAAATAAAATTCAAAAAAAATTTAAAAAAATAGAAAACTACATATCCAGGAGAGCTAAGCGACATTAGGTGGTGAATTTCTTTAGCAAATGACAGAGCAGTGCCGGCCGCTCTCAGCCCCAGTGCCCTGCAATGCTGGCTGCCTCGGGACCACCCTGCAGCTCTGAACCTCAGTTTCCCCACTGGTTTAGGTCTGGGTTTAGACCTGTGGTCTGATCAAGCCTAAGGGGAGAGGTCCCTGGCTTCCTCAGGGAACCACACAGCAGGTAGTATGAGCTATTCAGAGGCCTGGGGGATGAATATCACGTATATTTGGGGATAAGATTCTGCCACACCTCAGGAAGTTGGCAAGGAAAGTGACGAATCAAGGATAAGCAAAGTACTCGGGAATAAGTGGTTGACTGCCCCCCAGAACACACAGACACTACCCCCCAACCCTGCTCCCCCAAAGCTGACCAAAGCACACAGCCTGCGCTGAGAAGGGGGTGAGGCCCTTGCAGGAAAACCTCAGCGCAGGAATCGCTCACACTAAGCAGATGGTGACCAGGTGAGCCCCTAAGAGGCCATGCTGGCCAGTGCGGTCTGTGTGGAACTGAGGGGCCCAGGCCCAGTCCACCCTCACAGCTGCCCTGTAGGAATTTGGGGCCATGGTTGCCAGGAATATCTTTTTTTTTCAAAAGAAACAGAAAATCGGGACTTCCTGTGAGTCTTTTCATTCTGAAGTGTTGATATCTATCTTAAACATTTTGTTTAAAACGACAAGTTAATTAAAGCATGTGCCTAGGCCAGACTGACCCCAGGCAGATAATCTGTGACTCGGGATTAGGTCCACAGGCCTCAGTAAGCTACAGAGAACTGTCTTTGTCAAATCAGAAGTCACTAACGACGACTGCTCTCCCATGTGTTCCAGGATGGTCTTTATTTGTGGGAAGGGAGGAACGGTGCCCTAGAACTTGATAAACATGAACCAGTCAAGATAAAGATGACAGGGCTTCCCTGGTGGCGCAGTGGTTGGGAGTCCGCCTGCCGAAGCAGGCCCCGGTCCGGGAAGATCCCACATGCCGCGGAGCGGCTGGGCCCGTGAGCCATGGCTGCTGAGCCTGCGCATCCGGAGCCTGTGCTCCGCAACGGGAGAGGCCACAACAGTGAGAGGCCCGCGTACCGCAAAAAAAAATAAAAATAAAAAAAAAGATGAAGATGACAGGGTGATGGCTTACCGCTGAGACCAATTTTCATCAGGATGGAGGAGTCCTCATTCTTCCCGAAAAGACTACAGAGCTCAGAGATGTGGCCTCACGTCCGCAGAACTCCGTGCTCCTTCGCAGGTCACAGCTTCCGCAACCCTTTCCTCCGAGCGACCGCTCCGAGCGCCCCCTAGCGCAGCGGCTCTCCCGCTGGCTGGGCTGCTTCAGCCCCGCAGCAGGCGGCGGGTAAACCAGCCGGGCAATTCCCAGGTTGATTTTCGCAGGTTGAATTGAAGACAGTTGGGTTGAATTAAAAACAGACTTAGCTTGATTGTTTACACAAATCCTGCGGGGTTACCTTTTGTAGATCAAAGAAAGTGGATCAACCATGCCTCAGCTCAACCCTCCTAATTTCTTGTATACGTTCAGAATGTGAGAATCAGGTTTTCTGAAATCGAGGCTCACACAAACCTCAAAGAGAAACACGTGGGTGAGAGATCGAAGGTGACCCATTTGGATTCTGTTGCAGGCGTGGCAATCTCCCTCCCCAATAACCCCCTGACCCTCAGGGTGGGGTGGGAGGAAAGAGTTGAGAACCACATGCGAGTACAAAGGACAAGCTTTTTAAGAAAAACATAATTTTCTTTAAAAACTATTTATTATTTAAAATATTATTTATTAAAATATAATAAATGGTTGTTATATTTTAATTTATATTTAAATTATGTTAACATATAAGCTATCATTAATATGATCAATTTTTATAATTCTTAAAATTATTTTGATTTAAAATTATTAACAGAAAACAAACTTTATAACTATGATAAGCAATAGATTTCAGTTATAATAATATAGATATCATGTTGAAGAAGGAAAAAAAGAACTGGAAGTGAGCTGGGAAAGAAAGACAAGGAGTGTCATAGGAGAAAGAGGTAAAACACTGCTGATAGTTGGAAAAGTTTACTGTTCAAGCTGTTGAAGCTGCTGACCAGCTAGTGGATTCTCATCAAGTCGTTAAACCTCTCTTAGCCTTTTTTTACCTATAAAAATGGAAATTACACCACTGACCCTATCTATCTACCTTATATCTACCTTGTATGTTGTCAGAAGGCTTAATGGGATTTTTGTGAAAGCACTGGAAAATTACGAAGTACTATAAGGCAGTAAGATAGCCATGATAATGTAGTTTCAATAATATAAATGAAAAAGCATAGAAAGGGACAAAAGCACGTGAGGGGGGTCCAAAGAATAGGGAAGTCGGGGGGGGGGGCGCTCCACGGGTCCTGCCTGCTGCAGTGCAGCCACCAGAACAAATTTTCTCCTGTTCTTGCCGCCCTTTGAAATTCAAGTTGTCTTAGTAATCTCTCTTTGTAATGAGAGGTCAGCTTTATTTCCAACTTCAAAGTCTGCATTTTAAGTAAATGCTTGTTCTGACACAGATTTTGGAAAGTGTTAAATGCAGAGAGAAATTTAGAGATTTACAATGGCCTGAACTATGAATTTCTGTGACGTTGAAAATTCTTTATCCTCAACTTTTTATCATAGATCGTTTTCCTCCCATTGTAAGTGCCTCAACCTGCAGCTGAGAGCTGAACTTCAGGAAAGACATGACCTCCCTAACCCTGGGTTGCGCTGGTGCAATGAGTCTATCAAGCAGATTTCATCTTCTCACTTCGTGGGGTCTTCCAATACCTTAATGCAATCCAAACCCCCTATTGTGACAAACCAGCCCCTTGACACGCTTGCTCCAATCCCTTTTCCAACTAGTCCCCTAATAAGCAGGATGACACAGTGCTGCGGCCTAGAAAGTGAACAGTCCAGATTGTATGTGGAGGATGGAGGGTGTTAGGGGTGTGGGTCTCCAGGTAAAAGCAACAGTGATGAAATGATACACCATCTGATGTGCTTGAGCATAAAAATAATTGGTTGATATATAAATAATCTGATGGGGAAAAAAATCAAGTCTCAGTGTATAGAAAATACAGCAATTATAACTCCAGGAAAAGGAACATTTTGCAAGGATAAAAAATGATAAGATGATAATAGTGGATTACTTGGGTTTTGCTATGAATATTATTTACCAAAGCATACTAATGTGAATACCCTTACTGACCTTATTAAAATGGGATATAACTATTGGGGGGATGGCAAGAGAGGAAGTAGGGGTGGAGAATATAGGAGCACTAAATCTTCAGCTATCATAACAGAAGATCAATAAGTAATATCCAAGTTTTAAAAAATAGCTCTGTAAGCACGCTATTTAGAACTCTAGAAATAAATATCATTCCCTTCCAGTTTACCAATTATAGAGGTTTGTCTTCATGCTCCAGATGCTCGATTTGAAAATGTCTTGCTCTTCCAGGAAACTTTATATAGCTAATAGCCAATATCCCAAGGCACAACATATAATACACTTAGGTTAATCTCACTATTACAGATAATGGATGTGAATCCCTCTTTTGAGTCTTTTCTTGAAATTCTTGAATTTTTCTGACCAACATTTTATAAGATAGAATTGGATAATCATTATTTTTTATCTTATTATTATGACATAGACAAATCATCCTGAGACCACAGGTCCATTCTGCCACTTTCTGGCTGCCCATTGCACTTGCATTATTAGCACTCACTTGCCTATTCGGTGAGCGTCATTTCAGTTAAATCCAGTGATATATCTTGAAAACTATTTCTACAGTCACATAGAAACAGCAACACCTTGGAAATTCTTCAGAGAATAAATGAATGAGGGTCATTGTCACCCACCCCTCCCCCCACCGCCTTGTTGTGGAACTCTTTCCTCAGGGTGCCAAGTGACATTGGGCATCTGACCTATGGACCTAGTGATGATATCAGTGACAGCTCACATAGAATGTTAGTAATGGTTAATTTTTTTTGTGTGTGTGTGGTATGTGGGCCTCTCACTGCTGTGGCCTCTCCCGTAGCGGAGCACAGGCTCCAGATGCGCAGGCTCAGCGGCCATGGCTCACGGGCCCAGCCACTCCGCGGCATGTGGAATCTTCCCGGACCGGGGCACGAACCCGCGTCCCCTGCATCAGCAGGCGCACTCTCAACCACTGCGCCACCAGGGAAGCCCGGTTAATTATTTTTAATATAAAAATTAAATACACATAGAAGTTCTAATATTTTTACCCTTTATTCTAGTGGATTGTCTTTGACACTCCACCAGGGGGTCCCAGGGTGTGTCTTTAGATGGCTGACCTCAATGCACTCACTTCTCAGCCTCTCCTAAAATGTCCCAGGCAGAAGGGAGGGAGTGTGGGCCATCAGGTCTCTAAAGGAAAGGGAAGCTCTGGCCAATGCGGAGCAAGCAAGACATTTCCTTGAGTTTTGTTCTATCTTAACATTTTATGCACATTTTGTCTTCCATGTAAGAACTCTCTATATATCTATGCATGTTTTAATCAGGCACACTTGCATCAAACTCAGGTAAATCTGATTGAAAGTGACAGTCCAGGCAGAGGCCTGTGTTTGGCATGTTGTTCAAGTACTTCATCTTTGTAGCACATTAGTAGGATAAAGGAGTAATGTTGACCTGAATTTATCACTGAAGAAAGCTAGCTATTGACCAGAATGTTCATTGAAATGTTCCCCAGAAGTCTCTGGCTTCCTAGAAATATTCATAAGAACTCTAAGCTTCCAGGTAATAACTTTTAAAAGCCACCCGTTTCATTGCCCAATAACTATAGGCTGCCTTATGCTTTGATAAGGCTGGTTGGCTGCTCATAATAACTCAGCAATCAAAGAACTGAGTTTGAAATATCTAGTGAAGGGGGTGTAAAGGAGACACGCAGTTCCAGGTGTCAGTCTGTGGGGAACAGCAAAGACACTGCTCAGATAATCTTTCATTTCAATTTCGCACTGAGCTAATACAATCCTGTTGCAGAAGCCATTCATTTTAGAAGCGCAGTAGGATAAAGGCGCTAATGGGAATACAGACCTTGTCCTCCAGACATAGACATAAATAATACAAGGCAGAAGCTTAAAATGTCATAAATGAAGTGTGGATGCAGGGCTAAGGAGTTGAGCAGAAGGAAAGATTTCTTCTGACTTGGAAAGAGGAGTGGCAGCGGAGCATAGGTGTTGAAATCTTGGGGAAGGAGGCATTGTGGAGGTCCCGGCTAAGACAGCCAAAATGGGCAGAAAAGGGAAGAAACATGCAACCAAGGGGCTAAAGCAATGATTTCTAAAAGGGTTGAAAATATTTGGTTTTTAATGGATAATTTAAATAGCCATTTATTTGTGTATTTCGAATCCTTTTTCGTTCCTATAATTGACTATGTGTGGTACAGTGAAGACATTTTTATATTCATCACAGTGGCAGTTTACTCTCCAGATATATTTGCAGCCATAAGTGTTGTAATTTTAAAGCATGAATGTAGAAATTCAGAAATGCTAGTTCCTAGATCATAGGAGATCTACTTCATATGTATTGTTTGAATTAGTCTTCATTTTTATAGGAGCAAAGAAAATTAAATAGTACTAAATGGTTTATAACAAAAAACAGGTGCCCCTGCCTTGCCCCTCCAGCTCCCCCATCCCTGGTTCTGATCCCCAGAGGAGGTGACTTTAAATTCTTTAACCATTTTGTTTGATATTTATTTCTAGATTTCTAAGTAATGCTTATGTGAGTTTTTTTTTAACTTTGGACGTTACCTATTGATTTTCTGTTATGTTGGATGAAAATTTAGTGCTTCTGTATTCTCTACTCGTACTTCGTCTCTTGCCATTTTCCTAACAGCTATATTCCATTTTTATTTAGCTAGGTGAATAAAAGTTTCTGACATTAGTATGTTCATGGAAACAATATTCACTGTAAAACCTAAGTAGCATACAATTATTATATTGTCTTTCTGGCAAAATGTTTTGTTCTCCTAGACTTATAACTGTCTTGTTTTTTCCTTTATAGTATTTTATGTATTGAAGGCTTGATTTTCCTGCATAATTATTAAAATTATACACACTACAATTTTTATAATTATTTGATATATTGTTAAATTAAACAAGGAGGCCGTTAGACTGAGGTGACTCTAATCCTATGGAAGCCTACATAAGCAACCCAAAATCTAAGCCTGCAAATGCTTCCAGGTTACGAAAACGCTAAGGACAACCAATCACAAACATCCAAGGAGGCTTCAAGCTATAGCCAATCAAATCATTTCCTTTCTTTGCTGCTGAACTTTATCAAAGTCTCCCCTGGCTCCTGTGGGAGAGAGCCCCTACCCACTTCCTGTTTGGTGCTACCAGATTCCAACTGATTTTTTTAAAGAAACTCTTAAAATTTGTAATATACCTCAGTTTATCTTTTATACAAACCACCTTTTAAAAACACTTAAGCACACCAGAGGGTCTTTCTATCTTTTTCTTTATTTGTTTATTTATTTTTCCTGGAGGACACCCGCCTGCCCCCCTCAGCCGACTCCTCATACAGTCTGCTCTGTTTGCTTGTTAAGCCTGCGACACAGTGTCATCCTGGGACTTTTCTGTTATTTTGTTAAGTTGGATTATCTGTTTTCTGGCTGTCATGGAGATACATATTTTTTTCGGCACCTTCTCTCTTTTTTCTGCCCTATTCTGTGGTAGCCAGGCTCAAAGAGTCCGCAGTGAGCCATGCTTCCTGATGTTTCTGCCCTGTGTAGTTCTCTCCTACGCGGACCATGTGGCAAATTGAATACAATGAAAGTAATGGAGTGTGACTTGGGAGGCTAGGTCAGGAAAGGCTCCTGCAGCTCCTGCCTTGCTCTCCTGGATCCCTCGCTTGCTCTGTGGGAAGTCGGCTGTCATGTCAAATAGCAGACCCTGCCAGTGACGGTGAAGGCGGCGCGAAGTTTCATCTGTTCCAGTGTCAGCTACGAGGACCAACAAAGACACCAGTAAGAGAGTTTTTCATTGCAATTTTGCACCGACTTAATATTTTTACATTTGTTGAACACTGAACACATGAATACCCCTTAGTATTTATTCATTTCTGGGCAAGTCTAGGAAGACAGGGCATTATTATATTGCCAGCAGGCACCATTTGGCCTCACTAAGCTACTGATGGTTATCATAACTTTGTAAACTCAGCCAAGGATGACTTCTTCCATTTGCATCTTTGTGAGGGATCTGCTTCAACTGCTAATGCCATGAAGACCAGGCTTATAAATAAGCCTTCAAATCCCTGTATCACCAAATGTAAATCAAGATTTTTCAGGGGCTTCCCTGGTGGCGTAGTGGTTGAGAGTCCGCCTGCCGATGCAGGGGACACGGGTTCGTGCTCTGGTCCGGGAAGATCCCACATGCCACAGAGCAGCTGGGCCCGTGAGCCATGGCCACTGAAGCTGCGCGTCCGGAGCCTGTTCTCTGCAATGGGAGAGGCCACAACAGTGAGAGGCCCGCGTACCACACACACACACACACACACACACAAAAAAAAAAAAAAAAAAGATTTTCAGAAATGAAGTATGTATAATCGGGGTGCCCTCACGAAAAATGGTACTCCTCATGAGAGATAGGTCAAGGGCTTTTGGCATCACTGATAAGTAAAAACAATGTATTTAAATTGTTTATTTAGTCTTCATCTCATACTTTTAAATCTCAGTTATGTTTCATAATGGGTACACTACATTAGTATAGTGATATACTTACATGATCTGAGTTTGTGGGGTGCATTCAAAACTTTGTAACTGACAAGCATGTAAGGTCAAAAACATATGGGGAACACTGATTTTGTGAAGCATCACTTTTCAAGAACTGCTTAGGAGAGGTAAGACTTGGCCCTCGGGATCTCCAGGCTGGCCTAGCAAAGAGCCACACTGTGGCCCTTGATACTCCCCCTTGTTCACAGCTATGGTCTTAATATCAGATGTGAACTTTCCATATTTTATCTCCTTCTATGAAGTAATAATTATTCCCATTTTCCACATGAAGACATTGAGAATCTCTAGGTTTGCTGCCTGGCTCACATTCTGGGATCATGACTGTCTATCACAACCGTGCACGGTTTTTGGACCACAAGCATTTTAAGGGCATAGGAATCCTGTGTGTTGAGAAACATATTCGTTTTTATAGGTTTAATGTTCTCAATTCCTTCAACCATTGCCGATACGGTCTCCCTAACAAACCATGCCCAGTTCTGTTCATGCCTTTGCTCCTGCTCTTTCTTCTGTCTGGAATACCCTTCCCTCATTCTTTTCCTGGTTTGCTCTTTTCCAAACCTCAGTTCAGGCATCACTTTCTCAGAGAAGCTTTTCCACAGCATTTAACACGTTTCCCACTTGTCAGCCTCTGCCATTTTAATTTCAGCTCTTGGAGACAAGCGCTTCAGCCCTCTCTGTGTCCCTTAGCATATAGAACTTAGCATGTAGTAGTAAATATACACAATGTGAATATTTGTTGAATGAATAAATGAGCAAATGAACGAAGCCAACATTTTCATTGGACGGAGACTGTGACCATCATGGTGGGGACAAGACCAGCCTGCTGGAGACCCACACAGGCATCTTCAGTATGGAATCAGCACTGGGCAGTAGAGGATGCCCAGCTTTTGGAATAAAACAAAAAACAAAACAAAAGTTTATGTTCCAGCACTGCCACTCCACAAGCGTGGCACTTGGGAAAGCTACATAATCACTTTATCAATGAGTGTGAGAAAAATCCCTACCTTATAAAGTTGAGGAAAGATTAAAAGTAAAGTTCCTGGCACCTCTTCTGTTAGTTTCCTTTACTTTCATATCCATTAGGGTTCAGTCAGGAGAAAGGAGAAGTTTAACATAGAGAATAATTACCTAGTAACAAGTGTGTTAAGATGTAAACTATTATATGTAGAATGGATAAACAAGGTCCTACTGTATAGAGCAGGGAACTATATTCAATATCCTGTAATAAACCATAATGGAAAAGAATATGAAAAAGAATATAGGGTTTCCCTGGTGGCACAGTGGTTAAGAATCTGCCTGCCAGTGCAGGGACATGGGTTCAAGCCCTGGTCCAGGAGGATCCCACATGCCGCAGAGCAACTAGGCCCGTGGGCCAAAACTACTGAGCCTGAGATCTAGAGCCCACGAGCCACAACTACTGCACCTAGAGCCTGTGCTCCACAACAAGAGAAGCCACCGCAATGAGAAGCCTGAGCACCTCAACGAAGAGTAGCCCCACTCGCTGCAACTAGAGAAAGCCCGCGTGCAGCAACGAAGACCCAATACAGCCAAAAATAAATAAATAAAATTTTTAAAAAAAGAAAAGGAAGGGCTTTCCCTGGTGGTGCAGTGGTTGAGAGTCCACCTGCCGATGCAGGGGACACGGGTACGTGCCCCAGTCTGGGAAGATCCCACATGCTGCGGAGCGGCTGGGCCCGTGAGCCATGGCTGCTGAGCCTGTGCGTCCGGTGCCTGTGCTCCGCAATGGGAGAGGCCACAACAGTGAGAGGCCCACGTACCGCAAAAAAAAAAAAAAGAAAAAAAAAGAAAAGGAATATATATATGTATGACTAAATCTCTTTGCTGTACAGCAGAAATTAACACATTGTAAATCAACTGTACTTTAGTAAAATAAATTATAAAACAAACAAACAAGGGTGTTAGCTATAAAGGGGCAAAAAATATCTCTGAAGAATACCCTAAGGCTGAGTGAGGGAATACTGAGGGGAGGAGCAAGCTTAAAAGGGTGGTGGTGTTACATCCGAGAGAAATGGAAATAAAAACAAAAATAAACAAATGGGACCTAATGAAACTTCAAAGCTTTTGCACAGCAAAGGAAACCATAAACAAGACCAAAAGACAACCCTCAGAATGGGAGAAAATATTTGCAAATGAAGCAACTGACAAAGGATTAATCTCCAAAATATACAAGCAGCTCATGCACCTCAATATCAAAAAAACAAACAATCCAAGCCCAAAATGGGCAGAAGACCTAAACAGATATTTCTCCAAAGAAGATATACAGATTGCCAACAAACATATGAAAGGATGCTCAACATCACTAATCATTAGAGAAATGCAAATCAAAACTACAATGAGGTATCATCTCACACCGGTCAGAATGGCCATCATCAAAAAATCTAGAAACAATAAATGCTGGAGAGGGTGTGGAGAAAAGGGAACCCTCATACACCGTTGGTGGGAATGTAAATTGATACAGCCACTATGGGGAACTGTATGGAGGTTCCTTAAAAAACTAAAACTAGAACTACCATACGACCCAGCAATCCCACTACTGGGCATATACCCTGAGAAAACCATAATTCAAAAAGAGTCATGTACCACAATGTTCATTGCAGCTCTATTTACAATAGCCAGGACATGGAAGCAACCTAATTGTCCATCAACAGATGAATGGATAAAGAAGATGTGGCACATATATACAATGGAATATTACTCAGCCATAAAAAGAAACGAAATTGAGCTATTTGTAGTGAGGTGGATGGACCTAGAGTCTGTCATACAGAGTGAAGTAAGTCAGAAAGAGAAAAACAAATACCGCATGCTAACACACATATATACATAATCTAAAAAAAAAAAAGTGCTCATGATGAACCTAGGGGCAAGACAGGAATAAAGACACGGACCTACTAGAGAATGGACTTGAGGATTCAGGGAGGGGGAAGGGTAAGCTGGAACAAAGCGAGAGAGTGGCATGGACATATATACACTACCAAACGTAAAATAGATAGCTAGTGGGAAGCAGCCGCATAGCACAGGGAGATCAGCTCAGTGCTTTGTGACCACCTAGAGGGGTGGGATAGAGAGGGTGGGAGGGAGGGAGACGCAAGAGGGAAGAGATATGGGAACATATGTATATGTATAACTGATTCACTTTGTTATACAGCAGAAACTAACACACCATTGTAAAGCAATTATACTCCAATAAAGATGTTTAAAAAAAAAGTGAAAAAAATATATCCACATCACCAAAAATAGGTTATACAATTAGTAGGATTTCAATACATTTTTATTAACATAAAAAATAAATATTTATATATAAAAAAGGGTGGTGTTATGGGTTGAACTGTGTTCCCCAAATCCATATGTTGAAGTCCTAAACCCCCGACCCTCGGAACGTGACCTTATTTGGAATGACCTTATGGTCATCGCAGATGTAATTAGTTGTTAGAATAAAGTTATACTGGAGTAGAGTGGGACCCTAAACCAAAATGACTTGCGTCATATATAAAAAGGGGAGGTTTGGACACCGACACAGACACAGGGAGAGCATCTTCCATGTGAAGATGAAGGCAGAGATGCGGGTGCTGCTTCTATGAGCCAAGGAATGCCAAAGATTGCCAGCAAACTACCAGAAACATGGAACAGATTCGCTCCCGGCTCTCAGAAGGAGCCAAGCCCGTCGACAGCTTCATCTCAGACTTCCAGCCTCTAGAAATCTGATACAATAAATTTCTGTTTATTATGGCATCCCTAGGAAATGAATACAGGAAGCCTCCTCCCCAAACTGGAATTCAGACCTCATTGGGGAATTCAGCAATTCAACTAATTGCTAATTCAGCAATTAGTTTGCTGAAATGCCCCAGTGAGCCCCAGAGGATCCCCACCACCACCCCATGTCACTGGTAGCCACGCAGAATAGGAGCAAGAAGAAAAGAACACAAGCATGCTGGCTGCTAGGAAGAGAAACCCCTTCCTCCTGCAGTGGTCCCTCTAGCGCCCTCTACTGACAAGGTTTAGCATCATGCCAACTACAAAGGAGAAAAGTTTACAGTGCGGGGCTCCATGGCTAAGTCAAGGAAGGTGAATTTAGAGTTGAGGGGCAATAAACTGATAACTGGCACACACCTCCTTCCTTTCAATGTATTGAAAGAATATACAACAGAATTTTGAGAGGGGTTTGTTTCCTCCAGTGAAGTGGCCAGAGGCTGGTGGCCACACAGCAGAGCTGTTCTCACAGCAGTTCTTAACATTTTTTGGTGTCATAAACTCTTTTGGCTGTCTGGTGAAGCCTGTGTATATCTTCTCAAAATAATGTTTTAAAATGTATATCGAAAATACATAGAATTACAGTTCTTTATATTTTATTTAACTTTGAGGTCAGCACAAAACATCAGCAGATTTACCTTTGAAGGTATATTTTATCATATGCTGCATATATATTCCTAAAAAGTTTGCAGTAAATCATATTTTCATAATTTGAATTATATTCAAATCTATTTGAGTTTATTCTTCCAAGGACCCTTATAATGAATATTTTATAAACAAATTATTGTTTTATTCTTTTAGTGATTTCTTTATAATGTATCATTTTAAAATCAAACCTTTAGTTATTATTTTTAAAAACACAAAAATAGAAAAGAGGCGGAGGAAGGGAGAATTCACTCTCTGCCTGACAGGTGAGCTGACATCAGTCTTCTCCTGACCTCGACTAGGACTTAATGTCCTCTGCTTCTGAGAGCTATGCCACCAGGTAGTACCCGGCTTTCCTGGGTGTCCAGCTTATAGATGGAAGATTCTCAGCCTCCATAACTATATGAGCCAATTCTTCATAATAAATACACACACACACACATACCCCTTCCCTACTGGTTTTGTTTCTCTGGAGAACCCTGACAAATACCTATAGTAACACAAGGGCTTCTTTAGTCATGCATTAGAAAACAAGATCGACCAGTGGGTCTAATAGTTACATAATTTCTAAGTACCAATGACTGGAAAAGACACTGTGGAAGATCTGTAGGCACTGTGAAGTGACATGAACACACCTGTAGTTTGTGTTGGTGACATCACAGATGGTGTCATTACATTCGTAATTGAAGCAAAGGCTAAATTTCAGTTAGAGGTTAGTGGAAGCAAAAGGCTATAATTCTTCTATTCAAGTTTATGGACCCTCTGAGTTCAGAACCCCTGTCCAGAGGTAATTCCAGCATTAGCCTGAGGTTGGCCTAGGCCTGTCTACACACCAGGCATGTATTTGTGAGGCTCACACCAGGGAGGCAGTCACTCCGACACGAGTGTGGGCCCCTAAGCTGCACGTGCATGGCTTCCGCCTCCTGCGGGGCAGTGTGCAAAACACAAATGCATGCGGCCTTAAAAGTCAGGAAAGGGAAAGGTCCTGTCTGCACAATGCCCGCTCACAGGAGAATACAATGGCAGACTTCAGAATCTGTGCTGGATGGTCCCGTGGTCCTGCCCACGCTTTGGTCAAGTGACTGAGTCAAAGAGGAAACGCTTGTGCATTTGCATGGGCAGTGCTGGATGGGACGACTGACCCACTGACCACTGGGCTACTGACCATAAAGACCAGGATGTCTGCCCTCATTGGGTTATACGGCTTGTAGACTTGTGTCCTGAAATCCAGGCCTTAAGACAGGGTAGAGTAGCCTCCTAAGGTCCAGAGGCTGCGCATTTGCTTTTTGCCCGATTCCACTCTCCCTTGGGGTAGCCTCTTGAAAAAGAAAAAAAAAAAAAGGTGCTGGCATACTTTCCTGGTGTGTTCTGTTCATCCAATAAATATCTACTGAGCCCTGGTGTGTGCCAGGCACTGTGCTGGGTGCTGGAGAAATCATGCTGAATCTCCAACCTCTGTCCTCAGTCTAGCGAGAGAAACAGACAAGTAGACATATCGCTGCCGTGTCTCGTGGTAACTATACAGGCTCAGAAGTCCACCCTGATGCTGGGGGAGCTGGGAGGTGGGCTGACAGGTGCACCTCATTAAAAAAACAAACAAAAAACGGACAGGATTTGAAAGTTGCTAAGAGAGTAGAACTTCAAAGTTCTCATCAAAAGAAAAAAACTCTGTAACTATGTGAGGTGATGGATTTTAACTAAACTTCCTGTGGTGATCATTTCTCAATGTATACATACACCAAATCATCCTGTTGTACACCTAAAGCTAATATAATGTTATATGCCAATTATAGCTCAATACAATTGGATCAAAAAGGAACGCATGTGAGGCAGATATATTCAAAGTGAACGCTCTCACCTACACACACAAAGAAAGAAAAGAAAAAGAAAAAGATGACACTCAAAATGCTTTAAATTATTAAAATGAAATCGTCTAAACTCTAGGTTACCTTCCTTCTCAGGGTTTTACCCTATGCATAAATATAAGCAACGGATATCAAGGTATCAGGAGGAGAGAATGGGGACCGAGCTTCTTGTCATCACCCCTGAGAAAGCACTCCGTTTCTATGCCCTCCCACCGCCAGCCCACCTTTCCCCAGCCCCACTCCTTGCCGATGCCAACCAAAAGGCCAAGAAGTAAAACACAAGGATAAAACGGTTTATAAAATTCCATACATTTGAAAATTAACTCTGGGTGCCATCCGTCAGAGAGAAATGAGCAAGTCACTACGGGGGGATGAAGGAGGGGAAATGGTGCCAGAAACCCCCACCTCTGAGCTACCAGCGGCCACAGCCACAGCCTCAGTGGTTCAGCAAATGCCCAGAAGCACGACCGGCTCTGGTGGTTCAGCCGGGAAATCTGCCAGGACGAGATGCACGGATGATGCTTCGGGCGAACGTTAATGGACGGAGCGCCTCTGAGATCTCTTCTGAGTGCTGACCCGTTGTTTTTCCAGGGGGTAAAATGGGCGAGAGAAGCTTGAGCTGATACCCCGGGCCGAAGCATAGGGGTAGCACTCACGAAATGAACATAGGCCTGGGAGGGGCTAAGGTAGAAGAACGGGGTCCTGGCAAGTCCTCCTTCCCTCTTCCTGCCCCAAATCAATGAGTAAATGAATCTTCCAATTTGTACCTTTAGAGAGCGCTCTGAAGCAGAACCAGTATTCCTGCATCGGGCAGGTACTTGGCCTCACCAGGCTGTGTTAACCATGATCCTGAAGGAAAAACTTGATTTCTTGGCTTGTGAAAATCAGTCTTTCGTGCACCTTTTGAACAGATTTTATAAAATGAATACTACACGTTTTCTCCAATTTTGGAGGGAAAAAAGATCGGCAAGGAAAATGTGAGGATTTGAGGAAAATTTAAGATCCTCTGCAATCCAACCAGCGTGAATCCCTCATTGAACATTCTTTGGTGGGTGACTCCCTCTACCTCAAAGCCAACAGGGGAGGAATTCCGGGGGTGAGAATGGGAGTTCCCCGATGGCTTGGGTCGCCAGTCTCCATCCATCCTGACAAGCACAGAGAAGTACTGTGGTGTGCCTCCCAGCAAAGCCCTATTCCATACATTCTGAGCCTGGGACAAAATAGCAAGTGGCCCAGGTGCCAAAGTAAATGAGGCTCTTCCCTGGAGAGGTGCCAAGGCCCTGCATTTAGACCATAGCTGAAAGGGGCCTTGGAAAACTTTTGGAGACCTCTCCTAGGAAGATGGAAGAAATTCACACACCGTCCCTGTGTCCAGTGAGATGGCACCAAGTCTGCTCTGCAAACCACTGTAGGCCTTTGCAGGAGCTGCAGCTCTCAGCAGTGAGGCCTTAATCTGAGGAGGTCCTTGACAAACACTTGGGCTGTTTCAGAAGCAGTGAGCGATTCTGCAGCTAAGAGCCCAAACTGGAGAAAGGGGTTTGGGTGACTTGAGTGGCACCTCAGGGTGATTCTGGTTTAAGTCACTCAACCTCTTGTCAAAGGCCCAGGTCCCAGGTCTAGGGCAATGTCTAATCTCTCCCCCTTTATCCTTTATCCCCCTTTATCCCAACCCCACCATGACCCACTGCTCCAGAAACACTCCTTTGAAAGAGATTTGGACTTGGCACCTGTGATGGAAGCCAAGAGGAGGGTCCGTGGGGCTAAGTGAGGACTGGCATTCGCCAAAGGGGAAAGGATTGAAATTAACCTCAGAAGAGCTATGCGAGAGGCCAAGTGGGGGGCATGGTCCCATCTTCTGATGTGCCACCATGGCCTCGGTGTGACATCCCAAGCCCCATCTTACCACCTATCAATGTGACAGAGAAGAGATGGAGGGCAGAGTGCTTTCAGCTGCTTTCCTGGGTCTGCCCCAAGCCCCCGGCCTTCTGAGGGAGGGCCACGTCCTTGAAACTGGGGGCTTCCCACGTGTACTCTCCCAGCCCGGCTGCACACAGACCCCACCAGGAAGGAGGGATGCCAGGGGAAAGCCCAGCGCCTGTTACAATCCCTGACTTCTGTCATGTGACTCCACTCCTTTCTGACCAGAGTTCCTAGTGGAAGCTTGAGCCCCTTCAGAGTTTAGAGTCTGAATTCTTAGGAGCCTGACTAAGCAGTACTTTTAGAAGCTGCCAGAAAAAAAAAAAAAAAAAAAAGGATCAGATAGTTCTTTGTCTACTCTGTCTAGGTGGATACACTAGTCATCCCTGTACGGTCACTTGAGTGGCACCTCACGGTGATTCTGGTTTAAGTCACTAACTACCCTGGGACCTTTGTGACCTGAACAACTGTCTCCCTATATCCTTTGTTATGCAAAGCGGTCACTTGGAGGAATGTGGGTAAAGCTGAATAGGGACCAAGTTGCTACCTGGGAAAGAAAGAGGTATAGTCCCCTAACTTCTTCCCTTTTGAGAATGCAACATGATAGAATGTCTCCAACAGACTGAGATGAGTCAGAAGGGAAAGGACACCAAGAGCACCCAACAAGGAACCCAGTTCTAGGGGAGCCTGAGACTGGACAATAACCTGGGCCCAGTTCCCCCACTGCAAGGTCCATTTGGGGGCTGGTTTGGCAGATTGTTTGGCCGAGGCCCAAAGTACCCCCAGTAAAGCCACCCAGGCAAAGAGAGCATCTTGTGGTGCTGAGTGTAAACCCCCTTTGGAGGCTATAAGCTTCAGATAGACAGAACTCTGAGACCGTCTTTTGTCCTTCCTCAAAACAAAATGTCACTATGGCATTTGCCTTCAATGGGAGTGGTGAAAGTGAGCACAGTGAACCACAGGGACACAGTGACCCTGTAGCAAAAGAACTTGGCAGGAGCTGGAGCCTGTCTATAGATGACTGACTTCTCTGGCTCTGATTTTAACCTACTGTTTGGAAGCAAGACAGGCCCCTTTGAGGTGAGTAAATCCTGGGATGCTTGGGCAATTTTTCTCAGGCATGTCTTAGGAAGAGATACAGGATGCCCTGTAATTTGGGCAAGTGGGGACTGAGGCCATTAAATTTGATAGAAAAGGACTAAACCACACTGGTAAAAGAGAGCAAACTGGTTAATTTCAGAAATGGAACAAGCTCAAAGCTGTTAGAAGTATTCTCTTAACTTCTATTACTGGCCCTTTAGATAAATGACATACTTAAGGAAACTGAGAAGCATGTATGAGAGACAGCAAAGTGTCCTTGGACAGAATTTCAGACAATTTGTGGCACTTTCCAACATGGTTTTGAATTGATTTACAAGGAATCGATCTATTGGAAGAAATGACTATCATATGACCCAATAATTCCACTTCTGGTCTGGGTTGGGGTTCAAGGAGTCTACTTTTAAAAGCCTTCACAGTACAATGGTGCTCTTAATGTGTCAACCTGGCCAGGCTACTGTTAAGGACTGAAAATCTGCGCTCTCCCAGAATTCCTAAGTTAAAACCCTACCCCCCAATGTGATGGTGTTAGGAGCTGATTAGGATGAGATGAGTCAGGGAGGTGGGGCCCTCATGAATGGAATCTGTGCCCTTACAGGACCAGAAAGAGCTTGTTTCTTCTCTTTTTCTGCTGTGTGAAGATATAAGGAGAAGTCGGCAGTCTAACCTGGAAGCAGGCTCTCAATGGAACCTGTCAACACTGACACTCTGAACCCGAATTTCCAGCCCCCAGAACCGTGAGAAATACAATTTCTGTTGTCGATAAGCAGGTCTGTGGTATTGTGTTCTGGCCGCCTGAACTGAGACAGCTACAGCCCTCAGTGAGTCAATCAACATTACCTTAGGTGTTGCTGTGAAGGTGTCGTGTAGATGTGATTCAAGTCCTTCATCAGTTAACTTTCAGTAAGGGAGCCTAAAGCTGGGTGAGCCTGGTTCAATCCGTTGAAAGGTTTTCAGAGCAGAGCTGAGGATTCCCTGATGAAGAAGAAATACTGACTGTGGACAACGGCTGCAGCTCCTGATAACATGCCCTACGGATGTCAGACTTTCCCAGCCGGCCCCCATGACTGCAGAAGCCAATCCGTGAAATACATTTCTGTTTTCTTTCTTTTTTTTTTTTGGCTGAGGTGTGCAGCATGGGGGATCTTAGTTCCCCGACCGGGGATCAAGCCAATGCCCCTCGCAGCGGAAGTGCGGAGACTGAACCACTGTACCACCAAGGAAGTCCCACGTTTCTTAATATATATCTCCGATCGGTTCTGCTTCTTCAGTGGAGCCCAGACTAATACACCAGATGATTTTAATATGTTGCTCAGGCTGAGAACCGGGGAGTTATTCCATAGTGGTTAAGCCAAAGAGCATCAGAATAAGATAATCCAAGGTCAAATCTCATCTCTTCTACCTACACCTCTGTGACTTCAGGTCCCTCAGCTGTAAAATGGGGATCACAGTGTCTACTGCAGGGGCACACGGTGAAGGCCAAATGCTCTCATGTATGTCAAGTTCCGTGAACATCTGGACTGCATCCTGGCCCCCGCTCTTATAATGTCAGGCTATTCTGGGCCATGAGCAACGAAATACCATTCCAACAAAAATGAGCCTGGTTTACATCTCACTGCTTGACGTGTAAAGTTTAGGACTTTGTTTCAGAGTCACCGAAATACCTCCTTCCTCCATCCTGCTCCTGTGGCAGACAGGCAGGAGGGTTCTTGCACACACCCAGGCACCCAGCCACACCGGGAGCAGCGAACACAAGCCGTCATCCCTCTTTGCTAATTAAAGGAGTAAAAAGACGGGAGCCAAGAGCCCCTCAGTGCTTATTAAAATGGACTGTGAATTCCACCAGTCTCCATTATCATTCTCGAATGGCATTTTTTTTTTAAACATCACTTTTTTTTTTTTTTTGCGGTACGCGGGCCGCTCACTGTTGTGGCCTCTCCCGTTGCGGAGCACAGGCTCCGGACGCGCAGGCTCAGCGGCCATGGCTCATGGGCCCAGCCGCTCCGCGGCATGTGGGATCTTCCCGGACCGGGGTACGAACCCGCGTCCCCTGCATCGGCAGGCGGACTCTCAACCACTGCACCACCAGGGAAGCCCTCATTTTTATTTTTATTTATTTTTTAATACTTACTTTTTAATTTGGTTGCACCGGGTCTTAGCTGTGGCAGACTGGCTCCTTAGCTGTGGCGTTGGAACTCTTAGTTGCATGCACGTGGGATCTAGTTCCCTGACCAGGCGTCGAACCGGGCCCGCTGCTTTCGGAGGGCAGAGTCTTAACCACTGTGCAACCAGGGAAGGGAAGTCCCTTCACTGGCGTTTTAATAGGTGGTTACAGCACTCAACGTTTGGCTGATATCGTGGAGGGTCGCGGAGGCCCGGCTCTCCCTCGAGCCGTCGCATTTCCTTTCCCTGCCCCTCTGGCTGTGCGGAGCGAGCGCGTAACTGCTCCTCCCACCTCCCGCCCTCCGCCGGGTCGGGTTCGGCCTTCAATCTGGCACATCAGTGCCCTCCGGTGGCCAAACGCTGCAGCAACTACTCACTCCGCAAGGGCTTGTTTGCTGGAAGCGGCTTGGGATCGTTCTTTCGGTTTTGCTGTGGTTTCTTTTTAAGGCGCGGATGCTCACGTGCTCCTGCGAAGCCTTTGATAGGTAGAGAGGATGTGCCTCTTTAGCGATGTACTCTGTCCCTGGCCATCTGAGTACGACCTCAGCTCGTGCCTCTCTGGGTCTGTTTCCTCACCTACAAACTGAAATAAAGGTAGATCATCTCCAGCTTTAACATTTAGGATTCGAAGCCTTGCGATTCAGGGACAGTCCTTCATTTAACAAATATCAATATTATGTGTCAAATGTAGAGGTTCAGAATTGTCAGAGAGCCACCTGTGCATTCCTGGACTTTAAATTGTAGAAGGAGGACACAGCTAAGGAGCAATAAACGTAACGAAGAAATAAACTACATAGTATGTTAGAAGGTGAAAATAAAGCAGGTGTGAGGATCAGAACTGGTGGCAAAGGTAAAAGCGAAGGGACGGTGCAGTTTTAGGTGATGGACTCAGAACAGGGCTCTGAAAGGTCACCTTCTGAACACAGACCCGTGGGAGGAGGATGGGAGGCTGTTAGTCCTGTAGATTTTCTGGGGAAGGGCGTTCCAGGTTGAGGAAAACCCGTCCACAGGCTTGAGGTGAGCGCCTGATTGACTTGTGTGAGAACCCATAAGAAAGCCTGTCTGGCTGAATTAGCGACACGGAGGGTATAATGAGGGGCGGGGGGCACCACATAGGAAATGGGAGATGATTGCATAGAACCTGGCAGGCCACTGCAGAAAATTTAACCTTGACTCTGAAAGAAATGGAACGGCATGGAAGGGTTGGAGCAGAGAAGTGACATAACCTGCCCTCTGTTTTTACAGGGTCTGCTCAGGCTGCCGTAATGAAATAGAATAGACTGGGTGGCTTAAACAACAGAAATTAATTTTCTCACAGTTCGGGAGCCTGGAAAGTCCAAGATCAAGTGCTGGCAGGATTGAGAACTTCTTAGCGTGTGGTGGCCAGCCTTCTCACTGTGTTCCCACAGGTGGACACAGAGGATGCCCTGGAGTCCCTTCCTCTTCTTATAAGGACACGAATCCTGTGGTGCGGCTCTGCCCTCATGACCTCATCTAAACCTAGTCACCTCCCGAAGGCCCCGTCTCTTCATGCCATCCCACTGGGGGGCCGGCTTCAACGTTTGCATCGGCGGGGGACACAGACATTCATAGCAGAGTCACTCAGCCTGCTGCATGGGCTGAAAGGCAAGGATGGGGGCTAGGAAGCAGGTAGCTCCGGGACAATCCAGGTGAGAGGAGGTGGTGGCCAGGATAGGAGTGCAGGTGTTGAGAAGGGGTCAGCTTCTGGAGAGGTGTCGAAAGTAAAGACAAGAGGATTTCCTGACAGATTGAACGTGGACTGTGAGAGAAAAAAGAAGGGTTTTGAGCTAAGTGACCAGCAGGCGCCACTAACTGAGATGGGAAATGGAGGTGAAGATCAGACATTCCGTCTGGGAGGGGTTGAACTTAACATTATCTATTTGAAAATAGAATTGAAAGTGCAAAGTTCAGGGACTGCAGGGGAGTATCGTTGCTGGAGTCGTTATCATACTACAGGGAGCATGGTTTTAGGGTCAGACAGGCTGGTGTTCAAATGTCGGTCCTGTTACTTACTGGCTGTGTCAGCCTGGAAAATTGTCTTACCTTCTTTGAACCGTGTTATTCAGGTCATATTTATTTATTCTGCACCCCCATGTGTCAGGCGCTGTTCTGGATGTGGGAATATAGGCGTAAACAAAAAGTTCCTGCTCTCATGAAGTTTGTGCGCTGGTAAAACAAGGATGATAATAAATGACCACTTGGAGTTGATTGAATGAATAAAATAGGTACCTTGCCTTAAGCACTCATTATAGTGCTCTGTCCGGTAATTAGCTGATTTAACCACCCTCTCCTTGCTTTCTACCCATCGGAGGACAAGTAGTGTCACAGGCTCGGGTGGACCCATGAGGGACCAGAGGACGTCTTGAGTGGCAGCCTTCCAGATCTACAGAAACCACAGAACGGACTCCCTAAGAGTAGACTGTGGAATATTCTTAGAGAAATTAGAGAACGATGCCGCCTCCACAGCTGAATACGGCCGCTGCCTGTTCTCCTTTGGCTTTATTCTGGAGCCCAGATGCTGAATACACCACAAGGACACGAGGTGAGCTGGTGCCAGAGGAGGCATATTTAGCCTCACAAGCAAATAGCTGGGAAGGCATTTTAACACGTGGTTTGCTCTTGTCCCTTGTTGTAAAAGGTATCCTATCAGTTAAAAGCATTACATTTCGGGAATTCCCCGGTGATCCAGTGTTTAGGACTCTGTGCTTTCACTGCCAAGGGCCCAGTTTCAATCCCAAGTCCAGGAACTAAGATCCCACAAGCCCCACGGCCAAAAAAAGAAAAAAAAAGGCATTACATTTCTTAAACGATTGACGTTTGGGATTACATCTTTTACTCTAAGCAGGCTCTTCAGGGTGAAACAGAGAGATCACCGTGGGAGAGAAGAGGCCCTGGGATGGACGTCTGAGGTTCCTGAACATTCATTCAAAGGGTGGGGCGAGGGACACGGAGAGGCAGCTGCTGCAGAGGCAGATGGGGTGGGTAGGAGTGGGGAAGCGGAAGCTTGGGAAAGGCAGCGGAGAGGACTCTGCAGAGAAGACCAGGAGGATTTGGAAATCAGGGCGTGGCTTCCAACCGTGGCCTCGGGTGCATCCAGAGAGCAGTGGGCTGGGGAATCTATGAAGGATAGCGAAGAAGAGACAATGAGAGCAGGAAAAAATGTTAAGATATTTGTCCGTGAAAAACAAGAGAGGGGTGGGGGGCAGGGGGATTATCTAGGTAAGGGAAATGTGGAGTTGAGAGAGAATGTTTTAAATGAGGAATGATGAACACTGATCTGGTGGATGGAATTTTCTTCATAGGTAAAAGCAACAAATAGTTCTGGCAAGAAAAGGGATTTGTTGTAAGAATCCCATGTAGCCCACGGCGAAGGTCTTCGATTTGGCATCCTTTCCCAAGGCTCCATTGCCTGGGATAGCTTTAATAAGGGAATCTGTTTCCAAGTTAATAGGGTCCTAAAGTTGATCTGCCTGAGGATACCTCCTGCTGGCATTCCTTTCCCATCTCTTTCATAAATGCCCTTCTCCCACTTCACACACACACACAAAGCAAAATGTTGTAGAGATGTCTGGGGCTCCCAGCAATTAGTCAAACTTGAAATAACTGGGGTTGCGACATCATCTACAAACCGGGGGCCATAAGGCACCTGCCCACCTCTGCCATCTAACTGAGAGACCTTTCCAATCACACTTTAATTTTTTTTTTTTTTTTTTTTTTTTTTGCGGTAGGCGGGCCTCTCACTGTTGTGGCCTCTCCCCTTGCAGAGCACAGGCTCCGGATGCGCAGGCTCAGCAGCCATGGTTCACGGGCCTAGCCGCTCCGCGGCATGTGGGATCCTCCCAGACCGGGGCACGAACCCGTGTCCCCTGCATCGGCAGGCGGACTCTCAACCACTGCGCCACCAGGGAAGCCCACACACTTTAATTTTTATATTTTATCATTATTTATCAAAAACTGTGAAATGTGTGTATATTGATAATTGATTAATAATAATCATGGTGAGTATAACTAAACCCAGGGTTTTTTTTTTTTTTTTTTACAAATAGAGCCTAATGATCAAAAGAAATGAAAAATAAAATAAACTTAAATTCATTTTTATTACAGGGAAATATGATAAGATGATCAAAAAGACACATACAAAATATATTGCATTAGGATAAAAATGTGTGGAGAAAGTAGAATGGTTATAGGCTTTGAAGGGCAGTAAAATTTTTTGTTTGTTCTTGTGTACTTTCAGTGGACAATGGTAGGTATCAAACTGCTGTGGTATTTATTTTCCCTTGGATATATTTTTTAAAGTAATGTTGCAGTTGTATTCTAAAATGCAAATATTTACAAAAAGCTAGAAATGTACAGTCTCACAATTATTTAAACTTACGATTGGGAACTTTGGAAGGGCAACTTTAAAATGTGCAAGGGAGTCCTCAGTTTGGGGATATTATTTTAGGGGTACATGAGTAAAGATGTTTGATAGCAGTTGGCAAAAGAATCCAAGGAAAGGCAGAACAAGCTTTGGAAAGCCCAGGAAGGCACAGGCACCTCAGTTCCTGGGCTTCCTGGGCTCTGTGGGCACCACCATCAGCACAGTTCAGCCGCAGCCCCTCTCATGTATCTGACTTTCAGCTCCAGAGCCCAAGTCTGGGCAAAAGGAGGCTGAATGGAGTTGTGCTCACTGCTCGGAGGGTCCCGGGGACACTGCAGTGAAAGTTGCACCAGGATCCCTTGAAATGTAGGGGATGCTAGTTCTCGCATAGGAAATGCAGAGTGTGCTTATCCAAAAAGGGGCAATCTGGGCCAGCCTGGAAAAGACAGTGACAGCCTATTGCAAACACGTTCAAGGGGAAGATCCAGAGGAATGAGGGAATATATGATGACTGGGGGCCGTCCCAGGACAGGATCCTGAGCACAGGTAGGACTAGACAGATGGAGGGACACCCCTTTTGTCATGGCTGGAGCGAGGAGGAAAGACTAGGGGAGGATGCGGGGCAGTTTTGCAAGTGAGCTGAAAGGAGGTCCAGAGAGCTGGCCCAATGGATGGTCTCCAACGTTTCTATTAAGTAGGGGAAGCCATGGTCCACTCCCCATGACAGCCAAGTGGGTCAGGAGTTTGGGGACACAGAAGCTATTTTCTCATGTTTTTCAAGATTTTTGTTTGTTTTTGTTTTTAACAGAGTCTAACATTCTTAGCACACGGATGCACAGTTACAATCCACGTAACTACCTCCTCCATTTGGGCTCCATCCCCCCCAACACAACTCCAGACCGAGTCAGTTTCCCCTCTGGCTCCCCCAGCTCTTTGTACACATCTCTTATGGCTCTAACTATATTTATCACTGGAGTGTTGAGGATGAATGGGGATGGTAGTAAATTGCAATCAGATTAGTCATAACTCCTTTGGCTCCCACACACGTACCCTGGGGTCCTTCCACACTGGGCTCAAACCTGGTTTGATTAGAACCTTCATGTATTTTGCTTAAGTTTTAGAGAGGCGACGGCTAAACTCCCTTTTCGGTGTTCTTCTTTGACAGTGTAGGAGGAGCGCTGTATGAGAAACTGGAATGCTTCCAGATAACGCTGCCCACGGGCCCCTGACGGACGAGTGGTCCAGACCTACACCTGAGCGAGCATCCATCCTCTCCTGCCTCTCACTCCCTCACGTACACCCTCACACACCCCCCTTGGAGCACTGTGTACGTAGTTTTCTCTGAGCGGGTCCTCAGAGCTGAGTAAAGTCATCATTCTAAGGCCCCCAAATAAGTTGTGGTTAAATGACAACCACCCTTCCCTTTTCTCCTTTCCCTAATCAAACTTACGTTCTTTATAACTTCTAAGTGAATTCAACATAAATATCCATACATGAAGCCAAGTTAGAACAAATACCAAGAATCCAGTCAAGGTTTCTTAGGAATCATAAGAAAAAACTATCTTCTGTGAATTGAACTATAGAATCTTAAGAGTCAACTTGAGATAAATAAGATTTGAGGTTTATGGTTAGTTCTTTAAAATAATGCAGTGCTTCAGAGGAATCCCCGACCTTTTTTTTTTTTTTTTTTTTGCTGTACACGGGCCTCTCACTGTTGTGGCCTCTCCCGTTGCGGAGCACAGGCTCCGGACGCGCAGGCTCAGCGGCCATGGCTCACGGGCCCAGCCGCTCCGGGGCATGTGGAATCCTCACGGACCGGGGCACGAACCCGCGTCCCCTGCATCGGCAGGTGGACTCTCAACCACTGTGCCACCAGGGAAGCCCCCGACTTTCAGAATATATGAAATAGCCCCATTTACAAGAGGGATTGGGGGAGTGGGGAATAAAACAATGATTTGTAAATAAAACCTACCATGGTAGCACTTCCTATATTGAAATCCACCAGTGGATTTAAACTATTCTATCAAAATTTTAAATACTCGTAACTTTAACACAGCGGTTCCACATGCTAAGTGAAGAAGTGTGGGGAAATGCTGTCATTCCTATATGGAAAAATGCATATGCAGTTATCTTTGTCAATAAATACAGCATTTCTGAAAAGATATGGAAACACTGGTTATAATACTTACCTGTAGTGTGAGAAATAGGTGGCTGAGAGAAAAGGAAAGGGTCACTTTTTGGTCTGTCTCAAGTGCACATTTTACCTACTCAAAATGTTGTATTACACACTCCCTCCTAATTAAAAATGTGTTTTTATATCAACTGTGGCACACTAATATTGAAAAATGATTTTTGTCAAGTTAGTTGATTTCTAGAATATCCCAATCTAGATGTTTTTCTCTCTCAGTGGAAGACCTGGATTGTTTCCATTTAACGACACATGATATTGGGCAAGTCTGCATGGACTCAAACTCTTCATTTGAAAACAACGGGTTTAGACTAGAGGTGGCTTCCAAAAATCTCTTTCTGGGCTAAGATGCTGCAATTGTGTGACTTGATTATGCAATATTTGAAAAAACCTGAAATAAATTGGCAAAGAGAATCTGAGTGAGTATGATAGTGAGTTTTTGTGATGTGGCAGAAGTAATTGTGTACAACTACTATTTTTACAATATATTTCATTCTTGGCCTTCCCTGGTGGCGCAGTGGTTGAGAGTCCGCCTGCCGATGCAGGGGACACGGGTTCGTTCCCCGGTCCGGGAAGATCCCACATGCTGCGGAGTGGCTGGGCCCGTGAGCCATGGCCGCTGAGCCTGCGCGTCCGGAGCCTGTGCTCCGCAACGGGAGAGGCCACAGCAGTGAGAGGCCCGTGTACTGCAAAAAAAAAAAAAAAAAAAAAAAAAAAAAAAAATATATATATATATATATATATATATATATATTTCATTCTTAAACCACACTTCATAAATTCCCTTTCATTTCTACTCTATGTACCTCTATAATACCCAGGGAACAACAAAAGAGGCATATTCAACTGAAGAAATTTATTTATTTTTTTTCTAGGTACATAGATGACATAATTATAGACAAGTTTTGATACATAGGAAAACCCTCTGTCCACCTTTTTGCTAAATGAATCATCACAATAATTTTTACAATTTTTAAAACAATACACAGCTTTCTTGGGCCGAAGCAATCGCAAGAACATATTGGTACTGGTATATTACAGCTACTTACAATGTTTAAGAACAGCAATGGAGAAAAATAAGTTATTTAAATATTGATTTCATATACAGAAAGTGCAATGTTGTTAGTTGTTATATAATTTGCTTGACAGTTTCTTGTTTATCAATTTAAAATCGAGATAACTTGGACTCAGACTATTATATTTTTTTTTCTGAAAATAATACAGTACACACATGCAGCATTGACTTGGTGAATTGACTTCTTTTGCTGCAATTATGAAGGAAAGTTTGCTCTGTCAGGAACGGATTTTCAATCGACTAGTTATTTCCAATTTCACCTATACCTGGAAAGAGAAAAGGCCTCTGACTAAGGCAAGGCCAGGACAATCTACTTCTTGGTTATCTGGGAATGTAAGTAGTGGTTGGGACTGGCTGCACTTCCTTGTAGACAGCTTCAAAGGAAAAAATGACACACAATGGATGTGTAGCTACCTGAGCCAAACTGCCTCTCCAGGTTTCTTTTGTGCTTTCCAAAGACGACAATTTTCACCCTTCCTCAACATTCTGCACCAAGTGCAATGGATTCAAACTGGATATTGCTGAAGCTGACCACCTGTCTTCTGGCATCCACAGGAGGCCCCAAACCACCGGTCAAACATCACACACACACATTCAGGCTTTTCTAAGATCAAATTAAAAGTTTAAAGCAAAAGAAGACCAAACAAATACTAAAAGTAAAAAAACAAAAACAAATTTTTTTTAAAGCACAATAAAGTAAAAATAACCTCAGATTCCACAGACTAGGAAGCCCTTCCCACTGAAAATGATTCATGGTCCCTGAATTTCACTTCTATGCAAAGGCAATGATTTCCAAAGAAGAATGAAAAAGATACAGTTTGGCATTCTCAAAAACTCATATTCAGAAAGCTCCCTTTTCTGGCACCACTTTTACATGAAGTGAACATCTTACCGTGAAAATGAACGAACACTTTCCCCTTCTCCTCTGTTACCTATTACCTGACTTTATTTGTGGTCTTTTAGCTCAGCTTAAGCTATGAGCAGGCTCTCCCGGATGTCCTGCTGAGGTACGGAACACGCAGGGTTAGGAGCCCGTTTTACAGTGCCCACCTCACCACACACTTGAAATCCCTTCCAGTGACATAGGAGAGCCTTGCAGCCTCATTACCTTCTAAATGGAATGCCACAGCCCACAGGAATGTCATACCCCAGATGACAAAAATGGGCTGTTTTGAAGAGTTCAACAGAAATTTGGCAGCTTTAGCTTTTTTCCTACATTTCCACAACTTCTTACATGGCATCTTATAGAAGGTGACTATTATTGAAGAAATATAGATTATTCTTTCAAATGCATACCAAAAGCATGAAAAAAAAAAGTCACCTGAGAATGTCCTTTTCCTCAGAAACATGGATCCAGATATATAAAGCAAATAGTAAAATGGTTTTGTAATTAATGAAATCACCTTTTTCTCCCCCTCCCCTGAGGGATATCGTTTGTTTTAATGAGTAGATGAAATATTACAGAACTTTTAAATCAAGGCTCAAAACATTTCTATTGTAAAGGATCACACCCAGTGCTTAAAATAGGGTTCATGATAAGAATGTAAAGGAAAATCACTTTGTAAGCAATTGTTAACCATAATTTCTGTTTGCTAGAGAATCAGCCACCAGACTAAAAGAGAATGCTGAAATCAGTCGGAAGACAACTGAAAATATGCAACTACTTAATATATGGCCAATGTAGTTTGGCTCCAAAATGAACCTTTATTATATTTAAGTGAATTATCTAAATAAGAAAAGATGGAAAATAGTATTTTAATTATAAAACCAAAAACAAAAACTTTTAAAATATCTTATAAACTACTTCCCTTTTAAAAGACAACCTCCTTAAATATTCAACTTACAATGACCTTTTGCAAAGGTGATCTGTTAACTAATGACTGAATTTTGGAATGGACACGGTCAAGATTCCAAGTCAATACTGCAGCACAACGACCAACATGGTAACAACACTAAACTGATTAAAATGAAAGATCATAACCTCAAACACACACATATACTCTCACACGTGATATCTTTGTGAATTTAAGAGCGCTTTTTACCAGATTTGTAGTTAGTTTAAAAACTGAAAGTCAACATGAAATTTGGCCTGATAAACACCCCTATAAAATAAGCCATGTTAGAGTGAGACAATTAGAAAAGCCCATTTCTGCTGGAAACATCCCAGATACGTTAGATGGCAGTCTACAATGAAGATTTGGAACTATGGTTACATGGCAGTGAACACTAAGTTAGATAACTGCTTAAAAGCTTACATTAAGGCAAATAAAAGCTGATTGCTAGAAAGCAATTATTAAAATGTCTCTTGTTTATCTAAAGGAGAATAGGGCTTTTTTTTTCCCCTAGTGCAGCCAGATTTTCTTATTTTTGAACAAATGAGCCTGGTCAATAGTGTACAATGACTCCCGAGTCTGTTACTTTGGCCTGGCTAAAGCCCATCTGGGCCTTGGGAACCCTGCAGGGTGACAGACAGAAGGGCTAGAAACACGCTTAGAAACAGGACAGGCCCCTCTCTCTGCCCCCTGCCCTCACCCAGTGCACCAAGACAGACTGCAGGCAGAGCATTTGTGGCAAGTTGGCATCTTTGTTCTACTGTGTCCTGAAAACAAAAATAAGTGCTTGTCTTTTCTTTGGGGGTCAAAGAGAACCACACCAATTTCCTGGAGGGGGCTTTTCTGGAGAAGAGAGTCCCGTGCCAAGATTCCTAGTTCTGCTAGCCACACACTGGGCCTTTCTTCTGGGTCTGGTCTGCATGTCCAGCCAAGGAGGAATTGCATCAGCATCATAAACACAGTGAACGGGTGGCTCTTGTCCAGGGAGGTCCATTTCGGGCCTGACTACATGGCCTCGGGGCCTGGTGGCAGTTTGAAGAGTCTGGCTGCGGACACGAGCTTGCTTATGTGTCTCTCCTCTGTGATGCCGGCCTCCTGAAGGCAAGTGTGGGACAGAGAAGGCACTTGGCCCAGCGTGCTGAAGCCCGCTTCAGTGAGGGCACTGGCGTACATGGGCAGACCGATGGAAACCAGCCAATCCGACACGGATGAAACGCATCCGGGAGATAGGGGCTTCCTACAGATTTCTGTGAGTCCACCGCTTGGGATCTGGGTAACCAAAGAAAGCAATTTATCAAGATTCAACAGGTGCCACTGGAGAGCTCTTTATTCTGTGCCTAAAAGGAACGCTACTGAAATATTATATTTATTACTACACTATCAGAAAGGGATAATGCTATGAGATGTCCAAGAACGTGACTAGCATCAAGAATTCTTTCCTGGGCTTCCCTGGTGGCACAGTGGTTGAGAATCTGCCTGCCAATGCAGGGGACACAGGTTTGAGCCCTGGTCTGGGAGGATCCCACATGCTGCGAAGCAACTGGGCCCGTGCGCCACAACTGCTGAGCCTGCGCGTCTGGAGCCTGTGCTCCGCAGCAAGAGAGGCTGCGATAGTGAGAGGCCCGCGCACCGCGATGAAGAATGGCCCCCACTCGCTGCAACTAGAGAAAGCCCTCGCACAGAAACGAAAGACCCGACACAGCCATAAATAGATAGATAGATAGATAGATAGATAGATAGACAGATAAATAAATAAATAAATAAAAATTCTTTCCTGACTTCTCAAAGGTGAGACAAATCTTCAAGGAAGTGTTGGAGGTTCCAGAAGGTACCTGGAATTAGATCTAACCCCAATTATGTGTGTAAGTCTCCAAACTGTAATCATTTATATTTCTGGATCTTTTGTCTCATGGGGGTCACGCTATTCAACTAATGATCCTTATGGTGCTTGAAGAAGCAAACCTATGTGATAGTGTGAAAAGTAAGATACTCAGTGGGTAAGGTTTTTATAAAGTAGATTTTCTTCTGTATTTTGAATCTACATTAACATCCAGAAAATTAAGCATTTAATCAATATAGTCATAAAGAATTAAAAATACAATAATAAATGTTGGCTAGGGCAGGGAAATGGACATTTATACTTGAATTCTGAGAAGGCCAAGTGCTACACCTCTCAGAAAGGCAATTTACCACCAAATGTGCAAACCCTTGAGATTTTGTGCAGTCTTGATGAAGCAAATCCTCTTGAAGGAATATATCTTCAGAAATTAACCCCAAAAGTCTACAAAAATTTATTAACCAGGAGGTCCTTCACTCAAGTGTCTAAAATAAACAGCTGGAAAAAAATCTAAATTGTTTCAACAATGTGGAATTGGCTGAACTAGGACATACCTACTAGAGCACCTTGAAAAATTGATAAAATAAAAGAAATTTTAGTAACAAAGAAAGAGGTTCACCACCGGATAACTGAAAACAATAAGGTTTACAAACTGTACATGTACTATTATACATGAGAGAAATGACTAGATGGACTTTTTCACAGTGCTGGGGTTATGGGTAATTTTCAGCTTTTTCTCTCCAAAACGGTATTTTTAAATCTTTGTAGGCTGAATAGGTCTTACTCTCTCCCAGGTGTCTCCCTTAGATAGCTAGAACGAACCCTGGGCTACTTAGCGGCTGCTAGCATGCTCATCATTAAGCTCTAGAACTGAATGGACTTCAAAAAGCTGGGTGAGGGGAGCCCCGAAGCGTGGGCTGCTTACCGCCATGCGGTGCTGCTTCCGAAGCAGCTTCACGCGGATCTGGTCCATGTTGGTGGCAACGTCCCTCTCGGGCTGATCTAAGTCTTCCGCATATCTCTGTACCAGGGCCTCAGGAATCCCACAGCGGCCGTGCTGCGAGGGAACAGAAATCTCTTATCGAGGGTTGCGAGGATCTTTTTCCTTCCCCAAGAACGGCAAACACAAGGTAGGATAAGACATTTAGCTACTAGAAAATAGGACCAAAAGTTTTAATTTGAAGTGAATATATTTTCTTTAGTGTCAGGATGGATGTTTTAGAGACAATACTTTTACGTCTTTATCTTTTAAGTAGTTATGAGCTCTAGAAAAATGTTTTGAAATATGGTTAAAGCAGGACACAATCATTCTCTATTTTGGGGTCCAACGCCCTCACCTCACTCTTATCTGATCATTTTGCAAAATGTTATTGAAGACAGTCTTCTAAACTGCAGGGGAGAAGGGCAAATTTGTGCCCTACAGAGTCTACTGTTGGTTCCTCAAGTACAAAGTAGAGTCATACCGCTATATCACTAGACCAGCATTTACTGTACAGTAGAATTCTCACTACTTTCCATTCAAAGGGGTTCATTCACTAAATATCAGAAGGCAGAGGAGTATTTTATTGTAAGGCACTCTTGGTCCTAAGAAGTTTATAACAAAGACTCCTGGGAATGCATTATAACAATTCATGCATTCCTAGGAGTAACATACAGCTACATCTATTATCGTGTATTTGTATTCAAAGTCATTTTGGTATTGGCAGATCTACTCTTTTTTATTTTTCTTCAAATGAGAAATGAGTTTTCATTATAGGTCTCAATGTTTTTAGTACAATGAGGTATCTTTTCCCCTGTTACCCATACAGATAATTATACAGTACAATCATTACATCTGAATAGGGCTCTACAATTTTCAAAGTAGGTTCAGGTTTATTTTATTTGCTCCTATTAATACCTCTAAGAGGTAGTTATGCAGGTCATTATCAATTCCATTTTATGCACAGGGAAATGAAATGGGGATCTGTTAAAGTCTAAACACAAAGATGTTGAAGAAGACATGGAAACTGGAACTCACGTCTATCCTTTCAGGAACTGGGCCTAGTACTGACTGACAGCTCTCCCTGCAAAGGATAGCTGCCCCAAATTAAATACAAACAAGCGAAAGAAGAGAAGAGAAGAGAAGAGAAGGGAAAAGAGAAGAACCCCTGAGGCTGTGTCTGCATTTAATCTGGGCACTGTGCCACCGGTTCATTTGAACACCAAGCGCGGGGCGGCAGGAGCCCCCACCGTGGGCCACCCGTATGGTCACTGTCCATCGGCCCTCGCCGCCAGCTGGCCTCCGGGGGCTGGGAGGTGGGGGGCAGTGCCGTTCCTCTCGCTTGGCCCCCGCCCGACTTAGAAGAGCCTGTGCAGTGGGGTCAGGGCCCCAGATACCTTATCGGAATAGGGCTCCTCGGTGAGGTCGATGCCTTCGGCCCGCAGCTTCTTCTCGGTGAGCATCTCCAGGTCCACCCCGCGGGTGCAGGAGACCTTCCTGGCCAAGGCAGGGCCAAGCCGCACGCCATGCTCCTGGAGGCTGGCACTCTCAGGCAGCTCCGACAGCCAGGGTGGAGGCCTGGCGCTCGGCGGGCTGCCCGGCTCTGGCCCTGGGGGAGGCCTGGCCACTGGCGGCGGGGGACAGTCACTGGGGCCGCCGGGGCTGCCCTTTTTAAGGGGCAGGCTAGGTGCATCGGGGCCAGGGGCACCGGGGGGACCAGGAGGGACCGGAGGCAGCCCATTGGCGAGGCGCTCCCTGCTCTTCTTGGCGGGGACCGGGGGAGGCTGGGCGGGAGGTCTGGCCTGCGTTCTGGCCTCGGGGCCCCTCTGCTCAGCATCCATGCCTTCTTTGGTGCCCGGAGGGTGATGTGTCCCTTCGAAATCGAGCCCTTTCCTGTGACCCTCAAGAGGCGTCCTTGTTAAACCGTGTTTAACGGCGGGCAGTTGGGCGTCATAGGTTTTGGGAAAACACGGAGGAGGGGATGTGCCATGCGAAAAGGCAGCCATCGGGCCATCCAGTTTCTTAGTAGTCGTTTTCTGAGGTTCAGAAAATCTCTTGCTTTGGGTCAGTAGCAGTGCATTGTCAACAGCAGAATCTAGTTTGGGGCTTTGAATCTTTGTGATGGAGGGCGCTATCTTTTGTGGCACTTTGGGTACAATCTGAGGGGAAGGTTCTGTCCCCTCACCAGGCACATCTTTTTCAGGCTCTCCTTGAAGGTCATCCAGGGAGTGGGATCGGGGCCAAGTCTCCACGGTCTGGGGGCCCTCCAGGGTCTCACAGCTCCGGCAGATGGAAACAGGGAGGCTCCTTCGGTTTTTATTCAAGTCAGTCACACATGGGGGATCACAGTGCTTGGAGGTGTGAGGGGTGAGACCACTGCCCAGCCTCCCCTCCCCTCCCGGCTTCAGCGCGTCTACTGGCTTCGTTAGAGGCAAGGTTGGGTAGTTGCCCAGCTGATTCCTGTTGAAAGACTTCACGCTGGACTCGGCTGAAGATTTGGCAGAGGGGCTGGTTTTCCGAGACTTGCCTACGAGACAAGGAAATATTTTACAATCACATTTTAAAAAGAGCATCAGGGGCTTCCCTGGTGGCGCAGTGGTTGAGAGTCCGCCTGCCGATGCAGGGGACGCGGGTTCCTGCCCCGGTCCGGGAAGATCCCACGTGCCGCAGAGCGGCTGGGCCTGTGAGCCATGGCCGCTGAGCCTGCATGTCCGGAGCCTGTGCTCCGTAACGGGAGAGGCCACAGCGGTGAGAGGCCCATGTACCGCCAAAAAAAAAAAAAAAAAAAGCAAATCAATCAAACTGATGTAAAAGGTGTGCTAATGTAACTGAAATCTCCAACTCTTACATCCCACTGTTGAATTACATTAAGGACATAAAATCACCACTGGTGATGTAGAGTTACTGTGGTCCCATGTTTATTTTTAGAAAGAATTCTTAGTCTTATTAAAGGACTCAGGGAGATGAAAGTTAATTGAGTTATGTGGAAAGAAAATATGCTGTGTCAGGCAACAAAATAAATCTAGGCCTTATGTCTGTTCGTAGCTGCAGTCAGTGTGGAACAAGGCACAGCCACACCCCATTTAGGAGCCACACTGATGGGATTTCTGTTTAGGGAGTACAGTTTCCTAAGACCATGGTTGAAAAGAGGAGGTAGGACTGAATTCTGGGACAGGTTCTTTAAATGGTATTCCCCAAGGTTCACTGGTGACCGGTGAATTCTCAAACCTTTCAAGCCCTCCCTGCTTTGTGTTTTGCTCAGGTGTGTAAAATAAAGGTACCCTGGAAACAGTCAGCCGACCTTGGTACAACTGAGTGAGCAAGCTGAAGTGTGTCGCCACAGACAATCTATTAGATACTGATATGGTTCTAATCGCCCCTGAAGCGATACACGTGATTAAAATAAAATGATTGTCAGACTGACAACTGAACTTAGCAACCAGCCACAGTCTACTTAGTTGACAACTGTTGACTGATAGTAATTGTTACTGCTGTCTTGTGAACAGAGCCACCCATGGTAACCCTGAGTGCACCTGACCCCAATCCACTGAGGATTCCCCTTCTGTTTGAGACAAGTAAGCTGTCTGAATTTCCTACGGACTGCTTCCCGACTGTTAGGACGGGGAAGCAACAAACAAGGCATGCGGCCCTCAAATGGCCCTCTCCCTCCGAAACTGCTCAGGCCGTGCCGCCGCTGCTCCTGTGGCCCTGATGGATGGTCTACTTGGTAAGTTGTTCTCCTTATGGACCTAATAGTTCCCAACTCTCAAATGTTGGTTTTTATTGCGAAAAGAAGAGGACATAGGAGACACACAATTTAGGTTTTATGGCGGCAGGTATTGTAGGTGGAATTTATTCACCTCACACAGAAGTCAGCAGAGGCTAACTAGAAACGAGAATGGCGAAGAAGTCAGAAAGGAAAAGGTGAGCACCGCGTTCTTGATGGTCAGAGAATGGTCTCTTTTCAGAACACTGCACTTTTAAATCAGTACTTTTCAAAGCAGGAGGATACTTTTTTTTTTTTTTTTTTTTTTTTTTTTGCGCGGTACGTGGACCTCTCGCTGTTGTGGCCTCTTCCGTTGCGGAGCACAGGCTCCAGAGGCACAGGCTCAGCGGCCATGGCTCACAGGACCAGCCGCTCCGCGGCATGTGGGATCTTCCCGGACCAGGGTACGAACCCACGTCCCCTGCATCGGCAGGCAGACTCCCAACCACTGCACCACCAGGGAAGCCCAGGAGGATCCTTTTTAATGAAGCTTCATTTATAAAACAGATCAAAGTTGAAGTGTGGAGGTTTCTCAAGGCCCAGGTCCACACACCGCCACCAAGGCCCCTATCCTCGGGACCCCACAGACCACAGTTAAAAACCAGGACCTTAGGCAGCATGAGCTTGTGAACCAGAAGTTACGAACTGCGTAAGAGGGACTGCTTCTTTAAACCTTGCATTTATTTCTCCACTCGGTGAAAATACTCTCCTAGTAAAACCAGAACAAAATCGTGCAGCTTGGTTTAATGTTTGAGAAAACAAAGGTGGGGAGGTACCATGTCCTTAACTGTTACGTGGACAAAGCAGAAAAGATGGGTGGGGGGGGAGAAATGTCAAATCTGTTTTGAAAACATCTTGCTTTTCAAGTGCTTTTGGTTGGTTTGAATTGTGGACTTCCGGCAATTTCATATCTTCAGTGTACATGTTTATGCTGCTTTTCAAAGTGAAATTTATGGTTGATCCTGTGGTTCCAAAATTTGTTTAGTAAATGTCTTCTGTGTGCACATAACTATGGAGGATATACGTAAACCACTGATTCAAACTGAGTCCGCATTTGTAGTGGGTATGGGAGCCAAAAACATGCATTCTCCAATAACTTCCAGAAACTAGATCATGAGGAGGGCTGGCCCAGTGATGTGAAGTTTGGGGGTCATAACTCTGAGTCCCCAGTCATGCTGTCTGTGGGGAGAAAGGAAGCACCATATTGGATGTGGGTCATTATATTCTTTCTGTCTAGCTGGTCTGAAGTTTTGAGATTTTTTTAAAAACAAAAATGTGCTCTTTAAGATTTAATTATATACCCTTCATTCAGAGATCTAGCTTTCATAAAAATGAAGAAATGTTTGAATAGACTTTTCACATTGTTTTAATATGAATTAAGATATTTTCATACTGTAATGATGATATACTGCTACCAGGATCTAACCGTTTTTTGTGGGGTTTTTTTGAATTTTAGAATTTTATTTCTTTTTTATACAGCAGGTTCTTATTAGTTATCCTTTTTATACATATTAGTGTATATATGTCAATCCCAATCTATCTGTTTATGGAAGGAGTCATCGTGCAACTGCGATTCCTGAACTAACGAGCATGCCTGTTTTCCCAGGGCAGTGTCCAAACACCGAGGGCCGCCCCTGCTCAGGCTTTACTGTCTATTTAAGAAGAAAACTTGAGGTGAGGGATGATGATGATACTGAAGGAACCAAACCTTCATGCCCTGGCTTTGCATCATGTTCTCAGCGGGGCTCCTCAAAATCCTCATATTGAAATGAGAGACTCACGGATGACAGTCCCAAGCACCGGGATATTCTTGCTCTTCAGAATAAATAAGCAAACAAATAGGCAAAGAGACCTTTTATGGTATATGTTGCTTTTTTCCTTGTTCCCAAAATAGGTCCACCTATTTTCATCTAATCCATGGTTTGTGAAAGTACTTATGATAACATACAAACTAAATCCCTTCTGGCTTGAAGTTCAACTAAGCCCCGATACCCCTGGCTGATGTATGACGACATTAAGTAGTTAGAGTATGGACTTGAAAATGCTTATGGTATTGGAAAGTCAGGTCTAAAATATTGTCCACCATTGACTGAGAGCCTATTATTATGAGTCAGAGTGGTGCCAAGAGGAAAAGAACAAGGGCTTCAGTTATTATTTAATTTCTCTTTAGCATCCTCATCTATAAAATATGCACTGCAGGATCTGAGTGATAATTAGCAATTGCATACGTGCGCACCTAGCCCACTGCCTCACTCATAATCAGTGTTTACAAAGTGCTAGGTATTTTTAATATATTATTACTTTGTATTAGAATAATCTATTTAAAAAAACTCACATTACCATTTAAGAAATAAGGAGGAGGACTTCCCTTGTGGTGCAGTAGTTAAGAATCCGCCTGCCAGTGCAGGGGACACGGGTTCGATCCCTGGTCAGGGAAGATCCCACATGCCGCGGAGCAACTAAGCCCGTGCGCCACAACTACTGAGCCTGCGCTCTAGAGCCCACGAGCCACAACTACTGAGCCCATGTGCCACAACTACTGAGCCTGCACTCTAGAGCCTGCGAGCCACAACTACTGAGCCCTTGTGCCACAACTACTGAAGCCCGCATGCCTAGAGCCCGTGCTCCGCAACAAGAGAAGCCACTGCAAGGAGAAGCCCATGCACGGCAACAAAGAGTAGCCCCCGCCCACGAGTAGAGAAAGCCTGCACGCAGCAACGAAGGCCCAACGCAGCCAAAAATAAATAAATAAGTAAGTAAATAAATTTGTTTAAAGAAAAAAAGAGAGGTAAGGAGGAGTCGGAGATGTAATTTGGCCAAAGTCTTCAGCTATGCCCTATTCACGTTCAAACCCCAGGTCTCCCCACTCTAAAGCCCCACAGCTCTTTGCATGATCCAGATGGGGGGAGGGGCCTAAACCTCTAAGAGCAGCAGGACAATGGAAAGTTTAGGGTCCCTTTCTCTGACACACAAGTTTAAACTCTTTCCAATTATGTGCTATGTGGGATGGAAGAGTAACTGATGAAAGACCTCTCTACTCATTTCTCAACGTCATCAGTTGCCTAGGTTCTTGAGAGATGTTCCTCCCTCCTAAGGATCTTAATTAAGCACCATTCACCCTGGAAAAACTCCTCTCCCTATTGCCAGTTTTCCCAAAAGCAGTGGCTCAGGCTGAGGAAGAAAGACAGTCATTAGCCAAAGCACAGATGTCAAGAAATGGCCCAGAAGGCTTGCGTATGGAGATGCATTCATGATTATTTGGGCTGACAGTACCGTTTTCCAAGTTCTCACTGCTTTCATAGCATCCTGAGTCTCGTGGAGAGCATCCACTCAAGCCCTGGCTGTCAACAAGCAGCTTCTCCTGGGATCCGAACTGGTCGCTGTTACCTAAAGAAGATGAAAACATAGCATGGGATCGTAAGAGGAATGAAAAGTAGGCTCCAAATCAACTGCATCCCAATTTTATCCTCAGCTCTCACAATACATTTTGAAGCCTTGGACTTCGGAAGAGAACAAATTATTTCCAAGTAAATGAGATAAAAATGAACGAGTGAGGGCTTCCCTGGTGGCGCAGTGGTTGGGAGTCCACCTGCCGATGCAGGGGACACGGGTTCGTGCCCCGGTCTGGGAAGATCCCACATGCCGTGGAGCGGCTGGGCCCGTGAGCCATGGCCGCTGGGCCTGTGCATCCGGAGCCTGTGCTCCGCAACGGGAGAGGCCACAGCGGTGAGAGGCCAGCGTACCACAAAAAAAAAAAAAAAAAAGAATGAGTGAGATCAGAACACTTTTCTTTTCAAATCAAGTATCACAGGAAGGTAAGTTTGTAGAGAGAGGACATAGCTGAAATACATCAATGCCTTTTAAGTTACCCTCAGGCCCACCACGGAGAGGAGAAATTCAGAGCATCATGTCAAAAGTGGGGGGAGAGCAACCACAGTCTGCACATTCTATAAAGAGGGCATGGCTGGCCTTCTGTAGGTTCAAAGTTACAGGAAGACTGTCTTTCAATCATTATGCAGACTAAATGCTTGGTCGATAAAAATGGAAACCAAGAAAACATTTTCTACCTAAAATAAGTAGTTGATGATGAATGGCTTTAATTTACTTTTCTTTCTCTTCACTTCGCCTCCCCCCCCCAGCACACACACACACACACACACACACACACACACACACACGCACACACTAAATCAATAAACCAGAAATCTGATGCCTTTTCTTGGGTCATTAAAAAAAAATTGCGGGAAGGCTGAGGGCTGCCATTCCTACTGTCCACTGACCACTTCCTGTTTGTATTTCTCACATGGAAAGCATTTTATAACAGAAATCATGGCGGAACAAGCCCTTAAATTTGAGCACCAAATTAAGAAATGCTATTTTTATTTTTTTATTTTTTATTTATTTTTTTTTTTGCTGTACGCGGGCCTCTCACTGCTGTGGCCTTTCCCGTTGCGGAGCACAGGCTCCGGACACACAGGCTCCACGGCCATGGCTCGCGGGCCCAGCCGCTGCGCGGCATGTGGGATCTTCCGGGATAGGGGCACGAACCCGTGTCCCCTGCATCGGCAGGCAGACTCTCAACCACTGCGCCACCAGGGAAGCCCTAGAAATGCTATTTTTAAAGTGATTAATGAAAAATTAACTAATTGGAAGCGAAAGAGAAAAACCCTTTCCCCTCCCCCACACCGAACGTGGAACATTCTAGAGTGGTGTCCTCATTGTGTGGAGGAGTCTGTGGATTTGGAATGGCCTTTGTTCTAGCCTAGCATGTTATTTTGGCAAATGAGACTTATAAAATGAGGGCTTGGAGCTATCAATTACAACCCAGGAAGAGGAATCAAGGCAGTTTGTCCTTGGCGAGATAGTTCAGTGTATTGCAGCAGCCAAACAGACTCCAAAGTGCCGACCAACGGGAATAAAACAGAAGACTTGTCCCTGCCACTGCAGGAAAAGGCAGACCGTGCCTGCATCTTTCGGGATGCCAGCCTCACCACACAGCAGGCTACCTGAAGTTATTATGGGGAGTGAAGGGGTCCCTTGCATCGCCTGAAAACCGCACTTTAATCCATAAAATCATGAGGCCTATTCAAGGGGCTAGAGCCACTTTCTTCCTGAAGGATCCAATCAGCACCTACTTGCAGGAACCCAACAAATTTAGCAAAATTCCCTAAAACTAAAAGCTAGTGTTGGGCTTCCCTGGTGGTGCAGTGGTTGAGAGTCTGCCTGCCCGTGCAGGGGACACGGGTTCGAGCCCTGGTCTGGGAGGATCCCACATGCCGCAGAGCAACTGGGCCCGTGAGCCACAATTGCTGAGCCTGCGCATCCGGAGCCTGTGCTCCGCAGCAGGAGAGGCCGCGACAGTGAGAGGCCCGCGCACCGCGATGAGGAGTGGCCCCTGCTCGCCGCAACTAGAGAAAGCCCTCGCACAGAAACGAAGACCCAACACAGCCAAAAATAAATAAATAAATAAAAGCTAGTGTTTCCCCAGGAGGTTGTCCTTCATGAGGGAGAATGAAGAGGCGGGGCACCTCTTAGATGTACTGCACACTCAAGGCCACTTCCTCCCCGCACCCCACACTCACTAGAATTAATGCCAAGGCACCAGGACGAGAAAGACGGGGAGCTGGAATCACGAACATTCTCACAGTCAAGTAAGGGCGAAGGGCTGGGTTGTGGAGCTGAAACTCCATTTGGACATGACCTGAACTTGGACTAAAGCTCTCCCCAACCCCATCTCAACACACACACACACACACACACACACACACACAGACACACACACGGAGAAAGAATATGCTAAGACATTGATGAGACATCCAAACATCAAAAGGTGCTTATGCGCGAGGACACGTGCCATTTTCTGGAGCGTAGCTACCTTGGAAAAGAAGGGAAAGGAATGGGATTCTTGGATAGCAGGCCTTCCAATGGGCTTGCAACACTTAGGTCTTTAAAAAATAAGCACTGAAGTAAATATGACAAAATGGTATGTGGATTTGTTTTATTTTTCTCTGTACTTTCCTGCATATTTGAAATAATTCCCGATTAAAATTCTTATTCTTATGAATATGATTTTGTTAAACGAGAGCTTTCATCTGGCAGACCCAGGAGAGTGGGTCTGGGATCAGCAGAAGGAACTGCCCCGGGACAATGGGAGTCTTTTCCAAATGGAACCCTGCAGGAAGGCTGGCATTCCCCGTGCACAGATGCAATGAGAGAAGCTGGACCCATCTGAGTGCCAAGCACTGATGCAGATGTGCCTCTTGCTCTTATGGGGGGCTGAGCTGGAAGATGTGCAAGATCTCTCAGATCTCAGCAGGTCTCTGGATCTGTCTAGTCTGACAGAAATGTATTGTGTTCCTCTAAGGTATCAGTTACTTAGAGTACTTCTTAAACACAATGAATTTAAAAGCGCGGAATGTAGAATCTTCTAATCCTAGGATAATCCTGCATCCAGGTTCTTGGTGCTCACTGGCACCCCTGAGCCCTTGAAGCCTTTGTTTTAGAACCGCTAAAAAGAAGTACCAATTTATGTATGCGGGATGTTCTATACAGTGGCACGGCAGATTCAAAATGGGATTTATGAAGAAGCAAAGAGCCTTCCTTAGACCTGTGAGTGAGCATCATGAGGGGCAAAGATTTCCTCCTATAAAATATGCCTAAGTGCACACCTCAGGACGTGATCCCGGGAGGGACAAGGAGTCTTAGCCCTTGTGGCGTGACGGAGACAGACCCTGCACCTTATACTCAGAATTTAGCTTTGCTCCTCCAGTGTCTAAATGCTAAAGGAAACGCAATGGATGGAGTTTATAAACCAGCTGTTCTCAGTGGCTGAGGAAGAGCAGATGAACTATCTTACAGAGCAGATGTGGTCCAGGAGACTGGATGATTGCACGTTCATTGATATTCATGTAGCTGGTTGGCCATTCCAGGCACTGGGCCAGGCTCTGACACAACCTGGCCACAGATCCCCAAGGTGTCTCCTGGGGAGCTCCAACACTAAAGAGACCAGGTTATCAAGTGATATTAACTACGAAACACAATTCCCTCCAAATCTATCCCTGAAGGCAGTGTGTTTATCTAGGGTTTAGGCGTCTATTTGATGGTGTGTCATCAGTTAATTTAGAGGGAGGACTTATGAAGCAGAAGTGAATTGAATTGCACTGAGACACGTGCTTCCATGTCTCTTGGGCCTGATACATTCAGTAATGTACAATTTTTTTTCCCACCATTCACCATGGTTTTGGTGTGTCTTTTAGCAATGGAAATGCTATTAGCTACTGATATCCCTGAAACAGACCATTTGAAAGGAAATGCATTTGAATTCAATAACTGGCAAGGGTACTCCCCACTTCGTGATGAATAATTTCAGGAATATTTCTGATGTCAGATGGAAGAATAAAGAGCAAGATAAGACCCGGTTAATGGAGCAAAGGACACAGTGTATTCAAACAGACTACATGAAAGCTGGGAGCTCACGAAATTCTCTTCCTGGGTTGTAAACATGAGCTATCATTTCAGCTGAGAAATCGCAGCATGGAATTCTCTGCTCCACATATTCACTGGAGATTATTTCCTGCTTCTTTAACACAAGCTGATGAATTTCATTTATTCATTAATTAACCTATTCAATCAGAAAACAACTCCTCCTGTGCTTTGAGAAGTAATGAACCCTTGGTGGGGCAAGATACTCCCAGTTTGTCAGTTGCTCTTGTGCCCAGGTATCCTAATGACCTCCTGAAGGCTGCACATCCCACCAGCCCCCAAGGTGGCATGAACTGTGTGCCTTAAGAAAACTGCAGTTCAATTCTCAGTCACTCAGAGGAGTGTTTTCCTCAAGGATTACCTAGAAACATGCCAGGAAAGTACAGGCTAGTAAGGTTTTCTTTTGCTCCTGCATTGGCAGGAAGGTCTGCTTTGGGAATCTATGTCTTTGTGCTAATTTGACATAATACAAAATTGACCTTGGCTTTGGAAAGAGTAGGATCGAATGAGTGACTCCAAGGACCCGAGCATATGCTCACAGCTTATGGGACGCCTGCTGGTGACCTGAGAACGTGGAGGATCTAACAGTGAACACGTCTGTGCTGGGAAGGACTTACTGTCATATTCCTGTAACAGCTCCACGGCTGTCAAGAGAACAGCTCTGTGCTCTGGGTCCCTGATATTTAACTCGTCCAAATCTTCCTCCTCCAGGAGCTTAAAGGTGTCCAAATCTTCATATCCATTGAACAGGAAAGTGGGCATGTGCTCCTGGAGGGAAACAAGATAGAAGTAAGTCAGCAGCCCGGTTGTGTGATCCACAACCGATGACCAGCCTCAAACCCCTAAACTCTTTTTCCATAGTCATTTTTATGCTCATTCAAAAATTAGTAAGTATCCTTTGTAGCACAGTCTGTACCTCCCAGTCCTACAGCTTAGTGGGCAGGCGGGGCACTTCATTCATCAGGGGTTAAGAAGATTTACACTGCAGGCTGAGATGGACTCCACTGGCTTGCATTTTAATTGTGCCCTTGCTGTGAGCTGAAGCCTGTAATGCCACCCAGTGTGCAGTAGAGGATATTCTTCTTTCATTTAGAGCTACTGAAATCCAGCTCACAGGGACCTGTGACTTCCTCAGTAGCAAGACAGTTTTGCAAGGCGGAAACAGAATCTACCATGTAGACCCACCCCGCTAGATGCCGGGAGTAATGGTGGGAGAGAGGGTGGAAGGGAGAATCCTTATGGCCTCTGAGAAGCCAACCAGGGCGCCAGGAGTCTGTGCTTACAGCCCTTCCTGGTAGTGGCTTGAAACTCACAGCTCCGTGGACTAGGAGCACATTTCGACCTGGAGTTCATGCTATCGCCCCCAGCGGAGGTCAAGGGCAGAGTCATGGTGCTGGTAACTACTTCTGTAGGATAATGGGTACTCATCATAGCAGATGCAGGGCCAGGACAGGACGGAACTAACTTTGAGATTGATGCGATCCAGGAGATCCTCCACTGACTTGGGCTGGGGGGGTCTTCCTTTCCTCCTCCTCCTGGTGGGGCGCTTGGGCTTCTCCTCTTCCTCGTTGAGCACGTCCACGTAGATGAATTTGAATGTGCCCACCTTGTTGTTCAGCAGGCCCATCCAGGTGCCCATGGGGGGTTTGCTGATTATATCAATGATGTCTCCTTTCTGTGGCCCAGGGAACAAAGACCTTTCCGTTAGGGACATTTCCAAGCACGAACCATCTGTCAATCAGAAGCGTGAATCACACGCATGTGAAGACACTATGAAGACCAGAATCAGGGCTCCACGAGTCACCTGCTACGATGGGGAGTCTGGCGGATACCAGACAAAGCCCTCCTGACCGTGCCAGATCTCACGGAGGCCCAAGGTCCCATCCCCTCTGGCCTCCTGCAGCACAGGACAGTGGCCCGAGGTGTCCGTCCACCAGGGCTCAGGGCTGGGTGGGCACCTGGCTCTCTAAATGCCCTGCCCTTACCCAGAGAGCACCTACTTCTTAGAAAAAGAATTCCCACCAATCAGATGTCAGTGGCAACCGCTGTCCTGTAATCGCTTCATACATTTCGTGGAACCCAATCTGTCCCATATGAATGTCACTGATCACATAGAGAAGCCAGTCATGTCTCTTCAGTTGGTGAAAGCACAGAGACAGGAGGGTGGAGGGCAACAGGAATTCTGGAGGGAAGCTGAGGTCAGAACACAGGGCCAGAGGGATGAGATGGTAACACAGAGGATTAACACAAGGCCCTCCTCCATCGCCAAATGCTGGCTGGTTCTCTGTTTCATTTTCCACTACAGAGGAGACCAGCTTGTCAAGGTAGCAGAGACACTGGCCAGTCTGCACCACAACAGCCCAGCATTTAACAGCAAGGAGAAGAGAACACCTCTTAAGGCAACAAGGCACCCAGTGTTACTGCTCCAAGGCCAGGCAGACACACACCTTGAGCTTGAGTGAGTCTGTGTCATAGGGGCTGGGCGTGAAGTCAGTGTGCACCCTGGCGCGCCCACAGAACGGGCCCCGGTACGGGGGCTCCTCATCATCACCGTCTTCTGACTTAACACTCTCCCTGTTGCTGGTCGAGGAATCAGTGGTGCTCACTGTTTGACCACCTGTACAGGAAAACAGGCAGAACATGGGTCAATACAGATTTCCTGCACAGCACAGCTGAAGGCACTGAAGGGGGCTTCCCTGGTGGCACAGTGGTTAAGAATCCACCTGCTGATGCAAGGGACACGGGTTCGAGGCCTGGTCTGTGAAGATGCCACATGCTGCGGAGCAACTAAGCCTGTGCGCCACAACTACTGAGCCTGTGCTCTAGAGCCCACGAGCCACAACTACTGAGCCCGCGTGCCACAACTACTGAAGCCCGAGTGCCTAGAGCCCATGCTCCACAACAAGAGAAGCCACCACAGTGAGAAGCCCGTGCACTGCAACGAAGAGTAGCCCCCGCTTCCCGCAACTAGAGAAAGCCCGCGTGCAGCAACCAAGACCCAACACAGCCCAAAATAAATAAATAAATTTATTAAAAAAAAAAAAAAAAGAAGGCACTGAAGGCATCACAGACTAGGAAGGTAAGGGCCAGAGGAGGGAAGTCACGAGACACAGCCAAATGTCAGGACCAGAGCAGAGTCCAGGGGAGGACCTCAGTTTTCTGACTGTTCTCCCTAATCAAGCCCCTAATCAGACAGGGGCCTCCATCAAGTTATCTTTATGACCAGGGAATCTAGGTGACACTGAGACTCCCTGATAGAGGACACCACCCTTAACATTCATAACCTCTCATTTGTCAGGCATACTATTTTTACCCCATTTTACAGATGAGGAAACTTAAAGAGGTCAAGTAACTCGCTCAAGGCCAAATGCTTTTAAAGTAGTGAGTTTAAACTTGGTCTCTTCCCCCATAGCATTTGGCAGACACCACCATTGGACCGGGAGTGGTTGCACAGCATTTGTTTCAGGGACATCTGTCATTCTCTTCTCCTCTTATTATTTTTTTTCCTGTTTCTTAGTTGATTATTTTATTGCCCTGATAATGATTTAATCAACATTTTGTATTCATAAAAGTTATGAAGACATTAGCTTTCTTTGTCAAGCCAGAAGAGAATTATTGGCACTTCCCACTACCCGAAATGCATCAGGGAAAAATAACATTACATTATTGTGTTGAATTCTGCATAAAATGTTTCTGATTAAGGACTGGAGACTGAAGAGAAGCATCTGTCTTCTCTTTTATTAAACCCCCACTAAAATGCTAACAAAGGAATTGGATTCACTGTGACAGGGAAAATGGCAGGGGGCAATGCACAGATGAGAGATTTTTACCAAAATCTATAAGACAAAAAAGTGGTCGGAGGATCGCTAATTGCTACTGTAGGTGGAGGATGCTCCCAGAGGTCAGGAGAGCAACGTGTGCATGGCAGAGCCCTGGTCCTCTCCTCTCAATCTGCTGCTCGTCTTCATGAGCCCTTCCCCTTGACCTACTCCCCGCTCCAGTCTCCAGATCTTCTGCTGGCGTGCCTTCCCTCTCTCTTCCAACCAAAATCATTACCCTCAACTTTGTGGCACTGCTAGACATCAACTACTAAACAAATAGGACTCTAGGGCCAGCTATTTTGCAGGTCTGTCTCTGTAACAGCACCTTAAGGGTAAGAACTTGGTCTAATTTATCTTTAAATTGCCTGAACCTGACACTCAGTAAAAGTCTGATTTTGACTCCAAGGAAATCATCTACGGTTGCAAACTAGACCTACTCATTGAGCTTTGACCGCTCAGAGAACTCCGCAGACTCTCCACAGAACCTCCGGCTTTGAGCTTGGGCTTGTCCACGTGTTCGCTGTCAGGCTGAGAGGATGGAGGAGAGCCCGGCATTCCATCAAGGCCTGAATCCTGAAATGGGTTTTGACAAAATTATGTTTCACCAGAGTGGATGGGTGTCCTTTTGTAATTCACAGCAGTTTAGCCCTCAACGACATCAGTCAAATCCATCTTTATACCCAAGTCTGATGCTTTACCCAAAATGTATCTTCCTTTTTAATCTAAATCCCTGCTTCATTTTAAAGTTGTGGTTCATGTATCTATTAATTAAACACTCAAAAAGTATTTTTCATGCTCAAATAGATATTTTCGAAAAGAATCTATCTATCTACCTTGTAGACAAAACATTTCGTTAAAGGCTTAGAGACTCTTCGTATACTCCCTAGTTCAGTAATAATGCTGGACTTCAAATGTAGATCAGATACAACCCACTAGTAATGTAATATCCAGAAGTATCATCAGAGAATATTTAATCTATTTGAAGGGAAACATTTACACACACACACACACACACACACACACACCCCACGCACACACACACACACACAAAGCCCAGATTCTTCTATTTCTGTTTACACAAATTACTAAAATTGGCTAATAAAATACCAGCTTAGGACCCAGATATACAGTTGACCCTTGAACAACACGGGGGTTAGGGGCGCCAACCCGCTTTGCAGTTGGCCCTCCTTATCTGCAGCTCTGCAACTGTGGATTCAGACAACCACAGATCATGTAGTTCTGCAGCATTTACTATGGAAAAAATCCACCTGTGAGTGGACCTATGCAGTTCAAAACCTGTGTTGTTCAAGGGTCAGCTGTGCAGCAAACGTACCATTTTTCTGTCTATAATCCAATTTCCCTAAGTCACCCTATGATTTTAGCTTCTTTCACTTCTTCTTCTGTTGTTAATAAACAGCTGGGAAGTCCCTTTTAGATCAGAAGGCTGACAGTAGTGGCTCAGCAGTACTTCTCACTTTTGGAGTGGACAGCCCCGCATCTGCACATGTACCTATAGCACGCTCATTTGATTTGAGGTAGACAGTATCACACTTTAAAAAGTCTGCAGTCAGAATGGTTTACTGGCCCAAAGAGAACACTTTCTGGCGTATTACACAGCCACGTGAACACAAAACCATCTAAGGGAAACCTGTTATTTGCATAGTGCCGAATCATCAGAAGGGCTTTGATGAGATTCTGCAGGGCCCTGCAAACATTTAAGGACAATAGAAAGGGCAGCTTTTGATCCAAAACACACTTCTGCTTTACATTTAAGGAAAGTGAGCAAACAACCGCAACAACTACAAACAGAGGTGCATCATTACGAGGTTACTGAAGCTGCAAAGGATGAATTCCTGAGGTTTTCATTCCTCTTTTCTGAATCATAAAATAAGCCACCTTTCCAATAAAAATCTTTTTTAAATGCTTCTGGAAAAAACCTCCCAGTCTGAAAAACAGCAATACGAGATACACATCTCTGATACTGTATGTTCACAAATGCTTTTTAAAAATTATTAATTTATTCATCACATATTTATTGATTACAAGAAGAGGTACTATTTCAGAGGCTGGGCATATAGCAGGAACACAGCCGATAAAAATCCTTACTAAAACAGTCGGTGTCTTTGCTAAAAAGTTTTTTTTTAAAGCCTTACAATGTTAATTTCCTCTCTCTAAAAAGCATTATAATGATTCCTTCTTTTTTTGATTATGTGAAACGACCGCTTTAAAAAAAAACAGAACTAAAACTACAAGACATCTATATAGTAGTAAAATTATAGAAAAATGCTCAAAATGACATGAAAGTTCTATGCTCATGATCCACGAAGCAGAAGACCCTTAGGAATGTAAGTTTACAAGAGCTTTTAGTAGATGTTTCAATTTGGGGGAAAAGCCAGCTAAATAAAGTGCTTTAATTCATGGCACTGCTTTCACTGGCATAATGTCTGTCTCACTCGAGCGTGCACAGCTTGCTTCATGGCTGGGCAGAAATACTGAATCACCATCACTCCCACACCCATAGGGACAAGAAACGAAAAGATTAAGAAAAATATTTGTGGAGAAGAGATACTGGAGGCAGCCAGACTTCCCCTGCAGGTTTAACCGGCCACAGTTTCTCAACCTGAGCACTCTCAGCATTTTGCATGGTTAATTCTTTGTTTTCATGGACTGTCCTGCGCATAAGATGCATCCCTGACCTCTATCCTCTAGATGCCAGTAGCACCCAATACCACCCCACTCTAACCCACTGCCACTATTAAAAATGTCCCTAGCCAATGCCCCTGGAGTTGGTGAGGGAGCAAAATCAACCCCCCCCCCCCCAATACCCCACGAGAACCACTGTAATAAGCTAAAGATGTGCAGGCTTTGTTTGAAGCTCAGTGCGGGAGGCTGGCTAGCTGGTGCTCAGAGTGATTCAAACAGGGGGATGCTTGGCTTTTAGCTCACCATGTCCACCAGAGGGCAGCAGCTGAGCAAAAATGCCTGCTTTCCCTGCTGTTCTATTTGGTAGATAAAGCAGCATTACCTACATATTTCAAGTAGACAAACAGCTCACAAACGGAGACTTCAACAGACTACAGAATGCATACTATAAAGGTGCCAGAGGAGAGCGTTTTGAAAATCTAATGGTCAAAATTATCTAAGGCCCAGCTCTCCTAGTGTCTTTATTCCCTCTACCCATAAAAATAAGACCCATAAAAAGAAGGTTATGTTCCTAGAGATGAACTTATAGAATTGGGGAAGGGAGTGGTGTCAATTCTGTGGTGTCTTAAAGTCTGCAGATAGGGCTGGTTAGTGAACACACCCCCGCAGAAACACGATTACTGTGTAAGTAAGCCAGGAAGCACTTTCTGACTTTACTTCTCAGACTTGCTACGCACTCCTAAGAACAACTTATGCTACATTTATTTGAAAAGTCGGCTGTCTAAGAAAACTTGAGTGTCTTTTTAAGATTCGATTCTGGTGATGTCCAATTTGGAGCAAGGAATATTTTAGAAAATAAAATCCTTCCTTTGTGTTCTAATTTTTAGTGCTCATTGCATTAAAGAATAATCATTTCTTTACATGTCTGTCTTTTTCTCTCATCTGTACATAGAAGTCAGGGCCTGCTTTGTATTCCCAGCACCAAACCTGGTGCTTGGGCGACCCTAAGTGCTTAATAAATATTTGCTGAATCCAATGTTTGTCTACATAAACCAAGCATGGTCCTGGAGCCTAGTTAATGGGTGTGAATATATTTAGCACCATTTAAAATCTCAGACCAGCAATCCTCAGCTTTTCTTGTTGTTGGGAAGAACCAAGGGGGCTTTCTGCTCGGCTGTCACATACCTGCTCAGAGACAGAGCTGCTGTATTTTTTAGACATTCTCTTCCTCATTGTCTCTTTCACTGATTTCACCTTTTTTCCAAGAGAGATTCGGGAGGCGGTAGGTGATTTGATTACTTCTTTATACACAAAATCTCCTTCTTTACCCTGTAAGACAAAATGTTATAAGTACCTTAATCACAGAAAATGAAGCCCACAAACAGGTTTTATTATTCAAACCATGAATGTCCTACCTCTCAGCAAAACATTGGCATGCTCCAGGATCTCCACATTTTTCTTGTGTTAACTCAGTGCTATGTTATTTATCTTTTCGATTAAAAATTAAAAGCTATTGACTAAATGGCTTTTGCTTATTTGTTTGTTTAAAGTGGGATGTGAGTCACTTTGTTTTATTTAAACTTAGTATATTCTTCTCCTGGTACATGTTTCCCCACCATTTTAAATACCCAAGGAGACTGTAAAGAATGATTTAGATGAACCAACGTTCACTTAATCCCAGCAGCGGGGAAGAAGAAAAGGATAATACTATTGAATCACCCAAGAAAGTGGTAAGAACAAAATGGCAAATCTCAGTCATTAGAAGTCCAGCATCTGGGGACTTCCCTGGTGGTGCAGTGGTTAAGAATCCACCTGCCAACGCAGGGGACACAGGTTCGATCCCTGGTCTGGGAACATCCCACATGCTGGGGAGCAACTAAACCCATGAGCCATAACTACTGAGCCTGCGCTCTAGAGCCCATGAGCCACAACTACTAAGCCCGCGTGCCACAACTACTGAAGCCCATGCACCCTAGAGCCTGCAAGCCATAACTACTGAGTCCATGCACCACAACTACTGAAGCCTGCATGCACTCTAGGGCCTGCATGCTGCAACTATGGAGCCCGTGTGCTGCAGCTACTGAAGCCCGTGCGCCTAGAGTCCATGCTCCACAACAAGAGAAGGCACCGCAATGAGAAGCCCACCCACTGCAATGAAGAGTAGCCCCGCTCGCCGCAACTAGAGAAAGCCCACGTGCAGCAATGAAGATCCAGTGCAGCCAAAAAAAAAAAAGTCCAGCATCCGATCAGATTTATATCATTGTAGCACTTCGTGTGGCCAACACCTAAGACTGTGTAAATTTTCTTTTCTGAACAAGTTAGATTGTGGTCTCCTTTCATTCTATTTTGCATTTAAAAAAAAAAACATTCCCCTGAGGGGGGAAAAAATCATACTTTTTATTTTTTAAAAGATTGACTACATAAAATTATTGGTTTATAAATCAATAAAATTTGATATCCAAATAAAATAGTTTTATTCTTCCAGGAAATTCTCAAACACTTCAAAAAATCATAGATGGGTGCTTTTGCTAACACATGACCATAACAACTATAAAGCACAGAATCCTAATTTCACAGTTGCATGACCAAAGGCACAAGGGGAAAACAAAACTGTATGGAAAACTCACCTACGTCTCTGGGACCTCAGAAAGTAAACATTAGGGAGAACCTGTACACTGTAAAGGTGGCCTGTCCCCGGACTGTGATCCAGTGGCAGGTCTGAGGAGGCGGTCACCTTGGCCCTGAGGAGTCTGGCTTGCTTTGGCCCCAAGGGCACTGGGTTCATTTCAGGATACCCCAGATCAGGAAGACCTACACTTGGTGTAGGGCTATGCACTTGGCCTATGACAAGCCTGGTTTTCAGAAATGCTGTCACATACTCTTGGAACCCAAATCACAGGGCTCCATGCTGTGGCACTACCTATGTGTAACAGTCACGTGCACTTGCAACTAGTATGAGCAAAAAGCACATGTGCACCAATGACTAAGACCATCGAAACTCATCTGGACGTGTGACTTGAAGAAACCTGGAAACCAGGGTATTAAAGAAATGATGCTACTGCAAAGAGAGAGATGGAGGCCACAGGTGGTCATCATTCAGTCCATGTGGGACTGTGAACAGTCTTTAAGATGGGGAAATAGAACTTCTCTCCAAATGCGATTTAGGATCCCGAGGAAAAGGTCACCCAGTACCGATTCTCAAAGATACGAAATGTGAAACTATGTCAACCACATCACTTGAATCCAAATCGTTTGCTTCCCCTCTGATGTATACTCACCAATGGGTCAGAATTATTACTGCCAATGTGCAGAGAACGATTTGTCAAGTCAAATCCTCCAAAACTGCAGGTTCTCTGTGGAAAGGAGAGGGCAGAGCAGCAACAATCCAGTTATGCTAAGATCGCCCAGCAGTGCGCCAACCCAACACACGTCCCCTTTGTAGGATGTCACTGAACCACAAACGTGTTACAGGATGAGAGTAAGAGACGAGAAATGATGAAGAAAACAATACATGACTCATGTTATAAGGAGACGCCACTCATTTTGCCCTTCCACAGGCCACTGGAACTGTGCTTACACCAGAGGTTCAGAATCCCCCTCACAGGCAAAAACCAACTGGTTAAAAAAAAAAGATACACCAACCAAAAAACCATACATGTGCTAAGTGCTCTAAGATTCCCTGTCTCTTAGCAACAAAATTTCCCTTCCAGACCCCTTAATATCGGACGCATACAGTAGGGATAATGAGGGAACATGTATTAGGGAACCCATGTGCTCAGAGTGGTCTTGGAAACCCAGATGTGAAGTCCTATAGCCCTGCCACTGACAGCAGGCTTTTCTGAGGGACTCTTGTTTTGTTTAGTTTTAAATCGCTGAGATGGAGGGAAAAAGGTTATGTTTATAGTAGAGTCCAATCAGGCCAAGAGGATTAGTCACTCACTGCTTCCCTGACCTAGCCAAAAATGCTGATAACTCTCCCATCTAACTGCCCAACTTAATTACTTATGACCCTTTCCTCAGAGTGTATGAAATCAAGACACCACATTTGCCCAGAAAGAAAAAGATGGATTCCGTGACTGTCTCTGACCACACTACTTTAATTTCAAGAGGAAAAACACTAATAGAATGAAAACTTCACTGTCCTTTCGGTTGGTTTCAAACTTTATGGAACTGCTTATGTTTCAGGGCTTTTATATTTCCAGAACTTGGTTTGAATTCTCTGTTGTTTTTCTAGCAAAAGCTACTCAAGCACCACCTCCCCCCGCCAACCCCCAAATCTTTAAGAAAAAGGAGAAATTCAAAGCACATTAATTTTTGTTATCACCGATTATCTTCTTAAGTAATTGGTAATAAAATGTGAATCACAGATTTGGGTGCCAATAGTTTGTGTTACCTGTTTCTCAGAGGACTCTAGTTAACAGCTATTAAAAGGAAGAAATGAACAGAAAAGCACAATATATACTATAAACATTGCTTTTTTAAAATAAATACACCTTAGGGCCTCCCTGGTGGCGCAGTGGTTGAGAGTCCGCCTGCCGATGCAGGGGATATGGGTTCGTGCCCCGGTCCGGGAGGATCCCATATGCCGCGGAGCAGCTGGGCCCGTGAGCCATGGCCGCTGAGCCTGTGCATCCGGAGCCTGTGCTCCGCAACGGGAGAGGCCACAACAGTGAGAGGCCCACGTACCGCAAAAAAAAAAAAAAAAAAAAAAAAATACACCTTAGATGCATATTAACTGAACTGAGAAAGTAGAAACATCCAGGAAGGAAAGTGCCTAGGTTTTTGGAATCACACAGATAGGGATCCAAATCCTGATTCTACCACTTAACTTGCTGTGTGACCACAGGTAGAGTACTGAACTCTCTGAGCTTTGGTTTCTTCATTAGTAAAATACTATCTATAGCCTATATTTGAGACTTCTAGCACACTGCCTGGCACAAAGCAGACACTCTAGGAATGTTGATTTCTTCCATTACGTTTCATTAGGACCACAATGAGAATTTGGTATCTTGTCCTGACAATTGTTATACTGAAGTTTAGGCTTAGTCAACATTCTAAATATGCAAATGAAGAACTGAAGCTTAGTTGTTCTGGGCCTTATAATTCTGGGAGCTTCAAATGTAAGACCAGAGCAATCTCAGGAATGGGCCAAAAAGTGAAAGATGGCAGGTGTAGCAGAAGGAAAGGCCAGGAGATACAGAAGTGTTATATTTCAGGATAACCGACATTCAGGATATCACACAGCTGTTTTTCTCCTTCAGCAAAGCTGTTGCTGCTGTTTTAAATAATCAACCACAGACATAACTTTCAATGGACATTATTCTCATTTTATATAAAAATATCAATGGACAATCTGATTTCCCTTACAGCCAACTTAACTGGGCCTATATCTACTCTATAAAAAGAGAAAGACCTCTGTAAACAAAAACACTCACCAAATCCCCTAATCTGCAAGCAATGGTATGACCATCTCTCAAGGCTAATTTTTAACTTTAACTTTCCCTTTCCAGCTTATGGTGCAAAATAAGTTTTCTCATTTTTGCAAAGGCAGTCATTTTATTCTAGTTCCTCTCCTGTGACTCAGGGCTCCACAGACACAGTATGGCGTCCAGATGCCTCATCATTTTACGGCTTTTGTACTTCCCTGCTTTGAATTCCAACACCGACTGCAGCACTGGAGCCCAGCATGTTATTTCTGATGCATATGAAATAACTGACAAAGAATTTATGTGGAAACTACAACTGCAATAAATTAGAAGCTCATTTATGTCTTCATATGACTGCTGCATGCATTGTCTCCTAAAATAAGTGTAGAGGAAAGAGAGGACTGGTTTTCTTAACTACCAACTAAAACCTCTCCCAGTGACATGCTAAGATAGTTGGAACTGATTCTTCTTTATCAATGGAAGATGAACAAAGTATAACCGTCAGCACCACTTGAACTAATCTCCAACTTTTTCTGTAATATCAGGTAGTTCTTGAAGCAGCACTCTTTCAACAGAGAAAACAAGAGAGAGTAGTAAAAGAATGTAAACCAGTCTTTGGTGGTCTACGTGAATAAAGCTTAAATGAGGTTTTTCAAGTCCAAACATCTCCTGTACAGATAATTACAAGAACATTTTAGACAGATGCTTGTGGATGAGAAGAGCCAGTCAATGGAATGGTCATGCAGCTGAAAACACGTTTTGGGGGGGTTTGGATTTTTTTTTTTAATGGACAAAATTCCAAAATGTCATGCATGTCTGTTCCCCCAAACAAAAATTGAATGACCAAATAAAAAGCAAAACAAGTGACCGTTTCCAGTGAGTACAAAGCATTGTCATTTCCCTGAGGTTTCATCAAGCAAATATGGCATTTTTTGAAAGACAAAAAGATCAAGGTTGAAGAGTAAAGGAAACTATACTTTTGAATAAAATGAAAGAGATATATGACAAGAAGAAAGGAAAACAATTTTTAAGTAAACCAAGTAATTATTTTACTCCCTTAAAAAAACCCAAAACAACAAAAAACCCTCTTCTGTTGTTAAAACACTTATATTCTGGGACCTCCCTGGTGGTCCAGTGGTTAACACACCGAGCTTCCACTGCAGGGGGTACAGGTTCGATCCCTCTTCGGGGAACTAAGATCCCACAGGCTGCACAGTGCGGCCAAAAGAAAAAGGACTTACATTCCCCTATGTTCTCTGAATAATTAGAAAATTAAAATTTGTTTTCTTGATTGTACAATTCTACTTACAAGAAACGGTATGTACATATTTCTGATTTAGCACTGAACACGTATTTCAGCAAGTATTAAAACTGTCCAGTACTGCCTCAAGTTCATAGTACTTTAAAAATACCCAGCCTCAGGCTGGTACTGGGGATAGAGGTTACAGAGTGCCACTTTTACAGGGGGTGGAATTGGTACGTGAAAACAAGCTTGTCCAAATGTCCATACTCAGACGTCAATGAAGAATTAATCACTGGCTCACAATGTGCACACAAGGGCCCACAATGGCACAAATCTTAGAAATATAACTTCTAGAGAGAAGGTCCTGGTGAAGTTATATCATTAACCTGGCAATAAATAATATAAGGGATACATGAGCAACTCAAGGCACTCAATCGGAAAAATTCTCAGTATTGCATGATTTAAACCCATGGGGCTGAGTCATCAATTCACAGAGAAGAGGTGGATCTGTTCTATCAAGGTCATGTCCAAAAGTACAGAGGCAGATGAACTAGGCAGAACACCTCTGAAGGTAAAAAACAAATCATACCAAGACTAAGTAGCCACAAGTATTTCCCAAAAGATCTGTGGGTCAGAACTGAAGGAGTGACAACAAGAAATAATAACAAAGAACTGTTATTTTACAACAACAACAAAAAACAACCAAGACTGTTGCCATGACAAAGAGCCAGAGGAAAAGCTGTTAACTGATAACACTAAAAGTGTTGCAAGATTTATAAGAATGTGAAAAAAGTGGAGATCGAGCAAGGAAGTCAACACATGGGAATATCTGGAAAACCTAAGGGCTGGTACGGACCTAAGCATCCTTTAAGGATGGCATTGACCCCAGAAGCAGAACTTGATTGAATGAATTTAAATTACAGCAACCGTCTGGGGAAGAACATGTTACAAATGTGAAGGAACTCTGGGAGAAGCCATCATGGGAGTTGGCAGTTCAGTCTACTCCTTCAGACCTAGAGAAGGGGACAGGCCAGCAGACCCAAGTGGAGTAAGCAGGGCGCCAGGGGCCAGGAAGCGCACAGTTCCTCCGCACCCTGTGCCATTTTATATGGGCTCTTGTGCAAACTAAAAGTTGGGTGGGAATTTCAGGGGGGAAATCCCTATGTTCTCCAGTTCAATATAAGTCTTGCCCTGAAAATAAATATTACTAGGTCTCTAATAATTCAGTAATAAAATTGAAGACCATTTCATTATGTGAAAGTAAGTACTTTATTCCTTGCTATGTACAGAATAATCTATGGGGCAGTGGAGGACATTTCCAAACGTTGATCCTTTTGTTTAAAAAGATAAGCACATCAAATATACTTAAGTAAAACAAAAGAGCTGTAATTTTTCTTTCTTTTTAGATTTGAGAACTTTCCATCTGCCCCTAGTAATAAAAGAAAGTATCTTACAGTGCTTTTCAAATCACCAAATTGGCGACGATGATGGTGGCAATCTACCGTGAGCTAGTTCCTACTGTTTTAACTCACTGAGAGAAGAAACGTCTCTTTTAAGGGCAAAACTTCCTTCTGTTTTGAATCAGCTTCCTTGACGCCAAGGGACATGATGGCTGCGACTCAAGACAGCCACTTCTAGAAGGAGGCCAGACCCCACCCCTGTACTCTGAGAGCCCTTCTCTGGATCAGCTTCAATGTTTAGTTTTAAATTAAAACTCAAACAGCTTCAACTGGCAAGAGGACAAATGGGAAAGAGGGAGAAGCCCTTCCTCAAGGAACGCGGGGGTAGGAATGGAGGTGATGGAGGGACAGACCATGAGAAGAGCGGGGAGGACGCCAGGCCGCACGCAAGAAAGGCCATAATGCTTGACTGCACGTCACAGAAATGACAAGGCCGTCCCCATGACCGTCTTTGTGACTCACGGACTTCTGGTGGATTCTCAAGAGAACCCTTTTGGTACAGCGGTCCACCGTGGCGGCCCACTTCCTCCTGGCCTCCTCCTCCTCCAGCAAGCACCGCCTCAGGTCCTGCTTCTCGGCCTTGCTCAGGGTCCTGTCTGAGGCAGGACGCACTAGCTGGGTCAGGTTCAGGTGGCTGTACAGGCTGCGCTCCACCACGTACGTGACATTGAACTCGCTGACGGAGGGGCGCCCGCGCACCCTCCTGCCGGGGCCGCCACAGACCCCGCCCCCTTTGGGTTTCTGCCGGAGCAGCTGCAGGTCGCAGGTGGTGCTGTTGATGCCTTTTCTAGAGGGACGCTGGCAGAGGAAAGCTCTAGAACATGAATAATTAGTATCCGTTTTCTTCAAGCGGATCTGCTTCCGGACGCTCTGAACCTCCTCCAGGGACACTAGGAGGTGGTGCCGGCGGCGGTGGCTGTCATAGAAGCAAACACCATCGGTACTTACCCCGTGGCTCAGGGACCCGAGAGCCTTCTTCATCTCCCCCTCGGTGAGGGAGCGGGACACCTTCTGGGCCTTGTCGTCTTCTGGGTAGGAGAAGAACGTCCCCATCTTCTTGGGGGGCTTGATCAGGCCCCGGCTCTCTCCTTTGCTGAAGGTTTTGACCAACTTCCGGCCGGCACCCCAGGTGTCCAGGCTGCTGGATGATGGAGAAGTGGTGAGAGAGTCTGAATCATCTTCTGGAGGTTTCTCAGGAGAGGCATCAAAGAAAAATGGCTTCTTGTGCACTCCAGAGTACAGGGCAGACCTCTCATCCGGGACCGGGGAATTCTCAAACACCTGTTCCTCCCCGCCTGGAGGGAATCAACACAGACACAGTCACGGGCTCCTGTCAACAAACCTTTGCGTTCTCGCACAGATTTGTCTTTAGACCCCCAACCCTGCAAAAAATAAGCTAAACCATGCAGCGACCACAGTGATGCCCCTCCCCATAATCACTTACCCTCCATAAACCCAGCTCCTGCTTAAATAAATGCACATAAAAAAGAAAATAAACTGAGCAAATAATGGCTTCACAGGCTTAATGTTAAAAGGTTTCAGATGCGATTTCTCCTCCTCCTCTCAATATCTTTGTAGACCAAACACCTTAACAGACCTATTAAAAATGGCATTTGGGGCTTCCCTGGTGGCGCAGTGGTTGAGAGTCCGCCTGCCGATGCAGGGGACATGGGTTCGTGCCCCGGTCCGGGAAGGTCCCACATGCCGCGGGGCGGCTGGGCCCGTGAGCCACGGCTGCTGAGCCTGCGTGTCCGGAGCCTATGCTCCGCAACGGGAGAGGCCACAACAGTGAGAGGCCCGCGTACCGCAAAAAAAAAAAAAAAAAAAGGCATTTGGACACTCTAAGCCCATCCATAACACAAAATTCCTTAGCATTTAACGATAATTATCCTTCCCAGTTTGCAAGTGCCATCCTCAGACGCTAGGAATCAGAATCGTTCTCCCTCCTGAAAGGCTCTCCTGTTGAGTCTGGTTGGCTTTTTATAGTCAGAGTGTGATGGATGCCATGTGGCTGACAGTGATTTTTTTATTGATACATACACCATTTAAGTAATTAAGTCACCAAGGGAGAAGTTTGGGTGAGGAAACGCCATAAAGGGTCATAGATTGCAAATGCAACTGACAAATGGTCCCTACTTGATAAGCCAAACACAAAAAGTTGCGGAACTGGGTGATCCAAGACAGACATTCCCATCCACGCAGGCCCTGCTACAAAGCAGCAAGGGCATTTAAGGGCCTGGACACGCAAGCAGCCCCATGGAGTGTTCCATTTCTTCTCAAGGATTCCAGCTCTTCAAGCCATCACTGGAGCCAGGTATCCAGCCAAGACTTCCAGAGCCCAGTGGAAAGGTTTGGACTTGCTGGCAGGAAAACTGAGTTCTTTTCTGCATGTGTTATGTGAACATCTGTGAGAAAAGAAGTAGGTCAAACTCTGGGTGTAGTGATCCTAGCTGGCTGTGTCCCTTTAATTATAAGGAAACTTTTGAGCACTGCAGCTTTCTGCCAGCTGAATTGTGAAGAGGAAAAAGCACCAAGTTCCTTGGAACAGAGGGATGGCACTAAATACACCACCTGGGATGAGGGTCTCAGTGTGTGGTTAAATGTCAAAGATAAAGGGAGAGGATGGCTCGCTCCAGAGGGGGAAAGGATGAGTGACTGGTAGCAGGCCTTTAAAATTCCAGAAGTTTCTTAGTTTTCCAACTGATGGGAATTACAGTTACAAATATAAAAAGGACTGCTGCTATTAAATACAACCCAAGGTTGACTTTGATGTCAAGGAGATGGTGGTGGGGAGGGAGATTCAAAATTATATCTGGTCCAAAGTTCTCCATCATCTGCAGCACAAATATATTCACTCAAGAATTATTCACGGATCTTTCAAGGGAGTTTAAAAGCAGGGTCTGTGGTTCTGATGAATACTGGCCGGACCAGAAGCAGTGTGCACACATCGTGAATGTCTCCTGCTCCTTCTCAGGACACCTAATATGGACTGGAGACCAAGGGTCCTTACGTTACTGGAAGTAAAAATGGCAACCTCTTCCGGATACAGTCTACCCTCCACTTCCAGGGATGAAGTGATGGGGCTGAGAGGCATAGCCTGGTGGCAGGAGCAGCCCAACAGAGGACTTTTCTCTAAAAGTAGTCCAGTCACAGATCATGACTTCATATTTAGCCCAGGTGTCCACAGAGGTGTGCAAAGGCCCTTATTTACGCAGAGTCTTAAGGGGCCTTGGGGAAGTTAAGGACCTGTCACTCAGCAGTGGTCTGGAAATTTTCTGGATTCTATATTTGGCGTTGTCATCAGAGATTCCAATACTTCCGTGTCACATTTGAGTTTGGGACCAGCTGGTTCACACATGCCCGTGATGTATGTAGCTCTACTTCCTGGTTCTGGCACGTCGGCATCTGGTAAAGAGTTTGGAGGGAAACATGGCAAATGCTTCCAAAGAGGCCACCTTAGCCTGTGCTGAGGGGCAGTCCTCATGTGGTACAGGTTCTTCTGCCTGTGCCTGACCCAAGGCCTGAAATCCCAGCCCGGACTGGATTCCTTGGGTTTAGAGCATTACTTCTCCCATTCACCTCTGACTTGAAAGTACAAGTATCAAGTCAAAAGTACGACAATCAAGATGTGCTCATTCCATCGTCATTTGGCGTGTGATTGGCTTCTTGCTCAGCTGAGATCAGAATACGGAAGGAAAGGTGATTCTGACAAGAGGAAGGAGTCAGGAGACAGGATGGCTTAATGCCCAAGGACACAGATTTATGCCCTAGATTCCAGCCCTGGCTCTGCTACTCACCATCTCCATGACTGTGGGCAATTATTTCATCTCTCTGAGTCTGTTTCCTCACCTGTAATAATGCCTACCTATTTTATTTTATTTTATTTTATTTATTTTTTTGGCCGTGCCATGAGGCTTGTGGGATCTTAGTTCCCCGACCAGGTATTGAACTCAAGCCACAGCAGTGAAAGCGCCAAGTCCTCATCACTGGACAGTCAGGGAATTCCCACTGCCTACCCATTTTATTAGTATCTATTATAAGGTTATTGAGAGGATAAAATTAAATGACAAGAGATACGTGAAGGTACTTCATAAGCTGAAAAGCACTGTACAAATGCTAATGATTCATTAGCAGGTTACAGATGAACTGGAGAAATGAGGGAAGAGAGTGGGTGGGTATCAGCTTTAGGTAGAAGACACAGAAATGGCTGGATGAAGGGTGCTGCCCTGGCCTACAAGTTCATATTGTCTAAGGTCATGCATGCCCCAGACAAGGACTCGCAACTCAAGTTACCAGGGTAAGACTGGGTGATGGATTGTAACTCTCCTGGCTTTTCCAAGACTCCAGAGCTGGGGGGTGAGAGATCGGGTGGGAACAGAGTACGGACCCAGGAGGTAGAGGAGTCAGGCTGCTCAGACGTTAACTCTGGGTCTCCGGCCAGCTGGCTCAGTGACCATGAGTAAATGACTTCCCCTCTTTGTGTCTGTCGGAGTTTCCTTATTTGTGAAATGAGGGTAGTATTAGTGCCTGCCTCTGGTGGCTATTCTGAAGATGACATACTAACAGGAACATAAAATCTAAAGTGTTTAGGAAAGTGGCTGGCACACAGAAGGCTCTCCATAAATGCTCATTATTAGTCAGACAACTTAGTATTGGCACAGGCATGAGGGAAGTCAAAAGGATCAACTCTTTGAAGGCTCAGGGGCAGGAGGAGGGGTTATTGGGAGTACGAATCTCTCCAGCTTTGCAAAGCAGGTGCCAAGGTGGCCTCTCTGTACCAGCATCAGTTCTGTTGCTACCGAGGAACCGCAGAACGTTCTACCATGCAAGGGATGGAGGCGTTCTCATCTAGCATGGTGTTGGGTGCGGCCTGCAGTGGATGACCTCAGCTGCACACACACCTGGGGCCTCTCCTGGTGACAACAGCAAGCCTGGTCAATAGCACCCCAGCTCCCCAGACACCAGACGTGTCACTGGGGATTCAAACTCACTAAATCCATCTTTCGTCTACGACACCTAATTCCTATCAAGATGAATCAAAAATTCAGAGCTAGAAGTCCGTATGGTTATTACTTTTTACCCTACAGCTACCTCTTTTGGTGTATTTCCCCCTTTTTTCAACTATGTCTCTCAAAGACAGTTGAATTGATTTCTTCTGACATAAATATACAAATGAGAATATTTCTGCATTTTTATGAGTGTTATTCTAGTGGAAAGGCTGCCGCAACACATATCACTCTCACATATGAAGGGGCTCCTGGGTGGTAGGCCCAGGACCAGGTACTTCTCCCATTTATCTCACTTATGGACAAGACCCACCAATGTATGCATGATATATGAGATTCAATGTTGGCAAGCATGCATGAGGTTTGTTTTAAAAATGCAACGCTCCCAAGGTTGAAGGATGGCTCCTCCATATGGTTCTACTTAATATTACCAAGCGACACTGTGTGTGATTTCAGTAAGAGCTGCCACGGGGAGAGGCAGTCAGGCTATATTCTGTCCTGTGAAATCATGACAGACAGGCAGGTATTAAAACAGCCAAATGTAAATCAGCATTGCACCCGGAATTACCACGCAAAAGACACCCAGATGAAACCCTGGAACTAAACACAACTCTAAGTTTACGAAACTGGCCGTGAGGCAGATAGAGTCTCTCTCCCTCTGTCTCTCCCTCTGTGTCTCTGTCTCTCTCCTCTTTTCTTTTCCCTTTTTATCTCCACTTTCCCACAGTTACCCCCCCACCACCACCACCTTCAGTATTCCTCCAGGGGATTTAAACGGATAATTACATCAAACAAAAATTTTAAGAACAGCAGTAGTAACAACAAGAAACTCATCTATTTAAATAAAGGGGAATTCAGTTCCCTCCAAGGTTTGATTTATGTACAACAAAAAAAGCCTCTATAATGATATATTTTAAACCTACATGTTAAAATTTTGAACTTCCTCGCAATGTAGATGTGACGTTTTAACAAGTAATGTGCTTTAAAAAAACTTTTTTTCTTTCCAGTATTTCCTTCAATTCACTAATTGTTTTCCAAACAGGAAATCTTACTCTTTTATTGTAACTTTTTGGAAGAATTTTACAAGATGCTGCAAACGCACTTTACTAACAATAAGAAAGATGAACACGGTTGAGATTCAAACTGTCATAATTGCACTTCAAAGGTTAACTATTCATTGCAATAAATCCAAGCTCATGCCCCTTTCGACATTATTGCTTCCTCTGACAAGTGGCTTAGCCAGGGATCCAGCTCTTAAGGATCCACGTAGAATGCGAGGTCCTTAAAGCCTCATTGGAACTGAGACTTGAGACTGTTTACAGGAAGAACAAATCCTCCCTCAGAGATCTGAAAGGACATTAAGTGCCTCGTTTGTTAGATGTTTGAGATGGAGGTATATTAAATTTGGACTAAATTCACAGGGTTAGAACCACCATCCTTTTGGGAACAGAGGCTTATGCTCAGAAGGTGATATAAAATAAAGTTTATATAAAATGGTATATGGTCAAAATGAAAGCCGTACCACATCTTGAGAAGATTTCATTGTCATACACTAGCCATTTCCCATCTTTGTAATGTTTAAATAACTAAGCCCCTGGAATGCTGGACGCCAGGATCCTTCATTCCAGAAGGTACTGAGCGTTGCCCTGCTCACCTGCAGACCCGAATTCTCCCTCCGCCAGCCTCAGCCAGAACTCAACCCATTTTCTACTTTCATATTTTCTACTGATAGACGGACCCCAAATGCTTTACTTTGGAATAAGCAGGGTGGAGTTTGCTTTTTTACCTTCAGTGCTGGGCTTTTTCATTTCTTCCACCCTGATTAGTTTCTTTCTCACTCTGCGAGTGGAGTTCACCAGCTTGTGTAACCTCTTAAACTTCACCGACTCTTCAGTCTCATCATCCGACTGTTCTCTTGACTGGCAAAGAAACAAAGGAAAAGTTAATCAGATAATTGCCCGGTGCAGCTCCACCTCACTGCCAGTCTGAACTCTGGCAGTTCTGCCGCTGAACTTGGGGCACCAACAAAGCTGCACAACAGGTTCTTGGAGCAACACGTATCATCATCTTAAGGTCTAATTTGGTGGAGAATTAGGACCGGGGCACCACAACACACACCGATGCCCTGGCCCGGCATGTGGTGCATTTGTCTCAATGAATTCCGGGTCTCTTTTAGAGAACTCGGGCAGGATGCTCTCCTAGGCTGGCCCTGTAATTCCAGTTCCACTGCTGTGGTTTGGGCCAGGCTCTCTGTCTGGCCCATCAGGACTCTCTGTTTAACGTGGTCATCGACTACTTCTCCAAACCCAAATTCTGTTGACTTGTTCCAGTCCTCCCCGAAAATCAAAAACAGCAGGGCAGGAAAACGGAAGAGATGCAGAAAGCCATCTTCGGTCCCATTTGTGAGGACCGTCTGCCACATCCCAGCCATCCCTCCTTCGGCCTCTCCCAGCTCCTTCCGAGAGCTCGCAAGGCGAGCATGGGGACAGGCCCTGCATTCCTCCATGAGGGACAAGGGAAAAAGCTGACCTTTTCAGCCATACAGTCCTGTCCATATTCCCCAGCATCCCATTTCGTTCTGCAGTGATTCAAGTATGCTCAGTCCAGCTGTTTCCCCTCAAGTATCAAACATTACAGAGAGAGAAAAAAAAAAAGTCTCTCTGCAGCAGTGACCCAAGCGAAAAACAATCCTTTCCTTGTGAACAAAATGCGGGTCTCGTTTCCAAGTTAGCTTCAACATACAACATGCAGCTTCCTCTGTTTTATCTGTTCAAAATGTGAAACAGAGTCTCCAACTCAGTGGATGTGCTGCCTGGGCCTGGCGAGCAGGTATCCCCGGGAGCGCAGAGCCCGGCGGAAGTGCGCAGCCTCCGCAGAGCCCAGGCCGCTCGGAGCGGCTCCAGTTCACCCCACGCATCCTGCCAACAGCCTTCTCTCCATCTCCTCCAACCTAGTTCACTGACACGAGTCCGGAGAGAAATGCCTCCAACCAAAAACAAACCACATCTCCGAACACAAGCCTAATAAGGAGAACTCCCCCCTCCAAGAAACGCTTTCGTTAATCCCAATTTTATAGAAACTAAATAGGTAAGCAAGAGTTAGCAGAGAACAGGTCGAGAGGAAATGAGGTAGGGATTATATTAATTACTTAGGCAGAAAAAAACAGTGCCTGCTGTTGAGTCCACAAGTGTGTCTGTAGCACTCTGGCCCTACGTAAGGGAGATATGGCCCATATCATGGCCTCTGTCCTCGCCCTGGAGTCCCCAGCACTGGAGCCATGGCACTTTCTCATTGCAAAATTATAAGCAAACCATTAACTCGCTAAAGAATAATTATTATAACCCATGAATGGCCAGTCATTGGGACAGGGGTATTTCTCAGGCTTCCCTTCTGTGAAGTATGTCAATGTCCAATTTCTTTAAAGGTCCTAGGTAAAATATTGCATACATATTTCAGAATTAAGGTTAACTGCTGGTTACCCCGTAATGAAGAGCAGAAATCGACGCCCAGATAATAGGGGAAGGAGGATACATTGCATGCCGGTAATCAGGCTTAAGGCATTTGGTCTAAAACTTAAAATGTAACAAATTAAAATAATAAGTACAGCTTCTACTACATAATGGCAATTGTCTGATTTGACTTTTTCTTGGATGAATTGTTGGTTTGCGATGGAATGGTCAGAGTGGTCAACCAGAGGAATGAGAACTTGGTTAGCCCTCATTCTGGGTAATCAGCACCTGAACAAAACCACAGTGCATGGAATTACACATAAACACTCAAAAACATTCTGCCTTCTTGATGTATCTCAAAAGTCAAGTACTTCTAATAGAAGAGTCAACACTTGATTACAGAAAGCTTCTGTACCTACAAATCTAGACCATCTATAACCCTCACATTAAAAAATTCTGAAGTCAAGTGAAAATGAAATAAGCACAGATTGTCCATAAATAAGTTTCAGGAAGCTGCATCACAGGATGAAGATCACTCATACCTAGCCTGGGGGTTGCTAGTGGTGGTGTGCATGGGGGCTGGGGGGAAGTAAAAAGAGAAATGGGACCTGGAAAGGAGTCATACAAAAATCTTGAGTCCACGAAGACACAAATCACTTGTAGGAAACAGACTACCAGAAGGAGCTTTTCAGGGAGAAATCAAGACAGTTAAACCAGGACAACAGATTTAAAGGCAATGAGCTCCCCTACCCTACCCCATGCCCCACCAGTCCTACCTTCCTCTGGCCAAGATTCACTGGGGCGAAAAAGAACATATTCCAGGTACTTATTTAATTGCTTTCGCATGTTCCACCTATCTTTGAGGAACAAGAACTCTTTAGAACTTTGAATTAGTGTTATTTTTCTTTTTCTTTAAAAAAACTAAAAGTCTGGAGGTGTTTGCCACTGACAAATCACAAATCATAGCAACCAATAACTTTCTTTGCATTAGCATGTTTCTGAACACTAAATGAGATAGATGCAGCACAATTTATATGAAGAGACATGTAGGATAAAACCAAAGTCATTCAAGATATATATATATATACATATATATCTTATTATTATCATTTTAAAAATAGAAAATCTCCTCTTAAGTGAGCCCAGAAGTCACTGAAGGTAGTTGAACAGTGTATCCCAAGGATACTTTTTATTGAGAGAGGTGTTGACTTCTCACTTCCTTCTGAGTCCAGAGGAAAAAGAGTTGTGAAATATTTGCCTTTAAAAAATTCTCTCCAGCTGTTTCAACATAAAGACTCTGTAAACGGCATGCAGTTTTCTTTTAAACTAGGGAGTAAAGCTTAAATTCCTCATTTTACGTGTCTCCTTTTAAATAAGCATGTGCCACTTCCCAAATGCTGAAGAAAAGACTTGTCTTTTTATTCAGAAAATACACCCCCCAGAGATATATGTGTGAGATGGGGGTGTGAGAATTTTTTAAAATTAAGAAACAGATATGGGTATATAAAGGAAACCCCCACACCTAGAGGAACTTTGTAGAAGATGAGGGAAATCTGCAATGTATATAAAATGAATGATTGATTCCAAGAAATAGACTAAGAGTTATTGTAAAACAGGTTTTAAATAAACTACAGTGAAAAAAATAACAGTGTATGTTTATATACATTCAAACACGGAGATGGTATCTCTTCCCCTCCCTGTCCTAGCCCAGGTCAGAGTGCTAAGATAAACTTTAGTTTGACCAGCTTCTAAATTAGAAGGTGAAAACTCAATCATCTGTATAAAACCCCCCACCTCCAAACCTGTAGTAGAAAAGGCAACTGATTTACCCCACCAAAGGATGTGGATTTACAATACTGTAAATAGAAACATTTAATTTCCAGCCTCTCGATTGCATATTTTTCCACCAGAAAGCCCATATGGCTCAACTTTTAATTACTTTGGCTAATGCTATATGTAGTAATTCTGTGGTGAATGCTTAAGTGTTTCATTTCTGGTTTCCATGGCAACATTACATCAGATTGCAGACAGCTGGCTCCACAGTTTTAAACCATAACAAATTGACCAAGCCAAGGCACAAAACTATAGCTGCTTTAAAGAGAGAGTACACAATTCGCCTGCCAGGCTGCTGAATGAGGAGGAGCCTATGGGGCCCTTTTGGCTTGTGAGGGAGGGTGGAGCCTCCCTCCTTCTCGGCTTCTTTTGGAACATGTGCGTCCTTGACACATCTGCAATGTTCTAATGGGAAAGACATGGAGCCAGCGTGGAGAACTTTTTATAACACAGCTACATTAAGGATAATCAGAAAAAAAGGAACACAATTAATAGCATCTGTAGATACAAAAATGTGTGTGCTGGATGGAGCAAAGTAAAAGCATCCCCTTACGGTTCAGCTGAAGCCTGTCACTGCAGGTCGGTAACAGATGCTTCACTCGCCCCTGACCTTGTGACAAACAGTTCTTGCAAATCATGATGTGCCAGACAAATGCTTTCCAAAAGCTGCGTGGCACAGTCGCGCAGGCACAGGAGTAACGTGCTGTAATAAAGATTAAACTGAACTTGCAGGGAGCAGCTAGAACCCTTTTGGGGACCGCTGGAGACCTTGCTGAGCACAGGATTACAGCTGTGCCTTTTGCAGAAACACACTTAGGCACGGGAACACTATATTTATGCACTTCTGAAAAGTATTCTGAAATTGGCGAGATATTTGCCTGTGAAATTCACACGATGTCGATGGCATTAACCTTCAAGTTAAGAGAAGGAAACCAATCCCAATCGTAGGTTTATGAAAAGCCGTGTGTGCAAAGCTGCCCGAAACCAAGTCTTCCGCACGAGAAGCCTCCACAAGTGGCAACTAAGCTCCCAACCCCACGTACACCCAACCCCTCGCGTGCCCGCTTTATTCTCAAAATAATATTCACTCCTCTCCTCCAAAAGCTATGCCTTAGTATCGGGTGAGCAAGCTAGGAAAGAATGCTCTGGGTTATAAGGTAGCGAAGTAAACAGGGGAAGGATGAATCTAGAGGAATTTGAATAGGAAAGACGGAAGCATCATAGCCGGGAACAATTAGAAAGCTTTTCCCTGAAGCGACGGAAAGCACATTTCCCCCTTCACGTGAAGCGTGTCCAGCGAACTTACCGGCTTCGGCATTGAGCAGGCCTCAGGGGTGATCCTGAGCTCGTCCGGGACCCCCGCCCCCTCCCCACTCCGAGCGCGTCTTCACTCCTGCTTGCCACCTCTGTAATCTCAAAGTGATGGTGAGGCACTCCTCGAACATACTCCTTGGGAGTTACATGATCGGGCAGGCTCTGCCGGCACAGCTTACAATCCGAAGGAGAAGAAAGTGAAGACACTGGTTTCAATTAGCTGCTTGCTGCCTGCTGCCTGATCCCCCAGTTCCTCGCTAACTGCATAACTTGTAAGAAAGGCAGAAGTCATCAGCTCTAAGCAAATCTCCTATTCACCACAAGGAAAAAAGGGAGTGTTGTACGTGGCAAACAATCCCTGTTTTCACTGACGAAGGCTCCCTGACCTCCCGCTGGCCTCCAGTTCCTTAATTACTGTCTATGGAATTCCAGAGAAAGAAAAAAAGAACGCGAGAATCTCAGCAAATCCGGGACAAGGACTCACCCTCACGAGTGACTGAACTGAAAAACGATCTTTTTTGCAGATAGTCTTCCCAACACCCCCTGAAGGGAGTCGTCGCAATTGAAAATAGACACCTTCCTAGGGCTATTTCTGAAATTCCTGAATTAAAACTTATGATTGTGGTTTTCTCCTAAAGCTGTCACTTTCTGTCTCTCTCCGGCTTCGTTTTTTTTTCTTTTCTATTTTAACCACTAGAGTAAATGTAGGTCCCCTTCACTGATGCTTCTAAAACTGTCTTATCCAAATTGTTTCAATGATCACTTCAGAGCAGCTGAGTTCTCTTGGATTCTAAAATGTGAGCACGGGGACTCTGTCACTAGATGGTCATTTAATTTTCTCAGGGCTGTCTAGGGAGCGACATCACATTCTGTTACTTAAACAGAACACCATCTAAAAAGGCAGGACTGAAGACCCATGTGAAGTTTCCGTGACACAGGTTGTAAGTCATGTCTGTATTTTCGGGACTAAATTCATTCAGTGGGGTAAGTCATGCCTTCCCATTGTGGAGTCCGAGCTACCCACTCCTAGATGCCTCTCACTGTGTGGGTCTTTATTTATGTACTACGCGAGGGCCCCTCTCTTGGTAGGACATCACATAGCAGAGATCCTGGGGTATCACAGACGGCCAGAGCTCACCCTCTTTTCCTGGGCACCTGTCCTGCTCCCTTTCGTCCCTTTGGCATCTCTCACTCTGCATGAAATTCCCTTTCCCTCAATTTTTCTGCCCCCAAAATGCCTCCTCCCATCATTTATCGAATTTCCTATTATTTCTCCCCACCATGGTTCGCCACACCTTCCCTATACTGTCTGTTTCCCGTTTCACAAAGCCATTCCCTGATGCCCTCTCTGGTTTCACATCCGCTCCCTTCCACACTGCCATCTGAGGACCCACATGTGCCACAAGTAGGGGCAGTGCTTTCCCAGTGTGGGACTTCAATCACCCATATTTATCAAATGCTCACAATTCCCAGGCACTCTGCTGAGTATCTGCACACATGATCTCATTTCACGGACAGTAAATGGCAGAGGAAGATTGTGACACTTCATGGTTTTGCTGCTGCACCACCCTAACTCTATCCGGGCTTCCTTCACCCGAGACTGACAACCACACTGCATGCGTCATTGTGCTGAGAATTCCTTAAGACTGTCAGTAGAAGTCTCACTTGAATTTCTTTGTTACTCCATGAAAACTAAGAAAACGTGCATGCCCCAAAGACAGTGGGGAAATACTCACAGACTTTGGAGCTAGAACAGCCTGGCCTTAATTCCCAAGTCCTCCAGCAAATCACTCTACTCCTGTGGGTCTTAGTGTTCCTCCACGGAAATTTCGTCTAATAACATTTGTGTTAAAGTGTTGATGTTTTACAAATTCTGTATATAATTGTGTATAATCGACCACCGGAGCTCGGAGCTCGGTAAGTGATTATTACATCTTCATTCCCTCTATTACTGATCGGAATTCAAACAAGAGCGATTTTAATTCTTGCAAACTGCTGTTTTAGGTGCCATGTAAGTAGCAAAAACACGTGAAAGCAAGTGACAATGGCCAACGTTTGAGGCTGAGTCTGAACAGGTTGTTTAGATACACAGAAGATTCTGGGCAGGATTCAGAGCCAGAACTCTGGAATCCCGCAGACACAGGCTGAGGTCTCCTTTATGCCACCTGTGAACTCTCATTTATCAAACAGGCAGTGACAAGCCTCTTAGGGTCCTTTGAGAGAATGAAAGGAGACCTTAACTGTGAGGCCTGGAGCCTGGAAGGTCCTAAAACCTCTACAGTGTGAGATCGAGGGAGCTGGGTCTCAAGAGCCAGGTTTTGTGAGGTGGGTGGAGGGGAGGACCTGCTTGGCCTCCCAGTGGTCTCTCCTCCTGTCCACCCCCCTTATTTCTGGCTGCACCAAGCGGCATGCAGGATGTTAGTTCCCCGACCAGAGATCAAACCTGAGCCCCCTGCAGTGGAAGCTCAGAGTCTTAACCACTGGACCGCCAGGGAAGTCCCCTTACCCCCCTTCTTAACTGTCACTGCTGCCACTCTCAGAGGAGCCAGGTATTTATGGAGACACTCCGTGTAGGGAGCCACATGAGCACCCAACAAGGGCTTCTCTTTCAGAAGACAGGAGACACCACAGGGACAGGGACCATGTCCATTCCCCTCCTTGTAAGTGGGGTGCCCAGTGCACCAGTGGGCCTGCAGCAAATAATGCACGTAGAATGAAGAAACTGAGACTCTTGAGCCCCACAGCTCCCAGCCCTTGCTGTGTATCTGAGTAAACTGCGGGATATTCGAAAGACTAGCCTGGTCCAGGCCACCCTGCGACGCTTCTTGGTGGAGGGAAGGTGGCAACAGGGCAGATCAACTTCACAAAGGAAGATCATCGCTGGTCTTGTTCACTGGGTAGTGGACTTGAACTTACCCAGCACATAGTAAGTATGCAAATTTGCAGAGGACAGATTTGAGCATCTCACTCTCACTCTAAGCAACTATTCATTAGGTCCTCAGAGCAAAGTCCAAGGGCCATATTGTGAAAAGCAGGACTGCGTGCTCAGAGCCCTTACTTCCAGTTTCTGTGCACGTTACGCTCAGCTATGCAAACACTATGTGGAAACAGCCTCTCATAGCACCTGGTTCTCATACTGCGACTTCCCCACAGCATCTCAGATACCCCATCTCTCACGTGCCTGCACACCTCTGCACTTGAGGATTCCTCTCTGGGGAAGATCTCTGCCCGCCCCCATCTACTTCCCTAGCTCCTACTCATCCTTCCAGATTCAGTTCAGGGCTTCCCTGGTGGCGCAGTGGTTAAGAATCCGCCTACCAATGCAGGGGACACAGGTTCGAGCCCTGGTCCGGGAAGATCCCACAGGCCGCAGAGCAACTAAGCCCGTGCGCCACAACTACTGAGCCCGCGTGCCTAGAGCCTGCAGGAGAAGCCACTGCAATGAGAAGCCTGCGCACCGCAACGAAGAGTAGCCCCCCCCGCCCCGCAACTAGAGAAAGCCCGCGCGCAGCAACGAAGACCCAATGCAGCCAAAAAAAAAAAAAAAAAGATTCAGTTCATGTGTCACCTCCTCTGGAAAGCCTTCCTGGCTTTCCTCCTCATCTTCCTTAGGCCAGGTGGCTGCAAAGCAACCTAACAGACTTTCTCTTAGGACTTAGCTCAATACATTATCACAGTATTACTAGCCCTTCACCAAACTTCAAGAGGACAAACAGCACTGTCATTTCCATTCCTCTATCTGTATTTCAGTAGTAACATTTATTGCTTATTCCTACTAACACAAGATGTATTTTTAATTAGAAATTTTGGAAAATGCAGATACAGAAAAAAAGAGAAAGGAAATACTTATATCTTCCTAATCAGAAAAATTAGTAATATTTTGGTTTATATCTTCATACGCACACGTGCATGCACACACACACAATACACTTTTATGTTACTTTTTTTTCAACAAAAAAAGGATGACCTTGTGATCTTTAGCTGTTCCTCCACCACCACCACCACCACCACCGCCACCCCCGCCACAGTTACTATCAAGGTCCCCAAAGCCTCCCTCAAATGAACACAGGTGTAAATAGAAACAAAGTGCCCGCTTATACTTGTGACCTTCTGAGCCACACTGCGGCCTCTTAATGTTCCCTTTAGAGAAACCCTGGGGCCCTCAATGTACACTGTTCAAACTGTTTTATAACTTGCTTTAAAAAACATAACATGTTTTGAACATTTCCCCACATCAACAAATATTCAAAAAATAAAATATGACAATACATTAATGATTCGAAAGTATTCAGACACAGAAGTACACCATCCTTTATTAAATACTATCCTCAATCATTGGACATGTGCATGTTTCCAATTTTTCAATATTGTAAAATATACTCCGATGAACACTGTGGTAAAATTTCTAATGCATCTAATACATTCTTTCTTTAGAATAAATGATTAGATTGTTGAACTGATGGGTAAAGAATGGGCATATCGTTAAGTCTTTTGGTACATATTAACAATTTTCAGAAGAAACACTGTATTATTTTAAAATCTCACAAGTAGTATAAAAAGAGTACCTATTTCGGGGCTTCCCTGGTGGCGCAGTGGTTGAGAATCTGCCTGCTAATGCAGGGGACACGGGTTCGAGCCCTGGTCTGGGAGGATCCCACATGCCGCGGAGCAACTAGGCCCGTGAGCCACAACTACTGAGCCTGCGTGTCTGGAGCCCGTGCTCCGCAACAGGAGAGGCCGCGACAGTGAGAGGCCCATGCACCACGATGAAGAGTGGCCCCCGCTTGCCACAACTAGAGAAAGCCCTCACACAGAAATGAAGACCCAACACAGCAAAAATAAATTAATTAATAAACTCCTACCCCCAACATCTTCCAAAAAAAAAAAAAAGAGTACCTATTTCTTCACACAACTGCCAACACTGAACATTACAATATTCTTCCCCACTGAGACAATTAAAGATCATATCTATATTTGCGATAAATAGATATTTCCTGATTGAAATCAATGGAGGGATGTACTGATTCCAGGCATTAGGCAGAAGCAGGAATAGCACTATGAGTAAGGTGGCTTCCCCTGGACTTACAGAGCTTATAATCTAGAAGTCTGGGGGTAGAGATGCCCCAAGAGAAGTTCAGAAATATGATTAATGTAAGTCAACTGTGATAAATGGGTAAGAGGAACAGAGAGACACAGGGATTCAGAAGTGGGTGAAATCACCTCTGGCTGGGGAAACTGAGACATGCTTCAGTGAGGGGACGGGCACTCGCCATGGCTTTGGGGGCATTTTTTCCATGTCCCTGTATGAGCCCAGAAGTCCCGTGTTTACATGGCTCCTGCTGACCTTAGATGCCTGCCTATCTGGACAGTCAAAGAAGAGTTCAGCTGGTGCTGCTGCCCTTATAAACAGCATGTGACACCAATCAACAACAGCTTCACAGCCCTCCTCTTCTCCAAGCTTGATTTCATAATCTCTCCAACATGCCTGATCTCCCTCCACTGGTCCAAGAAGTGATGCATTCAAGGTCACTCCCTACCTTGGGGGGCAGCATATTGGCTCCGGCTGGGTATGTTCAAGATCAGCTACCAGTCATCACTGTCCGGCTGTGGCCGGGGCCTTCCGATCAGAGCCATCAGGTTAATGTGTTATTCTTTGTGTTTATAGAAAAATTTGTTTCACTCTTTGAAGAAGTTAGAATTACTTTAAAAAGTGTTTATGAATTGCAGTAACTATATCAACTATGAAACACATTGTGGGTTTTTTTCCCTTATTTCACAAAGGAGTCAGGGGAGGACTCATCTGTTTAGTAAGAAATATTTTGCTCATTAGCTGGTGACATCATTGCCCTCTGAAATTAGGAGATTTTTGTTAGCATATGGAAAAAAAGATGAAATTCCATTCTTCTCCCAGAGGTACAGTGTAACACTGAAATAATCTCTCTGGCAGTTTCAAAATTAACTAGTTGTCACCAGATTTGAAGAAGAAGGAGGAGGAGGAGATAATTACATGATACTCATACTTGTAAAAAGTATGTGAGAATTTGAGGTAATGTTACCATCCCCTAGAGGCAAAGGCTTGTCAGCACTTAATTCACTTAAAGAAACTGTTTAAAAAACTAACTAGGAAACCAAGGGAACAGCAAAGGGATGCTACATTCCACAATAAACTCTATTCTATTTCTTAAAACTCATGAACTCTGAATTGCTTTTAATCAGCCCCAAATAACGTTGCTACTTTCCCTATAAGGAACGAGAAAATATAAGACCTCAGGAGTCCTACAGCCAGGTCTAGGGAGATGTGAATAACAAGTAAGCACACTCGTCCCAATTCTGCAAGTTTCCATGAAGCAGAGAAAATGCCTTTCCTTCTCCTGAAAGGAGCTGGGGGAGGAGAGAGGTTAAGTGGAGGAAAAAGAACCGACTTCCCCTTCACTCTGTAAATCTTTGGAAGATTTTACTGCTTGAGATTATGTCACCCTGCCCATAGCTCAGAGAACCCCGCTGGTCATATAAAATAGGTGAGTTGAGATAAAAAAGAAGTTAGGGGAAGGGAGTCAACAATTAACTCTACAGGTCCCTCTGTAAAGAGTGGGGGAGTGTTACCCAAAACAAATCTATGGTGTCAGGCACACTAAGAACTAAAGCAAAACACCAAACCCCCTCATTCCCAAGTGGATTCGATTCTCACATAGCCCATGCCATGGAAAAAGGATGATTCAGAACAGGACTGCCAAGTAGGGCAATTACATATGCTTTTGAGGCTCTAGTTTCTGGAGCTGATGGAAGTTTTCATCCCAGAAGCGCTAAGTCTCCCAAGAGACTGGGTGGTGTTTGCAAAGTCACATTATTTTTATGGCATCTTAGACTGACTGATTCATGGATCAGGCACGATGACTTCTTGGACAAGGCCGCCAAACAACCTTGCCTAGGCACGTGACGACGTAGGAATACAGAGAACTGATGGAGCCCGCAAGGCAACGGTGGGAAGGTGCGGACACCAAGTTCCTCCCTCCAGCCCAAACTTAGGCTACTGATCAGCACGGGTGTCTGTTGAAGACGGAGGCAGATGGGCCGAAGGTACCTCCCAGAGTCATGATCTATGTGTGACCTTAACACACTTCTCCTTATGTTTGTAGAATGAACAATAAGCAAATTTACTTCCAAATAGAAGACAGCTTAGCTTGTCTTTGTGTTTCTATAAACACAAAGAATAACACATTAACCTGATGGCCGTGATCAGAAGGCCCCAATTGATTCATTGGCTTAGAAAATGAATCAATTAGAGCTAGAAAAATTGTTTGTGGTCATCTAACTGGCAAAACAATCAGGTCATGATGACTGCTGAAAACTAAACCACAGAATATCCTTCCCACAACTAACAAAATGAGCGATAGTGTCCTACAAAACACAATTACTAAAAACTGGCAAAAATACTCCACCAAGGGCATCCAAACAAAAGTATATAACCTAATATATTAAACTTTAGAACTCCCTGATCAAGCTAAGAAAAAAATTCCTGAAGACCCACAGAAAAGGAAGCAAACTGTGTGGCCTTCTTTATCTTTTTCGGATCTAAGAGCAGCAGAAATTGCTTCAGGAGAGTAATGAGTGAAAAGATGGAAAGTCGGGCTTCCCTGGTGGCGCAGTGGTTGAGAGTCCACCTGCCGATGCAGGGGACACAGGTTCGTGCCCCGGTCTGGGAAGATCCCACATGCCGCAGAGCGGCTGGGCCCGTGAGCCATGGCCGCTGAGCCTGCGCGTCCGGAGCCTGTGCTCCCCAACGGGAGAGGCCACAACAGTGAGAGGCCCGTGTACCGTAAAAAAAAAAATAAAAAAATAAAAATAAATAAATAAATAAAATAAATTAAAGACAGACTGGCTCTGGTGTACCCATTCCCCCACCCTTAAGCAAGCAACGTGAACAGTGATGCAGCACATTTAACAAACTCTTAGGAGAGAGAAAGCCGAGCCCCGGTATCCCAATGAAGACCACATTCCACCTCAGTTGGGTTTTCCAACTTCCCCAGCTATTACATTAGGCTATAGCAACAACAAACATGAATGGATCACAAAATAAAGGAAGGAAAACACTCCACTGTCTGACAGCATGGCAAACAGGTCAAAAAGTAATCTTCATTATATCAGCACAAACAGAAAATGTGACCTGAGTTACCCAAGCATGATCAAAGTGAAAAGAAATGCATGAGAACTACTCAAACAAACTATAACAAGGGGAAAAAAAGAGAGAGAGAGAGAGAGAGAAAAGGCATGGACAAACACAATGATTCTATCTTTTGATCCCCTCTCTCTATCAGAAGAAAATATAACTCAAGGAACAGGAAGAAATTCCTAACAGTTGCTTCTCTCTATAAAATAATTAAAGAAGAACATGAATTCAATTAAATGAGACCTCAAAGACAAGATGAAAACCACAAATGATATAAATTTTAAAACTGCAATCATATATGGAAGCAACCTAAATGTCCATTGACAGAGGAACAGATAAAGAAGATGTGGCATATATATATATATATATATGCACACTGTGGAATACTACTCAGCTATAAAAAAGAATGAAATAATGCCATTTGCAGCAACATGGATGGACCTAGAAATTATCATATTATCATATTAAGTCAGACAGAAAAAGACAAATATCATATGATATCACTTATATGTGGAATCTTAAAAAATGATACAAATGAACTTATTTACAAAACAGAAACAGAATCACAGACACAGAAAACAAACTTATTGTTACCAAAGGGGAAAGGGGTGGGGGTGATATATCAGGAGTTTGGGATTAACAGATACACACTACTAGGTATAAAACAGATAACCAACAAGGACCTACTGTATAGCACAGGGATCTATATTCAATACCTTATAATAAGCTATAATGGAAAAGAATCTGAAAATGTGTGTGTGTGTGTGTGTAACTGAATCACTTTTCTGTACACCTGAAACTAACATAACTTTATAAATCAACTATACTTCAGTTAAAAACAAAAAACAAAACAAATTGCAGTCATAAGGAACCAAACCACCTATTATAGAGCCAATTTATAAATAAGAATGAGCAAAGAAAATAAACAATACCGTATTAGTCAAAATATTGATACTGAGAAAAACTTTATTATTTAAATCCATTTTCTCATATGACGCAAGTCTGAAGATTCACCCACCTATTCACCTAAGCCACTGGCCTTGCTGCTCCCTCTACCTAACAGGTTTCTCTTCCTCCTCCTGGGGAACTCTTGCTCACTTTCAGTCACCTTCACTGGGCTTTCCACACTCTCCTCACTGGGGCTTAATAGACTTTCTGTGCGTATTTCACACACTCGGTAGAAATATTCCAATTAAGGCCCCAACCATGCTATCCACTTGTCTCTCCTTCTCAAATATACACTCCTGTGTGTAGGGACTGACCTATAGTCGGTACTCAGTAATGTTTGCACAATGAATGAGTAACAGAATGTTCAAGATGGCATTCTTTCACCTACACTCTGGCTCAAAAGCACAGGGCAAGAAGTGTCCTTGTAGGAACTAATTATGCAATGTTATTAGAATTATACTAGTAATAGTACAATCAACCAGGGATGAGAGGGAGTGTGACACAAAGAGGGAAAGGAAAGGGACAGAGAAGAGAATAAAGGGATATTTCTACAGAAATGATTCTGTGAATAATTATAATTTGAATTAGAATTTGGTTGTGTTAAAATATTGCTTTCTAGATGAATGTCCTTGATGACTGGGTATAGTTCTAAGAGTTTCGATATAGTGACTTACAGTTCAAATGGACTCTGAACAAGTGATGGGCAGTCCATGACTTCAGTAAGTTGGCTTAGGCTGGAAGCAGCCCTCAGTCTGGATCTGACTCATGAACCATGACAGGACCTGGGTCTCTCTCCAACCCATCCATTATATAAGATTTGGTACCAGGGCAAATGATTTAATGAGGAATTAACATGTGATGAATCACTATCATTAAACAAGTAATGGAAATCCTCTCTTACCCCAAGCTCCCTAAGGTTCATCCTAAAAGTGAAGTAGAAATTGGCATTGCAAATCTAAATGCCAATCCTTAACCCATATTATATTACAAATATCTGTATTTAGATATAATCAGCTAGCTAGGGTACATGTCGTAGATCCTGTTTGGTATTTACGTATTAGGTTGGACAAATGAGATTGCTATTTTTAAGGTCAAAAGCTAATATTTCCAGTTCACGTGGTTCGACCTAATAAAAGAAACAACAGGGAAGTCCCTGGCAGTCCAGTGGTTAGGACTCCACGCTCTCTCTGCCGAGGGTCCAGGTTCATTCCCTGGTCAGGGAACTGAGATCTCGCAAGTCACACAGTGCGGCCAAAAACATTTAAAAATGAAAGAAAGAAAGATGAAGCTGAGGGTGACAGTAAAATCTTAAAAAAAAAAAACAAAAGAAAAGAAATAACAGACCAGAATGTGCCCGAAAACTAACTTAAATTTTAAAAATGATAACAATAGGTTACATAACCCTCAGATTATATTGTACCTGGATATTTTGTCATTATTTACTTTTGTTCACGTGGCCCTTGGTGTGTTGAAGAGGGTGTGCAGGCAGCATCCTCAACTCCCTGTGGCCATACAAACCAGTGAAGATAGACGTGTACTGATACCTGGCTGGTTTGCCAGGTGCAAAGAGCCCAATTTCCAACTATTTCTGGGCCTGCTGTGAGAGCGCCCCCCAGCGTAACAGGCATGGAAGCGCACACCCACATGCTCAACGAGACGGCCTCATTGGCACTATATGGCCCTAGATAATTTCAATACAATTAGTGTTTATTTTTCCCAAACAGTAATCCTAAGGCCACATATGTTACTGAAATCATACCAGAGCCGTTCCTAAGCCCACAGACACTTACACCTTCTGAAACAGAAAATAAACTGATTATGTGTTTGGTAAAAAACATAACCAATTAAACACATGCTATTTACATTAAGCTTGTTCTGACAACTCCAGTCTGTCTGCCGTAATATTCAAAAGCAGAAGCGTTGCTGCCATGTTAACGGCATGTACAAAAATAAAACTTTTGGGCTTCCCTGGTGGCGCAGTGGTTGAGAGTCCGCCTGCTGATGCACGGAACACGGGTTTGTGCCCCGATCTGGGAAGATCCCACATGCCGCAGAGCGGCTGGGCCTGTGAGCCATGGCTGCTGAGCCTGTGCGTCCGGAGCCCATGCTCCGCAACGGGAGAGGCCACAACAGAGAGAGGCCCGCGTACCGCAAAAAAAAAAAAGTAAGAAGAAAAAAAATAAATAAAACTTTTGAAGGGAACTCCAGTATTTTAAAAATGACAGTTAGGGCTTCCCTGGTGGTGCAGTGGTTGAGAGTCTGCCTGCCAATGCAGGGAACACGGGTTCATGCCCCGGTCCGGGAAGATCCCACATGCCACGGAGCAGCTGGGCCCATGAGCCACGGCCGCTGAGCCTGCGTGTCCAGAGCCTGCGCTCCGCAACGGGAGAGGCCACAACAGTGAGAGGCCCGCGTACCGCAAAAAAAAAAAAAAATGACAGTTAATGGCGAGGTAGAAGATCGTCACATAAAGCAATAGAGGCTGGCGTTCATTGGGTATTTACTTGGTGCCATTTAATCCTTGCAAGGCCCGTGTGAGGTAGATACACTCGGCCCAAGTTTTGAGGCACAAAGAGATGAAACAACTTGCCCTCAGATGCAGAGCTAATAGGTGGCAGAGCTGGGATCTGGACCCAAAGTCTGACTCACATCTGTGAGCTTTAACCAGCCCCCTCACCGGGCAAACGCCTGGCTTTCCCGAGGCCAGAGCCTCCTTCCTGTCTAACTTTGTTTAAAGATGATGATCTCAAGGGACTCACAGCAAACACACGCCTCAAACTTTGGCCCTTCTCCCAGGGACAAGGCTGGGGAGAGAGGGTGGTGTGGAATAAATGACAAGAAGTCATCTAAGCAGTGGTTCTTGGTCAGCTTATGTCCAGTGAGAGCAACAGTCATCTTTCTCACAAGACTTTGTGACACATGTTATTCCAATGGACTGATTTTGTCTCTAGTCTCTCCATAAGCTACAGGTCTAAAGAATCATTACGTCTACTCTTCTAAAGAGAATTTTAATATGTCTCTATTTTACTATCATTTTCATTTCAAAATTACTTTCGTTAAAATTAAGAGGAATAGTGCTTCCTCTTCCCACCCAGCCAAGTAAAAAAGAAATTTGTAGAAGGTATCTATGAAAGTCTGAATAATCATCTCAAGGCTTCAAGTATGCATTAAAAGACCTGAATCAATAAGAGTTACCTTTGCTATAGTTATATTTAGAAAGATTTAGAAAAGTGTCCCTTTTTTTGACACAGTGTAACATAGCATGGCATGAAGATGCTAGCCCAAGCAAACAGGGTAAAAAAGCCCTCTGGCAAATTACCGCTAGGCCATACTTCTGCTCTTTCTCCTGGTCAAATTAGAAGTCAAATGAGTTGAGTAAAGCTCTTCCTCTGTTCAAGAAATAAAGAGCCAAAGCACACATCCAACCATGTTGTATTTAAGCCTAGCTAGTATAAGAATTAAAGCTACAACAAGCAGAACCATTTTCTAGCCACAAATCAAAACTTACCTTGCCAGTGAGAACCCTTTTCAGCTGAAACCCATATGTTGTTACGAAAAAAAATCCTTTAGGAAGAGAGATTCAAAGAAAACATATCAACATGATTAAAAGCAAACTGTAACTTACATTCAGTAATGTAAGTTATTTTTATGCTTGGAATCTATTCTCTCTTAAATTTCCTTATAAAACCAATAATATAAGAGCAGAAAGACAGTAGAAAGAAGGTCAACCATTTACATAAAGATACCTTTACTGGACCTATAATGTCAACTTTAATACTAAGGTCTATGTGAATCTTCACATAGTTTATGCATCCAATAACTATTTACTCAAAATCAGCAAAAATATGAAAATCTTATTTTTAAAAAATCGCTGGTACTATCTATAGGTGGAAGACAATTCTGTACATCCATCATGTATTGTCATTAAAAAAATGACAATGTTGTTTGGGAATCAGATTTCCCCAAACAACCAAGCTAATACTATTGGTTTCTATCTTCCTTTAACACCTTTGCAATATAAAAATAAAACTTCTGATAAGTTTTAACTTATAGGCATTGTCTAGAAAAAGAAACCTATTCAAAATAAGAATTCTTTTCACTTTATTAATTATATTTAAGAATAGCCAAGTTTTAAAAAATCTGGTTCAACCCAGAGTCCTGGACTCTACAAAGAGCACCTTGCATTTACAGACGTCTCTTGGACAAGCAGAAGCATCGTTCTGCCCTGAAAGGAACACCCCATGAGCATGAGCTCTGTTCTCTGACCACATTCTGTATTAAATGATTAAATTGTCCACCTTTTCTTTGGCCGTAATAGAAATTAGGCCATTCACCCCAAGAACCACTAAAAAAGTAACTTTGTGGAATGCTCTCCTGGCCTTCAGCACACTATCTTTTAGAAAGTTCTAGATTAGACTAAGGCTATAGCAACCTCTTCTTCCAAAACAACAGACCTGAATCTTCTGGCTGGAAGACAATGGCTGTAATTGAGGTAGGTGAAATGACTCTGAAAAGCCTCAGTAAAAACCATCTCCTGGTGAGGGCCAAGTTTATGGTTTATAATTTTAGAAAGCCCCCAAAAGATTTAAGAGTCTTGCATCATGCCAACAATATGGGGATATTTTAGTTGCGACCTTGAAAGTCCTCAATCAGGGAAACACTTAAAATAGTATTTTGTAAAAAGTGGAAGAAATGACCACCTGATGTTGTGTCTTTGTTACCCCAAATCTGGACACAGTTCAACCACATGACTCCCCAGGTTAGTGGCAAAGCTATATTCAGAATTGGAATTAAAGGTTATGCAGAGATGCACATATGGGTGTAAGGTATTATTATAACACCACAGTGATAACATAGCACTCTTTGCACAAATATTTCCCAACTCTAAATTTCCCCAAATGTAAAAGTGATCAATTATGAAACGATGACTTGATTTACAAAATAATTCACTTCACAAAACATTTCACCATAATTGCTTCACCCTGGTAAGGAGCTCCAGATACAGAAACAAAATTCCAACTTTTTCTGGAACACAGTTTGTATGAAGTGAAACAATTGAACGCGACCAAAATAGGTGTCTGCAATGGACTCTAAGAGCTCTGGTGCTTTACTGTCCTTGTTGTTGCTTTAATATTTCTTTATATAGTATATATTAAAAAAATAATTTGAATAGCATCATAATCAAATAATTTACAATTTGACATTTTTCAGAAAGAGAGTTCACTGGAAGTATTTCAGGTACAGATCACCAACTCTTACCTACCATTTTTGTAAAAACAAAAACTATGATTTACTAAAATGTACGCCTTGAGTAAAAAAACTTTAAACCCCAGTAAGATAGAGAGCACAATTTCTTTAAACATTTTCTTAATCAGAAGGTAAACTGAACCTCAATGCACAAAGCTGAAAGCTTAAAATGAGAACTCTTACAACCTTTCCCCTGCAGGAGGCGAAGGAAAACAAAAGTTACTAAAATAAAATGAAAAATATTAAAATAAGCGTTCAGATGTTTAACAAGGAATCCAGTTAAGTACGCAACCAGAAATTCTTTTTAAAAACTCTAACACTCACAACAGAAGTTTGTTATTAATGAAAAACAGCAGAGAACAGATTCCCCTCTGGCAAAGAGAAAGCTATTTTTCACTTCCCCTGGTAACTATCTTTAGTACTTTATACTCTTGGAAACTGAGAATGTGAATATGGATTTATTGTGAAGCAACATGCAATTATCGAATGCCAGTTCTGGGGGTGGGGGAAGCCTATGAATCAATGCAAATGAAACCCTAAAGCACGACAGGCATCAATATAGGCATTGAGGTCTGGTGACAAAGGCCTTATGATCTCTGCAACTTTCATGGCCTGGGCATTCCCCACTATGGCCAGTGGGCTATTTGCATCTCAGTATAGAAAAGAATCGATAGAAAGCTGAAAAGCCCTGGCCCTCGCACAAAAGATAATCAAAGCACCGAACCCAAGGCAGCTGGAGCAGGACACAGTGGGAATTATCTGAAATTAATTACCCTGCTAGTAGGCAAATGGAGCATCAGTAAGAAAGAATATTTTGGATGGAGTTTCTTGCTGAGTCTCCAGGAAACATGGGACGGACTAAAGTCAGGGTAGGAAGGGCAAGTGTCACATACATCGGGATCACAGTCAAGTACAAGCAAACTTCGGTGCCAACGGTTCATTACCATGTAGTAATGAACAGTGTGACTGAACATGGGTGTGGGTTGTTTGCACAAAGGCAGCTAGCAAAACACACAGAGTAAACAGCCTTTCTTCACAAAACTCTCTCCACTGCTGACTAGACTGTCTTCACCTACATCTTTTAGCAAAAAGACAAGTCATTCTAGAGCTTCTGGGAAATTGTGCTGGAAGTGGAAGGAGCATATCGTACTCCTGGCCCTCCCTCCAACTAGGAAAGGCTGAGTTTATTTTTGAGCCGTCTATGAAGAAACAGTTTGTAAGGAGTTAATAATGTAACCAGGTGCGCGAGTCTGTGTGAGCACGTGTGAGGCTAATTTTAACCTCTGCACTGCAGGGTAAACTCCACTGGGGCAGGGCCTCTCTCTCTCCTTCACCTTTGTAACCTGGATACCTAGCGTGAAGCCTAGTACATAGCAAGCGCTCTGCAGAGGCTCCACAGATGCCTCCTAAATGAACAAAGAAATGCTCAAGAGAACAAATGCCCAACTTTTAAGAAGTACCCATTTCATTGTCAGCTGATATCAAGGTGATGGTTGTGATTTACCCTCTGAAAGGGGTTCAACAAACCAATACTTAATATAATACTTTCTTAGCAGCTTGTTCAAAATGCCTACAGTACTCTATTTATAGTAACTTTTTCCTAAATGAGATAAGCCTCTCTCCTTACCATCTAAGTATGTGAGGTTTTACTACAGGCCTATTTCTCTGAATGGATAGTCTTGTAACCTCTCCCTTGACTCAGATGCTATTAATCAGGACAGTATCCAGTGAGACGGACACTAAAAGACCCACTATGGACAACTGAGGCTATGTGTTCTCCCCCCGAGCTGGGTTTGAATCACATCAGTCCTGAGTTATGATATTTATTCCTCATGATTCTTTGGATTCATGATTTACATTTATATTATGTTAGAACTAGGGGATAAGAGACCCCAAAAGGCACAGTGAAAACCATGGACATGGTTCCTTTGATTACCTCATAGTCCCAGGACATGCTGCTGGCTAGCATATGACACATTTATTATTATAAATGGTAACGTCTCAGCCCCCTCCACACAAAGGCAAACCAAGCAGAGCTTTCAAATTAATAATCCTTTGGGGTTTTTGTTTATTTGTTTGTTTGTTTTAGCTGCAATGGAATCTGGTGTTGGATTCAGGAAACCAGGGACAAGAAGGTAGTGGGAGGGTTATATTTACTAACGATATGCCATCATTTGTTACTTAGATGCAAAGAAGTGTAAAGACTGAGTCCATAGTCTCAAGACATAAAACATGCTCTTAAGGCAGCCAGGAAGGATGACCATTCAAATACAAGTTTGTTCACTAAATATTTCTCAAGCAGGCTACATGAGCTGAACACTGAGTTAGGCACTCATTGGAGACACAAAGATAATACAGCTGCCTTTCTTGCTCAAGGAGCTCACAATTTCCATGGAGGTTGAAATATATACAATGAATTCTGATACTCCAGGATAACTGTTAGGTTTCATGTAGCAAACTCGTTTAACAAAGCACAGAACAGGAAGCTATAAAAATACACTTGAGGATGCTAAAGTTTCAGAGGAGGTGGCAGTTGGACTTCACCTTGAGAGATGCATAGATTTTTACCTGGAAAAATTTGCAGGAAGACATTTTAGGTAGAGGAAATGCACAAATTAAAGCAGAGAGTGTGAAAATACAAAGTGTGATCAGTAAGGCATTCAGGGTCCAATGCGGATGGAGTGGAGACCTACAGGAGCAAGGGGTGACAGATGCGAGTAGAGAAATTGATTAGGGCCAGATCACAGAGGGTCTTGAGTGTGCCAAGAAGTTTGAATTTATCTTGTAAAACTGGAAAACCATCAGGCTTTTCTGAAACACACGAATGTAAGAAGGGAGGTATGTTTTGGAAAGATGACTGGCTGTATGGAGCACTGACAAGAGGAAACAAAAGTCTAAAGAAATGGAGGTAGAGTTGCTTCCAGACTTTAAGGAAGAGAGGACCTAACAAACAAAACAACTGCATAGTAGCTACAAACTACTCAAATAAACAAAATCTTGAAAACCAAAAAAAAATTGCATAATAGATGAAAAAGGTTAACTCCCTCCATTCTCCATGCAGTTTGATGATAGCACCTGAAATGTCTATTTGAAACTCTGGAATTCTAATTCCTATGATCTTGGTGGAACTCCTGAGAAGCAATGCTTGGGTCACATTAAAATAGCACGAATAATAAAAGGCATCAAAACTGGAAAAGAAAAAGAAAAATTGCCTCTATTCACAGGTGACATGGTCTTATATGTAGAAAATGCTAAAGATTTTACACACACCCACACACATCTGTTAGAGATAATAAAGAAATTCAGCAAAGTTGCAGGATACAAAATCAACACAGGAAAATCAGTTCCATCTTTATATACTGGCAATAAAAAATTCAAAAAGGAAATTAAGTAAACAATTTCATTTTATAATAGCATCAAAAAGAATAAAAAACTTAAAATTAAACTTAACCAAGGAGACAAGACTTGTACACTGAAAACTACAAAACAATGCTGAAAGAAATTCAAGAAGACATAAATAAATGGAAGAATAGCTGTGTTCACAGATTGGAAGACTTCATGTTAAGATGACAATACTACCCAAATCAATCTACAGGTCCAATAAAATCCCTATCAAAATCTCATGGCACTTTTCACAGAAATAGAAAAACCCATCCTAAAATTCATATGGAATCTCAAGGGACCTTAATAGCTAAAACAATCTGAAAAAGAAGAACCAAGTTGGAGGGCTCACACCTTCCAATTTCAAACCTTACTATAAAGCTATCTTAATCAAAACAGTATGATGCCTGCAAAGGAAAGACATATAAACCAAAGAAATAAAATAAGAGAGCCCAGAAATAAACCCTCACATATATGGTCAATTAATTTTCAAAAAGGGTGCTAAGACCATTCAGTGGGGGAAAGGACAGTCTTTTCAACAAGTGGTTCTGGGAAAACAAGGTATCTACCCACAAAAGAATGAGGTTGGACCCATATGTTATATTATATACAAACATTAACTTAAAATGGGTCATAGACCTAAACTTAAAAGCTAAAACTATAAACTCTTAAAAGAAAATATAGGAGAAAATCTTCACGACAATGGATACGGCAATGATTTCTTAGTTATGACACCAAAAATGAATGTAAATTGGACTTCAAAATTAAAAACTTTCCTGCCTCAAAGGACACTATCAAGAGAGTAAAAAGGCAACTCATAGAATGCGAGAAAATATTTACAAGTCATGTACCTGATACAGGATTAATATCCAGACTCTAAAAAGAACTCAACAACCAACAACAGAACAAAAAACCCAATTCAGCAATGGGCAAATAACTTGAATAAACACTTCTCTGAGGAATGTATAAAAATGGCCAAGCACATAAAAAGATGCTAAACATCATTAGACACTAGAGAAATCAAATCTAAACCACAATGATATCATTTTATACCCATTAGGATGACGTATCAAAAATGGGAAAATCACAAGTGTCAGTGAGGAAGCAGAGAAATTGGAACTTTCACGCAGCTGTCAGGAATGTAAAATGGTATAGCCACTGTGGAAAACAGTAGAGCAGCTCCTCAAAAAGTTAAACATAGAATTACCGTATAATCCAGAAATTCTACTCCTACGTATATACGGAAAGGATTTGACAGCAAGGATTCAAAGAGACACTTGTATACCAGTGTTCATAACAGCAATATTCACAATAGCCAAAAGGGAGAAACACCCAAGTGTCTATCAACAGATGAATAATTAAACAAAATGTGGTATATATGTGCAGTGGAATATTGTTCATCCATAAAAAGGAATGAAGTTCTAGTATAGCTGTAATGTGGACGAGTCTTGAAAACATGGTGCTAAGTGAAATAAACCAGACACAGAAGGAAAAATATTGTATGATTTTACTTATATAAAGTACCTGGACTCGTCAAATTCATAGAGACAAGAAGCAAAGTGTGGTTGCCAGGAGTTGGGGAAGGTGAAGAGAGAATGGAGAGTTATTGTTTAATGGTTATGGAATATCTGTTTCAGATGATGGAAAAGTTCAGGAAGTGGGTTGTGAAGATGGTTGTACAGCAAAGTGTATGTACTTAATGTCACTGAATTGAACACTTAAAATGCTTACAATGGTAAAATTTAAGTTGTGTCTACTTTACTTCAATTAAAAAAAAAAAAAAAACAGCATGAATAGCGCTGTCCCAGCTACCAGGTAAAGAAAAGAATAACACGTCAGAAGAGACACCTCTTTCCAGATCCAGGTGGGAGGTGGCGACTGCAAAAAGAAGTCTAAAGGCTGAAATTGTGTAGGCTGTCCCTTTTCAGTAGGAGTGGTTACGATGCTCAAAGAGACAGCAAACTTACATTGCAGTTTGATGAGCCATCGAACGGTGGGTAAGAACCGTCTGGCCAGTCAGCAGGGTCCAAGGCAGCTGACTGCCGGTGCTGGGCCTCATACTCCTTGAGCTGCAACAAGAGAAAATGGAAGATTGAAATGGAAATGATGGCCAAGGCTGTCTACCAAGCAGCAGAATGAATCCTTTGGGCACCTTCTTCGCACCACTGTTGGTGATCAAGTGCCAGCCAAAGACAAGGGTCACCCAAGTGAAAGGAGAAACACGTCCTCCCCTGCAGGTTTTCATCTAAATCAAACCAAGAGACACAACGGACTCTTTGTGTTCTGTTCCAAAAAGAACCTTGATTTTCCTTCTCCAACATCTTCCAACATCAAAACACCTTTCTCAGTTCAATTATAAGTTCAATAACAGAAATTGCCTGTAGTTTGACCTTTGGATTACCTCTCTTTGTGGAAGACAAAATGTGTAGACTAAGGACATTTTAGTAAAACAGAGGTGGAAGCCTGAAACTGATTTTTAAAAATCGCTTGCTTGTTTTGTTCTAGACTGCCTCATGTTACCAGTTCAATGTTATCAACTAACAAATGTTATGGGATTTATTGGGGATCCTATGGATGAGAGGAAAATAGTAGTTAGATATCTAGAATATGTTCAGAGACATTTAAAGTTTGGGCTTAAAAACTAGGTTTCTACTTTTTGAAAAACACAGAAGGACAAAATGAAATATTATAGAAAATTAACAAATTTAACATAGCAGAATTAGATGAAAGATCTTTCAGAACGGCCAATGTGAGAAGTTCCAGGTGTGTTTTCATAAAATACGTAAAAATTTAACTCTGTGTGTAATACAAATAAGTTGTCCCAGCATTAAAATTCTGTTATAAAACAGTTTTTAGATATGAAGTTAAGACATCGATCAAATCACGTTCCATGAATCAAGACACCAAAAAGCAGATACAATCTGACCTGACACCCAGGAGATGGTGCCAGGACCGTCCTTTTCCACTGGAGCTGTGTGGACATGGCAATGCCACTCCTCTAGGGAAAAGCAACTTTCCAAAGCATTATTTTCTACTATGAAGTTCTTTTCTGTGCATACTTGTGACAGGAAATGGACGAGGGGGAGGCAGACAGTACTGATTAACAGGTAAGGCTCCCCAATAACTGGAAGCCCTTGGGCAAATTACTTAACCCCTCTGTGCCTCAGTTCCTTCACCTGGAAAACGGGATGACAATAAACTATATCACAGGACTATTACCAGAATAAAGTAAGATAATGCAGCAAAGCTCTTAGTATACTGTACCCATGCAAGACTTTTTATGATGGTATTATTATCACCCTTGTGGTTTCAGATAAAAGAGCTCAAAGTTCACATCAATTTCAGGTATTTGAACTTTTGCTATGCAGGTGCTTAATATTATTTATTTATTTATTTTCTGTGGTACGCGGGCCTCTCACTGTTGTGGCCTCTCCCATTGCAGAGCATAGGCTCCGGACGCGCAGGCTCAGAGGCCATGGCTCACGGGCCCAGCCGCTCCGCAGCATGTGGGATCTTCCCGGACCGGGGCATGAACCCATGTCCCCTGCATTGGCAGGCGGACTCTCAACCACTGCACCACCAGGGAAGCCCAATATTATTTTAATCTTTCTAGTATATTAGGGGGATTAATATTGTTCTAATCTCTATAATATATTTAAGAGACATATTAGAATGCTCTTCCTTTCGAGATATATTGGTTTCTGAAGTGCATTATTCTTCCTGTATGATCGAAATAGCTGCCTCTGAAAAAGGGTGTTATCATTTGTTTTCTCGGGGTCTCTGCTCTACTTTCTAGGAAGCACTAAATAAAATCTTCATCTTTAGGAAAACAAAACAAATTCCTCACTAGTCAATCGTAAACAGACTTAATATTTTTCTTTTGTTATCTGTCCATTTCCATCGTTTACGTTGGTGCCTAAGAGTACATGTGCTACTTCTTCTTTTTTAAAAAAATTCATTTATTTATTTATTGGCTGCGCAGCTTGTGGGATCTTAGTTCCCCGACCAGGGATTGAACCCGGGCCCTCAGCAGTGAGAGCGCGGAGTCCTAAACACTGGACTGCCAGGGAATTCCCCGTGTGCTTCTTCTGATAAAGACTCAGATTTGTGCTCTATCCAAATTTACCTTGTGTTTTAATTTCCTAATTAAAAGAAAAGAAAACCAGGATCTCTAACAATTTTTTAAAGTGCATTTTACAATGAAAAAAAACTGGTTATTGTTTATATAATCACATTTGTGTATCCCACTCTGCTCCCAAAGACAACTGATCATGTTCATTTAAGAAACTTGTGTATTTTAAAGCAAATGGATAGAGTTTTAGTTTAATTCTGGAAGTTTTAAAATAATGACACTTTAAAGTGTGGGTGTGGGTGTCAGTCTGTCTGTCCATCTGTCTACCTTCACATCTTATTTTCCCTAGTCTCATAGTTTTCTCACACTTGAAGTCTATGACATGATTCTTAGAGGAATGACCATCTGTAGTAGGTTAATGCTTATTCTATCTTAAGGACCTTTATGGAGAGAGATTCTAAAATGTTTCCATTTCTAAGAGCATTTATTATAAAGAACATTTCTATTATATTTAATCTGAATCCCCTCCAGCTGCGATTTTCATTCATTTTCTTTTATGCTCTCCTCAGTAGAGATGAAAACAAAACACCGTGCGGTACATCCTAAAGATGTTCTGTCTAATATCCCTTCATATACTTGAAGACAGTGAAAAAGTTCTTTTCTGAGATAAATCCTTTCCGATTCCAGCCCAAGAGACCTATTTAAAAAAACCCTCAATCACTTTGTTGCTCTCCTATGGACTCTCTCCATGAGCCTCTCTAGCTGTCCACATTCCTATGATTGATGCACAATACCTGCTATGAGGAAATAATTTATATAGGTTCTCAGCTCATAATCTTGTGCTCTGGTATACCAGATGCCCAGACTCCCTTTAAAAGACTGTTCTCCGATTTCCCAATTACTGTAGATATCGACTCACATCTATATACCCTTCTCAGGAGAATTATCCGTGGTTGACAGGTGCTATCTCCCCACAGATGCCTAGAAGGCTGTTTCCTCCTCCCCAAAGAGGCTTTCAGCCTCTTTTTCTCTGGCAGGACAAACTCTACAGTGCAATTCACCTTCCAGAGCTCCCCACCCTTCCCTGTGGGATCAGGCTGAGGCTGAGACTAGACTTCTCCTGAAATCACATCTCTGTCCAGTTTCTTCCTCTGCCTCTCCTGCTTCCCTCTCTCACTTACAGGTTTCTTGTGAAAGCTTTTCTTCAATAAATCATGTGCACAAGAATCCACATCTCAGGCTCTGCTTCTAGGGAACCTGATGTAAGACAGCTGGCAATAAGAAAAGTTCACCATGCCAAAACATCAGTCAAGCCAGTGACAAACATCAAGTTTTTTTTTTTTTTTTTTCAAATCCCACAAGGACTTTATTTTGGACTTCCACACAGATATGACCTTGTGGAACCCAACACATATTTATCAGGTGGATAAATACATAATATTTAGTAATTAGATCAAATTACATGAGCAAGTGTTTAGTATCAATATTGATACATTATTTTTTAGGGAACCTGATTATTAAATCATGGTCACAAATCTCTCTCAATTTCCTTAGACACTGCCTCCAGTTAAAATGTCAAAGGACGTATTTTTCAACAACACAGCTCCATCATGGCTGAGCGCCATCATACCAAAACAACAGTGTTCTCCTTTATGCAAAGCTTTAAAAGTGAGTTTATTCCTTACCCTTCCAATCTCACATACACCACATAAATTACCCAGATAAGTTAATAACCTGTAGCTTCCAAGTGTCTCATGGGCTTTCTATACCTTGCAGAACTAGTCCAACATTTGAATACCCTGAATTTACTCACCAAGAGCTATGAACAGTCTTAAAATTAGCACCTGTAAATTGTGTTGTCTAGAATACGCTAATACTCTAGATCCCCCTAAACGATTGTTTTAACCAGTGTGCTGGACTCCTTAAAGCATACAGAGTAAGTAACCATCATAAAACCATTAGAAAATGTTTGAAGTGCCATTAGATTTGATGGAACTATTCAGTTAATAAAATATAAAAATCATAAGTTAAGCTGCTGTCTTTTTTTTCACTTTTTTTTTCTTTCTTTTTTATTAGTTTCTGCTTTATAACAAAGTGAATCAGTCATACATATACATCTGTTCCCACATCCCTTCCCTCATGCATCTCCCTCCCTCCCACCCTCCCCATCCCACCCCTCCAGGCGGTCACAAAGCAGCGAGCTGATCTCCCTGTGCTCTGCGGCTGCTTCCCACTATCTATCTACCTTACGTTTGGTAGTGTATATATGTCCATGCCTCTCTTTCGCTTTGTCACAGCTTACCCTTCCCCCTCCCCATATCCTCAAGTCCATTCTCAAGTAGGTCTGTGTCTTTATTCCCGTTTTACCCCTAGGCTCTTCAAGACATTTTTTTTAAATTCCATATATATGTGTTAGCATACGGTATTTGTCTTTCTCTTTCTGACTTACTTCACTCTGTATGACAGACTCTAGGTCTATCCACCTCATTACAAATAGCTCAGTTTCGTTTCTTTTTATGGCTGAGTAATATTCCATTGTATTATGTGCCACATCTTCTTTATCCATTCATCCGACGATGGACACTTAGGTTGTTTCCAGCTCCAGGCTATTGTGAATAGAGCGGCAATGAACATTTTGGTACATGTCTCTTTTTGAATTATGGTTTTCTCAGTGTATATGCCTAGTAGTGGGATTGCTGGGTCATATGGTAGTTCTATTTGTAGTTTTTTAAGGAACCTCCATACTGTTCTCCATAGTGGCTGTACCAATTCACATTCCCACCAGCAGTGCAAGAGGGTTCCCTTTTCTCCACACCCTCTCCAGCATTTATTGTTTCTAGATTTCTTGATGATGACCATTCTGACTGGTGTGAGATGATATCTCATTGTAGTTTTGATTTGCATTTCTCTAATGATTAATGATGTTGAGCATTCTTTCATGTGTTTGTTGGCAGTCTGTATATCTTCTTTGGAGAAATGCCTATTTAAGTCTTCTGCCCATTTTTGGATTGGGTTGTTTGTTTTTTTGCTATTGAGCTGCATGAGCTGTTTATAAATTTTGGAGATTAATCCTTTGTCAGTTGCTTCATTTGCAAATATTTTCTCCCATTCTGAGGGTTGTCTTTTGGTCTTGTTTATGGTTTCCTTTGCTGTGCAAAAGCTTTGAAGTTTCATTAGGTCCCATTTGTTTATCTTTGTTTTTATTTCCATTTCTCTAGGAGGTGGGTCCAAAAGGATCTTGCTGTGATTTATGTCATAGAGTGTTCTACCTATGTTTTCCTCTAAGAGTTTGATAGTTTCTGGCCTTACATTTAGGTCTTTAATCCATTTTGAGCTTATTTTTGTGTATGGTGTTAGGGAGTGATCTAATCTCATACTTTTACATGTCCCTGTCCAGTTTTCCCAGCACCACTTATTGAAGAGGCTGTCCTTTCTCCACTGTACATTCCTGCCTCCTTTATCAAAGATAAGTTGGCCATATGTGCGTGGGTTTATCTCTGGGCTTTCTATCCTGATCCACTGTTCTATCTTTCTGTTTTTATGCCAGTACCACACTGTCTTAATTACTGTACCTTTGTAGTATAGTCTGAAGTCAGGGAGCCTGATTTCTCCAGCTCCGTTTTTCGTTCTCCAGATTGCTTTGGCTAATCAGGGTCTTTTGTTTTTCCAAACAAATTTTGAAATTTTTTGTTCTAGTTCTGTGAAAAATGCCAGTGGTAGTTTGATAGGGATTGCATTGAATCTGTAGATTGCTTTGGGTAGTAGAGTCATTTTCACAATATTGATTCTTCCAATCCAGGAGCATGGTATATCTCTCCATCTATTTGTATCATCTTTAATTTCTTTCATCAGTGTCTTATAATTTTCTGCATACAGGTCTTTTGTCTCCTTAGGTAGGTTTATTCTTAGATATTTTATTCTTTTTGTTGCAATGGTAAATGGGAGTGTTTTCTTGATTTCACTTTCAGATTTTTCATCATTAGTGTACAGGAATGCCAGAGATTTCTGTACACTAATTTTGTATCCTGCTACTTTACCAAATTCATTGATTAGCTCTAGTAGTTTTTCGGTAGCATCTTTAGGATTCTCTATGTATAGTATCATGTCATCTGCAAACAGTGACAGCTTTACTTCTTCTTTTCCAATTTGGATTCCTTTTATTTCCTTTTCTTCTCTGATTGCTGTGGCTAAAACTTCCAAAACTAAGTTGAATAAGAGTGGTGAGAGTGGGCAGCCTTGTCTTGTTCCTGATCTTAGTGGAAATGGTTTCAGTTTTTCACCATTGAGGACAATGTTGGCTGTGGGTTTGTCATATATGGCCTTTATTATGTTGAGGAAAGTTCCCTCTATGCCTACTTTCTGCAGGGTTTTTATCATAAATGGGTGTTGAATTTTGTCGAAAGCTTGCTCTGCATCTATTGAGATGATCATACGGTTTTTCTCATTCAACTTGTTAATATGGTGTATCACATTGATTGATTTGCGTATATTGAAGAATCCTTGCATTCCTGGAATAAACCCCACTTGATCATGGTGTATGATCCTTTTAATGTGCTCTTGGATTCTGTTTGCTAGTATTTTGTTGAGTATTTTTGCATCTATGTTCATCAGTGATATTGGCCTGTAGCTTTCTTTCTTTGTGACATCCTTGCCTGGTTTTGGTATCAAGGTGATGGTGGCCTCGTAGAATGAGTTTGGGAGTGTTCCTTCCTCTGATATTGTTTGGAAGAGTTTGAGAAGGATGGGTGTTAGCTCTTCTCTAAATGTTTGATAGAATTTGCCTGTGAAGCCATCTGGTCCTGGGCTTTTGTTTGATGGAAGATTTTTAATCACAGTTTCTATTTCAGTGCTTGTGATTGGTCTATTCATATTTTCTATTTCTTCCTGAGCCAGTCTTGGCAGGTTGTGCATTTCTAAGAATTTGTCCATTTCTTCCAGGTTGTCCATTTTATTGGCATAGAGTTGCTTATAGTAATCCCTCATGATCCTTTGTATTTCTGCAGTGTCAGTTGTTACTTCTCCTTTTTCATTTCGAATTCTATTGATTTGAGTCTTCTCCCTTCTTTTCTTGATGAGTCTGGCAAATGGTTTGTCAATTTTGTTTATCTTCTCAAAGAACCAGCTTTTAGTTTGGTTGATCTTTGCTATCGTTTCCTTCATTTCTTTTTCATTTATTTCTTATCTGATCTTTATGATTTCTTTCCTTCTGCTAACTTTGGGGGTTTTTTGTTCTTCTTTCTCTAATTGCTTTAGGTGCAGGGTCAGGTTGTTTACTCGAAATGTTTCCTGTTTCTTAAGGTGGGATTGTATTGCTATAAACTTCCCTCTTAGAACTGCTTTTGCTGCGTCCCATAGGTTTTGGGTTGTCATGTCTCCATTGTCATTTGTTTCTAGGTATTTTTTAATTTCCTCTTTGATTTCTTCAGTGATCACTTCGTTATTGAGTAGTGTATTGTTTAGCCTCCATGTGTTTGTATTTTTTACAGATCTTTTCCTGTAATTGATGTCTAGTCTCATAGCATTGCGCTCAGAAAAGATACTTGATACAATTTCAATTTTCTTAAATTTACCAAGGCTTGATTTGTGACCCAAGATATGATCTATCCTGAAGAATGTTCCATGAGCACTTGAGAAAAATGTGTATTCTGTTGTTTTTGGATGGAATGTCCTATAAATATCAACTAAGTCCATCTTGTTTAATGTATCATTTAAAGCTTGTGTTTCCTTATTTATTTTCATTTTGGATGATCTGTCCATTGGTGAAAGTGGGGTGTTAAAGTCCCCTACTATGATTGTGTTACTGTCGATTTCCCCTTTTATGGCTGTTAGTATTTGCCTTATGTATTGAGGTGCTCCTATGTTGGGTGCATAAATATTTACAATTGTTATATCTTCTTCTTGGATCGATCCCTTTATCGTTATGTAGTGTCCTTCTTTGTCTCTTCTAATAGTCTTTAAAGTCTATTTTGTCTGATATAAGAATTGCTACTCCAGCTTTCTTTTGATTTCCATTGGCATGGAATATCTTTTTCTATCCCCTTACTTTCAATCTGTATGTGTCTCTAGGTCTGAAATGGGTCTCTTGTAGACAGCATATATATGGGTCTTGTTTTTGTATCCATTCAGCCACTCTGTGTCTTTTGGTGGGAGCATTTAGTCCATTTACATTTAAGGTAATTATTGATATGTATGTTCCTATTCCCATTTCCTTAATTGCTTTGGGTTCGTTATTGTAGGTATATTCCTTCTGTTGTGTTTCATGCCTAGAGAAGTTCCTTTAGCATTTGTTGTAAAGCTGGTTTGGTGGTGCTGAACTCTCTCAGCTTTTGCTTGTCTGTAGACGTTTTAATTTCTCCATCAAATCTGAATGAGATCCTTGCTGGGTAGAGTAATCTTGGTTGCAGGTTTCTCTCCTTCATCACTTTAATTATGTCCTGCCACTCCCTTCTGGCTTGTAGAGTTTCTGCTGAGAGATCAGCTGTTAACCTGATGGGGATTCCGTTGTGTGTTATTTGTTGTTCTTGCCTTGCTGCTTTTAATATGATTTCTTTGTGTTTAATTTCTGACAGTTTGATTAATATGTTTCTTGGCGTATTTCTCCTTGGATTTATTCTGTATGGGACTCTCTGTGCCTCCTGGACTTGATTAACTAGTTCCTTTCCCATATTAGGGAAGTTTTCAACTATAATCTCTTCAAATATTTTCTCAGTCCCTTTCTTTTTCTCTTCTTCTTCTGGAACCCCTATAATTCGAATGTTGGTGCATTTAATGTTGTCCCAGAGGTCTCTGAGACTGTCCTCAATTCTTTTCATTCTTTTTTCTTTATTTTGCTCTGCAGCAGTTATTTCCACTATTTTATCTTCCACCTCACTTATCCGTTCTTCTGCCTCAGTTATTCTGCTATTGATCCCATCTAGAGTATTTTTCATTTCATTTATTGTGTTTTTAATCGATGCTTGATTCATCTTTAGTTCTTCTAGATCCTTGTTAACTGTTTCTTGCATTTTGTCTATTCTATTTCCAAGATTACGGATCTTGGAAATAGAATCTTGGATCAGCTTTACTATCATTATTCTGAATTCTTTTTCAGGTAGACTGCCTATTACCTCTTCATTTGTTAGGTCTGGTAGGTTTTTATCTTGCTCCTTCACCTGCTGTGTGTTTTTCTGTCTTCTCATTTTGCTTATGTTGCTGTGTTTGGGGTCTCCTTTTTGCAGGCTGCAGATTCGTAGTTCCCGTTGTTTTTGGTGTCTGTCCCCAGTGGCTAAGGTTGTTTCAGTAGGTTGTGTAGGCTTCCTGGTGGGGGGGACTAATGCCTGTGTTGTGGTGGTTGAGGCTCGATGTTGTCTTTCTGGTGGACAGGTCCACGTCTGGTGGTGTGTTTTGGGGTGCCTATGGCCTTATTATGTTTTTAGGTAGCCTCTCTGCTAATGGGTGGGGTTGTGTTCCTGCCTTGCTAGTTGCTTGGCATAGGGTGACCAGCACTGTAGCTTGCTGGTCGTTGACTGAAGCTGGGTGCTGGTGTTGAGATGGAGATCTCTGGGAGATTTTCGCTGCTTGATATTATGTGGAGCTGGGAGGTCTCTTGTGGACCCGTGTCCTGAAGTTGGCTCTCCCACTTCAGAGGCACAGCACTGACTCCTGGCTGCAGCACCAAGAGCCTTTCATCCACCCGGCTCAGAATAACAGGGAGAAAAAGTAGAAAGAAAGAATTAGTAGAAGAAAGAAAGAGAGAGGGAAAGAAAGGAAGAAGGGAAGAAAGGAAGGAAGGATGGAAGAAAGAAAGGAGGGAGGGAGGAAGGATGGAAAGAAAGAAGGAAAGAAAGGAGGGAGGGAGGGAGGAATGAAAGCAAAAGGAAGAGTGAGTGGAAGAGGGGAGGGAGGGAGGGAGGGAGGAAGAAAAGAAAGAAAGAAAGACAGGAGCGAGGGAGGGAGGAAGGAAAGAAAAAGAAAGTGGAAAGAAGAACGGTGGGAGGGAGGGAGGGAGGAAAGAAAAAGAAAGAAGGAAAGGAGGAGCGGAGGGAGGGAGGGAGGAAGGGAAGGTAGGAAAAAAGGAAAGAGCAGGTAAAGTAAAATAGAATAAAGTATGAAATATAGTAGCGTTATTAAAATTAAAAAGTAATTATTGAAAAAAAAAAACGGACCGATAGAACCCTGGGACATATTGTGGAAGCAAAGCTATACAGAGAGAATCTTACACAGAAGATTACACATACACATTCACAAAAAGAGAGCAGGGGGATAAATCAAAAATCTTGCTCTCCAAGTCCACCTCCTCAATTTGGGATAATTCGTTGTAAAAAGAGGAAAAGGGCGAGAAGTCTGAAATCTTGCTTTCTAAGTCCACCTCCTTAATTTGGGATACTTCGTTGTAAAAAGAGGAAAAGGGGGTAAAGTCTTAAATCTTGTCCTCAAAGTCCACTTCCTCAATTTGGGATGATTCGCTGTCCATTCATGCACTCCACAGACGCAGGGCACATCAAGTGGACCGTGGAGCTTTAATCCGCTGCCTCCGAGGCTGCACAGAGAGATTTCCCTGTCTCTGCTCTCACAGCTCCTGGGTCTCAGCCTTGGACCTGGCCCCGCCTCTGCGCATAGGTCGCCGGAGGGCGTCCGTTCTTCGCTCAGACAGGACGGGTTTAAAGGAGCCGCTGATTCGGGGGCTCTGGCTCACTCAGGCAGAGGGGAGGGAGGGGCGCGCAGTGTGGGGCGGGCCTGCGGCGGCAGAGGCCGGCGTGACGTTGCAGCAGCCCGTGGCGCTCCGTGCGTTTTCCCGGGAAAGCCGTCCCCGGGTCCCGGGACCCCGGCAGTGGCGGGGTGCACAGGCCCCCCGGAAGGCGGGGCGGACAGTGACCCGCGCTCGCACACAGGCCCCGCGGCGGCGGCGGCGGCGGCGGCGGCGGCGGCGGCGGCGGCGGCGGCGGCAGCCCCAGCGTCCCACGCCCGTCTCCGAGGTCCGCGCCTTACCCGCGGCTCGCGCCTGTCTCCGGCGCTTCCCCAAGCAGCCCTCTTAATGCCCTCTCCTCGCGCACCAGGAAACAAAAGGGAAGAAAAAGTCTCTTGCCTCTTCGGCAGCTCCAGACCCTTTCCCCGGACTCCCTCCGGGCTAGCCGTGGTGCACTAACCCCTTCAGGCTCTCTTCCTGCCGCCAGCCCCAGTCCTCTCCCTGCGCTCCGACTGAAAGCCGACACCCGAGCCTCAGCTCCCAGCCCCGCCCGCCCCGGCGGCCAAGCAGACAAGTCTCTCGGGCTGGTGTGTGCCCGAGGGCACCGATCCTCTGTGCGGGAATCTCTCCGCTTTGCCCTCCACACCCCTGTTGCTGTGCTCTCCTCCGCTACTCCGAAGCTTTCCCCCTCCGCCACCTGCAGTCTCCGCCCGCGGAGGGGCTCCTAGTGCGTGGAAACCTTTCCTCCTTCACGGCTCCCTCCCACTGGTGCAGGTCCCGTCCCTATCCTATTGTCTCTGTTTCTTCTTTTTTTTCTTTTGCCCTACCCAGGTATGTGGGGAGTTTCTTGCCTTTTGGGGGGGTCTGAGGTCTTCTGTCAGCGTTCAGTAGGTGTTCTGTAGGAGTTGTTCCACGTGTAGATGAATTTCTGATGTATGTGTGGGGAGGAAGGTGATCTCCGCGTCTTACTCTTCCGCCATCTTCCTCCGGGTCTAAGCTGCTGTCTTTTTAAATTACACACTGTGTACACAGAGTTATCTTGTAAACTTCATTCTCTTCAAATGCTTTTGCAGCTGACAGTGGTGTTTCACATATTAGTTCCTTGCAGCCTTTTTCATTTTCATCTTTGTATTGACAACTGGGTTTTCAGGAATGTGAATCATAGCTGTATACTTCACAGGGGGAAAATACTCAGTAGTGAGATCAAAGTCATAAACAAAGCAGAGTGGACCAAGTTGTATTCATCTGAACATAGGCAAAATTTTCCCAAATACAACGACGCATTGGGGGATACACTCAGCTCCAAATGACACATAGGCAAACTTCTCTCCTGATGCTGGTTGTCCTATCAGGATTAAAATCTAGACATTCTATACGGGTCTTTATTTTTCCCCAAAACTTTCCAATTAATTCATTTAAATTCATTAATGTTGCAAAAATACGATGTATAACAAATCAGGACAGAAATTACTGTATGCCTAACAAGTCAAAGAAAAAGAAAATATTACATCTTCTTGTTAAATCAAGACCAACCCTAGTATTTCTTACAGGGACCACATCAACATCTTGCACACACAGTCTTCAGAACTGAATTTCTCACACTGTAAAAGGAGAGCACTAGGCTATGCAACGTTATCTGAACAATGGTCAAATGATCACAGTACGCTAATTGTGTCTAAATGGCAGCATGTGAACTTATGGTAAAAAAAAAAAGTTTGAATCTTTGAAATATATATCAAAGTACATTAGTGCCTAACGAACTCTGAATTGCGCTCCATGTGCCCCAAGGGCTGTGCAAGTCAGTGCCCTGAACACCACAAATATTTACTAGCTAGCTTATGTAAATAAACTGTTGAAGGAGCATAACTCTAGAAAATTCAAATACAAAAAGTGCAGTGGAGTAGCTAATTAACATTATTTTCCAAGTTCCTCCTTAGCTATGCTGAATGGAAAAACACATAAAAATTTCAAAATGCAAATGTTTTAACCTCTGGTAGAATGTCTTATAAAACAGAATTAGACAGCCACCTGAAACAGATTATAATAATTCTTTAGTAACATGAAAGCATTAAATACCTATGGGTCTTTTAGACTCTGACTGACAGTGGGAGAAACACATGCCTGATGCCCTGAAGGACCATTCTTATCATGGTCATTACAGAAGGTCTAACTCTTAATGTTTCTTTTATATAACAATCAAATAAATTTTAGATACTTGAGCTGATCATAAGTTAAAGGAGGGAGATCCTTCATTTTTCTTGAAGTGTTTTATCTCTGGCTAAAAGGAAGCCCATCCAGATACTAGTAGCCAAGGATGTATGTTGCCCTGACAAGAGCAGACCAACAAGCTTCCCTGTTACTTCATCATCTGTCAAAGGACACCCACCTTTGTGTGCAGAATCTAATAAAGTTTGGAAATGTCATCAATATTTTCTTTCTGTGTTTCTGGATTGCCTTATAGAAAATATTATTGATGTCTTGATGAGCTCCATCCTAAAATTAGGCAAAGGCAGCCAGCCTGGCAACAGGCAGACTCCACGGCTAAAACCTCCATCCAACCTGCATACAGCTGTGCCACCTTTTCATAGAGTTGACTTCTGATTTCCTTTCCATGTAAACAATGGCTAGCTGTTAAAATTATCAGCTCAGAAAGAGCATCAAACAAATTTTTTTCTCCCCAACTTTGAAAGTATTCCTTTGTTTCTTTTTCAATTATAGAAACGTGCTACCTCAAGTTGACTATGTTAAGGACACTTTTAACATCTTCTTCTGCCCCAGGAAAACTGGGTTAGATACATCCTATGCAACTCCCTTTCCAAACACAGACGGTGTCAGATGCCTGCAGACATCTTCTGCATTTAGATCTTCAAATTTACAATTAAAAACAGCAACGTAGCAGCAGCACTCACCAGAACATAAGTAAACATCTTGCCTACCACGGTAAAATTAATACAGGTCCATGTTTCTCATATGCATTTTCTAGGAATTCAGCTGGACTTTTTTCAAGTGCTATGACATGCTCAAGGAATGGCACTGGAGAGATGTTTGGTGGCCTTTTTGCCCTAGCTGGCAGCTAGACGGGGTGGCCGAAGGCACGGTGGAGCAGGGAGACCAGACTGAGGGCGAAGAGCAGGCGTAGGTGGTCAGGAGCATGGACAAGACACAGCCACCTGTTCCCTGCTCCATCATTGCCCGGGCACTGCTTCAGTCCCCCAGAGACGCTGGAGGCAAGATCACCTCTGCTTCTCCGAACCAACAGAGCGAGAGAAGCTGGCAGATGGGCATCTGGTGGGGACCTTGGCCCTCAGGTCTCCTACTACAGGTCCCACCTCCCACTCCCCTCAAGCACTTGTTTTTTTCCAGCATTGTGTCAGCAACAAATTAAACTTTTTTTTTTTTTTTTTTAACTATTGAGGTTTAGAGTCAGGTATACTAAACTAAAGTATGTCTGGCACTGTTTCAAGGTTTCAGACCTTCAAGATTCTGCTTAATGGTAAAGTCATAACTCATCCAATGATTCCTTAGTGACTTGAAAATTCTAAACCTGCCTAATTTATGACTTGTCTACACCATCCCGAACCAAGTATTCAAAGTCAGAATCCAAGAATTAACCAGCCAGTTAGCTGGGCAACAACAAAGCAGGAGATCTCTTAAGAACTGCTATCTTGCTATCACAAACGCTACTCCGGTGTCCTAAAGGTTAATTAGGCTTCTTTCAGTGCTTAATTTAACTCAGAGCAAAAAAATATGACACAATAAACTGTAATACCTACTCAGAAATGAAAGTAAGCAAAAGTTTAAGGTTTACAGATAAAGCTTGACTTTGAGGTTAGTCAAAGTTTAGTTTGTTGAAGGCATCTTATAGAACTAATGCTTATAATGGTTGTATTTACTGTTTCTCTGGTGGTTATTTAGTAATTTATCATTATCAATCTTATCAGTATATTCCTATACCCTTTGATGTCCCTGTCCTAGTCTGTTTGAGCTGCTATAACCAACCACGATAGACCGGGTGGCTTATAAACAACAGAAATTTCTCACAGTTCTGGAGGCTGGGAAGTCCAAGATCAAGGTGCCAGCAGATTTAGTGTCTGGTGAGGACCCACTTCCTGGTTCACAGAAAGCACGTGTCCTCATGCAGCGGAGGGGGGTAAAGGAGCTCACTGGGGTCTCTTTTACGTGGTCACTCACCCCATTCATAAGGGCTCCACCCTCATGATCTAATCACTTCCCAAAGGCCTCACCTCCAAAATAACATGACTTGGGCATTAGGATTTAATATATGAATTTGGGGGGGGGGCGCGGGGGGTTGGGGTGGAGGCATTCAGTCTGTAGCAATCCCCCAACATTTTTCAATGCCAGGAGGTCAAGGGCTTACAAATGAAAACCAAACATCTGCGCTCTTACCCTAGCAAGTGCTTCTTCAATGGTGATCATCTTTTCCTTGACCATCATCATCAGCTGAATCCGTTCCTCATCACTCATTGTTATCTCACTTGCAACATAACCCACATCTTCTCCTAGAGATCGAAGAAGAAAAACAACAGGAACAGTTGAAGAAGAAAATAAAAAAAGATAAAACAGGATGCCAGTCTTGAAGGCTTGTCATCTAGGACTACAGAAGGATGTAATTCAGGCGCACCGTCTAGCGCTGTTACTGATGGAGCCACAGGACCAGGAATGGGCTGCTTTGTAGGAAGCCAGTGAGCCTATCTCACTTGGAAACAAGCTCCACGAACAAATGGATGTGACCATGGAAACAAATCCTTCAAAATGATCAGAGCTTTTGTGATGGAGGGTCTAGTGGAGGAGTTCTGGAAGAAGGCGGACGGGGCGTCTGGAGTGACAGGTGAGGCAGGGACCTGATTTAAAGACCCGGCTAGAGCGAACAAGCACTCCAAGGCTCCTTCGGCTGAAGGTTCTCCGCGTCCTTCCATTTCAAACATGAACAAGAAGATGTTTTTGCAGAGGAGGGAGAGGAAACCCTCTTTCACGACAGAGAACTTGAAGGCCACAGAGTCTGCTGCAGGACAAAACCTGCATCCTGGGGAAAGCCTAGATCCCTACTCATCTATTTGACTGTTGTTCCTCAGGGGACATGTGCAAATAAATATAATCTCAGGTGTGAAACATCTGGAGATCATTAGAAGGAAGGTACTATCTATGCACGTATCTGAAAGTATCACTCTCATAAATATGTTTCCAAACTGTGAGGGGAACTCAACTTCTAGCTCAAAACTGAAGGCAGGGGGCTTCCCTGGTGGTGCAGTGGTTGAGAGTCTGCCTGCCCATGCAGGGGACATGGGTGCGTGCCCCGGTCCGGGAAGATCCCACATGCCGCAGAGTGGCTGGGCCCATGAGCCATGGCCACTGAGCCTGCGTGTCCAGAGCCTGTGCTCCGCAACGGGAGAGGCCTGCGTACCGCAAAAAAAAAAAAAAAAAGAAAAAAAAGAAATCCACGTGAGCCGGTAAACTGTTGGCTTCCTCCCTCCATCCCTTTCTCTCTCTTTCACCTTTTCTTTCTTTCTAAATAAGACTTTGTTAGAATCCAAGGTTTACTCTGAATCATAAGTGATGCTGGGTGTGTCTCAAAATGAAAGACTGGGAATGCTTAAGAAGAACTCTCTCAGAGCAGGACAACTTAAATAAGCCCACTGATGGCTGCCGAGGAACCCAGGTGTGCCACTGACACACACTGTGTCCATTTTTCTCATTTCCGTGTGTAGGAATAACTGGAGAAGCATCCTGCACAGGCGAGGACACCAAGATTTTGTAAAAGAAAATAAGTCGTGTCAGTGGTGAGCAACTAAAAATGTTCATCTAATGATAACCTTATCCAGCCAGACTGGAATCTGGAAGTAGCTTCGTTTCCCCTCCCTGTCTGAATACTGGAGAAACATAAATTATATAACCGGGCCTCAAAGGGATGACATATTTACTTACTATATAAACAACAACAGAAGACTCAGCTAAGGGGAGGGCAGGACTGCCTTCACAAAGCAGTCCGGGCAAATTCCCATGATGTCAGCCCATTAGACAGAGTTTCCAAGGGTAACAACCCCGTAACTGTCCCCGCCACAGAAAAGCACCAGCAGTTCAGAAGATTGCAAAGGCCCCAAGTGGCAGGGCAGGGGGGAGGGTCCAAAACTCACAAATGCTAAGACTTTCGGGACCTTTTTAGGGTCCATCTGGGCCAGTAAAGATCTCCCTGAGGTTGACGTGACTGAGAAAAGGAAATATTTGGTCGCTGCTGTCAGAGTTATAAAAGAAAGGACTGCGAACTCTTTCCAATTTGATTTCTTTGATTTAAAAAAAGAAAAAACAAACCCCACTGGGATGAAGTCTTAAAGTAATGACAGGAATGTCAGAAAAGCTGCACAGCGTATGGGCACGTGCAATGACTTATTCTAACTTACAGCATCCATTTAGATTAGCAGCTTCTTAACATTGTAGAGCTAAAAGGACCTACTGTCTGCCAGCTGTGTTACAGTACCTTTTGAAGTCTGTCTCATTATTCCTTTCTGATTCTTTCGGAAGTTCTGCCAGAAATACTTATTTTTCTTCTTCCAATCTACTTTTCCTTTAAAAAAAGAAAAAAAAAGGCACAAGCAATAAATTCATGAATAACAAAAGTAGCCTCTTCCTTACAACTCAAAGCTTGTAAGAATACTTTGATTTCACAAAAAGACAGTGCTTCTCTTTCAGTTTGTGAAAAGACTTAGAAATGCCTATAAAGTTGTTTAAAAGAAATGCAAATTTCCTAAGAGCAAGAAATGGTACAGTAGGGTTAAGATGAGAAATAAAGAAACATCAAAAAAGCAGGCAAGGGCTTCCCTGGTGGCGCCGTGGTGGAGAGTCCGCCTGCCGATGCAGGGGACACGGGTTCGTGCCCCGGTCCGGGAAGATCCCACGTGCCGCAGAGCGGCTGGGCCCGTGAGCCATGGCCGCTGAACCTGTGCGTCTGGAGCCTGTGCTCCACAACGGGAGAGGCCACAACTGTGAGAGGCCCGCGTACCGCAAAAAAAAAAAAAAGCAGGCAAAACATGCATTCTTATTTTCACTTTGATGTTTAACTAGTGTGTCTAATTCTGCCTTGTCTTGTGGTATAGTTTTCCCCCTTTGGTCTCAGCCACAATGATTTCAACTGAACCACAAATAGGATACTTTAAAAAGTTAACTTTGTTTTGTTGTTATTCCTGTTGTTGATCTACCCTTGACTTATTTCTGTTATCCCAGGTTTAATGACAAGAACAGGATGGTTGGTATGTGCTGTGCACACCGGTCAGTAGAGCTGGTTCCACGTGTCTGTGGGGTTGACAGACCCGTGGAACCAGCTATTTCTCTATGGTGTGGAATTGGCACGGGTCTAGCTATGGCGTAGGTGGGGCACGAGTCCCACCTCTCTGATACTCAGGCTACCTGCTGACCTACCTACAGCTCACTCAGGGCACCATGATGAGAAAAGCAGGCTGCTATCCTGCTGTGACATCTCCCAACTCGGTCCCCCGCTCCTGTCTCCCATCCTTCCCAGACTGTTCTGGGTGACTTTGAAGTGAAAACAAATTCACTGCCATGGCTAGACAGTTTTCGTATCTGGTCAGCTTGTGATCATCAGGAACAAGTAATACCTTTTCAAAAGCAAGAGGAAAGGGGGAAAGTAAGGAAAAGGAAAGAAGAGGGTGGCCCTTTATTCTTTAAAAATAAAACAAAGAAGCAGCAGCCCTATCTGCTCTCGTGGACGGGGCACACCCAAAGCTGCGCCTTCGTCACCGTTCGGTGTCTGGTTGCTCCACGGCCACTGGAAACAGGGTCCAGCGGAGTGATGCACTGTTGGTTTCCACAGTCTAGACTGGTGGTGCCAGGCAGTGTGGCACAAAACAGACCCGTGGAAACCGCGCGCAAGGGGCTCCCAGGCTAAGGGCATTATTTGTCAAAGCGGGATGCCCTCGTTATGTTCTGACAATCCCCAGGACTCTGGGAAGGAAACTGGAGTCCGCTAGCCTGAGGCTGCCTCTGCACCCAGAATCTGGAAGGTGTCTGCTACCTCTGGGCTAAACACAACAGCAAGTATCAGCCATGAAAGGTTACAGTGAAGTAGGATTATCACTACTTGAGTCTTTCTCACAAGCAATGTGCGAATAGAATGTATTTCTTGTAAGCTATACTCTCCCCTTCTCCCATTTTAATGTTTCTGAAATGGAGGTGCAGCTTAAGAAAAAAATGGCAAGAGCTAACATTTATCCCGCACTTAGCATGTCCAGACGCTTTGTATCTAATGGCATATCTCACTTAATACTCACTCACAATGAACGTATGATGTGTTCTTGTTTCCATTTGTGGATGAGAAAACCGAGGCTTAGAGAGGCAAGTGACTTGCCCGAGGTCATAACTAGTAAAGCTGGTAGTCATGATTCAGATCCAAATCAAAGCTTCATTTGAGCACTTAGGCACCTAATCATGATTACTTTGCCAGGCTTTCTTAGACCCAAACAGAAGAAATGTTACAAAATCAAGAGTGGATTTTATAACACCTTAATTGTGCATAATCTTTCCTTCAAAAGTTCCAAATAGAAGGATTTATCCTAAGGACGTGATCAGGGATAGGCTCAAGGATTTTTAGTGGTAGCACCATTTCCCTGTGATAGAGAAAAAACTGCAAACAACTTACATGCCCGGCAAAGAAGAGATTGGTTGATTCAATTATGGCACATCCAATATGACAGAATATTATGCAGACTTAAGAATTTTACTGTAAAAAAATACTCCATCATGAAGGAACATGCTCAGGATATATTCAATTGTAGAATACAATCCATATTATGCTTTTTTGAAACCCAAACAAATTCAGAAAAAGAGAGGAAAGCTATACACCAAAATCTTAACAATGTTTATTTCTGGGTAGAAGGATCCTTTGTGGTTTTTGTATGTTCACATACTTATGTGTTCCGCAAAGTAGTAAAAGAAAATAATTAATTAAAAATGGTTAAACCAAGAAAAGTGGTACTGACCTACAGAGCTGTCTTCCGAGTGTGACTTATGAAGAGGATTCCTACAAAAGAAAAACAAGTGTGATTACCAGGGAGCTTTACCTTCATGTGAGGACTGAAAACCCTCCTAGCTAGTGGTACCCAGCGTCAATCAACTGAGGAGAGCCAGGGAAATTTCTATAGAATATTTACCAATGGCCTTCCCCAGCCATCTGCTGCCTTTGTCAACACTAATTAAAGGCTCACTCCAGGGTAAGACCTATATTAAATGAAGGGAATGGACTTCATTGGCTGATTGCTGAAGTGCCTTCCATTTCTGTGAATCATTATTTACATGTTAAGTTACTGCCATTGAGAAGTCTCTCATGTAAGTGGGAAAGAGAAGGTAAATAATAATAAGAATATAGACCCGGCAGATGAGTAAAGTGGTCACCTGGAGGACAAACAAGGGGGGTGCAGGGGTTTGTGGACATCAAGCAACAGGAGGTTGGATGCCCCAAGTAGGGAGGCAGCTAGGATGCAGCTCCTCTGGTCCCTTGCTGCCATCTGGCAAGTGCACTACGTGTTTCTCTAGATCTTCCAATTTCAAAGCGAAGCCAGAAGTCTGCATTTCCTTTACAAGAGCGCCACATTTTTATGGATGGCAAATAATTCAATATTTCTAAAAATGTGTCCAAGTTCATTAACACATGTCTGGGCATCAGATTTGGCCCATACCCTCCCCGACCCTAGCTGCCAGTGTGTGACTGTGGATGCAGACGAACTCAAATAACCTGAAAAGTGAACCCGGCCCCAAACCCAGGCGATCAAGCCTTTCTCCAGAATATACATAGACAGATAGCAACTTAAAGGAAGAAGGCAGGGAAACCAAAGAAAGTTAAAATTGGTTCTCTCAAAAGGGGAAGAACAGAGGTGGAGCACAATCTTCCGCTAGGTGGGTCCAGAGCTGAGAGGGCAAGTTCAGTGTCCCTGAGCTTGCTGACCAGGAATCCAGGAAGAAGGAGCCTGCATCGGAACAGAAGCAGGGATGCTCAGGGGGTTTACACCTGAACCTTCACTGCTCGTACGTCCACCCGGATGGAGGCTGGAGGTGGCATCTGGCGAAACACTCTTTAGCGTGAGAAAGCATGGAGGCCAGAGTTCCACTGAAACAATCAGGAAGAGAAGCAGAACGTCCAGTCACTTAGCAGGGATTTTCTGCCTACCTGGCAGGTAAAAAGGACCCCTAGAACTTAAGGTGACCAGAGAGGGGCAGGGGGCTTCCTCTCATGCAGAGTCACCTATGATAAGCCATCTCTCTTTGGAACAGCTGCATCGACGCTGGCTGACTGCTGGCTGCCGTTTGAAGACTTGAGCCCTGTAAGCACCTGCAGACCCCACGTCTGCGAGAAGAGAATTGTTTCTGACTAGCACCACAGCCTGACAGACCCCTGCTGTCCATGAGGGGACAGTAAGAGCAAAGAACAGGAAACAGGGGAAAGGACTCGGATGCTGAAGAGCTAGACTTGAGGCCTGGTTTCTTGCCCTTTCTACCACGCTGCCCGTGCAGAAAACGTACGGAAAATCTACCTCGCCAGCACATTTTGCCACATTTAGCTTCTAGGATATACTCTCCTCCCTCCAATCCACACACAAAAAAGAAAATCCCTAAACATATTCTTACTTGAAAGGCTTCTATGAAATAGCTATTTCAGTTTCCTTCGTTCGGCAAAAACGTGTTGATGCTATTGTGAGTAAGGTACATGGACAATCATGAAGAAGTGGGACGTACAATGGAGGGAGGGTGACAAAACATGAACAAAGTACCAGCAAAGAAGGAGAAGCAACAGCAGGAGGAGGAGAGGGGAGGGAGGGGGGAGGGAGGGGGGAGGGGAGGAGGGGGGAGGGAGGGGAGAGGGCCAGGAAGGAGGAAGAGGATGAAGAGAAGGAACAAAGGGATTCCCTGGTGGCGCGGTGGTTGAGTCTGCCTGCCGATGCAGGGGACCTGGGTTCGTGCCCCGGTCCGGGAGGATCCCACATGCCGTGGAGTGGCTGGGCCCCTGAGCCATGGCTGCTGAGCCTGCGTGTCCGGAGCCTGTGCTCCGCAATGGGAGAGGACACAACAGGGAGAGGCCCGCGTACCTCAAAAAAAAAAAAAAAAAAAAAGAGAAGGAACAAAAACACAAGCCAGGAAGGTGCTCAAGGCCACAGAAGTAGGAGCAAGGCAAATACCAGCAGACAGCTGAGTAGAGTTGGCTAGCTGACTGGGGATTAAGGCAGGAAATCCTTCGGAAAGAATGTTTACGCTAAGGTTTGAATACTTAAATTTTGTTTTTTAAATTTTACTCTGTTGCATTTGTAGCTCAAAGTCATGGTAATACGCCTCAGCCCACCCTACTTCAACTGGCCATGATCTACCAGCACCATCACCAAGCTTTCTGTAGATGACCTCTGATGGCAAAGGAAGTGGCACATTTATTTTTATACTCACACTAAAGACCTAATTGCTTACAACCAACTATATCAACTATCCCTAGCTCTTGATAAACTACTTACCTATGTAATCAACTAAAAATATGTACATGTCTTTCACTTTTTCTAAAAGAAATATTTTCATGGGAAAATGGTCTAAAGAAATAGTACTTTTCTTCAGTCCTTTGTTGGGTTAGAATAATACACTTCATCGAGTTGTAAGGAATTCTGCCCAATTTAATCCAACCCCAATTTTACAGAAAACCATGGTCTCCAGAAATTACAGAAGTGGCGCACGTTTCCCTGACCGGTTACAGACCAGCAAGGAGCTGTACTGAGGTATCACGGGACCGGATGTCTTTCCAAAATACACCTGACTCTCCCCATCTGCATGAAGTGTATATAAAATTGCCCGTTTCAGTACGATTCTTCAAAAATCCAAAGGCTTATTTCTAAGTTTTCAACCAATTTTTCACTCGTGCTGCCCAATGGGAATATCTAATACTGTAAAAACACTCCAAAATTCATACTACAGAAAACTTATATTCTCACTATTACATAGTTATCACAAAATATAATTGTATTTTCCTCTATAAACGCTGGCTTACAACTTTTTCATTATTTTTATCTACCTTCTTCAAATTATCATGTGTTTTGAATATTTACCCTTGGGTTTGCATTTTTTAATCTATTTGTTACATAAGAGGTGCTTCTCCTAGTCATCATTTGCATTTCCCCCAGAATGCCAGCAGATGGCACTGTAGCTTCTTTATTCAGCTTGCTTAGGGCAGCCAGTGGGGATTTTGTATTTAAAATTTCACCAGTTCACAATCTAGATACTGGTCAAAGATAGCAAGCCAATGTTTCATAAGCACGAGGTCCCCCAGCTCATCAATTCACAAAGGGGGTAAAAGGACGCCATATCAAGTTTAATTTGGATGCAGTGAATCTTCCCTACCAACAGAAGCTGGCAGAGAAACAATGCAAAATGCCATCTCCTTTCTCCTCGAGACTGATTATAAAATTCATCCAGCAGGAACAAAAGTCAGTGATGTCACCAAATTCCAAATTCGGATGGCAGGAGGTGGAAGGGGTCATTTACGGATCTCCTGGTGGAAGAAATTGATGCTCAGAAGTCAGTTCTAAAGAGGCCTCCTCAGGCTTCCCTTGTGGTGCAGTGGTTGAGAATCTGCCTGCCAATGCATGGGACATGGGTTCAAGCCCTGGTCCGGGAAGATCCCACATGCCGCAGAGCCACTAAGCCCGTGTGCCACAACTACTGAGCCTGTGCTCTAGAGCCCGCGAGCCACAACTACGGAAGCCTGCACGCCTAGAGGCCACGCACCATAACGAAGAGTAGCCCCGTTCCCTGCAACTAGAGAAAGCCCGTGCGCAGCACTGAAGACCCAATGCAGCCAAAAATAAATAAGTAAAATAAATAAATTTATAAAAACAGAACAAAACAAAGAGGCCTCCTCGTAATACATCCTTCCAGCCGGATACTGCAGACGAAAATGGCAGCCTATTTCTAGCCATCACTTTCACTGTCAACAGGGTAAAAAGGATGGGGATTTCCACGCAGATTTCAACGACTGGGAAGCAATAATTAATATTCGGTTGCACTTTGAGAATCTATTAAAGCATTTAATAGTTTTGCATTTAAAGTCTCTGAACTCAATCTTAGTACCTTTTCATCGATAACTACTACTATTAGACCCCAAAACTGCATAAGTGTAAACTTGCCTCAAGACCCCTAAAACTACTCTAGTCCTCCCTGCAGGTCAAATTCATTTCAGAAAATTATAAGGAATACATGAATTAGATCAAAAAATCAATTTGAGGGACAGCATCCCCAGAACTGAGCCAATTCTTTTCATCCTACACTCCAGTCTTTAGCAACTTCTTTGTGAAATTGCTTCCTTCCTTCATTTTCACTCATTCACTTATTCATTGCTTCTTTCATTCAATAAATATTTATCAAGCTCTCATTCTGAGTCTGGCATCCCTGCAGCACTGAGATCATAGCAGTAAATAAAAGATGGGTAAGATCCCTGTTCCCCTGGAGCTAGGATGGGGGGTGCAGATCGAGAAGTAGGGAGAATTCTAGAAAGGATGGACAGAGAAGGCCTCTCTGAAGAGGTGACAGGTGAGCAGATACCTCAATGATAAGCTGGCATGACATCCACCCCCTCCACTGGGGAAGACTGGTAGGGAAAGAAAGGAGGAAGTAAGAGGTCTACTTGGGCCACGTTCAGTTTGAGGTGTTTGTTGAACACCCCTGCAGAGATATTAGTGAGATAGTTGGATATGTGAGTCTAAGTTCAGGGGACTCATTGAGGACTGGAGTTAAGAATTTGGAAGTCACTTGGATATTTAAAGCCAGGAGACCAACTGAAACTGAACAGAAGCTGAGACTGAGCTCAAGGGCAATCCACTTTTTATGGGTCAGGAAAAGCAGGGGAAGCAGGCAATGGGACTTCTGGGGAGGGGCCAGTGGAGAGAAGGAAAACCAGGAAAGTACACTTTTACCTTTCTGGCTAGAATAATACTAAAATCAATTTAACACAGATGATATTGCTGCCTCAGGCACCATACAGGGTAAATTCTAGGTTGCTCTATTTTTCCATTGAATCTATTGCTTCACAGCAGAGATCCACATAAGACCAGAGTGAAAGAGGAAACTAACAAAGGTCAAAATGAAATTCTTTACGTTTGTATATAGGAGTCCACCTTGCCTAAGGACACAGAGGTGGTCAGAGACTTAACTGTGTGTCTGAGTCCAAAGCTTCACCCACTTCACTGAACATATCGCTTCTCATTGACATGAAAGAAAAATCACATCACATGATACACTAGCCTGGCTCTTGGGTAAGTTCTTGGAATGACACTCAGAAGGATTTGTGAGCAGAGAGCATGTTTTCAACCCCAAATGTGAACATGGCCTATGGGTTTATAAGAACTAAGTATTTCAAAAACACTTTTCAGGATTCGGTTGTGTTACTACTGCATGGTCCTCTTGTCTGCTTGTCGAAGGAAAGGAAGCCACATCATTTGGCTCAAACCCATTTTTCTTCTTTTGTCTATTTATAGATAAATAGCCTAAGGTACCTCCAGGCAGAGACAGCTCTATCTCGTTGTTACATACTTAGGCTGGCACACCAGAAAGGTATAACAAATGCCCACGCATAAAGGAATTCCTAAAATAGACTTTGTGTTTTTGTTCTGATGGACTGTCCAGAAACTTCATTATAACCAAACAAAAAACAAAAGAAAAACTGTTCTAACCTCATTTCTAAGAAAGGACCATGTGTTACATGTTACTGGAAAATGTATACTTAAGAGGTTTTAAATGTTCCTTTATCTTGAGTCTCCGGAAATACACTCATATACATTATTAGTGTATTTCCTGCTGGATTTTGGATCAGAGCTTTTGCTGTGTCTGGGTCTTTGCCTGCATCATCCCCTGGCCTGCCAAGGCAGTCCCCAAAGCCAGCAGCAATTTTCCTCAAGATGCAGAAAAAGGACTGAGGCATCTGTGTTATTGAATTATACGTGCACGGGGGAGGGAGAAGGTAAATGGGCTGAGGGCGTTTTTAGTAGTTAATATTCTCTTTTGCTTTATTCTTTTTTTTTCTCGTTTTGGCCGTACCACGTGGTTTGTGAGATCTTACTTCCCTGACCAGGGAATCGAACCTGGTCCCCAACAGTGAAAGCGCCAAGTCCTAACCACTGGACTGCCAGGGAATTCCCTTCTTTTGCTTTATACCTTACCTAAATATAACAAACTACTCACATTTATATTTTTCATATTTAGTGACAAATCATTTTGTGTAAAATAGGTAATTCCTTAATTTGACATTTCTTATTATCCTCTGGGTAGCAAAGATATTTTTCATATAGGAGCATTTCTTCTCTATTTAATAGAAATAAACATGAAACAAAATTCAGCTCACACTATCCACTGTCTGCCATGAAAATTTAAGGGCCACCCTTTCCCCAGCCACGGGGTAAGGGCTAGGATAAGGCATCCGACATGGAGGGTCCCCACTCTTGGGGTTGGGGGATTGCAGGGAGTGCGTGCCTCCTTAAATTCCGTGCCCTCCGTAATCTCTTGCTTTACCCTTGATGGGGCCCTTCCCAGCCAATAAACCATTGTATTTCATACACACAGTGGAAATTAGCTTGCCAATTTACTGGCTGGGATGGAAGGTAACTCTCTTGCCATGCGGCTGGCTTATTGTTAGAACTCCCTGAATATTCAGTACCGATGACAACGATGGTGACATGTTGTCACCCTGGTGAACACACTCGCCATAGGGGCTTTTTCTTTCATTTCACACTCTATTCCTGGCCTGTACTTTCTGGCTTTTTGTTGAAAGGTCACCTTCCTAAGTGATCAAGGCAAGAACCAAATCCAAGGCCGTGGCCAACACTGCACAGGCTCAGTGCTCACACGCTCAGAAGTCAGGCACACCCGTGACAGCGCTGCCGCAAACCTAAGCCGTATTTTCCTTTTTTATGTGAAGTAAAACTGTGGTGTAAAAACTGTACCTCCCTTGGTGGGTTGTTAGGAGAATTACAGGAGACAGTGAATATAAAGGGCTTAGGGCAGTGCCTGGTGCTTGTTGAGGTCCCAGTAAATGTGACCTCTTACTACTCCCCAGAGCTGCCTCAAACACACGAATATGCTTGGTCTTTGGGCAGGATGATACCACCTTCATCCCACTGAGCACTGCCGCTACTCAGCCCCTATTCTAGACTCCAGCAGTTTCTGAATCACCAAGGTTCCTCTTTCTTATTTTTCTTACATAAACTTGCCTCAAAAAACTGGGACGGATGTAGTGATTTCTCTTCATCTTCTCAATCTCACTTCATACAAGCAATTCATGTTTTTCTCAGAATTAAAAAAAGACAGAAACAAAAACCATCTAACAGCATTGTAAATCAACTATACTCCAATAAAGATTTTTTTTTAATTCCATATTTTCCAAAAAATAAAAAGAAATCAAAACAACAATTGGACAAGATGCCAACACACTTTATCCATTGTTTTCAGCATAGTATAATTAATATTTGCTTATATCCTACTGTCTTCCTTAAGCAGTAAGAACTGTGCCAATTTAGCTGACTGCGTTCAACACAGTGTTTACTAAATAATTCTTCATTTATGTTGAGTAGATTTCCATATGGATACATATCATGGGAAATAATTGGGGCCCATCAATCATGTAATATTAACTCTCCAAAAGAAATGGCAGGGTTTCCAGGTTTAAGTGTGGATATTGTCCCAAAGCAAGAATACCAGGGAATTCCCTGGCAATCCAGCAGTTAGGACGCCTCACTTCCACTGCAGGGGACGCAGGTTCGATCCCTGGTTGGGGAACTAAGGTCCCACAAGCTGCACGGTACAGGCCCCGCCCACCCCAAAAGAGAATACCACCCAATCTTTCATTCCAATTTCAGGAGGGTCTCTTACCACACAAATCAAATTCTCACACTTGGAAAATGCTCAAAGAACATTTGAAAAGTTTGCAATTTCTAGCCATGAGTTTTGGCCTCTTCAAATTTTTCTTATTCTACTCTCTGCTTTATAATATCTTTGGTTTTAAAAATGCCATCAGAATCACTGTAGGTGAGCCTATTCCTTCCATACAAGATGTTTCAAGAGGAGCATCTTATCCAGAAAAACAGAAAGACACAGCCAACCTGGGTGTGCAGCTTGCCTTCTAACAACAATCATTTTTGTTATCCCTCAATCCTCTGCTAATTATATTAGGGAGGTGGAAGTTCTAGGTATTAAACAAGATCTCTTCTGCTGCAAAGCATGCCATTTTTTTTTAACACTACCTGCCCTCACATAGTTAGAATGGACATAGTGATTCCTCTTCCACTTCTCAACTGCACTTTATGAAAGCAGTCCATGTTTTTCTTAAAATGAAAAAAATACACGAATGATTGGACATGATGTCAACATGGAGATGCATGGGCAGCTCACTGGTATCTAGACATGAATGACATAATCTCTAATGTTTCTCTGAGGCCACGACCCAGGAAGCAGCCCAGCACAACGGCTCGCAAGGTGGGTTCTGGAGTCCGACTGCCAGTGTTCAAAGACAGCACTACCATTTACTAACTAGCAACTCTGGACCAGCCACTTAGTCCCACTGAATCCCAGTTTCAGCCTATGCAAGATGGGGACAATGTTATTACTGATCATATGGGTTTTCTAGAGGTTTCAGTGAACTGTGACTTGCATGGTGTTTAGAACATGCCTGCACGTGATAAGCACCACCACCAAGAAGACCGCGATCGTGACCGCTGGCCTCTGCTCTCACCCAGCTCTCCTTATGGGGTCAAGTCTCTCGTAGTCCTTCTCTAGAATGCACTTAGTTTCTCAACATGGAAGGGGTTGGCTCTCTGGCACCTCGGAGGTGACCAACAAGCTCTCCAGGCCAAGAGCAGGGCTCCACCCCTGTTGAGTCTGCAAATCCTTCACAATGGTGCATTGAAAGAGATGTGTGTCCTTTCATTCACCAACTGGTAATTTGTGCCGAAAGTTAATGATGCAGGACACTGTCAGAAGTTTGAGTTTCTTATCTGAAAAGCAGCCAAAAGCCATCTCTCCACAAGGGAGGCCCATGGCCTAGTTGTGTCGCTGCCACAACTTCACTCCGGCTAAGACTATACAAAGTGCAGAAGTGCAGAGCTCAACATGCCCACAGATGGGTGCTGGGGGCAGGGAAAGTCCAACCTGGGATCACAGATGGTCATCCTCCAAGGTTTCTAAAACCTCTCAGTGCATCTCCTCTTTTCCATCTGGGCCACATTCTTCATTTGTGGCCTGCTGGGTCTAACCTGTCTAAAACTGTGCTGTGGATGCCAGCTGTGATGCTCATGGCACTGTGGAAAGTACTGGCATCTATCTCAGCACCGAGAAGTTATAAATGCCTTCCCAAGTGCTTCAGATTTAGTAACTTATCTTCAGAATATCCACGTGACACAGTGGAAGGTATGTAATATTATCTTTATATGAAAGTTCATATAAAAAGGCATCAATAACTAATCAGTCTCTTATAAAAACACCCAAGGATGATTTCTTGCTCAGTGTTTCATGTTTGGTACAGACAATGAAGCCCTCTGCAGCTGGATGAAGGAGATACACACCGCATGGTCCATACCTTCAGGAGCATACAAGATAATTCAGTAGATTATACTGACGCACTGTGAGATACGAACAGTTGAGTGAGTGCTCAGCACTGGCAAGGCCAGTTGATTTCCATTTCAATATCCATTCTCGTCTTCATTCTTACTGAGAGAACCTTGATTTTGCTTGGGTGGCAGTGTGCCCTGTTAAATTCCTCACCCACCCACACTCCCTTGCAGCATGTGGAGGCCAGGTGTCTGGGTTGCCCAAGAAGACATAACTGGAACTTTACAGCAGGGTAAAGTTCTGGGAAAGCTAGTGATTTCACAGTGAGAAGAAACTGACTCAGTTTTCACACATCTTTTGCCCTTTGCCCTTTCCTTTGGTCCTGCCTGAAACATGGGCAGAATGCCCCAGCAGTTGTCATTTTATTATAAGGAAGAAAGTCACATACTAAGGATATGGGAGTAGAGGAAATAATTCCTTGGAATACCTACCTCCAGACTCCTTGCTCTATGAAAAAAATATGCCCCCGTGTGCCTCAACACTACAGATTTGGTTGTTAAGAAGTAAAAATGACAAACTTCTATAAAGCATTGGTCTGGGTTTATCAAGCACATTCATATATATCTCATCAGATTTCAGGCTCACAGAGACCCTGAAAAGAACTAGCCCCATTACACAGATGGAGAGACTGAGGCCTGGAGTATTCATGGAAGTGACTTGTCCCTAAGTCACGGAGCTGGGGCTTAAACTCAGCTCTTCCGACGTCCAATCCAATGTCCTACCCACTAAAAACCAGAGTCACGATACTGTGAGCCCGAAGCCAAAATGATGTGCACTTACTGGCACTGACAGTGCAATTTACGTTTGTGACTTGGCCGCAGGTGGCTGCAGCCCCAGGTCAAGCTCTGACTTTCGATGTTTCCTCAACAGGCGTACAAATTAAAGAGTTAAAAAAAAAAAAAGGGGTCTTGAACTTCGGTTCATTCTCGTTTTGGTGTAAACAGTAAAAACCAATGCCTTCCTTTAACGGCCTCGATGCGAACTTTAATTTTTTTTTGTTTTTTTGGCTGCGTTGGATCTTCATTGCTGCGCACAGGGTTTTCTCTAATTGTGGCGGGCAGGGGCTACTCTTCGTTGAGGTGCGTGGGCTTCTCATTGCGGTGGCTTCTCTTGCTGCGGAGCATGGGCTCTAGGTGCACAGGCTTCAGTAGTTGTGGCTCGCAGGCTCTAGAGCACAGGCTCAGTAGTTGTGGCGCACGGGCTTAGTTGCTCCGTGGCACGTGGGATCTTCCCGGACCAGGGTTTGAACCCGTGTCCCCTGCATTGGCAGGCAGATTCTTAACCACTGTGCCACCAGGGAAGTCCCAAAGTTTACATTTTATTCAGGTTTTTATTATCTTCAGAATTACTAAATTACTGTCAAAACCAAAATAAACCAAAACAGGATTTTATCACATTATTTTCACAACAAAAGCTAGTTTTTATAAAATGAGAACAAAAAAACCTGTAAGTAGATTTGTTTACATTTTTAATGGCTGCTGTTTATTCTGTAAATAGAGCACAATTATTCCTTCCTTCTAGTTATTTCCCCTTTAAAATTTACTGCATATGTGTAATAAATATGTGGTCCAAGAAAGGCTTTTCTGCAAGGAAACGTGGCTGAGATTTGAGGCTGGTTGGATCAACAGGGAAGCACCTGCCTGCTCCTCTGGAAGGCTGTTTGGTTATCAGTATGTGTGATGCAGCCCTGAGCTCAGGAACGGGTGTGGCAAGGGAGTGCCACTCTGCCTGGTACAGGGTGCATATGGGGTAATTTATCCCAGCAGAGGCTGGCACAGTAAGGAAAACCGCCCTTTGGTATTCTTATCAAATTTGCATGGACCAGCAGGGAAAGCCAGGCTGCAGAGAGCTGGCCCCTACCCGCCAGAGCCTCGGGATGGGGAAAGGGAGAGGGGAGACAGGAGGAAAAGAGGCTCCTTTCAATGACCTCTTCAGTCTGTTTCCATGGCGATGGCTCCGGAAGTGGGTCAGAACTTTCTCAGTGGAAACAAACAGTGGCTCCCATTCACCATCACCCAAGCCACGCCGGCCGCACTGGCCGCTGTGCCATCTGGACACAGAGGAACCTGGGGAGGGATGCGGGGTCCAGGGCTGCTGCCAGCCTTTCTTCTGTCAGCTGTTGGGAAGGGAGGGGGGAGTCAGTGAAGCCGCCTCTGAAGGCCAAAGCTGGAAGAGCTGCGGGCATGCAGGGCCCTTCCTGGCTGCCTGATCACGTGCTGGAGGCACAAGGACCAACCGCCTTCTAGGACAGGGGCATGGGAGCCACCTGCCAGCCCTACGTCTCCTGGCCGGCAGCACAAAGGATCGGGTCCTTTCCATAGCGACCACTGCCACAGTCTTTCGTTTTTGTTTTTGGGTGGTTTTTATTGCGGTATGCGGGCCTCTCACTGTTGTGGCCTCTCCCGTTGCGGAGCACAGGCTCCGGACGCGCAGGCTCAGCGGCCATGGCTCACGGGCCCAGCCGCTCCGCGCCATGTGGGATCCTCCCAGACCGGGGCACGAACCCGTGTCCCCTGCATCGGCAGGCGGACTCTCAATCACTGCGCCACCAGGGAAGCCCTCTTTTTTTTTTTTTTTTCATTTTTAATTCCTTCGAGACACAGCTGATGAAAAACGTTTGGATGTTATAAATACTATGAAAATGGGAACTCAAGCTTTCCTATCTTCTCAGATCTCATTTTTTAAATTGAGGTACACTTGACGTATAACCTCATATGAGTTTCAGGTGTACAACACAGTGATGTGATATTTGTATATACCGTGCAGTCATCACCACAGTAAGTCTGGTGACCTCATTTTTAGATCCCCGCACATCGCCTCTGCCACATCCTCGTGCCCTCCACATTCAAAGCCATGAAGGGGCTGCCGACTCCTCCCTGAACTTTGTAATTCCGCTGGCTGGTCTCACTCTGCTCTCGGATTGATTGCTTCACATCCTTCCTCCTGATTCTGTGGCTTCATCTGAAGTGACGCACGAGCACCTGCTAGAGGTGATTCGGACACCAGGCAGCGCTGCCAGGGACACCATGACGGTTACTGACGTCCACCAGCGTCATCTGAGCGGCCCCGGGATCCACTGGTGACTGAGGTGCGGAGAAGAAGCACAGAGCTTCAATCCGACTGACGAGAAACAGGTTTTGGCAGAGTTCGTAAAGCCAAGCTGCTGCTTGAGAACCTCCTGGGAAACTTGTTACAGGCTCCAGAGTTCCACGTTTGGAGAATCCGATTCATCGGGGCTGGGTGGGGCCCGAGGGTCTGTCTTCAACAAGCCCTCCAGCTGACTCTGCCTTGCGGATGTGCTTGGAACCACTGTTGGAACCCGGTAGAAAATGGGAAACGCGTTCCCCATCCTCCCTTCTCCGCCCCCTCCTTGTACTCCACCACCTCCAGAATATGGAAAGCAGTACTGCCAGTGAGGTTTTCAGAAGCGAATACAGAATACACTAAGCTAAAACAAGCAGCCGATATGCTTCAAGCGTTTTCCTGACTGTGAGGTTTTATTTGGACAAAGCTTTTAGAGAAGGTCGGGGCAGGGTTGAGCCTTGACTTCGGGAGCTGTGGTGGATCTGCAGCCCGTCACCTTAGCTCAGCTGGACTACGTTTCCCAGATCCCCTCCCCCGACCGGGTCAGCGTGGGCCATGTGAGATGGTTCACGTGAGGTGCGCAAAGCAGAAGCGGCGTGGTAGCTGTTTTCCTTCTGGGCTTCAGGGTCAGTGCAGGGCATGAGGCCCTGCTAAGGCCAACACATGTCGTCACGTGTCCCCTGGGTCACTGAGTGGCAGGGCAGCAGCTGGGCTGCAGTGCTCGCATTCCTGCCCAGTCTCCTCCTCGGGGTCTCCGATCCTGGGCCTGTGGCTTGTTTCCCTCCCGGGGAAGGATGCCAGCCCCTCCTGCAGGTTCCTGATGTTGGAGGCTTGCTGGGTGGTCGTGAAGATGACCGGGTTTCAGCCCATCCTTGTAGGCGGCGATCTGTCCTCTTTCCTCACTTTCCCACATCATTTCTGCCCCAAGTGCCAGTCCTGCAGACTTCAGGCCACATCCCTGGACAAAGAGGGAGCAGCCTCCATAGACACAGGAGGTCAAAATGCTATAACGACGTGACCCTAACATCTGCTTCTCCAACAGAACCCTGACTGATGGGGAATTTATGTGGCTCTCGGCCCCGCCCCTCCCTGCAGGGGTGGGCGGTCCCTCCTCCTTCAGTCCCTCTGCACTGTGCCTACAGGGTATCATATCACTGCGTCTTGTCTTCTTCGGGGTGTCAGAGGATGGCGACCTTTCCTATCCTGTTCATCTTTCCAGGGCCTAGCATATTCGTCCACACAGCCGAAACATGAAAAGTGTTTATTCAATTGAACTTCACTAGAGGCCTAGCCTGTCTTCCCTAAGTGCATCCATCCTTGTGTGGTCCTGGTGGTGGAGTCTATGATAAAGGCGTGGCGCTGGCAGATAAACAGATCTGGATTGGAATTCCACCACTGCTTCAACCAAGGTTTTTGGACTCGTGATCTTGGGATATCATTTAGCCTTTCTAAACCTCGGTTTCCTTAACTGTCAACTACCATCTACATTATAGTTTTGTTAGGAGGATTTACACACACAAGTTGTAGGTATGGGTCCTCCCTTATCCTGCCAGGAAAGGAATGCTATTTATTTACTGATAGCCACCCCCCTCCCCAGCCCAGTGTTCTGGTCACCTCTCCTGCAGGACAGACAATCATCGGTGGCCACCTCTGCACGCTAAATACCTCCTGCAGTCGCTCGATGCAGCCCAGGCACGTGGACTCAAGCTGGGCTGGGTCAGCTGGAGGCTCCCTCACCAGACGGAGCTCGGGGCCATAGAGTTTTCAGAGGGAAACAGCTGAGGTGGAGAATTCCGGCACAGCTGCTCTTACTTGGAGCCCCTGCGTTCTGGAATGTTGAGCCCCTCAAGTATGCTGCGTGATGGAGCACACACGTGTGCGGCCCACACAAACACATATTTCAGCACGTTGCGACCGCACGGGCTCTGTGAAAACGGTGGTTGTCTCCCGGCCCTCCCCCACCCTCCTATCTTTGGGGCGTTGAAAGGACAGGAGAGTTCATGGGGGAGAGGTGCATTGTAAGTGACCGTGGCCACTACGAGCCGCGTGTCTGGCACCGTCTACTGAGACGCAGGATGGAAACCACAGGTGCACTGCCGTGCCGGGCAGCACCCTACCTTCTGCGGCTGGGGAGAGAACAGCACCTACCTAGGCAGGCACGGCACTGGGTATTTCACACAACCACCCTCGGAAGGGGCTTTTATTCTGCACGTTTTATCGATTAGGAACCCGAGGCTTGGAGAATTTAAATCCCACAACTAGTAGAGCTTAAATTCAGGCTCGGATTCTGTCCAACACCAAAGCTGACACGAGCGACAGTGAACGCGGCGAGCCTGGCCGGTGCCCAGCACGCTTCGGAATGGGTCAGAAAATGAGCGATGTCCCAGGCTAGAAGGAACCCGGAGACCCCCTGACTCAGGCTCACTGCCGTGTCACTGGGAGCTGAAGCCTGGAGGGTTGACAATCACAGACAGACTGGAAGCCCAGTCCCTGGACAGTGACCTTGCCCTCATGGCCACAGCCCTGGCAGATGGCTACTGCTCAACTGATTAAAGCAAAGGAATACAGAATACATATGGTGATGCCTCGCTCTTGGTGCAGCCTATTTATTTTCTGAAACTTATGTTTGCTGTCTGCCTGTCTCACATCGCCCCCTCCTCCCTGTGAGCTCCAAGGACCAGACACTGGGGGCCTGAGTCGCCTTTGGTGCGGCTCTAACGGGCCACGAGTGCCCACCTCCCTTTCCTGGGGGGACAGTGCGGACGCACCCCCCTGAACCGGGCCGAACCGACTTGTGAGCCATTCTGAAGAACGTGCCTCCACAAGGCTGCTGCACTCCTCACACGTGCTCTTTCCCCACGGGAAAGAAGTGGTGTTCCCCTCCACGCCCCACAGCTCTGCCACAAACAGGATGTGGAAACGGGATGCATTAGTCTCAGCTCCGGGGGACACGGCTTGACCTGGATTTCCCAGCAAACCCGCAGGCCTCATCAGCAAGTCTCACTGACTCTGGTCTGTTCCCAAGGAGGACTGATAAACAGTCACCGTGCATGTGGGCTTCTAGAGCTCACGTTTACCGGTGAGAAAGAGAGCCCCGGCTCGTCACACAGGAGTCCACGCGACCACAGGCCTCGGCCCCTGCCCTCAGGGGGCTTCCACCAACGGATGAAGCCTGAGCCCCTCTCCTCAAGCCCAGGCGCTGGGAACGAGCTAACTGAGGAAGAGGAGGAGGTCCCACCTCGAAAGAACTTCTGAAATTTCTTACACATTTCAGGATTTCTTTTTGAATTGACAAAAGTACTCCAAAACAGACTGTGGTGACAGTCACAAAAACCCCCGAGAATAGACGTTCTAAAACCCACTGACTTGTATACTTTTTAACAGGTGAGTTGTATGGTATGTGAACTATAACTCAATAAATCTGTTACGAAGAATAAAATAAAACAAGTGTACTTTCCCAACAAAATTGCAGGTTTAAAACATTTTAAGGATTTTTTAAAATTAATATTTGTGTGCTTCTGCATATCATACCTTTATCTGGAGACGTTATGTGGAGCCCAACTTGAACAAGACTGCAGAATGGAATCGGGTGCTAAGGGGAGTGGCAGCTCTTAGAAGGAGATCCGGGGATCTGTGGAAACTGCCATTCTCTCCACTACATGTTTTTTAAAATGCTTTTAACAGGTGTCTTTTTAATCCTAATATTCACAAGCAGAAAGCACTGACTTCATATGACACTGCTATCATTTTAGGGAGACACTGGCATATGCTAGCTAACAGGTGAGACCAAAGGAGGTCTTCTGTAATTCCAGTCCTGGAGAGAATCCAGTTTTAATCTTACTTCAAAGTACTGGGGGCATTTAATAAATTTGATGCAAGTATTTAATGAGCACTTGCTCTATGCAAACCACTGTTCTGGATATTAAAGAAAATCCAAAGAGAGGAAGAGAGTGAGTTCATGGCCTCAAGGAGCCCATGATCATGCTGGGTTGGGTTGGGATGAGAAAAGTGCACAAGGGGCTAGAGCCAGGGGCAAGGGCATGAACTTGGGTCAGACGGAACAGACAATGATAACAGACAAGATTGTTGAGTGCCTATTAGATGCCTGACAGCTTACCGAGGCCAGTACTGTAATGGTTATCCTCATTTTATAGTTGTGGAATCTGTAGATATAAAGGTAAGTAACTAGCCAAGAGTTGGAAGAAAGCACCTGGATACGAACCCAGAGAATCTGCTTTCAGGCCAGGCATCTTAACCCCAAGGCTATAATGGCACTTCGACCAGATTAGGATTTTTGTCTCTTGCTCTGGGACCTTAGGCAAGGTACTTATCCTCAAAAATAGTACGTATCTCAATGAGTTCATGAAAAATTAAATGATAACGTACAATGAAAGTGACTAGCACCAGTGCCCAATACACATAAATAACCCAAGAAGCAGTGCTATAATGTTGACAACAATGATGATGATGACACACATGACAGTACATTAAGAGACATCAAATCCACACAAAATTGCTACTGGAATCCAACAGGTGGAAAGAATACAGCCGGCGACGGGATTGAGAAAGCATTCAAGGAGAAGCAGTCCTTAAAACAGGACTTAAAAGAAGGAAATGCTTTCAAGGCAGGAACTCCAGACAACCCAGGAGGCATCTGGAAACAAGAGCATCCCGTGGGTCTGGAACTGGGTCATGTGGCTGGGAAACTGGGAGATGCAGCAGTAAAGATGAGCTGGTGCTCTATGGGGGGGAGAGGGGGAGGAGGAGGCACGGGGGGCGGGTTTTGATCACGAAGGTGAAAGCCTGCAGAGATCCTCAATTGTAAGTGTCCCTGAGGGGATCTCAGCATCCTCTCAGTGTGACGGGACCTAATTGCCTAACTGTGCTTTAGGGAGTATCTTCCTGAATGCTCTTTTCCGGTTCGTGAGAAGACCGTTAAGGGTCTCACGTGGAGTAGTGAAGATGAAAAGGAGGGGAACAAGGGAAAGTTGTAGAAGTAGGAGCAACAAGATTTGGCAGTTAGGTTTTGGAATCGTGGAAGAAGAGTGGGAATAAGAGGTAAAGGCTGCGTGAAGTGTGGAAAGTGGTCCCTAGGACAAAAGAGGGGACATATGGGCAAAGAACAGGTTGTCACAGTGAGAAGGAAGGATAAAGAAGGGGTGGTATGTTCTACCATAAGAATGTGCAGCTTGGGGTGACTGGAATCGCAATGAGCAGACATCAGACAAAAGACTGCAAACAGGGGCTTCCCTGGTGGCGCAGTGGTTGAGAGTCTGCCTGCCGATGCAGGGGACATGGGTTCGTGCCCCGGTCCGGGAAGATCCCACGTCCTGCGGAGCGGCTGGGCCCGTGAGCCGTGGCCGCTGAGCCTGAGCGTCCGGAGCCTGTGCTCCGCAACGGGAGAGGCCACAACAGTGAGAGGCCCGCGTACCGCAAAAAAATAAAAAATAAAAAAATAAAGACTGCAAACAGGCAGGTCACCAGATGGGGGGATGGTGCAGACGGAGAGGCGTAGATGTGACGTGGGTGCCCGAGACAGTGGTTCAAAGCCACGGGTCGGGTAGGTATCTTGGGAGAACTTGAAGGCTGGATGAAAGCTCCAGGGGAACAACCAGAGTAAGGGGTGGGCAGGGAAGAAGGGAGCTGCCAAGAGTGGGCATAAAGTGCGGGGAGAGAAACTGGAAACCACAAAGTCATGGACGCTAAGGGCGGAGAGAGCAGCGTGACCAAAGGGAAAATCAGTGCCAAATGCAACAAGCATCTGCGAGGGGGAGGGGCCTCGGACCTTGGGAAGGGCATCTCAGCAGGGAAGGAAGAGAGGAGTCCGGCTTTAGGGGAGAAGTTTAGCAACTAGGAGGGGAGAGAAATGGAATTACGGTTTGGGAGGATGGAGGGATTCTCATGGGGTGGAGAAGACCTGGCATGTACCAGTGTGCACTCACCCACTCACTCACGCATGTACCCAACATTACTGAAAGCCTTTTATGTAAAAGATCCTGGCCTTAGCGTGGGAGGTGACACACACACACACACACGCACGCACACAGTCACCACCTAAGAGCACCCATAAGTGCAGTCCACTGCAACAGCAGCAGGAGAGCTCAGGGGTTAGAGTCCAGCAGCGGGACGCTTCACCTCCATCTGCAAATCAGGGAAGACTTCTGGGAGAGGCAAGGCCAGAGCTGGGCTTTTAAGGTTGAATGGAAGAATTTCCCTGGCGGTCCAGTGGTTAAGACTCGGCGCTGCCAATGCAGGGGTCCCACATGCTACATGGCCAAAAATAATAAAAAGAAGGTTGAATAGAGCTTGCGCAGGTAAGGGGGGTGGGGAGGACGGCGAGAGTAGGGGACAGGGCACCCCGCCAGAGGAGCAGCAATCAAGAGGCTCAGCGTCCGCGGGAGAATATGGCCCCTCTGAGAGATTGCAGGAGCTCCACCTACCTGGAGCAGATGGAGGGAGGAGGCATCCAGGCAGGCAGAGGGTGGATGACAGGGACGCAAGTAATCCAGAGAGTAGGTAGCAGGTGACGAGGTGGGGGGGGGGCGGGGGGGACCAAAGGGGACACATGAATGCCTGCTGGGGCTTCTCCCCTGGAGTCTAGAGGAAAGAGGAGGGGAAGACAGATTTTTGAGGGGGAAACAAGGAAAGTTGACACCTTCCAAAGAGTCACCAGGACTTCCCTGGCGGTCCAATGGTCGGGACTCCACACTTCCAATGCAGGGAGTGCAGGTTCGATCCCTGGTCGGGGAACTAAGATCCCACATGCCATGTGGCACGGCCAAAGAAAGAGTCACCAGCTTGCCAGATGAAACAGTTCCGAGAATGAAGCAAAGCCAAATGGAATAAATGCTTGCACAGAATATTTATAAACTCTATCCATCTTATCCACCACAGAACACAGCTCTCTCCCTTTTATTATATCTTCCTCTTCCATCATGCTACTATATTTTTTGGGCTTTTTCACCACAGGTAATGAAAGAAAGGGAAACTACATCAGAGAATGTTCAACTCTAGTGAAAGACTTAGTAGAAAAGAGTTTATAAATATTGGCTAAGGTGAAGTTTTGAGATTTATTTTGGACCTTCCTGCCTCTATAGATAAATGAGAGACACGGCTTATATAAGAATAAAATTTGCTCCTAATTCCAAGGGAAACCGAAGTGGAGGTTTTAACTGCTGCTATTTACATAGTGCTCATGAGCTCAATGCACCTCTCACCTCTCTATCTGCCTAAGCAATACAACTACAGGTACTTTGGAATTAGACCTTAGTGGTTAGGAGCATGAATTCTTAAGTGGGAGCCAATCTGGGATCTGTCACATATTAGCTGTGTCGCCTTGGGCCATTTATCAACCTCTCTGTGCCTCAGTTTCTGCATCTGTCAATGGGAATAAGAGCACCCAGAACAGTGCCCTGTGCTCATAGCTGGTGCTCTGGGAACAGATGCTGCATGAAGAAATGAGTAGGGTAAAGTGGAGTGTGTCATACAGGGTTTCTAGGAAAGCTTTGTAAGGGAAGTGCCTTTGGGTTTTTGCCCTTTTACCTTCTTCCCTTTACCCTGATTCTCCTTCCCTCCTGGTAGATGCAGCAGCATTTTAAAACTGGAGGGAGGGAGGGAGGGAGGGAGGGAGGGAAAGGGGAAAGGGAAAGGGAAAGGGAGAGGACAGTCTGAGCTCCTGAAGGCTTGCTTGAGCCACAGTGCCAGCCCTGGACCTACCCATGAACAAGAATGTATCTAGTGAACCTTGTATTAGTTTATGCCACTACTTGTCAGTTACCTGTCACTAAACTTTGTTGAAGAAAAACACACAACATAAAAGTTGCAAGTTAAGTTTTATTTGGAGATCTTACTGAAGACTATAGCCCAGGGGACAGCCTCTCAGAGAGCTCTGAGGAACAGATCCTAAGAGACAAGGGAGGAACCAGGATACATAGGATTGTTTTTTTCCTTTTTGGCTGAGAAAAAAACGCATAGTTGAACATCAAAAGATTACTACTAATCACCAAAAAAAACCAGACATTTCAAGTTAATTATTTTAGTGGCTTTCTACGTATGAGAAGATGCAAGAATCTGGGCTCACTGAAATTATTCCTTAGGAATGCATCTTAACTAATAGGGCCAGGATCCAAAGCACAGAATGTCTCCTGGTTTTTCTCCATACAGAATTCCCTGGGGTGGGAGGCACTGCAGTGGCTGACGGCTCCATCTTTACAGAACTGGGATGGAGGCACCACATTCCCTGCCTACACCCACTCCGAATAGGTAGTTACAAAGATGTTTTCCAACAAAAACGGCTTGCTCTGTTATTCTTGAGAATAACTGGTGAGTAGCAAAAATTTTAACTAACATTCACCTTTTCAACCAGTCAACACAAATCCAAGATTGGTGTAATAAAGTGGATAGTCTCATCAATACGCAATGCAAATAGATATAAATAGAAGAGGTTCAAATTAAAGCTCCTTTGGCCTCCTTTATTATATTTTCAGTGAAAGCATATGGAGAGCCCACGGACTGTAAGAAAATAAGGATGAATGGGGACTCTGTCACACTGCGAAGGGGGGTGGGAGGGGGGCAGCTGGCAGGTCCATTCTCTCTCTCTCTCTCTCTCTCCATCCATCCCTCCATCCACCCCTGCTTTCACCATGCAGGCCCTGCACATCTAGACGCCAGATGGGCCAAGCCACATAGAGCCCAAGCAGCCCCCTACTTGTCAGGCTACCCAGGCGCTGTCAGGTCAGGTATATTAGAATTCTCACTGCTGGTCTCCCCCCCACAAAACCCACCTCCTGGGTGTTTTCTTGCCAGAGTTATATTCCTGTAACTTAAGACTTTAAACCTTGTGAAATGCAAAATACCACTGGGAGAGGTGATGTATTTTTTAGAAAACAGATATTTGCATCATAATTAATGCCTAATACTTTTCTTACAACAGGTTTAACTGGGGGAGAAGGGAGGGCAGGGGTGCTGAGGACCCTGAGACCACTGTGAGGAGAGGGGGGACTGGATCTGGAAGGGCCCATCAACCTCTCAGCTCCCCTGTTACCTGCTGCCATCATCTATGCCTCTGCTTCTAAGGCGGTGCTGCTGTTGGATTTGTCCACTTTTGTTTACTGAGTTCTCCTGCCTTTTGAATAAAAAGTAGAAGAAACCATCTGCCAATAAAACAACACTGCTGACTCAGAAGGATATTCTGGTTGGCAGATACTCTGCAGACACTCACCAGACACAACCGAACTGGTTTGCCAGGTCGTCCTCCAGGGCTTGCAAAATTACCAGCAAGGATTTTCACTTGAAGAATAGCAGGATTTTGCATTTCAAAGTACTTGCATTTTCAAGTAGAAAAATACAAATAATTCAATATAAACACTACATCAAACCTACTCAGATTATAATCTGACCTTGAGCGTCCAGGGTGATACCTCATGTTTAAAAGGGCAAAAACAAAAAACAAAAAACTTTGGAAGATTTAAATCCAAAATAATCATCAATTTCAGAATAAGTATCACCATTTTGCGGCCATCACAGTAAAAACTGATTCAGGCAAGAACCATTAAAAGAATCTAAAACCATTAGGTAAAAATTTAATGAGGAACAAGACATTTACATAGTCTCAGATTACCTCCCCACAGAATATTTATTAATTACAAGAGAAAATTGTAACTTCTTAGAAGAAACCTGACAGACATCACTCTAACCAAAAGATCAGAATTAATATCACCAACGATGGGACAAACTGACATCATGATGTAATGCACCGTGGAGGCCACAGCACCAGAAATGCATTACCTGGATCGTAAAAAAAAAAACAAGAAACAAAAAAAACCCCAGATCAAGACACATTTCACAAGACACCTAGCCTACACTCTCAAAAAAAATCACAAAGAAAAGCCAAGAAAGCCTTTCAGATTAAATGTGTAAGAGACACGACATGTAAATGCCATGAGTAATTTTTTTTAAAGTGCTGGATTGAAAAAAAAATGCTATAAGAATTATTATTGTGACAGCTAGAGAAAGTTGAATATTAACTGTATATTCGGAAAATCACTATTAAATATTTTAATTTGGTAATTATATTGTGGTTCTCTATAAGATTGTCCTTGTCTTAAGAGATACAAGCTAAAGTATTTAGGAGTGAGGGTCATGAGGTGTGCAACTTACTGAAGTAACAGTAAAAATTAATGATATTACATAAGTGTGTGTATGTGTGTAGAAGGGAGAGACCAAGCATGCAGTTGGTGAGTCTAAGTAAAAGTTATATGGGAGTTCCTCACACAATTCTTGTAACCTTTCTGTAAGTTAAAAAACTTTTCAAAAGTTTTTTATTTTAATTTAAAAAAAAGTGTCATTGTTTTCGAAAACCATTTAAAGGGAAGTGGAGGATGAAATGGATTGAAATTTTCAATTCTTTAGAAACAACTAAATTTAAATAAACTATTGAATTTACCAGAAGCAGAGCGGTAGTATTACAGATGGGAGGTTGGGGATTGTCAGCAGCAGTGTGTGTGTGTGTGTGTGTGTGTGTCTCAAAATTGTTAACCTCAGGAGGCTGTCAGTCTTTCTCTGGGCCACAAGCGTCATGCCACATTATACTAAGTGGAGGATATAAACACAGAAAGAATGACTACCCACAATTGAGGGGAAGGAGAAATACCCAGCCTAAATAAGATGAGTACAAATTTGGTGACTTGGTGAGTCACTTCCTCTTAGGAGGAAAGGCAAACATTTCTTGCCCACTGAAAGATTCAGAGAGTCTGAGAGATCACCTGAGTTCTCAGCCTGAATCATGCCATTTAGGTAGCAAACCAGGTCAGAGAAGCCCACGGCCCCTTCACTCAGTGTTTCTGCCCACACTCGGTTCAACACCACCGTCGTACCTCCAATTTCAAAATCAATGTCAACTCAGCTCTCTTGGCTATTTCAGCCTCCACACTACTAAGTTCCTGGGAGAATACATGCAACAAAGACAAAGGAAATTCCTATTTACTGCACATTTACCTTCCAACCTTGAGTGGGCAGTGGCCTTGGTTTTCTTTTGCTAATCACCCCTAACATTCCTCAGGCCTGATCCAAAGCAGCTTAGTGAGAACTGAAGTTTGGCACACAGCAGCCTTCCCTCCTGGAAGCCGCGTCTGTGCCATCGGCACACACACGTGGATGGATTACGCAGAGCTGTGCTGTAAAGCACACACACGCTCGCCTAACGTGTGCTTTTCATTCCAGAAATACTTGATGTCTAAACAACTTCTACGCCTCTCTTGGCCTGAAACAGTATGAGTGGCTCTGTGCCAGAGGAAGTGTCTGTTTAAAGATGTGGACTTTCTCAAAAGTTCTTTACCTCAGAAAATCATAAATAGAACATGCTACCATAATTATGATAGAATAAAGTAGAAGAGGGAAAGGTTATAGGGAAAAAATTTTTTTTGCTTTGTTTTGTTTTTAACTGGCCAAAAAGAAATACTGGAAATATAAGATGTAACATAGAATTATCTCCCATGAGAGTAAAAATTACAGGGTCCAAGTTAGGACAAGGAGGCAAACATACTACCTTTAACAGGAAACGGTAGTGAGCCTTTGTCATCTCTGTCACAAGCATTTATCTTTGTTTTAAGGTCACCCACCAAAGCAAGGTGCATAGAGGGTACTGTAATCACTGTTTTATTCTGGAATGTATTCTATTTTTGTACTTCACTTCCTTATGACTGTCATCCTATATCAAAAACCAGTGTAAAAGAAGAAAACCATTTTGGTTGACTTAGCTGTCCTTTTCCTTTTCTACATGCTCACTTTCAGATATTTAAGCTCACTTACCATAAGGAGTGTAAAATCAATTAACGCTTTGCAGAATCCTCTGCATCACCAATTGAATTACGAAACAAACTCATCCATCTACACACACACACACACACACACACACACAGATACACACCATGTAAGGAAAATGACATCAAGCTCTGTAGTACATACACAATATGATCACCCATTTCACGTCCCTCAGGATGGACCTAAAAGACACCTTAGAGATTCTGCTCCTGGACAGAAGGAAGAAAACTTACTTTCTTTCCACTTCTGGTGTTGACACGGTGCTACTGAAGCCCAGTGACTCCTAGGAGAGAAGATTCACAGTGTCAGTGTAGGCAGAACAGCAGGCTTCATCTGATTTCTACATAATACCACTTAAAAAAAAAAAAAAGGACAGAAGCAAAAATAGATGATTAAAGTCACTGTGCTTACTTCGATCTGGGACCGCAGCTGAAGTGACGTTGGGCTGGCTTCGGGTTTCTCCTAAAACAGAACAGATGCTGGTTTAATGAGACTTCCAAACGTGGCATACACCAGAAGACAAATAGTTGTGTAAGAAGAGATGGGGGGATTTGGAAAATGCTAGGGTACTGTGGGAATAGATGGAGGAGATAAACAGATTTTCCGGAAAAACTATTTTTAAAATGAGAGCCATACCCTTTTAAAATTGAACTGTTTTCCAAACTTCATCACTTGACACTGTTGATAATTTTACTGCAGAAGAAAAAAGCACCATCTAACTGAAGGGTACTAAGAGTTAATGGTGAAATGATGCTCTGGATGTGATTAGACCGTCATCAGGACACAGAATTTACTATGATCCATTTGTGCCATAAAGTCATAAAGAAGAAGCAGAGAACTCAAACAGTTTTAGAGATAAAGTCATAGAGTATAACACGCATTTTATGGTTAAAAAAAAAAAAACCTGTATCCCCTTCTAAAGAAAAAAAAGAGAGATAACCTGTTGCCTGTGATAAAAAAATAATATATTGAAATAAGCTTTGACAACAAAACAGGATAATTACACTATTAGAAGTGTTAGAATATGCCATAAGAAAATGAGAGTGATACTAGTAAATAGAGCACAGAGCACCGCACTGATAATTTTTCATAAGTAGAGAAAATTTTTAAATCTAAATAGGTGCTAAAGCGGAGGTTCACATCAAAGTGTGATCCAAGTCCAGGGGGGTCCCCGGCTGATCAGCAAGTCATAAGCAGGATGATGGGTAGAGGAAGGAGTAATATCACTAATGTTGTACAAGTTTGGACTATCAGATTAATTATGAGTCTTTCAATAATTCTCCTGGGTTCTTTTTTTTTTGCAGTACGTGGGCCTCTCACTGTTGTGGCCTCTCCCGTTGCGGAGCACAGGCTCCAGATGTGCAGGCTCAGTGGCCATGGCTCACGGGCCCAGCCACTCCGCGGCATGTAGGGATCTTCCCGGACCGGGGCACAAACCCGCGTCCCCTGCATCGGCAGGCGGACTCTCAACCACTGCGCCACCAGGGAAGCCCTCCTATTGGGTTCTTAATGATTGCTATCTTCTTCACAACTGTATGTGCACTATATGAAGGCTGTTTTGTTGGTCTCAGCTAACATTCAGGAAATGGGAGCAGATCATCCAAATTACGAATTCTCAATTGCATCTAATTGTTCATTTTTTTTTCAGGTTGCTTATTTCATCATTAGCACAACTGCAAATCTAGACCAATATTTTAAAACTTAGCAATGAAACAGTAACGTAAGTGTAACTCGGAGTGAAAGTATAAATGTAAACAAGGTAACAGGAATCCAGTACAAATACAGAAGATAAAATGAATGTGTTGGGGTGATTAAATCTGAGAACAGGATGATGTGGACAAGCAGACCGCAGGAGAAAAGTGTTTAATGGACTGGCAACCCACTCACCTCCAGTCCCAGGACCTTATTTGTTATGAAAAAATATCAGAGTGGTGTGAAGCCCCAATGAACTTCTCTTTGGTTAATATCCTCCTGGTTTTTATTGCCACCTTTGTTTATAATGATCAAATTTATATTCTGTCACAAAACAATGTATGGAAATGTTTGAGTTACATTCCAAGTCCAATTGGTATGATGTCAGACACAAGTGCAATCAACAAAGGGGATATGTATTTCAGAGGTTCTTGGTGCTTAGAAACTAATCACGATGCCTTGATACCTAACTTCTTAGCATCACATAGAGAAATTTACAAACTTAAACAACTGGAGGTAAGCAAAGGTATAGCTTGCAATTTTTTCATCTTAAGTCTTCCTATTCAGGAGTCGGTTTGGAAGCCTCGGCATTCTGACACAACTCTGTTAGTTCCTCTGAAATGGTCCCTCTAACACCCAACTCCATAACCGTCAACACGAAGTAACTGATTCGACTCTCTTCCCCGCCTCTGTTCTTAACTTTCTTCATACTCTAAGTCTCTACATTACTCGGTAACGTAGACCATGATAGGAAGTTACCTGCTTTTATTGTCCATTTTTATCTGCACTTTTCTAATAAATTTTATTTATTGAGTGCATCACTTGTTACTCCACACCATAAACCCAATGTTTACGGTATATTATGCAAAATGTACCCGTTCCTGCATACAAAGCTGATGCTTGTTAACAATCATATTAAATGTTCGATGATCTGGAACTAATATTCTAAACAATTCGTTTTCACATGTTAGTTTGTCACTTATAATAGACATTTGACTGTGCTGTAGCTACTTAGGAAATTGGTTGGATGTGTAGTCTGATATATAATGTATTAAAATTCACCCCATTAAAATAATGGACACAGTTATTGTTTCCATGCAGAACATCTGTTTTATCAGGAACAGGATATGTTTAACAGGAGATCTTGCACAATGTTTCTAGTGGTTTTTTTTTCTTTTTCCCCAGAACATGCCACAAAGTAATGTTGTTCAGAGCAAACATTATTAATTTCATCTCTCAAGGAGAGATGACCATCATTGTTAAGAGGCATTTCTTAGAGTAAACGTATCCTAAAGTAAAAATATTACACAACTGAGGAGAAGCTTGTAAAATTATCCACTAAGTTAAGGTATTACACAACTGAGGAGAAGCTTGTAAAATTATCCACTAAGTTAAGGACCCATATGATGTTTGGTGAGAAAACAGAATGGACTATGGGCAAAATTCCATCATTATGACATTGATGGATGTCACATGATATTAATGACAAACATACAAAAGACTACCATTCTATCATGTTCTTGTGAATGTGATGAAACCCATGTGGACCTACCATCTAGCCTAAGAAATGGAACATTACAAATAAGAGTTAAAGCTAGCAGGTGTTCTGACGTACACTTGGATAAAACACCTTATGTACAGAGCATGAAACAAATCTTGAAAATGGGTCATACACACTTAAGGAAAAAGTGCTGGACAACTTTTTATTCTGTTTATCTCTAAAAAAACTTAGATTTTTTTTCACAGCACAGTGTGAAATGAAAAAGTGTGATAGAGTCAGACAGAAGAAGCACCCGTCATGTGTGCAGCAATAAAAGGTATTTGCTTATGTAATTCAGAAGGACAGATTCAGGTCAGAATGGGCAGAGAATTTGCAGCAACATGGATCGATCTAGAGATTATCATACTCAGTGAAGTAAGTCAGACAGAGAAAGTCAAACATCCTGTGATATCACTTATATGTGAAATCTAAAAAAACCTGATACAAATGGACCTATTTACAAAACAGAAACAGACTCACACAAAGCAAACTTATGGTTATGAAAGGGGGTAGGGGAAGAGGAATAAATTAGGAGTTTGGGATTGACAGATACACACTACTATACATAAAATGGATAAAGAAAGTCCTACTGTATAGTACAGGGAACTATATTCAATATCCTGTGATAAACCATAATGGAAAAGATTCTGAAAAAGAATATATATATATATACATATACATATATATATATATATATATATATATATATATATATATATATATACACACACACAAATAACTGAATCACTTTGCCGTACACCCAAAATGAACACATTGTAAATCAACTATACTTCAATTTTAAAAAATTAAAAGAACTATTGGGAAAAAAAAAAAAAGAATGGGCAGAGAAAGGCTCCTTGACATCCCTCTTCCCTGTCCAGCCCCCAGATTAGGCCGGCCCCTTCTCTGCTCCCAATTCAACCAGTGTAATAAAGGGGCAGGAAGCCATGGTTCTGGAGTTCCAGCAGAAGGAAGTCCTGATGAAGGGGGGAGGTGGAGTAAGAAGAATTAAAGAGACGCACCTGATTGCCCAGCCACTAACTACTTTATTCTGGGACTAATGGATGGTCTACAATACAATTCCTGATTTGGAAGTCATCACGTTGATGGAAATAATAAAAATTGTGAATACCATCAAAATGACTGAGTATGTATGTATCTTTTGGGCATGTTATGAGAAGTGATGATCCCTGAGAAATAAGATTCTTCTCTCTCTCACTAACATATTCTGACGGTTCCAGTTGCTACTGCTGTGTAACAAATCATCCCAAACTTAGTTACATAAACCAACAAGAATTTTGTTTTGCTCACAGATTCTGCAGGTAAGAATTCAGGAAGGGCATGGAAGAAAAGGCTTATCTCTGCTCTATGATGTCTTCCTCAGCTGGGAAGAATCAAAGGGGGTGGGGGGGTGACTTGATGGTTGGAGCCATAATTATCAGAAGGCTCACTTACGCACATGTCTGAAGGCTGATGCTGGCTAACAGCTGGGACTGAAGCAGGAGGTATCAGCTGAACACCTATACATGGGTGCTGCCAGAGAGAGAATACCAAGAGAACCAGGCAGAAGTGTATTACCTTTTTTTAAGAAAAGTTACAATTTATTTTTTTTATTTTTATTTTATATTGGAGTATAGTTGATTAACAATGTTGTGTTAGTTTCAGGTGTACAGCATCCATTATCCATATACACATATAGAAATACACTATCTATAATGGAATCACTTTGCTGTATACCTGAAACTAACACAACATTGTTCATCAACTATACTCCACTATAAAATAAAAATTAAAATAAGATATATAACCAAAAGAGCCTATGTATAGCACAGGAAACTCTCCTCAATATTTTGTAATAACCTAAATGGGAAAAGAATTTGAAAAATAATAGATATATGTGTATGTATTACCTATTATAACATAGCCTCATACAGTGTCACTTCTGCTGGACCCACAAGCCCTTCCGGAGGCAAGAGTCCGAGCCCCATCTCTCATGTGGAGGAGGGTCAAAATCACATGGTAAGAAGGGCGCTGGGATGGGAGGTATCATTAGGCTGTTTGGAAACTACAGTCCACCATACTGACTGCCAAGGAGATGGGAGTTCAGGTTTTGAAACCAGGAATGAGATGAGACTATTTATTCTTGACAGTGTCCTGAAACATTCTTTTGTGATTTTTATAGAGTTTACTCAAGCAGCATATCATGGCAATATATTTCATCCTGAACTTATCACATAAAACAAAAAAGAAGCAGACACAGATACACAGAACAAACTAGTGGTTACAGGTGGAGAGAGGGAAGGGAGGAGGGGCAATAGAGGGGTAGGAGGGAAAAAGAGTTATTAATGGTATTGTATGACATCATGTGTGTGAAACGTTTGAAAATTGCAAAGCACTATTGAATTTTTTTAAAGTTGAAGTATCACAGTGTTTTAGGCTAGTTATTATGTGTCTCTTATTTCAAACTTATTATAGAAAATCTCAAATATACAAAAGGAAGGAGAACAGTATATATAACAACCTCCCAAATGCTTCTTACCTAGCATCAACAATTATCTACTCATCAGGATCAACTTTGTTCCATCCATACCTTCACCATAATTCAGCTCCACCCTTTTACTTTGAAGAAAATCCCACACACCGTATCGTGAAATATCACAATTTTTTTTGTGTGTGTGTGCAGGATCTTACTTCCCCGACCAGGGATCAAACCCGGGCCCCCTGCAGTGAAAGCATGGAGTCCTAACCACTGGACTCCCAGGGAATTCCCTCACAATTTTCAATGTTAAGGTTTAGCTATCAGGGTTTCTTACATCCTAACTGTGGCTCAGTCTTGAGCAAATGGCTCAATTATCAGGAATTCGACTCTTTCCTAGCACTGGAAAACTTTCTTTGGTCACTGCAAAAAAAAAAAAAAATCACTTTCAACAAATTTAAATATTCCATCTGAATGTTGCAAAAGAACATGAAGAAACACACTCCAACTTGAACACAACCACAGAGTTCATTAGAGAAGGACTCACTACTGTTTCCCAGGTATAAATCTATCATCCTAATACTTTTTGAGTATGATATGCTCATTGACTTTGCTCTTGACAGAGTATTCTAAGCAGTATTTTATGAGAAATAACTCCAAACGTTGGTCCATGTTCAATATGGGCATCCAGAGAGCCACACAACACTGGAAGCTGAGCCTGAACCTGTAATTGTAGGTTAGGGTATCATAACTTGGTTAAAGTTTAAAAAATTTAAAAAGAAAGTGGATGTATGGAACTTGACCTATGAATTAAACTGCTTATCATTAAGCAACATGTGTATGCCTTAGTTAAGAATGACAAATATCATTAACATTACAAATTCTTAGTGAGTTTGTAAATTACAAATGCTTAAGGAAACCTCCTTAACTTAATGAAGTATTAACAGAGAAAGCCAAAGCAAAATATAAATATTGCCCAACATGGGTGCATGTAAGTATATGCATAGGAAAAGGTCTGAGAGGATCTACACTTCTATTCTCTTTGCCTCTTTTTACCAGCATGTAGTCTTGCATTACCTTTATTATTTATTTTTCTAACAATGGAAAATCAGCTTAAAAATACAATCTCCAAACCAGACTTACAGTGGTGATAATTTTGCAATACATACAAATATCAAATATTATGTTGTACTCCTGAAAGTAACATGATGTTTACCCCTCCTGCTTTTCCAACTGTAAAGTTCATTTGGCTTTGAGCACTGGCAGCATTGAGGGAGGGAGAGATGTGGCGGAGGGTATGTCAGTTATACTTCAATTTTTTTTTAAGTTGTAATAATAGTATTATAAATAGTAAGAAAGGAAGAAAAAAGGTTTTAAAATTAAACAAATTTAAAAACAAATGATTACTTATGATATCATATCATAAGTATATCATATGATATTACTTATATGTGGAATTTAAAAAAAGATACAAATGAACTTATTTAGAAAACAGAAAGAGACTCACAGACATAGAAAACAAACTTATGGTTACCAAACGGGAAAGATGGAGGCGGTAAATTTGGAGTTTGGGATACAGCTACACAATACTATATATAAAACAGATAGGGATTTCCCTGGTGGTGCAGTGGTTAAGAATCTGCCTGCCAATGCAGGGGACACCGGTTCGATCCTTGGTCCAGGAAGATCCCACTTGCTGTGGAGCAACTAAGCCCGTGTACCACAACTGCTGAGCCCGTGCGCCATAACTACTGAAGCTTGCATGTCTAGAACCTGTGCTCTGCAACAAGAGAAGCCACCACAATGAGAAGCCTAAGAACCACAACGAAGAGTAGCCTCCACTCACCGCAATTAGTGAAAGCCCGCAGGCAGCAACAGACCCAAAGCAGCCAAAAATAAATACATATTTTTTAAAAAAAGGATAAACAACAAGGTCGTACGGTATAGCACAGGGAACTATATTCAGTATCTTGTAATAACCTATAATGGAAAAGAATCTGAAAAAGAATATATATACATACATATATATATAACATATTGAATCACTTTGTTGCACACCTGAAACATTGTAAATCAACTATACTTCAATTTTTTAAAAAATAAATAAAAAATTAGTTAGTTATAAAAATTAAAAATTTTAAACTGCAATCTCCAGATTCTATATATGTTTTTAAATTATCTACATGTATATGTTTATAAATGTATGAGAAAACATCTGAAAGGATTCCTAAACACCAATGATAGTTCCTGCAAAGGCCACTGTATTTCTGAACTTTTAACATATTTTAAAGCACATATTAATTTTGTATTTTTTAAACATAATAACCATTCTAAAAAATTAAATCTGATAATAATTTTAGTTTTACCTCAACAATTAAAATTAAAACTTAAGCAATATCAGAACTTAATTTGTCAAATTAGGCCATGCCCTGTATAAAATTCTTCAAGTGTTAAAATTTTTAATAACTAGTGTCATAAAGCTATGCATGAATTTTATGTTTAACAATAAAGGTCCATGATGATTTTAGAAATGATCTCATATTCATAATTTGAATGAAAGAGACTAAACCATAGTATCATACAGTTTTTTTTAGAAAGGAATCAGATGACAAAATTACTAGGGGAGAAAACCTCAAATCCATTTCTTATCAACTTGGACAATTTCTGGAAATAGTTCCCTAAATGTTTATTACGTCTAACATAGAAGCAAAAAAAAAGAACAAATGTTTCGAGATGAAATCAGTGGTTTGCCAAAACCAGAACCAGAACCAAAACCAAAACATGAGAGCACGCGTGTGCTTTCACCAGCTTGGGCATGTGCACGCGTGCCCAAACACAGGCAACACACACACACACACAAACACACTATAAGGTCACACCAGTGGGGCATGGGTCAAATAGAAAACTAAGGTTCTGACCCTGATAGGCTACATTTTCACTCTGAAGTGCTACAACCTACTGTGTAATACACCAGCGTCAAAAACCCACTCAGGGCAGAGTAGGACCAGGAAAGCAAGTATCCTGCCCTCATCCTCACCCCAACTTTGTTTGCACGTTCTTGTGGAAATCCACACCTCTCCCTCCCTTAATGCTGGCAGTGCTGGAAGCCAAATGAACTTTACAGCTGGAAAAGCAGGAAGGCTAAACCCCTCTCCTATTCCAAAAGCGGAGAGGAAGAACCTCAGGCGCCCACCAGCTCTGCTTGGCATCAAGTTCTCCTCCTCCACCGTGGGTACAGGAAGGAGGACTCGAAAAAAGTGAAAGGACTGAGTGCTTACAACTTTCAGCTACAAGTGAAACGCCACAGGCTCTTATTAATGTGTTCAATTAATGGAGGGAACCAAGCTCTGAACTGTTGGGCAAAGTTGCTGCTGGTGGTCGATTTTAAGACGCATGTGGCATCTCTCACTTGACAAGAAGACTGAAGTGGTGGTACCTCCCGTTGGCCGAGTCTTCTCCCCTCTTGTCTGACTCCTCCATTCCAGCCCATCAGTGTGGCATGTGTTCATTTTCCCAGGATTTAAACCTCAATGTTTTCTTAGGCGTTTTCTCACTCCCCATCACATCAGCTACTAGGAGCTGCTGCTTTTCCCTTCACATGGCTTCTTGCATCCAGCCAACCCATTCCATTCCCAAAGACACCAGCTTCTTTGCAGTCCTCCCCTCACAGACCTGGACTGCGCTGCACAGCAGAGTGGGAGGTGATGACGTCAAGCTGGGAGAATTGAGTTCCAGTCCGGCTCCCACTTTAGACCTCCATTTTATTTTATTGGGTTTTTCCAATGGCAATGAAAGAGAAATGGACCATTTGATTATCTTTAAGTTCCTTTTGGACTCTAAAACCCCAGGATGGAGCACTGTCATGCCCATTCAAGCACTACTGTCCATTAAATCTTGAAATCCTAATGTTATGTCCTTGCTATTTAAAGTGTTTCATGTATCATGAGCATTAGAATCACCTGGAAGCTTGTTAGAAAGGCAGTCTTGGGCCCCACCCCAGACCTCCTGAATCAAAATCTGCATTTTACCAAGATCCCCAGGTGATCCGTTTGCTCATGTCACTTTGAGAAGCACACTGCTTTGTACTCTGTGTCATTTCTCCATTCCAAAATTTTCCCAAAATATGGGAACACAATACCAACAGGATAAAGTCCACATTTCTGAAGGAGAGGCCATTTGGCCGACAGGCCGGATCATAAACCGGGTGCTGGGTCCAATGTCTTAGAGACCGGGTGCCGGGTTCAACGTCCCCTGAGTGCTTGCTGTCCTAGTAGTTTCCCTTCTGCTTCCTTTCCACCCAAACCCTAGTCAGGCTTCAGATCCAGCTACAAACCCACCTCCCATCAAACCTGCGCTGCCCAACTGTGCCTTAAATGCCATTCCTGAGGGTCTCCCTACGTGTAGCTACTCTTCTGCTCGCTTATTTGCATCGTATTCCCTCAACTAGACTGTAAATGCCTTCTTAACAGGGATTCATTGTACCCACAGACAGACAGGCACCCAGACAGACAGACACACACACACACGCACACACACAGAGGCTCACAGTCCAACAAAAACTATTCAGCACTTATTATGGGCCAAGCCCCATGTGAAGTGCTAAAGAGGCAGCGGTGAACCAGACAAGGGTCCCTCTCCTCATGGCTGTTACTGTCTGAACAAGAGAAGTGCTTGATGGCTATCTATTGGTCTGATTTGTTTAAACTGGATTACTCTGTCGGTAATTCTGACTCTTCCGTTAATTTTTCATTCCAGTCCTACTGAGTGGGACATGTGTTTTCACGCTTTAAGATTTCTTTCGGGTTGCAGAGTTACATCGGTAAGTAAAAGCAATTCAACAAATATTCTCAAAAAGATCTACAACTTAGACCTATAAGAACTTAAAAAGACCATGTTAAGGTATTGAAGCACTTTTAGGGTAAAATATGTAGTGGTCTGTGTGTTCTAAATTCGGTCCCACAGGTTGTCATATCTTATTTTACCTAAGTCGTTCATAGGTGAAACAGGAAACGTTAGTCATTTTCAGGCTCCTGTAAATAAGCTCACCGCCCAGCATACCAAATTTTTTCTAATGAGTGAAAGTGAATGGAAAACGACTCTCACCCCACCACATCAAAGAAGAAATGTTCCAAGGAAAAAGCTTTTTTTTTTTCACAGTTGAATGCTATTACACTAACTGCAGCCTTAAAACCCAACTATAATGAACAGATCAGTGAATTTCTATAAGCGTTGATAAGAAACCAAAAGTGGCAATTTCCACCTAGCCATTACTGCTCTGTGGTAATTGAGTCTCCTTGCTGCATTAGCCCATGTTCTCTAAGCATTTGTTACATATATATTAGACCTCTCCACATTCCAAAAAATGACTTAAAATGCCTGATAAAACTTAAGTGCAATGTTGCCTGATAACGTTAAAAAACTAATGTAAATGATACAAAGAGGGAGAAAAATCAAGATTGTGTAGTAAAACTGGTCCATGAATTAGATTAGTTCACAAAATTCAGGTTACGGATTCTACACTAAAGACAGACCACACATTTGGGGCTAAGCTTCTAATGTTTAATGCAAAGGAGACATGATCGGTTAGATTGACATTATCCATCATGAGAATGAGAATTTCTCCTCTGGCTTCTGGCAGAGAGGACACCATATCACACTGACCAACGTCACAAGCCATGCCCCTGCAGAACTGTCCCACAAGTGCTTTAACTTCAGCAGAGCTGGAGGTAGGCCTGAGATCCCCTAGTGAAAACCAAGGGACCTCCCAAGGGGACATTCAGGAAATGCACATCCTCCTATCTACTGGAAGTACCCAGGACAGGGGCAGCACTCAGTCTGGGGAGAAAGCAGGGTGAGTTCTGCCATCTTGAAGCATGACTGTGCTGAAACACAGGGGAGAGAGTCAGTGAATGTTAGATGAATTGGTTAAAATCAGGGATAATTTTAATCAAAGAGTGTCAAGCTTGGCATTCTCGTGCCTCATTTCAAACAACAAGGCAGTACGGTTCTTTAATTTCTAAACTGTCTTAGGAAATGATATACTAGATCTTTCAGGCTACAACTTGAACAGTGTTGAGTACATAACATGCACCAAGCATCTTGTAGAGAGGTAGGAATAAGACCTAAACCGTTGCCTGATGATAGATCATTTCAATAAAATGCATCACAGTAGAAGAATGCACCTTTTACTATGAACAAAATTAACACAAGTATGTCATGTCATATAAATGTAAATACTAAAGGCACAGTGTCATGAAGACATTTTAATCACCCTTTTAAAAAAGTTGTGAGAGAATTCCCTGGCGGTCCAGTGGCTAGGACTTGGTGCTTTCACTGCCGGGGCCTGGGGTCGATTTGATCCCTGGTCAGGAAACTAAGATCCCGCAAGCTGTGCAGTGCAGCCAAAAAAAAAAAAAAAAAAAAAAAATTGTGTAATTCAATTTTTCATTTTACTAACAGGACTTGGCTTATGAAGACCCACATAGAAATGGCCCCTGCATTTCCCGGTGGTGGATACCCACAACGTCCAGCCACTCTGGATGGCCCATCCAATCTCACTGTTGTGAGAGCAATGTGCAGGGATCCACACTCACCAAGAGATACTCTGGGTACATCTAGTTGCCAACTGGGATTGATAAACCTGAGACAAAAGTCACAGAAAGCAACTAAACGAGGTCCACTTATTTTTAATTTCTCTTCGTGTCTCTACATTTGCTCTTTCATCTAACCACTCCTTAATTTAAAAATAGTTATTGATCACACACCGTACGCTAAGCACTGTTCTAGTCAAGAAGGATAAAACAGTGAAAAAAGACAGTTGCTGCCTTCATGGAGCTTACGTTCTAGTGATTTCTAAAGTCACTCATGGGAATCATTTGCACTAGATGTCTAAATCACAGGCCCAGTATTCCTTCTGTTCTAGCACCAGGCATGATATCTGGACAGTTGTGCTCAGCTTGGGATGCCATATTTTCCAGATAATAATGAAAACCAGGAGAACCTTTGTTAGAAGGGTGTCTAGAAATGGAATCATATAAATGAGATCAATTGGAGGAACTGGAGCTGTTTACTCAGAGAAGGGAAGGAGAATGCAAACATGGTAAGACCTTCCAGGGAGAGAGGGCAGACAGCCAGCCGCCTTGTGCCTCTTCCCATACAGCACAACAGTAACAGGCCCCTGCACACTGAGGCACTGAGGAGGGATTAAGTGGGAAAACATTTATTACATGTTTAAATAATATATACTGATTATACCAGAGTATTAGTGAAAATGTGAAATTTTTCCTGCAGCATGCGGGATCTTAGTTCCCCAATCAGGGATGGAACCCGTGCGCCCTGCAGTGGAAGTACAGAGTCCTAACCACTGGACCGCTAGGAAAGTTCCGTGAAAATATTAAATACTGAATTGGTACAAAACTTCCAAATAAAATCTTTTTAGTTTTTTAATAGAACTTCGAGCTTACTGAAAAATAACTTAAAAAAATTAAGTTATGTGATTGAAATGACTGTAAGCTAAGTTAGGTCAAAACATTACTCACAAGGAATTTTATTCACACAACTAAGTCATCAAAATTGTTTTGTCCATTTCTATAACCACTGAAATACTTATGGCAATTTACATTGCAAGGTTCTAACAGCACTTTGCCTCATGTCACAGTGAAACTGCTTATGAAAATGTAACAGATTTCCAATCTAGTTAAAATTTTTCGTATTAAGTATTACAAAATGACCAAGTCCTAATGTCCATCCTGAAACTAGCTCAGCCACACGGGGCCAGAGAGTCCCTGTGCCACCGTGTCTGACCACTGCACCTTGGACTACATGCCTGAACCTTGCCCCAAACTCCTTCAACAGCTCCAAGTCCCCTTGACCATGATGTACAGCAGCAGAGTGCCGGGCAACTGGCTGATGAACTGCACGCCACCACTGAGTTTGCTGCCAGAGGAATCGCGTATCAAGGTCCCTCCTCGGGACCATGCTCCAGTGAGCCCTAGAACAGAGGCTCCACACTTAGTACCCTGCGATCCCCTGGAGGGCTTGTTCGACACTATTGCTGGGCCCCTCCCCAGAATTACAGATTCAGTCCATCTGGGATGAGCCCTCTAATTTGCATTTCCACCAAGTTCCAGGTGATGCGCACACCGCTGGCTGGGGAGCTACACTTTGAGAACTGCTGCCCCCGACAAGGCTGCTCAGAGCTGACTCTAATGGTGGATTCAGTGGCCTGGAGGTTGAAGGGATCAGTATACCCTGAGTCACACCTAAACTCCAGCCTGGTCTTCACTGCTCTAGGAGGGGATGACCAAGACTAATGATTCTTTATTTTATTTTATTTATTTATTTATATTTTTTGGCCACACCATGAAGCTTGTGGGATCTTAGTTCCCTGACCAGGGATTGAACCCGGGCCCTCGGCAGTGAAAGCGAGGGAATTCCCAAGATTGATGATTTTAAAGTAAAAGGAAAGAGGTAGGCTCGACATTATTTAAAAAAAAAAAAAAAAGGCAGGTAAAGCCAGGTGTCTGATAATAGAATGAATTATTTACAACATGCAGAATACATATAACTGGAGGGTTTGAGCATTACCATGGGACTGTCTACTGACTGGGAGGGAGTGTTTTTCAGAAACTGATCCAGACCTCTGTCGACTACAGTGATTGTGCTGGAGTGTAATTGTTGGAAATTAAATAAGCCTTTGTGGGAAAATTTACTTTTTACATTATATTTTTACAGGAAAATGAACAAGTCCTAACCCAGTGACTCACGTGTTTTAGAATGAATAATCTTCAGAAGTTGGTGACAGTCTATAACTGAACAAAACTCATGTATTCATTTATTCAACCCATATTTCCTAAGTGTCACCTCTGTACCTAGTTGACATGCTGGGTACTGGAAGTATAAAGAATAGTCACTGAACTTCAGGAGCTCATGATCAAGTAAGATGAACGTAACTGAGAATATAAAAACCCCAAAGCTTCCATATCATCACATAAATAACACCTGCTCTGATTAGTAAGCAGACTGGGTGTCTGAATATGGGTTTTACAAAATTATGTAGTTTCACCAAACTGGAGATGCCAAATTTAAATGAATCCTCTAAGATACTGACTCGCATTTTGGCATGATTTAGAGCATTATTATTGTTGTCTTTGCAGCTATAAAAATCAAACGCTGGGCTTCCCTGGTGGCACAGTGGTTGAGAATCTGCCTGCTAATGCAGGGGACACGGTTTCGAGCCCTGGTCTGGGAAGATCTCACATGCCGCGGAGCAACTAGGCCCATGAGCCACAACTACTGAGCCTGCGTGTCTGGAGCCTGTGCTCCGCAACAAGAGAGGCCGCGACAGTGAAAAGGCCTGCACACCGCGATGAAGAGTGGGCCCCACTTGCAGCAACTAGAGAAAGCCCTCGCACAGAAACGAAGACGCAACACAGCCAAAAATAAATATAAAAATAAATAAATAAATAAAAGATTACTATTTAAAAAAAAATCAAACGCTATCATAACATTTAACCATTATTCTTTCTCAGACTTTGAATCATATTTTCAAACCATCTTTAAAAGTTTTTTAACCATCTTTTAAAATTTTATTTATTTATTATTTTTTTAAATTTATTTGGCTGTACCGGGTCTTAGTTGCAGCATGCAGGATCTTCGTTGCCACATGCAGGATCTTCAGCTGCGACATGCTGGATCCTTTAGTCGCAGAATGCGGGATCTTTAGTTGTGGTATGCGAGATCTTTTTCTTAGTTGCGGCATGTGAACTCTTGGTTGCGGCCTGTGGGATCTAGTTCCCTGACCAGGGATCGATCCCGGGTCCCCTGCATTGGGAGCGTGGAGTCTTAGCCACTGAACCACCAGGGAAGTCCCAAAAGTTTTTTAAACATCTTAAAAAGCCTCAGAATCAATGACAATCAATGACAATACAGTGTATTCTGAAATCATCAGCCACAAACTTTTACTTCTAAAAGAAATGGACTTTTGAATTAATAGCAATGATGTAAAACATTTAAAAACACATTGGGATTGACATATATACACTACTATGTATAAAACAGATTCCTAATAAGAACCTGCTGTATAAAAAATAAATTAAATTAAATTAAAATAAAACACATGCATAGAGGTCATAGTATTTGATTAAGAAGAGTAAGAATAAAATAAAAATTGCAATCTCAGAAAGTCGAGACAACTGCCAAATTTCAGCCCAGGGTAAACTTTTTACTGCTGTATTATGAATGCCTGAAAAATCAGATTTATAATGGAAACACAGGCAGACCAAGCCCCAATGTAATATACATAAGTGATATGTTTCTGTTCTTGTACAGTGATTTTCCTCCTTTCTAAGCATTAATCTTTGAATGCCTCACTCTATATATTATTGAACTTAGTTCAAAAGCAAATGAAATCTAAAATACCCATTTACTGAATGGCTAAAGTGCCATGTTGAAATTACTGTGATTTATCTGTTTCTTTAACGGTTACTGTAGCAAACGTACTTCATTGCTCAAAATTATTACCTGGTGGCACAGTTTACTCTGGTTTAAGCATAAATCTATCCCCCCATTCAGAACAGCAGCTGTTTGTCAAGATCTCATTCATTGTTCACTCATCCACAACCACGAGGCTCGACTTTTTATAACCCGGAAGTGTATCTATATGTACACTGAGGTACATATAGATGGCACGCGTTTTTTGGAAACCAATTAAATTCACATGCACCACGACTACCACATTGGGGGAGGGGCAAGGTAGAGTACCATTTGCCCAGTACTGAGTTCGATCCCTGTGCTCACATGCTTACTTGTACCTGCATGACTGGCAGCTCAGGCACTAAACGCAGCCCTGTCTGTAGAACTATTACATTTCTTGGACATTACCGCTTGCAGGTACTACAATCACAGCAACTTAGCTGTTGCTGCTGTGGTTATGGAGTGAGATTCTGGTTTAAAATCCACACCAAGAGGAGGGCCTCCTCCTCATTTCCCGTCACGTAATTTGGTTGCTGGAAAAGTTGGGGAAACCGTATATTCTCCACCTAGGGAAAATTTTGCTACATACATGATAATAGACTAAATGGCTCAATATATAAAGGGTGCTGATAAATAAGAAAAACAATACTTTAGATAGAAAAACAGGCAAACGACTTTAAAACATGAGCCACAGAAATAAAGATATTAAAAAACGTGTGTTCTTAGAAATAATCAAAGAATTATGATTGAAAACTCTGAGAATACTTTTCACCAATCAAACTGGTAAAGTTTTCTTCATCCTGATAACGTTAAATACTAGGAAGTATGACATTTTAAAAAGGAGCACAGATACGTTGTTAATAAAAGTGCAAACTATACAATATTTCAAGATGGTAATTTTTTATTTTTATTTTATTTATTTATTTATTTATTTTTGCGGTACATGGGCCTCTCACTGCTGTGGCCTCTCCCATTGCGGGGCACAGACTCCGGACGCGCAGGCTCAGCGGCCACAGCTCACGGGCCTAGCCACTCCACTGCATGTGGGATCTTCCTGGACTGGGGCACGAACCCGCGTCCCCTGCATCGGCAGGCGGACTCTCAACCACTGCACCACCAGGGAAGCTCCAAGATGGTAATTTAACAGTGTTTGTGGAGTCTTTAAAATGTTCCTACTTTTCAACCTGCTAAACTCATATCTAATAATCTACCCTAAGGATGATAAATTATGAAAGTGAAGATGTACATTTAAAGATATTCATTGGGAATTCCCTGGCAGTCCAGTGGTTAGGGCTCCGTGCTTCCACTGCAGGGGGCAGGGGTTCGATCCCTGGTCAGGGAACTAAGATCCCGCAAGCTGCGCGGCCAATTAAAAAAAAAAAAAAGATATTCATGGTTACTTATTTTTATAATAACAAAAAGCACTTAAATAGCTTGAATTGAGGGATACTTAAATAAACTATGGTCCATTCACAAGATAAAAAGGTATATAACCATTAAGAATCACAACACCGGAGAATATTTAACAAGGGAAAAGTGTTCCTTATAGAAGGTCAAGGAATATAAGCAAGCACACAGTATGACAGCTTGATCCCAATGTGTATTTGGGTAAATGGGTGGATATATACAGAATGTACAGTCCACTGGGGCAGGCAATTCTGTATGTTTTGTTCACTGTTGTATCCCCAGAACCCAGCGGTGTCTGGCAATTGAAAAAGTAGGTACTCACTATTTGTTGAACAAATATATATATACATACACAGACAACAGTCTGGAAGGAAATAAGCCAACATGTGGTTAAATCTGAGATGGGGGTAGGGATTAGAGGTTTAAACATAATTAGTTTGCTTTTTAGGCTTTTCTGTATTTTCTTATTTTTCTATACTGTGTATATAAAGTATAGAAAACCAGAAAGCAAGACAAAAATGTTTCTATTTAAAATGTATTTTTCCTAATATTATTCCTTCTAGACCTAGAGTCAGATTTGATTCAAAATTTACACATATACATAGTACACTATCAAGATTCCATACCATAACTGGGACTTAGAATACCCAAGGCATAGAAGATGTACGTTAATTTTTTAAAATCTCACATGATGACTGGTTCCTTTTCTACAAATAGATCTTTGTGTGTGGAACACTTGTCATTTAAAGATACATTATTCAACATACAAACATACACTTCATAGTACCTTATGTTTTTAAACTGCATTATAATATTGAAGATTCTGAAACATCAATAATTTGGAATTTTCCTCACAGAAAGTTTGCTTTAGTTTCCCTTTCTCTTAAACTGCCTTGTCAAATTCTCCTTTTTCCCACAGCATGGAAAGATAAAATCAGAAGTATTTCCTTGTTGTCTCTTAACTAATCTCAATCACCTAAATATCACTGGGGTGTTAATTAGAAAACGGTTATTTCATATAAGGTTATGCATACAATATGCACAGAGAATTTGCATGTATACAAACAGTAAGCCAATTTGCCCCTAGCAAATTTTCCTTAGGAAAGCAAACAAACAAAAGCCACAGAAGAGTACAAACAGGAAACACATTTGGACCTGATCTCCAAGGGCAGAAAACAGATGGACAGCCCTTCCCTAGCATCTGTAGCAGGACAGATAAGAGGGCAAACCCAATGACCAGTGTGCCTGGGAAACCCGCTAGGAGATCTGGCTGTGTCCCTGAATATGACATGTCCCTCCCAAAGGCTGAAATGAACCTAGAGATATGATTGTGACTTGGAGAATCAAGAGAATAAAGAGTCTTGCACGGTACAGTCAGGTCTGTCAAAAAAAAAAAAAAAAAGATGTAATCCATGTAGCGATACAGTATCACTTCGAAATCACCCAAATTTTTCCTTTCTATCAAGCCAATGTACGCAAACTCAAAGCACTAACACGACTTTTTCATTCATTCCACAAACTTCAACATAAAGGGAACCCACGGATCAGAGTGCTCACCATCACCACAAAACCCTAAGCTAGGAGAAATGGACAGCATCCTAGTATAAATTTTAAATGTAAAACATATAGATCTTGAAAGTTGCTATGAAGAAGTCTCTTTGAAATATTCCAAATTTTAATCACCAGACACATTATCTTAACAACTCATGAAAATGCTAATCACACTAAAGAGAAAATGATCTTTGGAAATCAAGGATTCTTCAGTTCTTTGCCATGTAGTATTCACAGAGCAATAAGTCACCCCCTCAAATCTTACCAAAAATATTTTAATGTTGGGATAAGCAATGCAGCACAGGAGAATGACTAAACAGGCAAGAGATGGAAAGGCGGGGATAATTGTCAGGCAAGATTCAACGTTGGGGAAAAGACTGGTTGCATCAAAACTATCGAGGCCTTTAAAGTCGTGATTTGAAGTCTGGAAGTTAATGAATATTTTGGACAGACTTTTAGGAAAATTAAAGACGTTACCCTCTCCGTGGGCCTTGCCCTATCCCCTAAGACTGCCAGGTGCCCGCATCACACCATTTAACCACATTAACACTGCAACTGTCTCTATTCGTCTACAAGGATTTCACGGAAGGTTTCTGGGCTGAGGTTGCTCACCATTAGCATCCCGAGACCTAGTAAAGCACCACAGAGATTAAGTATCTAAATGATAAGTATTTATGGGACAAATAAATGAATGAAAGGTAGTAGAGTAGAGAAGAGAGGAAGTGGAGAGACCACAGCACAGAAAGCCTAGAGCCTTGTACACTATCAACTGAATTCAAATTTCTATTATGTTTTTAATCCCTAGGTATTGACATGGTATAATTTGATCCACAAGCATGAGACAGACAGTATGTTGAGAAATAAAGACAAGACAATGACAGAAACATGTTCAAGGAAGGAGAGAAACCTTGTTAATAAGCTCTCTATATCATCCACGACATGTGTCAACGGTGTTGTTGGGGACCACACAGACTGCCATTTCTCCTTGCTTAACCTGAGTGGGTAACCAGGGGAAAAATTGGAGAAGTTTAGGGACACATAAAAACAAATAATTATTTTCTTGAAAATCCTCTCTTAAATATTCAAATGGTACCCATTGTAAAAATTGAACTGATGGATTCAGTCAGCCACACAAAGGTACTAGCAAGTAACCAAAGAAACAGCAGCAACAAACTCCTTGGGGTTACCTGGTCAATATACTTCTAAACACCAAATAATTACCAAGTGCTCATCAAGGCTTGTTGTACACTGCATCCCACTTCCCCACCTGCTGGCTGTCACCGGATCTCCACCTATAAATTGCATGCCTGTCCCAGGGCCAGTTCTGTCTTGAGGAGCAGGTACTCCCACAGTACTTTCTGATTCATCATCATCATCAATATAGTCATTACCAACATAATTATCATCATCACCACTGTCACCATCATCATCACCCTCATCATCTTCTTCACTTCACTGCCATCATCACCAATGTCGATTAAGCGCTCACTTGGTGCCATATACCATTCTAGGCACTTTACATATATTATTTCATTTAATCATCTGGAATACCTTCTGAGGTAGCAAAGTTTACTATTTCCATTTTACCAACTAGGAGACTGGGGCACAGAGAGATTATAGACCACATGCTGGAAGTCTACTTGATTCCTGGGTGCACAGTCTTCATTGCTATGCTTACATCTACTGGCCCTTTGGGTCAGTGCTCCAGTGCTGACACTCAGGGTACCTTTAGCTTCCTGAGTCCCTGTCCTCCTCCCCTGCCCTTTAGCCTGTTACCCAAGTGTTGTGCTTTGTTGTTTTCTTCCTTCTAAGGCTTTGTTCTGATAACTGACCATAACCTTGGTCTTCTCCCAAGACAGGGGTTCTGCCCCACCCTTGGTCAGCCCGATGACTCAGTCCCTGCCACCTTCTCATAGGCTTAATGACGGACAGGCATCCATTAGGAGCTGCTCTCAGTTTCCTGGTGCTTTCCGAAGGACCCCATCACCTGCTGCTTACTCAGACCTGAACTTCCTGCTGGAGACCTGGGCCCTCCAGTAGATCCCTGACATGAGGCCACCACAGTGGGTAGGTCTACACCCAAGATCTGGTCTCTTTGGCTTGTTTCTGATCCTGCCAAAAATCACTGGCCTTGTTGGCAAAACTCTGAAGTTGCTAAGGGTGGTAAAGAATCTCACATAATAATGAACCACGTCCCAGGGAAGATCTTGGGTCCTCTAACTATTTCAATTGTAGTCCAACGAAGACTCATTCGCTCCTGAGGCAGCACAACCTCAAGACACAAAGACACTGTTCCGAGCTGGCGCTGGATGTGCAGCAGCTCCCTTCTCCTGCAGGACACTGTGGAGCCTGCCACCTGTCAGAGAGTGTGCAGTTTAATTAGGTAACACTTGTGAAGGGTTTTGCAATGTGTAGCACACATGTTGTCCCGGGAGCTCACACATGGCATTCCACATCGCAAAATTCAAGAGCTATTTTTAAAGTCTCTCTACCAGTTGAACAGAACCTAGAGTATGTCCTTTGTAGACTGTTGTTAACCCACCACTCTTTCACTGGAATACCTCGAAAAGAGCGTACAGCTGGTGGGGATTATTGAACAGGATACAAAGGACACTTTAAAAAAAAACTATTTACAAGCAATGTCTAGTTTTCAGAGAAACCGCAAAGAGCTTGCTTTGTTTCATCCAGTCCTTTGAAAATAAGCAATTCCAATGGGGAAAGAGGGAACCTATTGCATCATGTCTGTCTAGATGTCATTTCCAGGTAGGAGGGTGAGTCATGGCGGGGGCCAGCTGAGGGCACTGAGAAGGCTTCTGGGATGGCCTGGAACCTGTAAACACCAAGGCCAGCATCTCTGAGGCTCTGGCTAGACTTACTTGGTCAGTTAAGCCAAGCACCTTGACGGCTGGAGGTTTAAGTGTGGGATCACCTCTACCTCTTCAGACTGTAAATACAGAAAGCTTCTCTGGCTTCAGGAAAACTATTTTTTTGTAGTATCTTTGTTTGGTTTTGGTATCAGGGTGATGGTGGCCTCATAGAATGAGATTGGGAGTGTTCCTTCATCTGCAATTTTTTGGAAGAGTTTGAGAAGGATGGGTGTTAGCTCTTCTCTAAATGTTTGATAGAAATCACCAGTGAAGCCATTTGGTCCTGGACTTTTGTTTGTTGGAAGATTTTTAATCACAGTTTCATTATTTGTGACTGGCCTGTTCATAGTTTATATTTCTTCCTGGTTCAGTCTTGGAAGGTTGTACCTTTCTAAGAATGTGTCCATTTCTTCCAGGTTGTCCATTTTATTGGCACAGAGTTGCTTGTAGCAGTCTCTTATGATGTTTTGTATTTCTGCGGTATCCGTTATAACTTCTCCTTTTTCATTTCTACTTTCATTAATTCGAGTCCTCTCCCTCTTTTTCTTCATGAGTCTGCCTAAAGGTTTATCACTTTTGTTTATCTTCTCAAAGAAAGAGCTTTAGTTTTCTTGATCTTTGCTATTGTTTTGTTTCTATTTCATTTATTTCTGCTCTGATCTTTATGATTTCTTTCCTTCTACTAACTTTGGATTTTGTTTGTCCTTCTTTCTCTAGTTCCTCTGGGTGTAAGGTTAGATTTTTTATTTGAGATTTTGCCTGTTTCTTGAGGTAGGATTGTATTGCTATAAACTTCCCTCTTAAAACTGCTTTTGCTGCATCCCACAGATTTTAGATCGCCGTGTTTTCATTGTCATTTGTCTCTAGGTATTTTTTGATTTCCTCTTGGATTTCTTCAGTGATCTCTTGGTTATTTAGTAACATATTGTTTAGCCTCCATGTGTTTGTGTTTTTTACATTTTCTTTCCCTGTAATTGTTTTCTAATCTCATAGAGTTGCAGTCAGAAAAGATACTTGACGTGATTTCAATTTTCTTAAATTTACCGAGGCTTGATTTGTGACCCAGGATGTGATCTATCCTGGAGAATGTTCCGTGTGCACTTGAGAAGAAAGTGTAATCTGTTGTTTTTGAATGTCCTATAAATATCAATTAAATCTATCTGGTCTATTGTGTCATTTAAAGCTTGTGTTTCCTTATTAATTTTCTGTCCAGATGATGTCCATTGGTTTAAGTGAGGTGTTAAAGTCCCCCACTATTATTGTGTTTTTGTCGATTTCCTCTTTTATAGCTGTTAGCATTTGCCTTATGTATTGAGGTGGTCCTATGTTGGGTGCATGAATATTTACAATTGTTATATCTTCTTGGATCGATCCCTTGATCATTATGTAGTGCCCTTCTTTGTCTCTTGTAATAGTCTTTATTTTAAAGTCTATTTTGTCTGATATGAGAATTGCTACTCCAGCTTTTTTTGATTTCCATTTGCATGGAATATCTTTTTCCATCCCCTCACTTCCAGTCTGTATGTGTCCCTAGGTCTGAAGTGGGTCTCTTGTAGACAGGATATATATGGGTCTTGTTTTTGTATCCATTCAGTGAGCCTGTGTCTTTTGGTTGGAGTATTTAATCCATTCACATATAAGGTAATTATCGATATGTATGTTCCTATTACCATTTTCTTAATTGTTTTGGGTTTGTTTTTGTAGGTCCTTTTCTTCTCTTGTGTTTCCCACTTAGAGAAGTTCCTTTAGCATTTGTTGTGGAGCTGGTTTGGTGGTGCTGAATTCTCATAGCTTTTGCTTGTCTGTAAAGCTTTTGATTTCTCTGTCGAATCTGAATGAGATCCTTGCCAGGTAGAGTAATCTTGGATGTAGGTTCTTCCCTTTCATCACTTTAAAGATATCATGCCACTCCCTTCTGGCTTGTAGAGTTTCTGCTGAGAAATCAGCTGTTAACCTTATGGGAGTTCTCTTGTATGTTATTTGTCATTTTTCCCTTGTTGCTTTTAATAATTTTTCTTTGTCTTTAAATTTTTGTCAGTTTGATTACTATGTGTCTCGGTGTTTCTCCTTGGGTTTATCCTGCCTGGGACTCTCTGCGCTTCCTATTTTCTTTCCCATGTTAGGGAATTTTCCGGCTAGAGTCTCTTCAAATATTTTCTTGGGTCCTTTCTCTCTCTCTTCTCCTTCTGGGACCCCTATAATGCAAATGTTGGTTCATGTAATGTTGTCCCAGAGGTCTCTTAGGAGGTCTTCATTTCTTTTCATTCTTTTTCTTTATTCTGTTCTGTGGCAGTGAACTCCACCATTCTGTCTTCCCGGTCAATTATCCGTTCTTCTACCTCAGTTATTCTGCTATTGATTCCGTCTAGTGTATTTTTCATTTCAGTTATTGTACTGTTCATCTCTGTTTGTTTGTTCTTTAATTCTTCTAGGTGTTTGCTCTTTCATTCTTCTAGGTCTTTGTTAAACATTTCTTGCATCTTCTCGATCTTTGCCTCCATTCTTTTTCCGAGGTCCTGGATCATCTTCACTATCATTATTCTGAATTCTTTTTCTGGAAGGTTGCCTGTCTCCACTGCATTTAGTTGTTTTTCTGGGGTTTTATCTTGTTCCTTCATCTGGTACATAGTCCTCTGCCTTTTCATTTTGTCTATCTTTCTGTGAATGTGGTTTTCATTCCACAGGCTGCAGGATTGTAGTTCTTCTTGCTTCTGCTATCTGCCCTCTGGTGGATGAGGCTATCTAAGAGGTTGTGCAAGCTTCCTGATGGGAGGGACTGGTGGTGGGTAGAGATGGGTGTTGCTCAGTTGGGCAGAGCTCAGTAAAACTTTAATCCGCTTGTCTGCTGATGGGTGGGGCTGAGTTTCCTCCCTGTTGGTTGTTTGGCCTGAGGCGACCCAGCACTGGATCCTACAGGCTCTTTGATAGGGCTAATGGCAGACTCTGGGAGGGCTCACGCCAAGGAGTACTTCCCAGAACTTCTGCTGTCAGTGTCCTTGTCCACACGGTGAGCCACAGCCACACCCTACCTCTGCAGGAGACCCTCCAACACTAGCACGTAGGTCTGGATCAGTCTCCTATGGGGTCACTGCTCCTTCCCCCTGGGTCCTGATGCACACACTACTTTTTGTGTGCCCTCCAAGAGTGGAGTCTCTGTTTCCCCCAGTCCTGTCGAAGTCCTGCAGTCAAATCCCGCTAGCCTTCAAAGTCTGATTCTCTGGGAATTCCTCCTCCCATTGCCAGACCCCCAGGTTGGGAACCTGACGTGTGGCTCAGAACCTTCACTCCAGTGGGTGGACTTCTGTGGTATAAGTGTTCTCCAGTTTGTGAATCACCCACCCAGCAGTTATGGGATTTGATTTTATTGTGACTGTGCCCCTCCTACCGTCTCACTGCAGCTTCTCCTTTGTCTTTGCATGTGGGGTATCTTTCTTGGTGAGTTCCAGTGTCTTCCTGTTGATGATTATTCAGCAGTTACTTGTGATTCTGGTGCCCTCCTCCTATCATTTTCTTTAACTGCAATGCAGCAGAGACTCAGAAGCAGAAACCACTGTGGGAACCAGCACTGGGAGGAAAACTGGAACTCCAGGAGCTTGACCAGATTCCTGTAGTAAACACTGGAGAGAAATCTTCTTGTGCTTCCCACAGGGAGAGGGGAAAAGGAACCATCTTGAAATACACCAGAGCACTCTTTCTCTTCAGGAAAACTAAAAAGTTTATTTTTAATGACTGAGGGCAGGTCCCTCATCCCCTCATTAAGAATGCTTCCTTCTGCCAATGAGAATCCTGTGATTGAGTGGGTAGGTTTAATGGATTGCCTTTTGCTAAGAGTTTTGTGGGTAGTTCCCCCAAATCGTTGTAGTCCTCCAATGACAGCCACTAGGGTTTGCTTACTTTCCCCCGGGCTTTCCCTTCTATGATTTTTTAAAATAAATTTATCTATTTTATTTTTGGCTGTGTTGGGTCTTCATTGCTGCATGCAGGCTCTCTCCAATTGCGGTGAGTTGGGGCTACTCTTCGTTGTGGTGCGTGGGCTGCTCATTGCGGTGGCTTCTCTTGTTGTGGAGCATGGGCTCTAGGTGCACGGGCTTCAGTAGTTGTAGCAGGTGGGCTTAGTAGTTGTGGCTCGCAGGCTCTAAAGCACAGGCTCAGTGGTTGTGGTGTATGAGCTTGGCTGCTCCACGGTATGTGGGATCTTCCTGGACCAGGGCTGGAACCCGTGTCCCCTGCATCAGCAGGCAGATTCTTAACCACTGCGCCACCAGGGAAGTCCTCCTTTTTGTGATTAACTGACCATTGTGACAGCTCTCTGGTGACCTGTGTCCTGCTGGCTCTCAGGTGATTGTCACCAATTTTTAAGTTGCTGAAGTTTGCAGGGGCAGGGGCTGGCATGTTCTCATACCCATTCATAGGAGTTCCCTTGCGGTCCAGTGGTTAGGACTCCCTGCTTTCACTGCCGGGGGCCTGAGTTTGATCCCTGGTTGGAGAACTAAGATCCCGCAAGCCTCGTGGTACAGCCACCCCCAACAACAACAACAAAAATCATTCATGTCTCACGCTTATCTTTCCAGAATCTAAGCTCTGACACAACAATGCTGATCGCACCAAATGACAGTCAAACCTGAACAGTGATCCATCTTTGATTTTTTTTTTTAAGAAAACTACCCTGTGGTATATTTCCTGCAAAGTTAATAGTTTTCTTCAAGTATTGCTTTATCAATCTTGTTTTCTCCCCAACACGTGTGGCATAAGAAGGGTGCCTTTTAGAGAAAACCCTGGGTCAAAGCTATCAAATGTCAGAAAAGTGATATTCTTCCCTGGTGCTTCCTATTTAATAGACGGAAGCAGCACAATATATGAAAATCAGTACCCAGGCCCCTTCATAGTAACCAGAATTTCCTAGGCATACACATGATCATCATAGACTAATATCAACATGTAAATTGTGCAGATGACACACAGGCACCAATAGGACTAAGTGATTTCCTCCCCGAATTAAAAATATTCAACACCAGTTTCTAAATTCATTTGCTAATGGAAGCCCCTACCCATTTGTCACGAAAAAAATATGAAAACATTCTGTGGTGTCGGATGTCAGTGATGTTGGCTCACACTGAGCTCGGCCAGGCAGTATGCTTGGCACCTTACAAAGAGTAAGAAACGTATTCATTCTTCCTGGACCTACAGAACATAATAAGTGCCACAGGGGCAGACACGTCACCCATTTTCTTCATTGCTGCAGCCCCAGTGCCTGGCATGTAACAGGTGCTGAATAAATATTTGGTGAATAGATTAAAAGAAAAAAAATTCTCCATAGTTCTCACTGCAGCCTTCAAAGGTTGAGATTATGTTTATCTCCTTTTTACAGAAGGAGAAACTGAGGCTTGGAGACATTAAGTAACTTGCTCCCAGTCACATGGCTAGTAAGTGATAAAACCAGGATTTCCCCTCCCCTCTGCCTGCCCTCCTACACTCAAGCTGCACCACTCTGCTCTATTGCCTAACAGTCTCCTAAAGTCAGTTACCTACTAAAACCATCTGCATCCAACAAAATGTCCACATGGATATACAGCTGACCCTTGAACATCGTGCGGATTAATCTGCATATAATTTAGAGTCCGTATCTGAGGCTCCTCCACATCCACGGATTCAACAAACCATGGACAATGAAGTGCTGTAGTATTTACCATAGAAAAATCTGCATATAAATGGACGCTTGCAGTTCAAATCCCTGTTGTTCAAGGGTCAACTGTACATGCAGGAACACTCCAGAAATTCTTCCCATGATATGCTTTCTGACTGTGCCTTATGACCTAATACTTAGCATGTTTGGGGGCTCAAAGCTAATTATCTGGGTGCTTCCTCTATTTCTTTATGTAATTACCTTTCTTTTTAGCAAATATTATACAGACAAAAGTAGAAACACAAACCTTTTGGGAGGACTTTCATCTATTTCGTAAATACGAATCATGTGCCCTTGGAAAAAGGAGGATCAGAAAGCCACCCAAGCTTTAAATATTCTTCATTCTCCAAACAGGGATGGTCACACTTCTTCCATTGTTTTTACACAGACTTCATAAAAAGGAGAAGCAATTCCCCCACATATTTATTCTTCCTTTTTATTTCTTAATCTTCATTACCATTCTTTTCTTCCCTTCTTTTGGCACACAAACCTGTTCAACTCTCCCCACAGAAAGAAAAATGGAGGAGAGTGGAGGGGAAAGGAGAAAAGAGAGGGAGGGAGGAAGGCAGGCAGGAAGGGAGAGTGAGAGGGAGGGGTGTTCGTTGGGTAACACTCCACTCATTGCACTCGTTCCTTCAGCACCGAAGAGCAAACTTCTTGAATGAATTTTCTATACCCACCACCTCCATTCACCTCCCATGAACCCATTCATTTCAGGCTAGACATCAAGTAGGTGCCAAGAAGATGATGAGGAATAAATCTCAGAATGTATCTCTCTCACGCCAGCTGCTCCTCTAAATCTAAACACTGCCACCCTCAGGTCCCTGGCTGTACAGCTCCACGAGAACACCTGGACAGGACCTCAACCTCCACATAGTATGAAGTGAGCCCCTGATCTTCCGCACACCCCGCCTTCGTCTTTCTCTTACCTGCAAAAAGCCACACCAGGGACTTCCCTGGTGGTCCAGTGGTTGGGACTCAGTGCTTCCACTGCAGGGGGCATGGGTTAGATCCCTGGTCAGGGAACTAACATCCCACATGCCTTGTGGTGCGGCCAGAAAAAAAAAAGCCACACCAGCCTCCCAGCGTCTTCACTTATGCCTGTCCCTTCCAGAGACTCAATGAAGTTCTAAGTTCTTCCAGCAGAATGTTTCTTGCCTCCGTTTCATCATTTCTGTTTCCACACTTGGTGTCTTTACTCAGGTTTCCCTCCCTTTCACCTGGACGGGAGCCACAGCCTTCTCACTGCTCTCTCCTCCCAAATAACTGAATGCACTACTGATAAATCAGACTTTCCAAGAACATAATGCTCGTGTCATTCTCCTAATCAAAAAGTTTCACATGTTGAACCCTCCTACACTGTTGGTGGGAATGTAAATTGGTACAGCCACTATGGAGAACAGCACAGAGGTTCCTCAAAAAACTAAAAATTGGGCTTCCCTGGTGGCGCAGTGGTTGAGAGTCCGCCTGCCGATGCAGGGGACATGGGTTCATGCCCCGGTCCGGGAAGATCCCACATGCCGCAGAGCGGCTGGACCCGTGAGCCATGGCCGTTGAGCCTGCGCGTCGGGAGCCTGTGCTCCACAATGGGAGAGGCCACAGCAGTGAGAGGCCCGCATAATGCAAAAAAAAAAACAAACTAAGAATTGAGTTGCCATATGATCCAGCAATCCCACTCCTGAGCATATATCTGGACAAAACTATAATTCGAAAAGATATATGAACCCCTATGTTCATACTAGCACCATTTACAATAGCCAAGACATGGAAGCAACCTAAGTGTCCATCAACAGAGGAATGTGGTATATATATACCACATAGAAGAAGATGTGGTATATATATACAATGGAATATTGCTCATTCATAAAAAAGAATGAAATAATGCCATTTGCAGCTGCATGGATGGACCTAGAGATTATCATACTAAGTAAGTGAAGTAAGTCAGAAAGAGAAAGACAAATACCGTATGATATCACTTATATGTGGGACCTAAAATATGACAGAAATGAACTTATCTACAAAACAGAAAACAGACCCATAGACATAGAGAACAGACTTGTGGTTGCCAAGGGAGAGGGGGCTCGGGGGAGGGATGGATTGGGGGTTTAGGACTAGCAGATGCAAACTATCTATGGATAAATAACGGGGTCCTATTGTGTAGCACAGGGAATGTCAATATCCTGTGGTAAACCACAAGGGAAAAGAAAAAAAATTCTTCATACGCTCCCTCTTAAAAACAGAACAATGTCAATTATTAAACTGGTGTTCAAGGCTTCCATGATACAGGTACAACCTACTCTACAAGTTACTTAATCTCACTAATTTAATTGAAACTGAACTGCACTAAGCTCCCTTGAACATCCAAACATGATTCAAACTAACTAAATATTAAAGTAGCTCAAACTACTAAAATTATAATTAAGTTTCACGCATTTGTTAAGAAATCAACACACACACACACCAAGGTTCACACAGTTTTTAAAATGGTAAACATTCCCCTAGAGTCTCATCATTAAAACCTTAGTATTATTCAGAATCACTGAGTTGCTTTCTTTAAGAAATGCCTCTTTCTTTTTTCCAACAATAATGATTTTCCTGTGATTCTTTCCCTATATACTCCACGATCTAGTGTTCCAACTCTGGGGGACTTGTTGCAAACTGCAGAAAAGATGGCACAAATTATAAGTTTAAAAACCAAACAATAAATCTTCATTGTATCATTTTATATCATTTTTTAAGCAACTTTTTTCCCCCTTCCATTCATGGATGTTTTAGCGGTAACTGGAGTCTATTAAAGAATACTTATCTCCAAGTGCCAGCACCTAAGTAGATTACTACTATTGCCAGGAGAGAGTGAGGTACAAATTAAAATTTATGTGAAAGACACTTGGTACTTCTTAAGCATTTCTTAAGTGAACTCTGATTTTCTCAATCCTTAAATCAAAATCTAGCCAAAACGATCCCTCATACTTATAAAACTCTAAGCCTCTTAAACATCTTGAAATATGGTTCGTCAGACATATACATGCTTTTTTAACACCTTAACTACAAGTCATAACGAGTCGTAAGTATCAACGTTCAGTCTAGCTTCAGGCCATGAAGGATATGTAACAACATGAATTTTACCAAAATGGAGATTAAGGATTTGAAAAACTAATGGAAAATCCATCAAGAGTATAGCCTGCATAGAAGCTTTGGCCAATATTCCCATTATGGTCTCTGAGAATAATATTCCAAACAACTGGGGATTTCATGCTTCATATTAATTTCATCAAATTTTACATAGAAAATTACTAAAAACTCAAATGACATTTTTTTATTTCCTATAGTTTTATACACAGCCTTGCACAAGGTGAAGACTCAATACATGTTGACTAAATGTAATTGCATAATGCTGAATTACATAATGGTGAATTACATAAAACTAATTTTATTCATGTGTGTTTGTATAATGGAAAAAAATTTTTATATTGCATTTCTCTTGGACCCCAGGACACCTAGTAAAGTTCTCAATCAGTATTTAGCATCGGAGTGAATGACAGGATTATATATTTAATCATATAAATATAAATTCATGACATTGCTTAAATAAAAATACAGATCTGGGGCTTCCCTGGTGGCACAGTGGTTACGAATCTGCCTGCCAATGCCTGGGACACGGGTTCGAGCCCGGGTCTGGGAAGATCCCACATGCTGCGGAGCAACTAAGCCCGTGTGCCACAACTACTGAGCCTGCGTGACTAGAGCCTGTGCTCCACTACAAGAGAAGCCACCACAGTGAGAAGCCCGTGCTCAGCAATGAAAACCCAACACAGCCAAAAATAAATAAAATTTAAAAAAAAAACAGATCTGGGAGGCAATTTTTATGTCTGTGTCTCAGATTTATGGACAAAAGCTTTATTTTATATGACTCGGTAGCTTGTGACACTACAGAGTGTTACATTAGGTTATAATGAGATCCTTCTTAGAACACCTGTTACCTCTAATGTGATGTAGTTGTTTATTACCTCATAAGAGTTCCATTTACTATGGAATGTGAATTTTTGTGCAACTTCTAATTTAGATTGTCCTAGAGTGAAAATGTAATGGTAGTAATATGGTTCCTTGGTTTACAGGAAGGTATGGCTCTTGTCTCAAGAGAATCGACTGAGAACTTAAAGAACTTTTTGAGATTAAACAACAACTATTCTAGAACACAAGTGATCTCTTTTGTGATTTGAACATGCAAGCATTAAAAATATAACCATAAGCACTGCTTTCCACAACATTGCCTTTTTCTTATAACAAAAGCACACTCACCTCGTTATTTTATCCATTTCTCATGGTGAGTACTCACTGGGATCACTCTACAAAACACTCTCTACCAGAGATGTGTTCACAACCTCCAACTGACATACACCAGGAGGTTTTCCAAAGACATCTTCCTGATGGGACAAGTAGCAGTACTGGTTTCAGGCTAAGGGTGTGTTCTGTTATGGTCTGTGGGGAAAGTGACTCTGCAAGGGACCAGACTTGGTCATTTGATACGTGCTTCACGACCTGCCTCCAGGAATTCAACTTTATTGAAAGCACAGGGAATCACCTTCTGCCGTCTGGTTTTAAATACAGATCGTAGTTTTTAAGGACAATCTTGAAGTCACTTAGGTATGAAATTTCTTAGCTAGCCCCAAGGTGATGTTGGTATAAAAATTCCTCCCTTCTCTTATGCTCTTATTCTTCTCTAATTCTCTTATTAGAACATTGATGGCAATTTTCATAGCATTTTCTGACATTTTAAAGAAAACAAAACCAAACTTGAGACTTTATTTAAGCAAAAATTAAAACTGGAGAATGTTTAAATTCAATATTGCTATTCACACAATACTATCTTCTAACGACTCTTACTAATTGGGTATACAGTTAATAATCGTTGGCCTCTACAAGGTACAAGTCACCATGAGGCACCAGGTATTGTGGCAAATGCTCTGAAGGATACAGGGATGCAATTAAAGCCAGCCATCTTGGGGCTTATAATCTGGTAGAAGGGATGAGACAAGTACATGAATAATAATAAAAGGTAGGAAAGAACAGATATCATGTGAAAAGTATCATAAAACTGCAACAGGAATTCAGAAGGACAAGTGTCATTTGCCTTAGGGAACCAGTGAAGACAATGCAGAGATGGCATTAGAGCAGGATGCAGTGACACGTGTAGAGGGAAAATGACTGTCTAGGCACAAAAAACGGGGTAGAAGGGAGGCAGAGACTGTTTTTCTTCACAAAATATCTCTTGAAATTATGTGATAATGCAGGTACTTCATAATAATAAAAGCTAAGGGAGTACCTTACACCATACACAATAAATAACTCAAAATGGGTCAAAGACCTTAAATATAAGAGCTAAAACGATAAAACTCTTAGAAGAAAACATAGGGGAACATCGTTTTGGCAATGACTTCTCGGATATGACATCAAAAGCACAGGCAACAAAAGAAGAATTAGATAAATTGAACTTCATCAAAATTATAAAATTTTTTATACACTACTATATATATAATAGATAATCAACAGGGACCTACTGTACAGCACAAGGAACTCTACTCCATACTCTCTCGTAACCTATATGGGAAAAGAATCAGAAAAATAATAGATCTATGTATATGTATAACTGAACCACTTTGCTGTACATCTGAAACTAACACAACATTGTAAATCAACTATACTGAAATATAAAATAAAAATTAAAAAAACAAAACAAAACTTTTGTTCATCAAAGGACACTATTAACAGTGTAAAAAGGCAACCCAGGGAATGGGAGAAAAATATTTGCAAATCATGTATTTATTTGATAAGGGATTAATATCCAGAATACATAAAGAACTCCTACAACATAACAACAAAAGCTACCCAATTTGAAAATGGGGGAAAAAATGAAAAGACAAAAAAACTTGAACAGACATTTCTCTTAAGAAAATATACAGATGGCCAAAAAGCATATGAAAAGATGCTCAGCATCACTAATCATTAGGGAGATACAAATCAAAACCACAGTAAGGTATCACTTCACATCCATTAGAATGGTTGCTATTTTTTAAAAAAGGAAAGAAAGAAACAAAAGAATGAGCATCGGCAAGGATATGAAGAAATTGGAACCTTTGTGCACTGTTGGTGGGAATGTAAACAGTATGGAGATTCCCCCCAAAATTAAAAAATAGAATTACCATATGTTCCAGGAATTCCACTTCTGGGTATATACCCCCAAAGAATTGAAAGCAGAGACTCAGAGAGTTAATTGTACACCCATGTTCACAGCAGCACTATTCTCAATAGCCAAACGGTGGAAGCAATTCAACTGTCTATTGATGGATGGATGGATAAATGGATAAAGAAAATGTGGTAAATACATACAATGGAATATTATTCAGTCTTAAAAATGAAGGGAGACTTCCCTGGTGGTCCAGTGGCAAAGAATCCACCTTACAATGCAGGGGATGCGGGTTCAATCCCTCGTCAGGGAACTAAGATCCCACATGCCTAGGGCAACTAAGCCGGCGCGCCACAACTACTGAGCTCGCGCGTCTCAACTAGAAAGCCCCCGTGCCACAAACTACAGAGCCCACACGCTCTGGAGCCCACACATCACAACTAGAGAAGAAAAAACCCGCACGCCTCAACTAGAGAGAAGCCCTCGCGATGCAACGAAGATCCCACGTGCCACAACAAAAGATCCCATGTGCTGCAACTGACATGACGCAGCCAAAAATAAGTAAAATAAATAAAAACATAATAAATAAATCTTTAAGAAAAAAAGGAAGGAAATTCTGACACATGCTGCTACATGGGAAAACCTTGAGGAAACTATACTAAGTGAAATAAGCCAGTCCCAAAAGAACAAATACTATATAATTCCACTTACGTGAGATACTTAAGAGAGGCCAAATCCATAAAGACAGAAAGTAGAATGGTTGCCAAGAGCTGGGGGGAGCAGGGAGTGGGGAGCTACTGTTTAGCAGGCCTCAGGTTTCAGTTTTGCAGGATGAAGAGTCCTGTTGATGGACGGTGATGAGAGCACAGTGAGAATATATTTAACACCACTGAAATGTACACTTAAAAATGGTTAGGATGGCAAATTTTTTTTTTTTTTTTTTTGGCGGTACGCGGGCCTCTCACTATTATGGCCTTTCCAGTTGCGGAGCACAGGCTCCGGACGCGCAGGCTCAGCGGCCATGGCTCACGGGCCCAGCCGCTCCGCGGCACGTGGGATCTTCCCGGACCGGGGTACGAACACTTGGTCCCCTGCATCAGCAGGCGGACTCTCAACCACTGCACCACCAGGGAAGCCCAGGATGGCAAATTTTATGTTATGCGTATTTTACTAGAGTCTTTAAAAAAATAATTTTTTGAACTGAAAAAAAAAAAATGCTAAACCAAACTAAAACAAGTTCAACCCTCTTTACTTACCCTCTAGCAATGAACAACGCCTTCCTAGACCTGAGAAGGACCTGCCCCCTGGCCTCAGATTCTCCCTGCTCCTCTCTGCCTTCTGGCTAATTCCCTAGGGCCAGATCCTTCCTGGACTACCTGGATTCCTATTCCAACCTCTTGGCACTCAAGCTCCACAGGTCACCCGTAAGTTGTCCTAGAAGAAGACATACATATGTTGGCTGTCTCTCTGCTAGGTGCTGATGGACAGGACACCCTTCTCTCTAAGCTTAAGCAATGGATTTAGAAATCTGTATACAAACAGTAACATATATAACAACAAATTAAAATAACACATACCAATTGCATTTATTTATAACTTCTTTTTCAACTCTTGCAGTTCAGAAAGAGATTTCACTCACAACAGTAAGGGCTGCACTGGATCTCCTAATGATGTCCTTCAGAGGTATTCTTTGAGGTGCATATGGTGAGAATTCCAACCAAAAGAAACAAGCAAACAAACACAAGCATTGCTGAACAAATTTTTATCTGACTAAAATGCTGGCTTGTGTTCAAAGTTTGCTTTTCCTTAGGTCAGACCAGGTGACTGGCACCCAGTACTGAGAAGCATGCGCCCATCTGGCCTGTTCTACAGCCCCGCCCCTTCTTCATTCCCATCCTCAAGTCAGTGCGACATGGGCGTAAACACGTCTCCACCTGGAGAAAATGGCTCTAAATTCTCCACTGCTTTGGAGGCCACCGCCCAGCACAAGATGGGTTGGATTCCAAGCATTATCTTGTCCGTTTCTCTTTTGAGGGTTCTTTTTTTTTTTTTGAGGTAACAAAATTGAGCTTTAATATTAGCAAAAATGGACACAACCCAAGCTCAGGCCACCCAGTCCAGTTTTTCTCAGGATGTGCTGGGATACAGATGCAGAGCCTACTTGCCAGCGTAACAAGTTTCTACGGGAAAATGGAGTCCAAGATGAATTCACCCCCAGGGGAGTGAGGGAGGGTGCACAGCCTCGAGGTGTCACTGGTGGCCATCTTCACCTGGGCAGTGAAGGCCCAGGGGTGAGGATGGGCTGCAGGTGGATGGCGGACCAGGTGGTGAGAGGAAGGGATGAAGGCAGGAGCAGGCGAGTGGTGGGGGGGGACGCTGAGGAACAGATGTGGAGGAAAGGTAGCGGGTGGGTGCGAGAGGTCCTTGGCATCTTGCACTCTCAGCCCTGCTGCAAACCAGCCCTGAAGTAGAACGGGGTGGGGGCGGATAGGGGCAGAGTCTCCTGTTTTCCTCGTGCCCCTGAACCAAGGACTACCAACGTAGGGGCGGGGGCAGGAAGAGGTGCGGGCACAAGGGGCATCTTCTCTGGTCTTCTTCCTCCCTGCTTGTCCCTGTCTAGGGACAAGATATTTTCTACAACCGTGGTCACCATTATCTGCTGATGTTCTCTCTCTCTCTCTCCCTCCCCCACCCCGCTCTTACACACACACACATCCACACAGGTAAACACTCACCCACACATGACCCCAGGGTGATCTCAGGCAGGACGTGAGGACTAGAAAGCCAGGGCTGATGGGACAGGCAGGCCTATGAGAGGGGCCTCCCTGTGCCCCATTTTCAGGGTGTGCAGCACAAAGAGAAAAAGAGGGGGGGAGAGACAAGAGGCAGGAGGAACGACCCCGCATTTGAGCATCTGCTCATTGGCAGGAAGGCCTGCAAACTAGGGGCTTTTGGTCCAGCTAGGCTATGGGCAGAATCAAGTCTAGGAAGAGCTAGTGTTGGTTCTTTCTTGGGTCCTCACCCAAGCTTCCAACACTTGCCTTATTACGGGTTCCCTGTCCACTATTCTGCAGTTCCATGTGACCATACAACAGGCTCTCACTTGCGGTAAATGGAAGGGAGGGAGGGAGAGAGGGAGGGAAGAAGAAAGGGCAAGCTGCTGCCTTGGAGAGGTACGGACCTCACAAGCAATACACAGTGGGGGAGGTGAGGGCGCTAGGAAGTCAGTTTGGAAAAGATGTGGGTACCAAATGCACTTTTCTATTGTACTCCAGTTTTTACAAAGATCATCCTCATTGGATCCTGGGTTTTCACATTTAGATACCCATTTTAAGACAGCAGCCTATCCCTTAGAACCATACTAAAATATAGGTGTACATAAGCAAATTTTAAAGCAGGAAAAGACTTTTTTTATTATCATATATAATTTCATTGGGAGCCTTTTCTCCTCTAATCAGAAGTTTGAACCTCTGAACATATTTTATGTTTTTATTAGTCAGTGGATTCATTCTTGTAATAAAGGCACGTTTCCCCAGAATTATACTTTCCAAAATTTACTGCTTTAAAAAGTTTCTTATTTATGCTTATTTTAAACACTAAGAGAGTAATAAGAAAGCCTCACTTTTTGAGGATAGAAATTCAAAGATGTTCAAAATGCCACTGTCATTGTCATTCATTCATTCATTCATTCATTTCACAGCTATTTATTGATCATCTAGTACATGCTGGGAACTCTTCTAGCCACAGAAATGCAGTAGTGAAGAATGTATTTATTATACACTCACTACAGAAAGGTGAAAGACAGAACACGAAGTACTGGGGGATTCTGAAGTAGACCGTGGTACAGACTGCACAACCTCGGGAATACACTAAAACCGGGGAACTGTACACTTAAAAGAGTGAATTTTATGGTATGTGAATTACATCTCAAAAAAAAATCATTTTACAAAGCCCTATGGGAGTGTTCTGAAGGGAGATAATATGTACTATGTGTTTTCACATGTTAGGTATTCAATAAACGCTTTACAAAGAACACAATCAGCTGTGGTGTTTAATTAAAAGAAGATACCTACTCGAAAAAAAATATATATATAAAATCTTGGTTATTACTGTAGTCAGCATTATCATCCTAACTATAAGTGCTCTTATAAGTCCAGCCCTGTTAAATTCATCCAAACCTTAGCTGTTTCCTTGTGTTGATCTAGGTTATGGCACAGAATAAGCTGAGCAATTGTACAAGTTCTTGTCCAATTACTCAGAAACCAGTGTTGTGCTTGATTTTAGGTTGTAGAGTCCCGACCCTAGCCTGAGGCACCTGCTCCTCCAGACCAGTTCAGCTAAGCTTTCCAACCAACAAGCATCACCACCTTTACCTTTTCTATTGTCCTAATGCTTAACGCATCTCCAGGTGAATGGATGGATACTAGAGTTTGCTGTAAGCAGACCTCTATGTATCACCCACTTATGAATATGACTAACAGAATCTTATCCTTGGATGTCTTGTTCTATTGCAACATGAACTTCCTGAAATGAGGCTTATATTTTCTGTGACTAAAAACTCCGCCATGACACCACCTACGTTACTGAGACACGCCAGAAAACCATTAAATATTGTTTTTGCTTTACTGTTTTTACCAGTTCCCTGTATTCACTTTCAGGAAGAATAATACGTGCCATCATTTAGCTACCTCTAAAATAGTTATTACATAATACACTAAAATTACAATATTTAGAACCCTCTAATATTCTGTTAAACTAAATTTTCAAGAAAAGGATACAGGTAAAACAGCAAAATGTTTTATTTTACTTTATTTACTTTCTTTATTATTTTACCTTTCATGTTATTTTACCTTCTTTAATGGAATTCTTGAAACGTCTATTACCCCTTGTGTTCTGTAACAATGTAGGGAATATAATTTAACAGATTCTTTTTAATTTACAAGGTTTTTGGCCCCTCTTCTAAATAGTCCAGACTGTCGAGATTCTTGAGTTCTATTTACTTTTTAAATGTTCTATGTCTCCATTTGTGAACATTTCCTACCACTATCAGATGACCGTCTCTAGCAATGAGTCAACCCTCTTTTAATTTACTGCTTCTACTCTGTCGTAGGTAAAACGTGCGTTCATTTGTGAGTGTCACGTACGTTCATTTGTGAGTGTGTATTTATGTGTACATAAAGAGAGAAAAAAGAGATGAAGAAGAATGAACAAATAGAAAATTGGAAATTCCAGGAAGCTACTTAAAACCCAACTGTTTAGAACTGTTATCCTTGCTAAGTATTAGGAGACTTTAAACTTCTACTTTAAGGAATTTTTGTGAGGTTTTTTTAAAAAAAAATTTATAATGAGTGTATTATTGTAATTTGTATAATAAAAATTACTTTATATTATATTATTGTTTATAATATCACACATTTAAATTATATTACCCAAACACATAATCTGTAAATCAAGATTTACTTCCTGGGGAGGAGTGGGGGAGGAGGAGTTGGGGAGGAGGAAGGGGGAGGCGGGGGAGGGGAGGAGGCGGGGGTGGGGGGGGTGGGGAGGGAGGAGGAGGGGAGGGGGGGAGGAGGCGGGGGCGGGGGTTGGGGGAAGGCTGCTTTGGGAGGAATCTCCTGAGAGTAAAAATGCAAGGTTAGTGGGTGGCCTGGGCGGGTTCAGAGATTTTGCACTGACCTCCTGGTTTCAAATTCCATCTCTGATACCTACCAGCTATTAGATTTTTAATAAGTCCTACTTATTTAGTATTCCTATTATAAATAATACTTAGTATAAATATTCACTGAGCCCTAGCATGTACCCAGGAACTCTTCCTTGTGCTCTACAAACATTATCTTATTTAACCTTTACAACATCTGATGAAGCAGCCCTGTCATCCTCATCTGGCAGTGCCCAAACCGAGGTTCCCAGCAGGTCCCAAGCAGTAAATGTCCAGATAGGTGGGCGATGGAGCTTCCCTACCAAGTTATTTGGCCTCTCTTTGGGAGCATTATTTTCTGCCTCTGCCCAGCTGAAATCATAAGATTACTAATACCCATCTCATAGGGTATTAAAACTAAATAAGGTAGTACATGTGGATGTCTCATAAACTCCAATGTACTTTTTTTTTAATTTTATTTATTTATTTAATTTATTTTTGGCTGCACTGGGTCTTCATTGCTGCACGTGGGCTTTCTCTAGTTGTAGCGAGCAGGGGCTATTCTTTGTTGCGGTGTGTGGGCTTCTCATTGTGGTGGCTTCTCTTGTTGCGGAGCACAGGCTCTAGGCGCGTGGGCTTCAGTACTTGTGGCGCACAGGCTTAGGTGCTCCGTGGCATGTGGGATCTTCCCGGACCAGGGCTCGAACCCGTGTCCCCTGCACTGGCAGGTGGATTCTTAACCACTGTGCCACCAGGGAAGCCCCCAATGTACTTTTAAAATGTCATTATTACAATAATTATCAGCATCATTATTATGGCCTCCTCACACTTTACCCTTCCTTTCTAGTTACTGGCAATATTTTAGGTAGTGAGGCAGATAAAGTACCCTGAGTTTTACACATGTTAGGCTATACTGGTGATCAACGATGCAAAATAGCTTCATTGATAATTATCAGAAAATCACCAGCGTTTAAAAGATTCATCAGAAGCACTAAATGGTGAGTTTTTACTTAAGCTAAAATTCTCCTTTAGAAAGAAAGTTTTAATCTTCATGAGTCAAGTAACTGACTCCAATGAAGAATTCAGATAAAATATCAAAACAGATTCCAAAAGATGAAAGAGATCAAAGGAGTATCTTGGAGAAGTGAAACCCACACCCCAAGGAGAAAGGATATCCACACACAAACAAAAATACCCTTTGAAATCACAGCTGGAAATCTGTCTTCCTCTTGGCATCTTTGTTAAGAAGCCATGTCTCTGTGATCGCACACATTAAAAAATAACATACACTCCCACAAATACATCCAGATGTCCACGAATATTCATGATGTGCTTCCAATCTGGTTTGGACATAACCCTGATTTATTTTTGATTAAGTTGCATCAGCTTCTGCTGGGGTCCATGAGATGGATGACATTGCTGTAGCTTAAATTTTGAACATCTTCATATTCTAAATAATTGCAGAAAGTCTCTCAAACTATCCCTTAGAAATAAATGATTTATGCACAAACCTCAGAATAACCAAAGACAGAGAAATTGGTTTACTCCTGAACCCAATCTCTAAGACCACTTCTACAGTTGATCAATTAAGCCTCCACTTCTAAAACAAAGGTTGACATGAGGGATGGGGGGAGCGCAAAAAACTAGAATCTGATGTCCTTTTTCAAGTAATACAGTGAGACTTTAAAGGAAAGCCAACAGACATGCTCTGAAGTTACTAAGATGTATTTTCCAGTCACCAAGTTACTCTGTGTCCTTCCAAACACCAAATGGTTGAAAAGCCAGAAAAACCAACTGAACCAACTGCATAGAACAAAGTCGCTCAACATTTTACCATCTTGCTTTCTCCTATTTGAAATAAAATTCTCGAAACTTCCAAACAGAAAGAAAAAAAAAAAAGACAGCTCCAAATCAAAAACTACTACTGAAACCGGTGTAATGATCTTCTCAAAACAGGTGGCCAGAGAGAGGTCCAGTCAATATACTTGGTGTTCCGGAGCCCAATTCTTTCTGTCCTTAGTCATTTCAGTTGGTTCACAGGAGCTGTGATGAGAGATCCCTCTAAAATATGGACCTAGTCTAGGGAATTCCCTGGCGGTCCAGTGGTTAGGGCTTGGTACTTTCACTTCCAGGGCCCAGGTTCAGTCCCAGGTTGGGGAACTAAGATCCAGCAGTGGCCAAAAACAAATAAAATAAAATAAAATATGGACCTAGTCTACAGCCATACCACCCTGATCACGCCCCATCTTGTCTGATAAAATGTGGACCTATAAGGTCAGAAGGCCAATGTCAGGTGTGTGTTCTGACACCAGAGAAGGCTCATAACTCTGCTCCAGGTGACCTCCTGTCCGGGCCCTGCACGCATCTGCGTAACCCCACTCCAGACCCAACCCTTGCCATTTCAAGCAAGCTGGGCCTTAGAGGACAGGTGGATCAACCACTTGGCCTGGGCCACTCAGCCTTTGCCGAGGATCTCAAACTTAGACCTTTGACAATAACAAATAACATTGTAGATACAGCTACAGAAACCCATTCTTAGGGCCTGAAAATAAAGAAACATTCATCACACTCCTTTACATTTTGTCTCCAGTCAAGACCATACTGCCTCTAGTGTGCCACAAATTAGCATGTTTAAATAGCCTATAATTAGCTTGTGATTAGCATAAATAAATTACACTGTAATCTTCCACGTTAAAAGTGTTTGTTAAATGTAGACATTGAGATCACACTATACTTTTGGTAACCTGGTTTTAATATTCCAGGGCTCCAAAATGCACCTGGCCTGGGCCCCACTTAACTTTGAAAGGTCCTGATTCCAAAAACAGAGACACTCCTTTCCCCTCCAAGCCCAGATTCTGCCATCAAAAAGTGGCCTCTTTAATTTCTTGGCTTTTCTCCCCAATTATTGTCAATTTGATTAACATCTAGGAATGCTCTCTGTTGTATGTAAATGAAAACAACTACAAAGCTCAGACTTTTTTCCCTTTCTGGCAAGCATTTATATTTTGAGCAGAATGCTATTTTGGTGTTTAATCTCCTGGGAACACTGTGTTTATAAATGCAAACAAACAAAAATCAGTCATTTCTGAATGCTCAGAAGCAAAACCAGAAAAAGAAGCTGATGTTGTTGATTCCTATTTGAAAAGTCTGATGAAGACGGCTCAACTATCCTATCACACATGGCACATCTAATCTGTCCGTTTCCATAATGGTATGGGCAGTCTACAAAGGTCTCTAAGTTTAAGAGTATGGAAGCATACCTAAATTGATCCTAAGTATAATAAAAATCTTCTTAATTATGAGAGGTACGGGATGCCAAGATCAAATCTGGCAGCCCAGAGACCTATTCATATTTATGTCCATGTTAACGTGGTGCAGCGAACAAAACAATGCTAAGTGGGGACTGGGCATCTGACTACAAATGGGACTTTGTCTGAGGGGCCCAAGCAGAGAACTGTATTACCATCTGGCTTAAGACATAAAGCCTCAGTGTATTTTGACATCAAGTGTGTAAATCCCACAGCCGAATGTGGTTCAGACTCAACTGTCTCCGGCCACTGTTTCTGACTGCAATCTGCAAATCAACAGTAGCCCAAAGCTAGCAAATACTGTCCATTAAGACAAAATGAAACAAAACAAAAGCAAATGCCCTGGTGCAACAGTTGGGCTTTAGCATTTAGCAGTTGAATATTTAAAGTCAGGCAATTTGCAACACAGCTCACATATTTATCCTGGGGGTGAGAATAAGAATTCAGGTAGCCTCCTGGGGCAGCCAGTGTTCCCTAAGCACTGAGGTGGAGGCAACCCTTATCTTTTCTTGTATATCTTTTCTTGAATATTCAGGGAGCTCAAAGGTACAGGAAACCTGTTTTCCACAGGCTTTGCAGTCTCTAGCAAATAACAAAAGAAGAACAGTCAATAAAACAAAACAAAACAAAACCCCCCACGGAAACTGGACTAGTCTGCATGACTGGGGAAAGCCACAAGGTCACCTTGGCCCAGACGGTCAACTATTGCAAAATGGCAATTATTTTTGTTTTGTCTTGTGAATGGTGATGAATCAGAGCAATGTTCTATCCTTTTATATCATTAATGATCCAAGGACCTGTGAACGGACGGCATGTATCTTTTCTCTGCACACCTGTTTATGCCTTCGGTTCTAGCCCTAGTAAACAACTCTCAGTGGCCCATAAAAGCCACATTTTCTCTCATTTTTGACCTCTTCACTAACTGTGACCTCTGCCTTAAATTACTCTGCACTGTCTACACCTCGCTCCCCAACCAGATTAATCTTCTGTGTTTCCTTACAGTTGGGCTTGGATATCACCTCCTCCAGGAAGCCTTCTTTGATTTTCCTAAACTGGGTCAGGGGCTCTCTTGTGTACCCCTGCAGGACATTTTAATAGTCTGATTAGGGAATTCCCTGCCAGTCCAGTGGTTAGGAGTTGGTACTTTCACTGCTGTGGGCCGGGGTTTGATCCCTGATCAGGGAACTAAGATTTCACAAGCTGCGCAGTGTGGCCAAAAAAAAAAAAAAAAAAAAGTCTGCTTACTTGTCTAAAGCCCCCACTAAACTGTGACATCTTTGTGGACGGGGAACACATCTTTACCTGTATTTCTGGAATGACAACATCTCAGATGCTTGACGCTCATTTAATAGTTTTAAATAATTACATACACAAATGGATTCAACAAATACTTACTGAGCACCTATTATGTGCCATGCACTGTTCTCCATGCTGGAATACAGAAAGGACCAAAACAGACTGGCAAAAATCCCTGTCCTCAAACTAGGATTTACTGGGAAGGGATATGAGGGAACTTTGTGGGGTGTCCTACATCATGCTGGGGTGCGGATAACATGCCTATATCCACTTGACAAAACTGGATAGCTAAGATGCAAGCATTTCAATATGTAAATTTTACCTCACAAAGAACTTTTAAAAAATAATAATTAAGCAGGCATGAAGGGGCTTCCCTGGTGGCGCAGTGGTTAAGAATCTGCCTGCCAATGCAGGGGACACGGGTTCGAGCCCTGGTCCGGGAAGATCCCATGTGCCATGGAGCAACTAAGCCCATGTGCCGCAACTACTGAGCCTGCGCTCTAGGACCCAAGAGCCACAACTACTGAGCCTGTGCTCTAGAGCCCGTGCTCCGCAACAAGAGAAGCCACCACAATGAGAAGCCCGCGCACAGCAATGAATACCCAATGCAGCCATAAATAAATAAATTAAAATAAATAAATTTTTAAAAAAAGCAGGCGTGAAGAGTAAAGATGAAGTGAGAATGGCAGGATGCTGGTAACTGTTGAAGCTGGGTAAGAGGCACAGGAAGTCTGTTACAGTATGCTGTTTATATATGTTTGAAATTTCCCAAAATAAAAGCTAAAAGAAACCTCTGCACTCAGGTGAATAAATATTAATGAAGTACAAATAACAGATACTCCTGCATCATGGCAGGAGTTTTTGAACCAGGAATAGAAAGGAAGGAAGAGAAATGAACAGTTACAGGTCACTTACAATGAGGGACCAGGTATACTCACAGCAGTTTTCTCATTTAATCCTTGTAACAACTTTATGAGATATTTTTACCCCATTTTATAGATGGGGGAACTGAAGCTTAGAAAGGTTACACAACTTGCCAGTTAAGTACAACAGCCAGAATTTGAACCCAAGTCTTCCTGACTCCCCCAGTCTCCTTCCATCATGTTTCTCACACCCTTTTGCCACTGTGACAATCGTCGAGGCCAGGACTCCAGCTTGGGCGTGGGGTGGGAGTGGTAGGGTCTGAAGAAGCCCCAAGAATCACCCCTAGTCACGCCAGACACCACTCTTACTGCCTCTATCTTTGGCCAGAATTATACCTCAAAAGATTAAACTACGAAAATTGCTAGGAACAATAATTACGCCCCAGAGTCATTCCTACACCATCGGCAATGGTTCTGATATCACATTTCTCTGTGATAATATATAATAGTCCCAATCCTCAAAGACCTGAGTGAGTCTTGCCTGGGCTCCTGGCTCTTGAGGTACAAACTGTAAGTCACCTGTAAGTGGCCCAGAGATCCTGTAAGTGGTGACTTCTCTGTCAAGGCTATGATACAACAACCACTGTACAAACTTGTTTCTGCCAACATCCAAGCAGACTCAGCTGCAAAGATGCCGAGGAAGCTGACATGGCCAGTAATAAGAGGCTGCCTTGCATGTGTCCCTCTCCTGGCCATGGTGTCACTTTGACAGATGTCAGACTTAGCACCATAGACATGGGCCCATTATGGACTTGGAAAGCTGATGTCATTTCCAAATGCAGCTTCTCACAGCCAACAAAACACACACAGTGCTCAGGGATGTGCCCAAATGTATGGAAATACGGGCAACTTCCCTGCTCTTCCCAGCCACTAACGTCCTAATTCCCGGCAGAGGCAAGGGCTGTGGTCCAAACACACGGTTCCTTTAGGGCCCACTTGGTGCTAAATAGAAACTCTCATGACAGTTATAAATCTCAATCATAATCTGTGCTTATGCTGTTGAATTTTCACCCATCTGTACTCTCTCTGTTACCTTCGTCTAAACTAACTGGCCCCCAAAACACTTCGTCAAGTAAGGGCTTTATTCCAGTCAGGGGCCAGGTGATTAGGTCCTGGAGAAGTAGTTTGATATCCAGTCCCAAAAGTTAATTTCTAACATAATTATCAAAACCTTTTATTTTTCAGGGTTAAGTCAAGCATCTCTGTGGGCAGGGTGACTTTTGGCTTGTTTGTTCTCCAGCTGACATGTAATTAGCTCTTAAGGACACTGCATTTTTGGGCTTTTTAAAGCCAAACATCAATATCTAAATATCTTATTCTGTCTATAGAACATTTCTTCAATCTCCCAAATTCACCCATAGGATGTGAAATGAAACAAACCCATAAAGCCAATTTAAACCATCACCCCAAACTCTCTGCCCTCAAAGTTGTCTCTAATGACTTTTTCTACAGCAGATACAACAAACTTAATGCTATTGTTTTCCCTATAAATTGTTTTATGTTCCTAACATGTTACTATTTCCTCTTAGTGCTTTCGGTGGATTATTTCTTCTCCAAGTCATCTCATTTCTGCTTTTTTTTTTCCCTTTTTGGCTGAGCTGCACCACATGCAGGACCTTAGTTCCCTGGCCAGAGATCAAACCCGTGCCCCCTGCAGGGGAAGCACAGAGTCCTAACCACTGGACCACCAGGGAAGTCCCTCACTTCTGCTTTTGACAGGGCTGCTCACTAGCACAGAAAACAAGTATTAAGCTACAGGTCCTCAGACCCCAAGCTGCCCCAAAAGCCTAGCATGCAAGAAGTTTGCCTACTTGTCTGAAGGCAGAATTCACTATCTAGAAATACAGGTAAATTCTGATGCAATAAAAAGTGGCGTTACGAAAAAAAAAAAAAAAAGTAGCATTACCGACTGAAAGTTGCAGCTTTTCATGAAAATAAGTTCCCATCAGGACTCAATCTGTGATGAGCCAACCACCGTGAGAGGGGACTTTCCCTAAGTCGCCAGTGTTGCAAGCATGGCCTGAACGACGACCTTAAACAACCTCTAACTTCTGGACTCCCTGAGCCGTGTGAAGGACGTGAACCACATGGCATCTAACTTGGTCTTCAATACTTGCCTGGAATCTCATAGAGAGGGAACTGAAGACGCTGACTTGGGATCTTCCTTGTCTCACTAACTACACTTTAAAGGATGAAGACAGTTTCCAGCTAGCTCCCATCAATTGTACCCACCCCCACATTCCTGCACCTTTGATGAGAAGTAATTTAGCTCATGCAGTGTTTTCTCCCCCCACTGTCTTTTGCAAAAGCTCTGGAACAGAGCACACCAAATTAGGCCCATCTGTCTAAATGGGAAGAAGTTATTTATTCCACCTCCAGGCAGGCTGTCTTTCCTACCAAGAGGCTGCTTTCCAAGGCTCCCAAACACTGTGGAATGACTATGGTAACCCCAACTCTTAGCCAGCTAGAATTTGGGGAAGAGCAGTTGAGTGTCCTATCAAGGATCACCTGTCAATTCACAGCCATCATTTCCTTGCATGGTGAAACGTCCAAGGAAGCCACAGAGTATCCTATTATTCAAGGTCAAAACTGCAACATTCAAGAACTCAGTGCAATAATGAAGTTGTTGTTTGGCTGCAATCTTGCCAAAAAAAAAGGCACTAACTGTGCCCCCATAGGAGAGCCTAATTAATTTAACAGTCTTTTGCCACATGAGAATACTTTCTTAAAAGGAAGGAAATAATGTCCCTCCCCACCCCCCTTCACACATGCCAGGGGACAAAGTTACAGGAAAGAAGCCCTTGGCAACAATGACACCCATGTGCCTGCCTGGGCCAGGGTGTCAGGCTCCTGGGGTGATGGCTTTCTGCCCCCAACAGATGCTTCTCAGCCTCAATCGATTCCATTATACTAACTCCCACCCATGTTGAACACTAAATCAGTGAACAAAAAGGAAAAAGGATCAATAGTTATTTGACAGGTATGATAGAAGAAATCTTTATGTGGACTTAGTTAAGGAAAGAAATGAAACTGCATAAGAGCACCAGCATCTTACTTAGAGTGGAAGTGAATGATGTCTACTTATGGAATATACAGCAGCAGTGCCTCAACTATTTGGTGGGTCCCTTATCCAATAGGTTTTTTTCAAACATAAAAGGAATTATTAATAAAAGAATGATCTGTTCCGAGTTACTAATTTTTTCATCTCTACTTGAAGTAGATTTATGGAAAATCACAAAATAAATAAGGATTCAATTGAATCAGTAGTTTTCAAACATTTTTTTAAAGGCAGAGGTACTGTTACTCAGAAAAGATCCGCGTAGTACCCTAATACATAAAATAGGCTTAAAAAGGAGCTGGTCCAGATAAGGAAACACGGAGTGTTGAGCCTTTTCTTCTGCCTCTCATTCCTAAAATGGTCAGATGAAATGGTCACAATGAAACAGAACAATTTGAGAAGCACTGAACCAAAATGAACCCAAGACCTATATAGCAAATTTAAATTAATAAATGCAGAAGTTTTGGTAAGATACTTTCTAGTAAATGTACAACATGGAAATACCAGCACACATATAGATTATATAGACCTGAAGTCTGTATTTACTATTTATCACATGGAACTTCAAATGCTCCACTAATCATACACATAAAAGTCTTTATAAAACAGCCAAATGGGGCTTCCCTGGTGGTGCAGTGGTTGAGAGTCTGCCTGCCGATGCAGGGGACACAGGTTCGTGCCCCGGTCCGGGAAGATCCCACATGCCGTGGAGCGGCTAGACCCGTGAGCCATGGCCGCTGAGCCTGTGCGTCCGGAGCCTGTGCTCCGCAACAGGAGAGACCACAACAGTGAGAGGCCCGCATACCACAAAAAAAACAAAAAACAAACAAACAAACAAACAAAAACAGCCAAATGAATTTCAATGCACCTGAGAGAAGAGTTGTGTCTTCCTTGGTTATCTTGGTAGAATCATGAAAAATGGTGATTACAAAGAGGTCTTAGCAACATGGAAGAACTATAATAAAATGTTAAGTAAAAAAGCAAGAATTACATTGCTGGTGTAAAAATGCCCAGAAAAACACGGAACGGAGACTTGCTAAAACACCAATATGGTTACTGCTAGGTGAGAAATTAGGGTGGTTTCTTGTTTCTTTAAATTTTATTTTGTTTAAAACAAAAAGAAGAAAACAAAGAAGGAAGGAGACGAGGAAAGAACTAGCTTAGGCCTCCTCCTTTTGGCTTAGAGTCATTAAAAATGTAGTGGATACCGGCCAACAGTAAGAACATCCTTTCCCCTTAAGCTAAAAAAAATTAAAATTCAAACGCAATCTTTTAATGAATACAAAAATTTGATCATTATTGCCCCAACTAATACTCATTCAGTCTGACAGCCACAGACCTGGGTTAATCCTTTTGGGATCTGAATTTTTTTTTTTTTTTTTTTTTTTGCGGTATGCAAGCCTCTCACTGTTGTGGCCTCTCCCGTTGCGGAGCACAGGCTCCAGATGCGCAGGCCCAGCGGCCATGGCTCACGGGCCCAGCCGCTCTGCGGCACGTGGGATCTTCCCGGGCCGGGGCACGAACCCGTGTCCCCTGCATCGGCAGGCGGACTCTCAACCACTGCGCCACTGGGGAAGCCCTGGGATCTGAATTTTTTATCTCAACTAGTGCAGCAGCCTGCAGAGTAATAATGCACGCACAACCGTGAGAGGGCTGAAGGAAGGGATGCTGGACCAGGAGCAGCCTGGCTGGGCAGGAACACATTCCCAGTGCCCCACTCACCACATCCAGGTCCTGGGAAACCCGCCGTTTCCGCAGCTCCTCCATCCTCTCGCACACGTCGGAGAAACATGTATTGTAATAATCTGCATACTGTTGTGCCAGGTCATCGATGTTTCCCAGGGAGCCGTCCTGAGGGTGAGGAGGGCAGGGGGACGAAACAGGAAGAGAACAAAGGCGATCAGTCCACTGGCAAACGCCCCACATCATCTAGTCTTCCTCTATGCAGCACTTATACTAATAACAGCTGGCATTTTTTCAGTGGTGGACGTGTGCCAGGCTAAATTTTACACGCGACATCTCCTAATGCTGAGGACAGCCCTGGGACACAGGACCTATTTTCCTCACTATGTATAGATGGACAAACAGCAGCTCAAAAAAGCTGAGTGACAGCCCAAGGATTGCACGGCTACCAAGCAAAGAAGCCAGGCCTCCAAATCAGGACTGTCTGATACCAAAGCCACGGTTTTAACCCACATCGTTGCCTGCCTTGCAGGGCCAAGAAACCCCTGGGAAAACCACTGTGTCAGTGCGAGGCACCCTAAAGCCCAGTCAGTGGCTGCATCAGAACCTCTGGAGAAGTGTTTGAGAAACCCAGATGCCAGGACACCACTCCTGGGAATTCTGATGGGAAGCTGAGAATTCAGAAGCCAACAGGGAATGCTGCATCTGGGACACACCTGAACCATGCCTTCCATGAGACCCTCAGAAAAGTGGGAACTCTTATTCCCTACATCATTCAAGTACAGATGCAAGAGAACAAATTCAGCTAAATAAATAAGAAAACATATCCGTCTCTCCACTGAGGGATGGGCCCGGAAGCTGCTCTGGAGCCCACACCCCCAAGTTCACATCCAGCTCTGCAGCCACTTCTGGTTCGGCAGCTTTAAGCATGTTTCCTAATCTCTGGCAACGCTGGGATACCTCCCCGTGAGAAGTGATGAAGTAACGTGACTCACTCAGAGCTTGGTCCTTCACAGTCCTCCTGGCACATAGTAAGTGCTCAATTTACTTAGCTAATAATATTCACTACAAATAATGTTTCAGATTGTAGTCTTCCTTTAGGGGAACTGATTCCTAAATACATGTTTGAACATATACACAGAGGATGACAGCAATGCTGTATACATTTGTAGGTTATGCCATTTTGTCTACTCATTCATTCATTCATTCATTCCTTCAGAGAAGCATCTCCCCTGCCCCTTTTCACCTCCCAACAAGGTCTTTCTTTGGTATGAATAAAAGACCCTATCAAGACAACCAAGGAAAATGATTTTACCAAGATAACCAAGGAAAACACAACTCTTAGACAACGGAAAAAGTGCACACACATTTTCCCTGTGACAGACCACCGGCCAGCCCTGTGTCATAGTTAATGCCAGCACACCACCCTTAGCGCACGTGTCTAAGACTGCAAAGCACACTTAGATGCAGATAGGCTTTGGGAATTAAGAGTTCTTCAGCGCTGGTGCTGAAATCTCTTCAGAATAGTCATCATGATCTCAAAGTTTGGTTCAAAGTTTGCAAACATCAAGTGTCAATCAAAACTGAAGATGAAACACCAATGAATGTTGAATTCTCATGCTTTAGATGTACTTCCTTTTTAGAATTTTTGGTTCTCTGCTATTTATACCGTACTGTTTCATTTAAGTTTCCTTCATGCTAACTTCGTTTGTGCTATTGAAATAAAATTACAGTATATACAACAACAAAAAGAGAGTTCTTCAAAAGCCTTTCTGCTGGGACTCCTTGGTGGCACAGTGGTTAAGAATCTGCCTGCCAATGCAGGGGACATGGTTTCGAGCCCTGATCCAGGAAGATCCCACCTGCCGCAGAGCAACTAAGCCCACGCACCGCAACTACTGAAGCCCGCACGCCTAGAGCCCGTGCTCCGCAATAAGAGAAGCCACCACAATGAGAAGCCCCTGCACCACAATGAAGAGTAGCCCCCGCTCACCACAAGTAGAGAAAGCCTGCATGCAGCAGTGAAGACCCAATGCAGTCTAATTAATTAATTAATTAATTAATTAATTAATTAATTAATTAAAAAAAAGGCTTTCTGCTAAAGACCTCAAGGCCCTGGTGAGGATGCGTGGGTCAGAGCAAGTGACCATCTCTATCCCACTTCTGCATTCACCAATTTCACAAAACTGACCGAGTGGGGAAACAGAATTGAAGGAAATGATTTTTTTTAGAAAAGATTCTTCCTTTGTTACCAATAAAATGTTCTATGCTTGAGGTCATTGTCTCAAAGTCCCCAGTACAGAGCTAGGGATGGGAAGCTCTTTACAAGAACAGTAAGATGTTTGAACGTGTCTGGGCAAAAGTCAGTCCCTCCCCTCTGAGACAACAGGCTGGATGGCCACAGTAGAGGTGGCAGGAGCTTACCAACCCCCCCAAAAAAAAGGTCTGTCACGTTTCCGGTAGGGAAAATAAGAAGGAGTAAAATGGAAGTCTGCTGCTAGCCTCCGAGGACACGCACAGAGGGGATCAGCCTACCAGTTTTTGCTTTACTGCCTTTAGTAGAGGTGAGGCTCCTGACAAATTGCATCGTAAATCGGATTACGATCCTGAGGTCTGCCCTGACTCGTCTCAACTCAACAGCACATGCCGCACGGGCCACAACGTGAAAATCTACAACCTCCTGACTTGTCTCCTTGTCTCCTTCCCCATTTGGCCTCATCTGCCTTGGATCCAGTCACCAAAGTGACCTTGCAAAACAGAGGTCAGACCGGGTCTCTCTCCCCTAAGAATGATCCGTGCCACACACGTCACCCATTCTACAAATAAACCCCAAACTTACCAGCCCGGTGGAGAAAGGGTCTGAGGCCTGCCGACGGGGAGGACCAGAGGAGCGAGAGAGGACAGGCAGCCCCTACAGTGGCCACTCCCCCAGCCCCCACGCCACCCCCAACACCAAGAGAAAGTACTGGAGGAAACTTTAGGAAAGAGCTAAGGCAGAAGGGCTGCTCCCAGGGGAGCATCTGCTCCAGCCAACGACCAGGACCATGACAGCAAAGTGCCCAGCGAGGCGAGGGCTCCAGACCACCGCTGCCTCGGCCAGAGAGAGGCATCTGGACAGTTCCTAGGACAAAGGGAACTGGGCTACCTTTAACATCAGGGTATCTGCCTTCTATTGACCTGGGATGTTTGCTTACACGTCCAAGACACAACGCCCTCACCGTCCCACTTCTCTTCAAGAGCATGAAGTTTTCTTAGCTCCCTCGCCCAGTATATACTGGGAAAGATGAGTGTGTGCTGGAAGGTAAAAAGGACAGGACTTGCAACAGTGTCCCCTGAGAACCCATCTTCATGAGTTATTGCCCTGATGCTGCGACTCCCCACAGCAACTGGGGCTCCTGGAAGATCTTGGGCTCTTTAGAACTGCCTTAGTCTCTCGAGAGTATGATGCCATCCTCATCAGGAAACTTTTGCCTTCATCCCTCCAGGAAATGAAACATACCTGCCACCTTTGACCAAATACAAAATCCATACCTTCTAATACCTGAGTGAACTGGTGAGAGGGGCTATATCCACACATTTCCCTATGGCTTGCTGTTCTTAATGGAAATTAACCTCTCTCCCTCTCTCCCTCTCCCACTGTCTCTTATTCACAGAGGCACTAAGAGTTATACTGACCAAGCCAAGACACTCCAGTCTTGATGGCTGGCTTCTCCAAAATAATCAGCTTTCAAGTTTATGAACTGTATGACTTATCACAACCAACTACTACTTTCTTGGACGAATCAAGGCCACCTGAAAAAATTATAAAAATGATAACTTATATAGCTTTGTTCAAATTGCTTTCTTTCCTTTCTCTCTCCTCTCTCACATATCCTGGGACACCTTCAAAGCCAACTGTTCACTTCACTTCTAGAGTTTCTAGGCTTCTGGTCAAACTTTTTTTCCTAATAGTGGAACAGTTTCATTCCCTATCCCTCACTCCCAATCACTCGGAACTCCCCAAATATTTGAGGGCCTGGGAAATATCTGTTGCTCACGAGGAAGAAAGCAGCTGTTCAACTCAACTCAGGCCAAAGACAGCAAACATTTCACACCCTGCAATAACCACTCCTCACTTGATGCTCAGCAAATAATAATTTAGAACAGGGTGGCACAGCTGCCTCGATGTTTTTTCAAATCGCTTTCCAGATGTTCAGTGAGTCCCCATAATTACCACTTGCATCAGTCTTGATCATTTAAATGCCAAGAAAGACAAAATAATTTTTTAAAGCGTGTGTGTGTGTGTTTTTTAAGTAGGTCTTCTCTGCTATGCACAGAAAGGAACTTTTTTCCATCCCAATCACATGGAACCAAGGAGCCACATGATGATTTTCTCTTCACCCACTCCAAATCCATGCTTTTTCAGGACTGCCTGGAGACCCCTGCATCCTTTCTGTCCAACTTGTTCTTACTTGATATAGTACAAACCTATTCAGTAAAAATATTTACTTCTATTAAAATATTTGCAACATTAGTCTCTAGAGAATTTAAATAATGCAGTTGATGTTTCAATAGCACCACACCTCGTACATCTTTTTTTGGGGATGTGAAGTTCATGTCTGACTGAACACCCCACAGTGCTAATGCCAAGAGGCATTGATGTTACAAAATCAACTTCTAAATATGTAGTATGACTTTATAAATTTCGATATTTATTATAATAAATACATTAAAATACTGAAATAGGTTCCTTTTTAAACTTTTTTTTCTTTTAAGGTGTTAAAAGTTTCTGCTGTAGAGTGTATTACTTGTCTAATCTGTTTCGTTTCTTATTTTCCCCCTTTGGTTCGCATGCATTAGGCTGAAGCATTATTAGTTCTGTGTTTAGGAACTCAGAAAAATCTTATTTCCTCAAAATAGCCTTTTTAAAGTAAATTGTGAAATTTTGTGACGCATAAACTTTTTTACAAGAATTTTCCCATCACTGTCTACCAAAAAAAAAGATACATGCAAATTCAGGCTCTCTTCCCATTTCTTATTACAAAACCAGGTCACAGCAATTTTTCCATATAACCATCCATTTCACCTAATATGAACTTAATTTAAACCTGGGTCCCACTACCAGTGTCAGCTCAATGGAAGATTAACTTGTATAATTTTCCTATGAAGCCACAGCACACATTTATACCAAACACCCATCTTTTTTTATACAACCAACATAAAAATATAGAGGTAAGGGGCATTGTACCAAACAATTCAGATCGGGTGAACTGCTGTTACAATTAAGGAGAAAAGAAACAGAGCATTGTTCTCTCAACAATAGCATTTCTGAATTTTTATCCCAATGTACTTCTGTCTCTGGAAAATGTGAAAACTAAAAGCACTATGAAAACAGAGGCATTTGTATCATGACTTTTTTTGGTTTTGCTCTCTTCTTTCCCCAGATGTCATTTATGCTTTAGAATATCTTGACAAAGTTTAAGGGGTAAAAAAGAAAAAGAAAAAAATTCTCTGAAAACACCAGGAGACACAATGTAATCTGTACCGCTGTATGCAGATTACACGCAAATGAATGGAAATGAAATCTTGGTCCTGCTATTTTATCCATCTATAAAGACAGAGCCCTAAGGGAAAACTCAATGCGTTGCTCTGAATCCCCAAAGTTGAGGGGAAGAAAGGGAACAAGACTCCTGGCTCATTTATTTCACACATCTCTACCTTTTCTGTCTATAATAGTAAGTACGTACATGATATATCTTATGAAATATAAATTATATGTTTTATTTCCACTGCTCACTATTGTTTGGGAGAGGGATGAAGATATATTCATATATATAAAGATTTACATCAGTCCCCTACCAGATAAATCCACTAAAAGAAATCACTACAATACAATAAATCCTAACTGATTCCTTGAATGACTTCACAATGCGTTCTCACTCTTAATTAGCTTGTGTAAAGATTTTGAGGTGATAAACACTTCCGGCAACCTTTCAGGTGAAGTTGCTACTACCGTAAACAAGACTTTAATTCTGGTTTCCTCGTTCAGCCTCACCGAATCCGTGAGATGTCAATGTTTGCACCGACCCTGTCACCCCGTCCTGCCACATCATTCTGGAGAAATCCATTGAATATGTAATAACGGATCTCAAATATATTTCTCTGAGGTATCTCTCTCAGCATTTCTACAGATGGTTTGAGCTGAAATACAGTTTGTCTCAGGCAAGTTTTTTACGCATAACAACCAAAAACATACACCAGAGGGACAAATTAAGTCATACTGGTGGTGAGAGAGGGCTCTGGGGGCACACCCACATGGCAGGCAGCTGGAGGAGGGCTGATTTCACATCTTCCACTCTCCTCCCTCCAAAACACCCAGAACCTGCCGGAGCCCATGTCTAACTCTTGCTTTGGCAAATATGATCTTGGTGCTCATGGCCCCCACTATCATGCATCAGTGGTCTCCAGTTAACATAAATCCCTTCCTGAAGCATGAAGAACAGCCTGACAAGCTGCCAGTATTGGCGACCCCCTCCTTCCCAGCACTCTCTCAGCAGCTGCTTCCAAAGGCAGTGGTCTGCAGGGACTTCCCCGGCAGTCCAGTGGTTAAGACTCCGCACTTGCACTGCAGGGGCGAAGGTTCCATCCCTGGTTGGTGAAGTTCCACATGCTGCAAGGTGTGGTCAAAAAATAAATAAATAAAATTAAAAATTAAAAAAATAATGAAGGCGGGACTTCCCTGGTGGTCCAGTGGTAAAGAATCCACCTTCCAATGCAGGGGACGTGGGTTCAATTCCTGATCAGGTAACTGGGATCCCTTCCCACATGCCACGGGGCAACTAAGCCCACGCGCCACAACTATTGAACTCACGCACCTCAATGAGAGAGCCCGCTTGCCGCAAATTACAGAGCCCACGCAAATCCACATCTGCTTCTCATCCACTCCAACCTTGATGCCATCGGTGACCTACAAGAGAAGCTGGAGTTCTTCAGATGGCTCAGGACCCCCAGAAGATGACGGAGACCTGGCAGGACCTGGACTTGCTGGGGGTCCGGGCACCACTTCACGCTAGCAAGGTAGATCAGTGACACCACAAGGGAGCCACCACAGTGCCCACTGCCCTCCACTAACCTTCAGAGTCTGAAAAGTATGGCTACTGCTGATTCACTTCTGACTTCTGGGTTGACACAGTCCTAAGTCACCACACAGTCCTAAGATATTCTGTGACATTTGAGACCAGCATTTGTTTAAACAACATTGCATAGCACAGAACAGAATAGAAAATGTTGGCATACAGCCCATGAAGAAACAGGACTGTTTCCTGCAACATTTTTTTCAGTTATGTGTGTGTATAACTGTACCTGATCACAATGTAAAATACATCTTCCAGTGAATCTGTGGCCAAAAGTTTGAAAGCCATTGGTGGAGTCTGTCTCTCAGGCTGCATCCTAGGGGTCCTCCCACTTTCGAGTCCATTCTAGAGCTCAGTGCACATGGGTCTCCTCGGGACTCTCTCTCTCCTCCTCATCTTACCCCTAAATGCAGATGCTCCCCAAAGGCTCTCCCTGTGTTCTTCTCTTCCTGTGGTCCCTGCTCTCCTGGGGGAAATCTCATCTGTGGTTGAGCTGATTTAAAGCCACAACAGAAGCATTTTTTTCCTTCTCCTCTTCCACCCTCAGGCTCAGGACAGCCTGCTTGATCCCGGGATAAGAAAAGCTTGAGTTCTTTAGCAAAAATGTTATTACCAAAACCTTATGCATGAACTAGTTATCCCTAATTATCTGCTGGGTATGTGCTGGGAAGGGATTTGAACAGCTTGGTTTAAATATGAACAAACTCAGTTTACAGGCCATGGAGAGGAGTAGCTACAACAAAATGGGATGAAAAGGCCTCCTCATGGGGAGAGTGTGTGCTGGCATCTTTCACATCACGATGATTGTCAGGTGTGATGAAGAAAGTGATCAGAGCTATAGAATTATGTTCTTCAATCATCAACACCTAATGGGATACTTCATTAATTCAAATAATACTTACTGAACACCTATGGCATTCCAGGTGCTGTGCTGGGTGCTAAGTATACAACATAAAATCAAGAAACATGAATGCTTATTATTACTGGACAGAAAAGCCAAGTATGGCTGTATTTTAATGCAGTCATATAATTAAGTCATGGAAATTTGTTGAAGGGATTTACTAAACTTTGTGCTAGTATAAGGTCTTTGTGGAATTAAAGGCTTTGAAAGATCCCATTTGCTAGGCTATCGGTGGCTTAAACAGAACATTTCACAGGAACCTTCAGAACTTGAAAAACGCAGGGAAAAGACTAGAATGTTGACAGTTGGTTCTAAAAACTTCAAGTGCAGATTCACACTTAAAATGGACATGAGGATTTAGCAGATGACAATTTTAGACTCAACTCATTTCTCCTTTCCAAACTGCCTGAGCTTAATCGAATCACAGATTTGGAAAGAACAGCAGAGTGAGCTACTTGGGTGGGAATGAAGTCGGAATTTCAGACCAGATTCACAGATTTTGATGAGTATGAATCACAGTTTGCGCTTTCTCTGGCTGCCTCTGGCCCATACTCATGAGGATATGGGCATTCGCAGGCACTGATCCAATAAAAATCTGACTGGGGGGAAAATGTGATCTATGATATTCTTAGAAACCTGGAAAAGAATATATTGATCTTAGAACAATCCTGAAATTTCTGGTTATGATGTTAATTAAATTTTACGTACCATTTGAGTTTGCTACGTTTTTTGTTTTGCTTTGTTTTGTTTTGTTTGCGGTACGCGGGCCTCTCACTGCTGTGGCCTCTCCCGTTGCGGAGCACAGGCTCCGGACGCGCAGGCTCAGCGGCCATGGCTCATGGGCCCAGCCGCTCCGCGGCATGTGGGATCTTCCCGGACCGGGGCACAAACCCGTGTCCCCTGCATCGACAGGTGGACTCTCAACCACTGCACCACCAGGGATGCCCCTGCTACGTTTTATGAAAATTATATTCTACCCTGGCTTTAGCAGAGAGTCAGGAGGTGTGGTGTACATGGAGTCAGACGTGCACTTGAATCCAGTTCATTTCCGAGGACTGCTCCTGAGGGCAGTGCGACTGTGTTGTTTTTGTTTTTGTTTTTGTTTTAATTTTTAAATTTTTGGTTGCATTGGGTCTTCATTGCTGCATGTGGGCTTTCTCCAGTTGCGGCGAGCGGGGGCTACTCTTCGTTGCGGTGCGCGGGCTTCTCATTGCGGTGGCTTCTCTTGTTGCAGAGCAAGGGCTCTAGGTGTGTGGGCTTCAGTAGTTGTGGCTCGCGGGCTCAGTAGCTGTGGCTTGCGGGCTCTAGAGCACAGGTTCAGTAGTTGTGGCGCACGGGCTTAGTTGCTCCACAGCATGTGGGATCTTCCCAGACCAGGGCTCGAACCCATGTCCCCTGCACTGGCAGGCGGACTCTCAACCACTGCGCCACCAGGGAAGCCCAGTGAGACTGTTAAGTGATATTTGGATGTCCTGGTGACCTGATCAAACTGAAGGCATCATGCTTATCACCCACCATTCAGTGTTATAGTGCTAGTGTTGATTAAATTCTTTCTTGGTGATGCTGCCAAAATTCCACATTTTTAAGAACTGGCAGGTAGGGACGTCCTTGGTGGTCCAATGGGTAAGACTCCGTGCTCCCAATGAAGGCAGCCCGGGTTCGATCCCTGGTCGGGGAACTAGATCCCACATGTGAGCTGCAACTAAGAAGCCCACATGCTGCAACTAAAGATCCCATGTGCCACAACTAAGACCTGGAGCGGCCTAAATAAATAAATATTAAAAAAATAAAAGAAAAAGAAGAACGGCGGGTAATACCTAAAGAGTGTTATCAATAAAAATTCACATGACTTACAAACCTGAGGATACTGAACACGTGGCCCATTACCGAAAAACTTTGTAGCCCTTAATTTATATTTTGATAACTCTTAAAACTCTTTCTTCACCTCCTTAGCTGTAGACAAATGCCTATGCCTATTCTTCCTACATATTCAGTCCAAACTCTCCATCCCCAGCAAACTTTCATTCTGGATTCCAGTAGTCCAGAGATTAGCATCAACCCATTTGATCCGTGCCAACATTCTCAGGGTCATTCACTTATCCCCGAAGTTAAGAGGTCACTAGGTCTTATAATGGGTCATAAATAAGTGCTAATATAATATTTCTTCTCCAATATCTCTCAATATCTCAAATGTCTCAAAATATTTCTCCATCCTAATCCTAGCAGTGTTTCAAGACATCAACCAAGGTTCCCAGCTATTCACCCCCTCTCCAATCCCATCTCATTTACGACCCACTCTATACCCCATGCCCACTGTAACTTTCAAAATATAAATCTTGAAAACTATAAACATCTCCTAGTGAAGACGTGACAAAGTCAGTCTGCTGCTGACAATACAAAAGCCTTTTCATTTGTACTCTGCCTGCCTTTCTAGACCCCCACCTGTGGCTCCACCTCCCCCATCCATGTACCAGTTTTGGCCAGATCAAACTACAAGCAGCACTACATCATCCCCGCTCCCCCCACCCATACTATTTCTTCTGCCTGGAACACCCTTCTTTCATGCCACTGACCCTGCAGAGAGCAGCCCATCCTTCGCAACTGCACCTGACCTTCCCACTGCATAAGCATAAATCATACATTCCCCATGAGGTCTGCGATTTGCTTCAGAGTCATGGGGGGAGGGGAGAGGAGTATAGATGAAACAAGATTTGCCATGACTGATAACTGTAGTGCTGGCATATGGGTGTTCTTTAAAATATCCTCTCTACTTTGCTATGTAGTTGAACTTTTTCATTTTAAGACATTTTAAAAAAGTGACTCTCGCTTATTTACATGGTGGTTGTCCCCAGCACACTTTAAAGTCCTTGAACGTTGAATCTGGGTCTTAGTTTTGCAACCTCAGTCCCTAACACCATGACAACACCTGACACTTGGCAATTACTTGAGAAATATCTATCGAATATGTGAATGAATGAAAGAGGAAAGGAAGGAATAAACAAAAGTTAGTAGAATGATCTCTCCCCTTCCTGAGGGTGCCGGATAATGATAACGTTCATTCTGTAACTATGCGATGACGTTCTATCCACTAAGCCAGCATGTCACATATAATGGTGAGCTTTCACAGGCTCAGTCTCCCTGTTCCCACCAACCTTACAACAGCAATTCGCTCTTATGGGTAAAACATTCAAACACGAAATATATCATTAGAAACAATGACAAATGAACTGAGGGTGTGGGAACAATAAAGGTAACTCCTCTGACTCATGGGATGGCCTAACCTGTTCCCAGAGGAAAAGCTCCTGGGGTTGGCTGACAGGTCAGTGCAGAGGTGTGGCAGGACAGGGGCCAAGAGACAGAAGAGAACCTAGATGTGAGGATTCTTCATGTATAGGAATTAATGATTCCTAATAATCTCCACTTAATGCTGATAATTCTCAACATGTTAAGGGTCAGAGATCTTGGAAGAATCCAATGGAAATTTTTTATCCCTAAAAGATTTAGGACAAACTTTCTTGGTGCAATGGGCTTTAAGGTCTAAAGGTTAAAGATTAAAGCCTCACATTCTTCTCTATCCTGACAGAAAAAGCAATTAAGTATTTGGAATTAGTGTAGTATAGGGAACTCTACTCAATGCTCTGTAATGACCTATACAGGAAAAGACTCTAAAAAAAGAGTGAATATATGTATATGTATAACTGATTCACTTTGCTGTACACCTGAAACTAACACACATGGTAAGTCAACGGTACAACAATAAATTTTTTTTTAAAAGAGGTGTTTGGAAACAAAGAGAGTGCCTTCCTTAAAAAGGCACTGAACACACCCGGAACTTTTCTGGTTGAATCCTCTGCATTAAGCTCCCTTCAGGGAAACTAGTAGGAAAACACACCTGGAATGCAACTGGCTCGGGTGCTGTAAGAAAGCAAATACCAGAGCAACGCTGTGGCCTCTGAAACATGCATATTCCCCTTTTTTTAAAAATAAATTTATTTATTTTATTTTTATTCTTGGCTGCACTGGGTCTTCGTTGCTGCGCACAGGCTTACTCTAGTTGCCTAGAGAATAAGCCCTGCATATTCCCGTTATGGGACTGAGCTACCGTGAGCTGAAGAGACACCTGTTTGTTCCTATTTACTGGAGACGATTTTAGGGTCCTTTGCTCATGTGACACCAACTGAGTGGTTTCTTTCCAAAGTCAGGGAGAAACCAGTTCACCCACTGCCCTGGAAAAACTCCCAGTGATCCCCAAACAACTCTTCACTACACACCTAGCCCCCTCCCAGCTCACTTCCTGACTTAGCTTCTGACATAGGCCTGCTTGTGAATGTGAATGGAGGGTGAACACAGAAAATCTGGCTTCATTCTGTACCACATTCTGACCTTTCACGTATAGGAATAATCAGATTTAAAGAATGTCAGCCCCACAAAATTACTGCCCTTGTTGCAGGCACATGCGTGCGTATCACTGTATCTACGTATCTGTCCATCTACGAATGTAACCACATAAAATATTACATGACATGACAGCCATACTTTTAGTTCAATTTTGGGGGAAGACAAGTTCTTTCTTAACTACATCATTTCCTCTCAAGATGATTTCAATTTCCATCATAAAAGACTTTCATGTTCGCCAAGAATATAATGTGAAAATGCTCTGAAAAAGCATCTTAAGCACATGGATCTGTTCTTACTCTTAGATTAAAAACATCTTGAAAGTTGACAGTGAAGACGATTTGCTTTCTACCGCATTCTATACGTGGTTACAACGAAAACTTGACGGGCTTCTTAGGAACTAAGTGAAACAACAACAAAAATCTAAGACGAATTGATATCATTCTAACTAAGCCAATTATCACAAGAATGAAAATATTCAATTTGCTCACAAGCTGAGAAGTTACTAACATCGCCACTGGCTTTTTCATGACACCCGCAGTTTAAATTTCTAACGTATAGTTTTCTTTTTTTTGGCTGCGTTGGGTCTTCGTGGCTGCGCCCGGGCTACCTCTAGTTGCGGCGAGCGGGTGCTCCTCTTCGTTGCGGTGCGCGGGCTTCTCATTGCGGTGGCTTCTCTTGTTGCGGAGCACGGGCTCTAGGCGCGCGGGCTTCAGTAGTTGTGGCGCGTGGGCTCTAGAGCGCAGGCTCAGTAGCTGTGGCGCACGGGCTTAGTTGCTCCGCGGCATGTGGGATCCTCCCGGGCCAGGGCTTGAACCCGTGTCCCCTGCGTTGGCAGGTGGATTCTCAACCCCTGCGTCACCAGGGAAGACCTGACGTATACTTTTTTGAAAGAGCAATTCCCTTCATCAAAGAATTAACATTTTTCCTCACACCTGTCAGAATGCCCATCATCAAAAAGAACACAAATAACAAATGCTGGTGAGGATGTGGAGAAAAAGGAACCCTCGTACACTTTTGGTGGGAAGGTAAACGGGTGCAGCCACTGTGGAAAACAGTACAGAGGTTCCTTAAAAAATTAAAAGTAGAACTACCCAACGATCCAGCAATTCCACTCCTGGGTATACATCCGAAAGAAACGAAAACACAAATTCAAAAAGATACACGCACCCCAATGTTCATAGCAGCATTATTTACAATTGCCAAGATATGGAAGCAACCTAAGTGTCCATCAACAGATGAATGGATAAAAAAGATGTGGTATATATATATATATATATATATATATATATATATATATATATATACACAATGGAATACTAATCAGCTATAAAAAAAAGAGTGGAATAATGCCATTTGCAGCTACGTGGATGGAATTAAGAGATTATCATACTAAGTGAAGTCAGAAACAGAAAGACAAATACCATATGATATCACTGATATGTGGAATCTAAACAAATAAAACAAACTAGTGAATATAAGAAAAAAGAAGCAGACTCACAGATATAGAGAACAAACTTGTGGTTACCAGTGGGGAGAGGGAAGGGAGGAGGGGCAATATAGGGGCAGGGGATTAGGAGGTACAAACTATTAGGTGTAAAATAAGCTACAAGGCTATATTGTACAATATGGGGAATAGAGCCAATATTTTAAAACAACTATAAATTGAGTGTAACCTTTAAAAACTGTGAATCACTATTTGTATACCTATAACTTACGTAATATTGTACATCAACTATACTTCAATTTAAAAGAAAGAATTAACATTTTTATCTACTCGTCAGCCAAATCTTGTTTCTTCCAATAGCTTTACAGGTCAATGTTTGTTCTGACATAGCCCCTCCTTCCTATCCATGATCTTGGATTCACAAAGAAACACTCTCACTAAAGGAAATGAACAAGTTAAAACACATCTACCGCCTGCCTACCCGAATCTTTTTATTCTTCTTAATTGCTGCATTTAAAAAGGGCAATTTCACTTTCTTCTCTGTGATGTGTATGGGACACATTTTTATTTTAATTGTTTGCCACATTGTGGTGGTGGGGGAGCCTACAAAGAAAATTATATGCACCACTCAGACAGGCTGGGACCGGGGACCTGGGACCCTTTGCTGCAGTGCCTGCAGCTAGACAAACGTCTCCTCCAGCAACAAAATACAAATATAAACTATAAGGCACTAAAAATAACTGCATGCATGTGCAGTTGGGGCAAATTATGGACAAAAAGACACAAAAAGACCAAAAAGACCAACTGCCACTTCTGAAGAGCCAGGAGCAAAGGCAGGGGGTCGGGAGCAAAAGCAGAGTACTGTGCATGCCCCCTGCACACAACACCACCAAAGGGGTGGGCAATCCACCAAAGCCCCCCCTCCGGCTGGACCCCTGGACACACCCCTACCCTCACCCCATGGAAGGAACGAGCTCATCAGGCCCCCCTTTGGAGAGCAAGCCGGCAAGGGGACCTGTTGCTTGTTCTCAGTAAGGGGCCCCAATAAAGCCTTGCGTGAATTTCTTGTCTGGCCTCTGATCAATTTCTAGCGATTAAAGATGCCAAGAACTCTGGTTGGTAACCCTATCAGGCCTCTTAAAGGGTTGCCCAGTTTTAAAATGCTGATTCTGTCGGGATGGGCTGTGCTTTTCCATTCACAAAGCACAGCAATTTAACAGCTGTTTTATTCTGGGAGATCAAAGACTGGGCTGCCTCCTTTCAACCCAGCAACCCTCAAGACACAGCAGTTGGAGAGACTCTGTTAGAACCTATTCGGATCCTGTCGCCCTGCTCAAAAGCCCTATTCAGGCTCCCCTCTTACTCAGAGTAAAGGCCTCCATCCCCCCATGACCTGAAAGACCCTCCCGATCTGCACCTCCAACCAGCACCTGTCTCCTGCCTCATCTTATGACCCTCCCAGGCTCACTGCCCCCAGGGACACACGGGCCACCTCTTTACTTCTCCAACAGCCCAAACCCACCAGCCCCAGCCAGGACTTTGAACCTCCTCCTCCCTGGGGCCTGCTGTGCTCTTCCCACAGTTACCTGCCCCCCACCCCCCCCCGCAAAGGTGACTCCAATACCCTCTTCTCAAGGGTCGTCCTAGCTAACACTGCAACCTCCCTCTCCTGTACGCACAACCTCTAACCCCATTCTCTGCCTTATCTTTTCTCTTTACCACTTTTCAGCATCTAAACTAGTTTGCATGACTCCTAACTTTTCCAGTCTCTGTCTCCCGACTAAAGTGTAAGGTCCATAAGGGCAGGGATTTTTCTCTAAGTTTTGTTCACTGTTCAGTGTTGAGGACAGTGCCTAGGAGACTCTCGATATAAATTTGCTGAATGAATGAATGAAATGAAATGCTCAATCCACAAGCACTGTGCCAGACACTATACTCAGGTATAGTGTCCTGGGGAAGGTCCTGGGGAAGATGGACATAAACAATTCATATACTGCTCTACGTTTTAATTTATTTTTTCTAAATAACAGATCTACTCCTCAGTCTTCAGACTTAAAGTAACTGGCAAGTTTTAGCTTCTAAACACCCATGGCTTACTCATAATTTAAAAGGCCAATATTAACTCTGCTGGTGCCTTTTGTATGTGTATCATCCTGTTCTTTTTGCACGGTTTCTAAAGAAACAAACGGAATATATAGTCCAAGGTGTTAATTACATGAGCTTATTAAAAACAAACTCCCAAGACGTGTCAGTTCTAACACTTCGCACTTTTATGTTTATGTAGTTTATTAGTTTTATAAATGTGAGAAAGTCAAACATAGGGAGCGTAAGATTGCAAAACAGCCAGTACCAAAGGAAAATTCTTTCACTTACACAGACAGGTCTTTTAAAGAACTGGCTCCAGTGCGCAAATTTGAAAATGATTAAAGGACATGGCAGTGGAAGCAGGTTTTTACATGACAGTGTTTCTGAATTCGTGGTAGGGTGATGTTCTGCTTCCTTATGTAATATGCAATTTAAACAATTTCACATAATCAGAAGAGAAGTATTCATAGTATTCCATACTGTGAAAATGAGTGAGGACTGTTTCAAGACATTCTGTATATCCAGATTATAAATGATCTAGCTTAATAATGCCAAATCATTTTTTATATTAGATTTAGAGAGAAAGTTCTGTGAACAACTGCTACTGAGGAAAATCAGCTCTGTTAATGAATATACCAGAACAAGACCTTCTGACCCGCAAGGGCGAACTAGGCCATAAATGCAGGAAATAAAGATTCTCAAAAGGCCATTAAAATTAACTCTTCCCCAACTGCAGCTACTTCACCACCCTCCTGCAAACCCGGTGTGTGAAAGGCTTCCCGCCCCTATTACTCTCTTTCCTTACTTTGCCAGCACTGTGAACCCATAGGGCCTCCTGGCTCCATGCCCAGACTGAGGTCAGATGTTGTCCCCACCTCCCTATAGACAAGTGTGGCCACAGAGGCTTGTCATGAGTCATAGGTGACAACGCAGAAAAGTCAATTTGAGTTTCCACAGAAATAATTCAGAAAACATCTAAAAAGGTATTAGTCAATTAATTTCAACCTCATTTCATTTTTTCCTAAAGATTAGCCCAGTGACTTTAGCCTCTTCTCTCCCATTCCCCCCTCCCGTGGCAACAAAACCACTAAAAGGTACAAAACATGGAAGAACATTAGCCATTCCCGAAAACTATAGTTCCATGAGGCTGGTACTCAGACAGCAACATTCAAAGAGATAGCCAACGGAAAGATACCCAGCTTGAGGCACTTGGCAATATACTTCACCATTTTTTTTTTTATTATAAAATTTTATTTATTACACAAATATATTTCAGTCCTCATTTGAGACTACCGTATTAGGTTGGAACACATTTTTGAAAAGGCAAGAGACCCTAAATAACACCAAACCAGAGAGAGAATTTAATAGGAGAACATCAAGATGGCACTGTTCAAAGACAAGGAAAGGAAAAGCCTGAGATGGAAACATCTCAGCCCACTACACTCAAATAGCAGAACTCAAGGATTAGTGGCTGGGACTAGTATTTCAAAACTTTCCAGGAATTCCCTGGTGGTCCAGTGGTTAGGACTCCACGCTTCCACTGCAGGGTGCGCGGGTTCCTGCAAGCCATGAGGCGCAGCGAAAAAACAAAACAAAACACAGCTTTCCACAGACTACTTCTGTGTGAATTTTTTCCCGAGGCCAAATCTTGCCAACTATCTTTCAATAGCCAATGATAGCTAATCACCTACCAGTTTCTTAAAGTTGCACTGGATTTTATCCATATTCCACAATTTGTTTTTTAATAAAAGATGTCCGGGGAATTCCCTGGTGGTCCAGTGATTAGGACTTGGCACTTGCACTGCTGGGGGCATGGGTTCGACCCGTGGTCGGGGAAGTAGGTCTTCTCAAATTGCCATTGGTGGGCTTCCCTGGTGGCACAGTGGTTGAGATTCCGCCTGCCAATGCAGGGGACACGGGTTCGTGCCCCGGTCCAGGAAGATCCCACATGCCGCGGAGCAGCTGGGCCCGTGAGCCATGGCCGCTGAGCCTGCGCATCCGGAGCCTGTGCTCCGCAACGGGAGAGGCCACAGCAGTGAGAGGCCTGCGTACCGCAAAAAAAAAAAAAAAAAAAAAAGACACTGGTGCTCACAATGTTATAGGATATCATGACCAACTCTGGATTATCTAGCTTCAAAATTTTTACTGCATCATAAAGACATTGCCTTTGTCCAGGTAGAAACAGTTTCAGTGTGTGAAGCAGGTATAACTATAAACAAAAGGCAATGTGTAGAAAGCCAAGAGACCCATGATAAAGTCCAGCTTCCAAAATGGCCGATTCCTCTTCCATGGCAGGGGGATATACCTAAAGGCAGGTCCCTCCTATGCTCTGTGTTCCCTTAACGTTTATGCAGTCACTCTACCTTGCATGGGGTTATTCCTAGTTCATTCACATCTGCACATTCAAGTACTCTCTCCAATACATATTAGCTCTGCTGGGCCAATGCATGCGTCTTCTTGCAAGGCAATGCATCTATAAACCTTTGCAGTGCCTGCCACAAGGTAGCACAGGTAGGTGTTTAACAAAAGCGCAACAAATGAATGAATCCTTATCCTGGGGAATAGGGTACAGCATACAGCTTCAGACATCATCATATGGACGGCTTTAAAATGATTTGCTTTTGTTCCATTTGATTAAGTTTGTAGAATGAACTGGTAATAGAATGGGGGCGGGGTATGAGTGCATGCACGTGCATGCGTGTGTGTGTGTGTGTGTTGGGGAGGTTGAAAGATGAGAGGTAGGGGACAGTTTAACGTTTATTGAGTGTATAAATACCTATATATATAGATAGATGGATAGGATACATATACCTATATTATATCTCAGGTATTGTTGCAAGTTATTTAACTTAAAACATACAAGACAATATAGGTTTCGCTAACTGTACCATAACAATGAGAACAGATACTCAGGGAGGTAACAAATGTGTCCACTGTCACATAGCTCATGAAGAGCAGACCCAGACTTCAAACCCACCCCTGTCTACTCCCAAAACCTGACTTCACCATCCCAGTAGTATGGACTTAGAGCAGATGGGCATATAACAAACCTTAGCTAACCTTACTGCTTATTTAAATTATAAAGCCATCTATTAAGGCCTTCCACAGAAGGTACACCTCCATTATATTTTTAAATAAAAGTGAGAGTTAGTTAATGCACAAGTGTACAGCTGAATCATTCATTCAGCCACAAATGAGGAAACATATGCCTGGGTGCTTGGCCAGGCCAAACAAATTGGCACATCATCCAATCCATCGTTTCTTCCTGAGGCCGGGATCACAGCTCATCCAGCAGCCCTTGAGGGACCAGCTCGTGGCCCGGTGGGAAAAGCTGAGGCTCGGAAATGCTGACACAGCTGCTCTGGAGGCCTCTGAGGGGTGCCCCCTCCCGAGCTCTTTACCCCAGTACTGCGGGCAGGAGCATGACATGGCAAACAGGCACTGGGTGCCAGGGGGCAGAAACTCAGCGTCTCCCCACCGATTTCCCCCTCCCCAGTCTGGGCAGGAGAACTGGCCTTGAAACTTACAGGCTGGAAAGGGTGGGTCCAGATACAGATCTAGGCTTGACCTCAGCGCAGTGCCCGGAGGGCAGAGGGGGCTGTGTGTCATCACATCCTGGTCACCCCGGCCTGCCCTCCACCAGGACAGCTTCCTGAGGAAATCCTGATGGCTACAGAGAAATGGGTGGCCCAGCCCAAGTATGTACACAGGAGCAGCATGTTTTGTTCTCTGTCCCTGCACACCCAAATGAGGTCCCGGTTCCACAGCTTCTTTGGCAGCAGCAGGGCTGAGCAATGGCTTGGATGACTAGCATTTATTAATACAAGTCAAGAATGTGCATGGCTTCACTCAACGGGGGACTGCTTAAGACGGAGGCGGTCTCTCCTAAGCTTTTAGCTTAAGAAAGAATAATCACAATAAATAACAAAAAGACGTGCAGTCTTAGGCATGTTCCCTAAGCAAAGGTCAAAATGCTTTCCAGCCTGGAACTAGTCTACTCAGGTTCATACCCTCCTGGATAGAGATCAAATTCCATAGTCAGGACCAAGCTCCCGGTAACTCCCCTGAACTTATCAAGGTGCCTGGCACGTGGCAGACACTCAGTAAAGTTGACTGAATGAAGAGTTTTCTCTGTGACGTGAGAAAATCCCTCCCAGTTGGCTATACACTGGCGCATAAGAGTATATATGCACACCAAGAGCACTGCATTAAAAATTGGAGGGCTTCCCTGGTGGCGCAGTGGTTGAGTGTCCGCCTGCCGATGCAGGGGACGCGGGTTCGTGCCCCTATCCCGGAAGATCCCACATGCCGCGGAGCGGCTGGGCCCGCGAGCCATGGCCGCGGAGCCTGTGTTTCCGGAGCCTGTGCTCCGCAACGGGAGAGGCCACAGCAGTGAGAGGCCCGCGTACAGCAAAAAAAAAAAAAAAAAAAAAAAAAAAAAAAAAAAAAAAATTGGAAATAAAACAACTGAGTAGAAAGGATGCTGTCCTACCCCATACTCAGCCCCTTGGCTCACATCAGCCCCATCCACCGTATCTCGTGTTTGTGCTCGTCCTTAGGAATTCTCCTTGGGAACAGGAGAGTCTCGTGGCCAGTGGGGGCCCAACCTCTTCTCAAGATGAAACGGTACCTGGCTTCTGGTAACTCAAAATGTTAAACATAGGACTGATATACGTTTTCTCCTACGGTGTCTTAATAATTATGGAATTTTTGTTCATTATACTCCGGTGTAGAACTGTCTCCCTTTCTCCACCCTGCCCATCTTTCCTGTCTGCCCATCTGACCAGGCACAGACACGCAAAAAGAAAGGTGCGGCCAGATCCTGATGCTGCCAGGCTGAATGGCAAGCCAGCACCTGGCCATCACAGACATCTCCAGTGTAGCAGTGGCTCATAACTCCTTTTAGGAAAGAGACTGATGTATGCACCAGAGTGCAGTGGAAACCAATATGGGCTGTGAAGCCAGAATTCTTGGGTTTATTCGGGCTACACAATAAAGTTACACAGCTACACAGTTACACAGCTCTGTGTGACCCTGGACAAGTACTTAACCTCGCTCAACCCAATCTGTAAAATGGGGTGATAATGAGAGCACCTACATCTCATTTCAACTCACTGGACTGTGCAAAGTTTAAAAGAAATAACCCCCCAACAGCATTTAGCACAGTGCCTGTCACGTAATAAGCACTCAATAAATCTTAGCTAGTATTACAAGTACTAAAAATCGAGAATTAATTGTCTAAACAAAGCCCTAGGGTGCACCTATCTGTAAAATATTATATTTTTAGAAACAGTAACACAGAGGTATTTGAGATTTTTTTTTGAGCCATTTAAGTCTGGCAATTATTCCCCTACTGAGCTTTTTGAACACAAAGTTTCATGTAAGTATTATTTGGAATCCGGTTTTTAAGTACCAGAGACTGCACGTGTGATTTTGTAGTTTATACCAACTAGAGATATCAGCCCAGGAACAAAGCTCATCCCCTTGTCATCAACACTCATTTGGACAGTGGGATCTGCCTCGTCCATGTGTGGATTCTACCACCACCACAGGGTCCGACGTGGGCGCCTGGTTTTCTCAAGCAGCTGAGAACAGTCCTGTGGGCTCACGTGGGTCACTGAGCACTGGGAACTCCAGCCGTATGATATCCTACAATAGTGACTGTGCAGCTTTTCGTCACTGTGCTTCCTGAGAGGAGCAGTGAGGTCAACGTGAAAATATGTCGGCATGGTAAGGGGTAGAGGGAACACTGAAGGTCTTTTCTTTTATTTATTTATTTATTTATTTATTTATTTTTTGCGGTACGCGGGCCTCTCTCTGTTGTGGCCTCTCCCGCTGCGGAGCACAGGCTCCAGACGCGCAGGCTCGGTGGCCATGGCTCACGGGCCCAGCCGCTCTGCGGCATGTGGGATCTTCCCAGACCGGGGCACGAACCCGTGTCCCCTGCATCGGTAGGCGGACTCTCAACCACTGCGCCACCAGGGAGGCCCTGAAGGTCTTTTCTTCATCGATCAAATTAAAAATTAGAAATTGGGAAATTTCAAGAAAACTGAGCAGACTGATTTGGGCCATAAGTTTAAAAAGTTAGCTGAGGGGATGTCTGTGGTGGCGCAGTGGTTAAGAATCCACCTGCCAACGCAGGCGACACGGGTTCAAGCCCTGGTCCCGGAAGATCCCACATGCCATGGAGTGACTAAGCCCGTGCGCCACAACTACCGAGCCTGCGCTCTAGAGCCCGCGAGCCACAGCTACTGAGCCCACGTGCCACAACTACTGAGCCTGTGCTCTAGAGCCCGTGAGCTACAACTACTGAGCCCGTGAGCCACAACTACTGAAGCCTGCGCGCCTAGAGCCCGTGCTCCGCGACAAGAGAAGCCACCGCAATGAGAAGCCCGCGCACCGCAACGAAGAGTAGCCCCTGCTCACCATAACTAGAGAAAGCGTGCGCACAGCAACAAAGACCCGACGCAGCCAAAAATAAATAAACTAAAAAATAAATTTTAAAATGCTGTGAATTCAGAACACAATGATAAAAAATAAAAGTTAGCTGAAGAGTGTACCCGCACGAAGGCCACTCATCTTCTTTAGCTCCCCTACCACATACCCCCCATCCCTTTCACCTGGGAGCCTCAGGCATGATGCCAGCCTCCCCACTTCTCTCATCCGCCCCGCCCCCTGCCGCCGAGGATCAGCAGCCAAGGCCCATCATTTCTCCCAAACACACCTCTCAAATCCATTCCCTCCACGACCTTAGCTCCCTTCCTGTCACCCTAGCCCTTGCTGGATCAAGGCTGCATCACTGTCACGGTGATGGCTGAGTCCAGCACCTCTGCTCTGCGGTACAGGCCACACTGCCTTCTAGGGGAAGTGAGGATTCTGGTCTACTCAAGAGGACATGGGCACATGATCCAGACTGCCCAACTGGGTGCCCTTCTGGCCCTAATTAAATTTCCCAAGTGGACTTTCTCACGGGAGAGAGCATGTCATGGTAGTCCAGTCTGCTGGTTAGCTTTACACTCTCCCTGTAAATCAGTTTAATGGCACTGGGTTTGTCTTGATTTCCCATCCCCACCCTCACAACCCCAAACAATCTCCTTAGATGATCAGACAAAGCACCTAAGTGTCATCCTCAGTTCTCTGTCCCCCTAACAACCAGCCCAAATTCAGAGGCTCTCCCTCTAAGACCTATTCCACATCTGTCTACTTCTCTCCAACCCCAGCTCTACAGCCCGGTCCAAGCCACTGCCACCTCATTATGATCCGTTTTCCACAACACTGCCAGTGGTCTTTTAAAAACATAAGTTCATTTAAATGCTCCAATGGCTTCCAACGATGCTTAAAATAAAACCTGGACCATGACTGGTGTATTCTGGTGTATTCTCTTTGACCCACTCAGATCTCCAGCGGTCACTGAGCCATAATCTTATATGGGCCTTGTCTACCTTCCTAAAGTTCACCAAGTTCATTCTCATCTTGGGACCTTTGCAGCTGATGTTCTCTCTGCCTCTCCCCTACGATACTCCTTTCCAGCTCCTTCCTTGACCACCCTATTTAAATCTAGCCCCTCGGTCAACTGGATTACTTATTCCATCTTCAAAGAGCTGAGAGTTTTGTAGAGAAGAGACTGCAGAAAAATAAATTATATAACGTGTTTATATCCTGCCTCGTTTCACACTGAATTTGAGGTGGCAATTGAAAATAAGTGATGAATACTTACACAAATAAGGAAAGAGCCGTCCTTGGCCCAAACCTACATACCGGTCACGCTTTTACACAGGGTCCAGACATTTTAAGTCAGACACTTAGAGGCCTGCCATCCCCTCCCCAAGTCCGGACAAAACCTCCAAGTAAATGAAATTCTTCTTGTGGCTTCTGAAGCTTTGTTCCTCCCAAGTATCCAATACTTTCTCGTGCTTACACCTTATCACTAACTTCCGGGGCACAGCCTCTTCATTCTGGTAAACATCCCCTCCTCAAAAATTATCTTGGGACTTCCCTGGCGGTCCAGCAGTTGAGACTGAATGCCTCCACTGCAGGGGGCGCAGGTTTGATCCCTGGTTGGGGAACTAAGATCCCACAAAAGATTAAAAAACAAAAATTATCTCTTTCTAGCCCCATCTCTTCTTCCACTGAAGCTCCCTTTAACAGAGCCACGTCAGCGAGGGGCAGCAAGACGGAGAAGGTGCTTAAGGAAAGTGAGGATCCAGCGTTTGAATTCCTAATGAGAAGTGCAGGCATGGGGTGGGGGTGGGGGGGCGACATCTACACTGTGACCACCCTCCTCAGCATCTTGGTAGGGAACGCCTGGGCCCCCCCACAGCAGGTCTCAGTAAAAAATTAAAAAAGTAGTCAGAGGTCCATCCAACAAATAAAGTGGCTAATAAACCTCCTAAAGACTGTAAATGTCAAATGAGTGATACAAATAGTGGGTGCTAACACATATTCAGAGAAGAAAAATACCGTTTTTGCCACATCACGAGATCTACTATAAAAAAAACAGTCCAGAATTGTAAATTATATAACAGTGAAGCATGACAGTCAGGAATTTGCCTGGTCAAAGGGGACACGGTAAGATGCTTGGAGAAGAGAGTTTTGTAAATCGTAGCATGTGCTGTCTTTTATAATACAAGTATCCCTCGCTTTTCAAAAGTTCGCTTTACACCACTTCACGTTTACGAAAGACCTGCATTAGGCCCTGTTCTTGCTAAACGAAGGAAGCCCAAAGAGGATTTCCATTTTTATGAAAAAGGCGAAAAGGGTCATTTGAGATCAGTGTATGTTTTGCAGCGCACACCTCCTTCCCCGGGAACCACACTCATTCTCTCAGCCTCAAGACGCCATAGCTTTGAACTGGGTCTGATCATCTGTGCTTTACCTCAATTTACAGTTGACCCTTGAACAACGCACAACTGAACTGCATACATCCACTTACATGTGGATTCTTTTCAATTAATATAGTACCTGTATTTTTACTTTACAGATCTTTAAATTAACTAAGTGTAGGGAAAAGTTTGTGTTCAACCAGAGATCACACTACATGGAATCCAAAGAACTAGGGTCTGAGTCCTGATTCTATCCCGTTTCAGCTTCCTGCCCTTGGGTGAGTCATTTATCAATTCTTTTGTTTTTGAGGCAGAGATAGCAGTATGCAGATTTTCGTGAATTTTTGATGGGGGTGGGCAGGGGTCAGGCTCACCTACCACCGTGTTGTCCAAAGGTCAACAGATGTACTTTGTGCATCTGTTAGCAAGATGTATCCTAAGGCAACTGCTTCTTCACTTTACGACATTTCAGCTTATGAAATCTCAGGAACACTCTACTTTTGGATGGGAGGGTGGGTGATGGTACCTGGGGTGGGAGATGGAGAGTTGGGGGGAGACCTCTACTGATATTGTATTGACTTCGTGTTTCATTGTTACCATTTTTCAGTGTTTGCTGCTGTCAAAACTCTTGGGAACACTGCTATCACTCTATCCCTGTGTCAGCAAGCCTGTCAATCACAGACAGAGCCACCAGCCAGAAGTGACCCTCACCTTGACCAGGCACCAACAGAAATCTTTCTTTCGGCCTTGAGTCATTTCCTGCCCCAACGACAGCAATTTCTGGTTTTATATTCTTCTTGAATATTGAATCACAAACTCTAAATGTGCTCAGGGTAGCCAACTTTTGCATTTTTAACTCCCACATTACATTAGTGAGGTGTCTTATACCCTTTTTTACCCACTGCTGAGCTTGATTCCAAATTGCTGATTCTTCTGTCAGTCCTTTAAGGGACTACACTCTGGTCCAGGCGCTCACTCCATTGACTTCCCGAGGGCCCTTGGTGAGTATGTTTCCAAAGGAAGGTGTGGCAGCTAGGGGCCATCTCTGAAAACTTCAGGCGTCCTCTTCCTTTGGGACCATGAATCATCTTCCTCCTCAGTCTCAACTTTAAAATTTTCCTTTTCCTCTGCAAATCAGAAGTTTCTTAATAGGATGTCTGCTGGGATGTGCAATAGTCTCCAAAGGGAAGTGATGAAGGTTTTGGCTTGAATCATTGAACTAGAGTTGGAAAAGTAATCTATGGTAATGGGCCATAGGGAGCAGTCCATTACCAGCAGGATGGGCTACAGATGATGTCGGAAACTGAATTTTCTTAACTCTTCATTTTCATTGTACTTTACAAAAACGGTTCTCTGAAAGCATTTGTTCTGAACGAATGGTAGGGATTCAAATTAATTTGTTCAGGGGTCTGAACCTTTTAGGATGAATATCCCATCAGATTTTAATTAAAATGTCCAGTAAAGGATCCACAGAGAATAACATAAAACACACTACAAATTATTTCCATTTTCTCCATACCCTCTCTTACTTTCATTCCTAACCCTCAGCAATCCCGCAAGGAGTGGTTTCTGCCTCCTCAAATCTTCCATCAGAGCTAAGATACCTGTGGCATTCTACACAGTCTCAAAGACCAGGGGAATAACATGGTACCAGGAGAAGCCTCAAGCAGAGGTTAATGTTTTCATCTAGAAACCCCCTTTCCCAATACAGTCCTTATGGAATACCACGATTCATCTCCCTCTTACTGGATTTGAAGGACTGAGGGCAGAAGATTCAAAGGGTGGCCCAAGGGTGAAAGAGTACAGCCTGACATTTACAGGCATCACCACCAACATTCCTTGGGGGCCATGTAGCCCCACCCCCAAAGCCCTTTGCCAGATTCTCTGAGCCTCCTCCCACCCCCAGCTTATTTGCCCCACCCTAGAAATCAGTTCAAGAAGTCTAGCAGCAATGGGACATCTGTTTGGTCTCCCACACGCTCTCCCAACTTCTCTTCTGGGTAGTGGTTGAGATGGGGGTGGGGGCAGCAACGAGGGAGTGCTGCCCTCTTCGGGGGACGAGTTCAATTCTATCACTTCACAACAAAGATGTAAGGCACTGTTAAGTCTCCATTTCCTTATCACCCCCGCCCATCCTCCCCTCACGTGCATCTCTTTCTCTCTCTCTCTCTCTCTCTCTATCGATAGATATAATACAGAGAGAGAGAAACAGTAATAATAATGGTGAGCAGAAGAGGGAAAAGCTGTGGGCACTTGCCTGAGGGCTTATTTGGGTGAGAAGATGGGATACAATGCAATTTCCCGAGTCCACTTCATTCCTCAGCTCATCAGCTGAGAAATGCTGGACCATCACGAAGGAAACACTTCCCTCTACCTCTGTCCCTCCTGTTACCCCCTAGCACTTGGGAGAGGAATAGAGGAGTCCGTCTTCCTCATGCCTGGCGGAACCACCCAAAGCCAGTGAGCGTTTGTTGCACAGGTGTCTGTGCTGCCCTGGTCAGGTTCTTTCTGAGGCTCACTGTTGACCTATCTTGTCAATTTTCCTTCTCCTCCTGGTCAAGGTATTGGTCCGTGCAAAGTACTAAAACTTTCCTGGAAAAAGTTCTGCTTTCTTTATACCTTGCTCCTTTTCCCAACAGCTGCTCCCCTGCAGAAAGAAGATAGCAAAGCGTCCATCTATATCGGTTTTCTAGGACTGCTGTATTCCAAAGTACCAAAAACTGGGGTGACTTGAAACAGAAATGCATTGTCTCACAGTTCTAGAGGCTAGAAGTCCAAAATCAAGGTTTCAGCAGGGCCATGCTTCCTCTGCAACCTGTAGGGGAATCCTTCCGTGCCTCTTCCTAGCTTGTGGTGGTTTGCCAGCAATCTTTGGCATTCCATGGCTTAATAGATGCATCACTCTAATCCTCCATTTTCATATAGTTCTCTGTGTCTATATGTGTCTTCACATCGTCTTCCCTCTGTGTATGCCTGTGACTGTGTCCAAATTTCCAGTCTGGATTAGGGGCCACTCTAACAACCTCATCTTAACTTGATTACATCTGCAAAGATCCTATTTCCAAATAGGGCTGCATTCTGAGATTAAGACTGAGGGTTAAGACTTTAAGGGACTTCCCTGGTGGTGCAGTGGATAAGACTCCAAGCTCCCAATGCAGGGGGCCCAGGTTCGATCCCTGGTCAGGGAACTAGATCCCACATGCATGCCACAACTAAGAGTTCACATGCCACAACTGGGGAACCCGGGTACAGCACCTAAGGAGCCGGCGAGCCACAACCAAGGAGCCTGCCTGCGGCAACTAAGACCCAGCACAACCTAATTAATTAATTAGTTAATTATAAAAAAAGGCTTTGACACATCTTCTTTGGGGGGCTACAGTTCAACCCATACCACTACCTCACAGGGTTACAGGGACAATGGAATGAGATAATGCATGGAAAGAGCTTAGTATAGTGTTTAGCACATAGTATGATCAGTCAATATCAGCTGCCAACAATACTATTCTTATTATTACTCTTCTCTTTCTGCCCCATAGCGTCTTGCTAAAATGGCTTTATAAACAAGTCTTGATGGCAGTCACATTTCAAAGAATATTGCAACTACTGCACAAAAATATAACCTCCAAATTCCTTGAGAAAAAAAATAATTACAGTGGGTGACCGGGTAGCAAACCGTAGAATGTTCCTTGTTCTATCCACCGAGTTCTGAAGCTTCAAGGAAGCGTGGAATGTAGAGCTGCAAAGGAATCAATAAAGAGGTCCTCCAAAGAATCCGCTGACAACTGAATTTCTAAGTTCCTTTAGTTTGCAGAAAAAAATTTCTGATTCTATCCTGCACACTCTCCCTACATTGCCACAAAGAATATATGCTTATATTTTTTAAATAAAAGTCCCATCAAGGACAATAGATACACAAAGTGTTAGAAAACCATAAGCCAAAGAACCAATTAATTGACTGCTAATGGTCTAAGAAGTAGTGACTTAAAAATTAAGAAAAAAAGGTGATCGCCTTTAGTTTTAACAGATACTTCAGAATGTTGGCTCTATCCCTAGTTGTACAGCTGTGACTATCGCCATATCCAAGGCACTGCAGCAACACCAGCATGCTTTTCTCTGCACTAATAAAACTTGTTTTGATTTAGATCTTCAGGGGACACCAGAGGTAGTGTGTCACTCCCCCCAGCCCTCATTCATTTTGTTAAGTCATTTTTCTACCAAAACAACCTTTGGAGCTTCATCAGTCCCTGCTGCCAACTACACTGCATAATTCAGTACTTATTTATCTTGACCTAACTAGCAAATTCAGGAATTTAAACCAGTCTTGCTTTGGCTTGTTCACTTGGTCTTCGGCTGATCCTTTGAAACCATCTGTAACCTAGCGCCCTTGAGCAACTCTTGTCCCAGATTTTCTTCTTTATATGTAAGGACTTGAAACAGAACACCCTTAAACTTGTCTGCAAGTAAGTCCACAGGTATACAAATGAAAGGTTTGCGTGTCTTTTTAAAAATCTTGATTTAAAAAAAAAATGTAAACCTAGTGTCATAAAACCAAATTCTTGCAGCTTGCAAAACTTTTTGGCTGACAATAGTAGAGTCTGCTTTTCCCAGCGTTGTGAAAGTGGGCCTTCCTGTTTTCCACAGTAGAAGAACTGGAAGTCATGAGAACAAAAGTTTGGCTTTTCTAGAATTTGTGGCAAGCTGGTAACAATGAGACACCAAACGTTTGTGCTTCTCTCTGCCTCCTTGGAAGAGACGAGCCTGCAAAGTCTTGAGTGTTTGCCACACTGACCCACCCTATAGCATCCAAGACCCCAGGGACCAGGCAGCTTGGGTAGAAAATGGGAAAATCCAGACTAGGGATCACTTTCTGGCTTCACCCCCAAACTCTGCTCAAAAAATAGCAGAGCCCACATCCAGCTGGGTCTGGGTCTACTTCGGAGGAGCATTTGAAAATACTGGCAAAGATATAACTTCAATGTTTCACCTCTATTTCACAGATAAAATAGATGAAAACTTAGAAGGCTACAATTTACAGAAGCCAGAATCAACCAGAGATTGTTGAATTACGGGTAATGAAATATGGGCAATGAAATGTCAGTGTGTTTGACAAGGAAACCAGGAACCCTAGATTACTCACCAGGCTAGAGAACTGTGGCTGCCAACAAGGCTGGGTTTCTGGTAGCTATAAGGGCATTAAACCAGTTGATGCATGTAAAGGACGCACCATGAAATGTAAGGAATTATATGCCAATGTAAGTATTATCATCTAATCTCTAGAGCAGAACTTCTTGAGAGTAAGGGATGTGACCTGCTGAAAATCTCTCGATGTCTAAGGAGTGTATTAGTTGTACCTGCCTCCCCTCCGGTTTCTATGGAAACTCTTCCACCGTGGAAGATACCCCGCTTTCTAAAGACACAAGCTCTGGAATGTGCAGTCTTTCAGTAATGTGACAAGCAGAAGAGTGCTTTGATATAGAATGTGGAGGTTACCAGCTGACAGTCTGGTCCGTTGAAACAGTACATAGTTCTCTGCTAGTGCTAAAGTTACATCACGTGGATTTCAGTGTATCTTTCATGTACCTTTTATGAATCATTTGACACCTCTTTACTTTAATGCTCATCGCATAGCCTCAGTTTCATAATATCCTAATCAGGGCAAATCACTACCATGCACCAGTGTTATGAGGGGCCTTTCATTAAGTCGCCACCTGGGCACCACATGTTACATAACTAGAAGCAAAATGCTGCAGAGGCATTAATGACCTTTCCCCAGTAGGCTATGTCCTAAGCCTACACTTTTGTCGAACGTTTTCAATAAAACTGTATTTCATGATAAAATATGCTCTAAAAATGAAATGTCTTATCTCTCCAGCATCCAATGTTCGTCTTTACAGACTTTCCCAAAGTTTCAAATTCCTTCATGTTTTCTATAGATGCATAGTGAAGTCACCCCCAAATTAAAATGTATATAAGTGGCATACTGCATAATAATAATAAATAATAATAATAATCTTTCTCAAACCACAAGCAATCCCATTTTCTATCACGTTCACACTGACATGTGTTTGCAGGTTGCTTTGGGCTCTGGTGGGGACACTACCGTATGACGCTTTTATAACTTCTTGATTGGAGACGGAAGATTTCTAATTAAGATGCAAAACTACAGAATGAATGTTTAGCAACCCTGACAAAAACATCAGTTAATTCAATAAAACTCTGGGAAAATATTTCACAAAAGAGTTCAAGATAATGAAAGTAGATTTAGCACATCTACATGAGCCCAGCATTCAAAAAATAAAATCATTAGTTAAGTGGATACTTTCAATATTTTACATGTTTCTAAGAAGTCAACTATTAAAAAGATCTCATATTATTGCACTACTTAGTCACAAGAGAACTGAAAATAGCAATCTGGACACCATTTAAACAGAAAATATGTTTTCATTACAAATACCTTCTTGCCTCCAGAAAACCCTGCCTATTCACAAGTTTCATACATTTTCTCTCTTGAGTATACAGGTCATTTTTAACACCTGTTTCCTAACATGAAACCTGAAGGTTAATACTTTGAAGCGATTTATGCATTTGTTTTTAAATTGTGTATTCTAAAAAGGACATGTGACATACATTAAATCAATAGTTAATATCAATCCTAAATTGAACATGTGGAATCAGATCATCACTCCATCTGAAGACGAGAATGAAAGGAAATTAATTCATATTCCAACCAAAGGAGATTTAACCGTTAATAGCTAATAATAACGAACATTTATGATCTGCTTACCATATGCCATGCACAGTTCTAGTGATTTAATTAATCTTACCAGACCCAATGATGTGAGTGGCTATCATCCTCATTTTACTGATGAGGAAACCAAGACATAGAAGGGTTAAGGAACTCACCCAGGTCACAGGTCCACTAAATGCTGAAGCCAGGACTTGAAGCCACTCTGAACTGCTTCCTTTGCTCTTAACTCCCTCACAAAATAACCTTTCAGTTTTCTAAGAGGTGTTTAATCAATTTTTTTTGTTTTTAAATGTTCTCATTCTGTTACCCTTCTCTTGATTAAAACAACAAAAAATTCAATTATTATTTTCTTATTAAGACTTCATTTTTTTAGCAGCTTAAGACTGACAGCAAAGTTGAAGGGAAGGTACAGAGATTTTCAATATATCTCCTACCCTCAAACAGGCATAGCCTCCCTCATTATCAGTATCCCCCACTGTCACATTGTGACTTACAGGAGACAGATACTTGGTCTTCTTCCCAGCCCTGGTACAGAGGTCCCAACCCTTGGAATTTGGAGTGACAGGAGCATCTTTTGTCACTCATTAGGAATCCCTTCAGAGCACATCTGAGTTTATGCCAATGAGACACCTAGGCTGGGGCTCCTAGATAGCCTCAGGATGGAGTTGGTCACCAGTAAGACCAAGTAATTAGAGGGTAAGAACTTTCAGTCTCACCCCACCCTTACCCCCCAACCTCCTTGAAGGGAAGAGGGGCTGGAGACTGAGTTCAGTTACCAAAGGCCAATGATGTAATCAAGCATGCCTACATAATGAAGCCTCCATACAAACCAAAAAGGACAGAGTTTAGAGAGCTTCTGGATTGGTGACGACGTGAAGATTCAGGGAGAGTGGTGCCCCAGAGAGGATGGAAGCTCCTCGGCCCTTCCCACCTACCTCACCCTAAGCAACTCTTCCATCTGCTGTTCCTGAGTTATATCCCTTCATCGCAAACCAGTCATCTAGTAAGTAAACTGGTTAATCTAACAAGCAAATTGGTTTCCTGAGTTCTGTGAGCTGATCTAGCAAATTAATGGAACACCAGGGGGGGATGCAGGAACCTCCAATGTATAGCCAGTCGTTCAGAAGCACAAATAACAATCTGGACTTGCGATTGGCAACTGAAATAGGGACAGTCTTTGGGACTGAGCCCCTAACCTGTGGGATCTGACACTAGTAGACAGTGTCAGACATGAATTAAATTTGTGGGAAACTCCGTCAGTGTCCGCTGAGAATTTGAGAATTGCTTGGTGGTGTTGAAATAAACCCATCATACTCATTAGAGTGGAACCTTTGTTACAGCTGATGAACACATAGTGTCACATCATAATCACCCCAAATGCAAAGTTTGCATTACGGTTCACTCTTGGTGTTGTACATCTATCTATCCATCATTATAAAAATCCTCTGTGCTCCACCTATTCACCCCTCCCTCCCTCCAACACCTATTTATCCCTCCCTCCCTCCAAACCCTGATCTTTTCACTGTATCCACAGTTTTTTTTTTTTTTTTTTTTTTTTTTTTTTATCCATTTTTTTTTTAAGTTTATTTATTCATTTTTTAATTAGTTTCTGCTTTATAACAAAGTGAATCAGTTATACATATACATCTGTTCCCACATCCCTTCCCTCATGCATCTCCCTCCCTCCCACCCTCCCCATCCCACCCCTCCAGGCGGTCACAAAGCACCGAGCTGATCTCCCTGTGCTCTGCGGCTGCTTCCCACTATCTATCTACCTTACGTTTGGTAGTGTATACACGTCCATGCCTCTCTTTCGCCTTGTCACAGCCCACCCTTCCCCCTCCCCATATCCTCAAGTCCATTCTCAAGTAGGTCTGCGTCTTCATTCCCGTTTTGCCCCTAGGTTCTTCATGACATTTTTTTTTTAAATTCCGTATATATGTGTTAGCATACGGTATTTGTCTTTCTCTTTCTGACTAACTTCACTCTGTATGACAGACTCTAGGTCTATCCACCTCATTACAAATAGCTCAGTTTCGTTTCTTTTTATGGCTGAGTAATATTCCATTGTATATATGTGCCACATCTTCTTTATCCATTCATCCGATGATGGACACTTAGGTTGTTTCCAGCTCCGGGCTATTGTGAATAGAGCTGCAATGAACATTTTGGTACATGTCTCTTTTTGAATTATGGTTTTCTCAGGGTATATGCCCAGTAGTGGGATTGCTGGGTCATATGGTAGTTCTATTTGTAGTTTTTTAAGGAACCTCCACAGTTTTGCCTTTTCCAAAACGTCATAGAGTCAGAATAAAAGACGTTTCAGGTGGGCTTCTTTCACTTAGTAATATACATTTAGGGTTCTTCCACATCTTTTGATGGCTTGATGGTTCATTTCTTTTTAGCACTAAATAATATTCCACCACACATGGGCTTCCCTGGTGGCGCAGTGGTTGAGAGTCCGCCTGCCGATGCAGGGGACACGGGTTTGTGCCCCGGTCTGGGAGGATCCCACATGCCCCGGAGCGGCTGGGCCCGTGAGCCATGGCCGCTGAGCCTGCGGGTCCGGAGCCTGTGCTCCGCAACGGGAGTGGCCACAACAGTGAAAGGCCCGCGTACCACAAAAAAAAAAAAAAAAAAAAAAAAAAAAAAATTCCACCACACTTTATTTATCCATTCATCTCCTGAAGGACCTCTTGGTTGCTTCCACGTTTTGGCAATTATGAATAAAGCTGCTATAAACAGCTGTGTTCAGGTTTTTGTGTAGACATAAGTTTTCACCTTCTGCGGGCAAATACCAAGAAGTGCAATTGCTGGACTGGACGGTAAAAATATGGCTTAGTTTTGTAAGAAAATGCCAAACTGTCTTCCAAAGTGGCTGTACCATTTTTCATTCTCACCAGCAATAAACAAGAGTTCCTGTTGCTCCACATCCTCTTCAGCATTTGGTGTTGTCAGTGTTCCAGATTTTGGCCATTGTTACAGGTGTGTAGGGGTATCTCATTGCTTTGTTTAAAAAAAATTTTTTTTAACCCTGTGCATATCCAAAACAAGGACATCTGTAAAATTGTTAATGGTTTATCTTTAAGTGTGGCCTTTAAAATCCTCTGAAAATGGATGTAAGCCTATAGCAAAGATACTTATTCTTAAACTAGAATATTCCTTTCTTCTTTATAACAAATAACTTAATATTGAAACACTCTATTTTTAAGAGTGCCCAAAAAAGCATAAAAACATTTTTTAGCTGTAGTGTGAAAAATGTATCGGTTGACAGCAAGTCTTAGGCAAAAGTACTCAAGTCCCCCAAATTAACTAGGATAAATTTTTAAAGTAACTAGGGCTCAGGATACATACTAAAATTTTTTTATTCTGCCCTTCAAGGATACTTTTAGTTAAAATTACAATTATATGCATTTCTTTTTCTTTCCCTTGTAATTCCACTTTTAATTCTGCATGCCAGGACAGAAAATGAAGCCACAGCCACAACCAGGCACAGAGTAATGTGTAGACACACTGGACCTTCCTCACTCACTACTTGCTGTAAAACCAAACAAACAATGGATGAAGCAACAAAATAAACCATGAATCAAATCTACGTCACAGACACCAAGGAGAGCCGCAAAGTATCTCTATGGACACATGGAACAAAAGTCTACAGAGGAGTCATTATAAACTCAAACGTATTCACGTTTTTACCAATCAGCTTAGAAAGGTGAAAGACAATAGGAGATCTCTTCAGAAAAGAAAAAATTAGGGATCACAGAGAGGAAAAACTATCTTATTATCAAGCTTTTGTCTTCCAAGTCTCTAAGATACTCTAAGGCCTGGGTCTCCAATCTCCATGCCAGAGTCGTCTCTATTACAGGGCTTGACAAGCAAGAAAAAATTCAAACTAGGTTATCTCTATGAGGCATCTCAACTCATAAAGAATTAATGCTACCCAGTGAAACATCTTATGGAACAAAGGGTGGGACACTAGACAGCTGCCTAGGAGCAAAGCTAATGAGGAACAGACCTACAAATTCTCAGGTCTCATTACCAAATTAAATTAATAAATAAATGAGCATACCATCTGAGAAATGACAAATCCGGGTCATCATAAAAATACATTTTACCTCAAAATTAGTCGGAAGGTTTGGTTAATTCTTCTAGTCTTAGTCTATACTCACTGGTATTAAATGGTACAGTTAATTCTTAGTCTTAGCCTCTATCCATCTAAATTCATTATTTTGAGATCAATTTTATTTCTACCCTAAGAAAAGAATGTGTGTAAACCATGGGTAAGCACATCATATATCACAGTGGGATTATGATGGTTAAGTCTGAAGCATAAAGTACTCTTAAAAAGAATACATTAAGTAAACTGCTAGTTACAGGTTTTCCTCTTATGTCCTTTATAAAACTGAGCTACAGATATGCTTATGGATCAATATGCCCAACTGAATATTTCCCTCTATTTCACTGTTCTCTAGAATTAGCTTTTTTTTTTTTTTAATTTTTGTCTGCAACGGGTCTTAGTTGTGGCATGTCAGGTATCTTTCCAGCGCGTGGGCTTAGTTGTCCGGCGCGGCATGTGGGATCTTAGTTCCTCAACCAAGGATCAAACCCACGTCCCCTGCATTGGAAGGCAGATTCTTAACCACTGCACCACCAGGGAAGTCTCTAAAATTAGCTTTTAAAAGATGGTATTAAACATCATTTAGCTATAGCATTGTGTGTATATTGTTATAAATAATAATTCCCCTCTTTAAGGAACCAAATCATTTACTCCAGTATAGAGAGGCAGGTAAGTAGATATGTGTACACATAGATGTGTCAAGATAGATACTTCCTTAGAATGAAAAAAAAAAATCACAACACTACAACATGCCTAAAAATCTCTTGCATTAACCCAGCCTACTCTTGAGCGTAAAAGAATTTATCAAAAGTAAATTACCATGAGCAGTCCTTGACTCCTTATAGAGTAAAATATGGGGACTAACAGAAGCCAGGTGATAGATAAACTGGTATGTTTCATAAACATTTAATCCAAGCTCTCATCTTCTCTTGCCTGGATCACTGAAGTAGTCTTCTTCCAAATTCATCACCAACTCATCACCCCCAAAAGTCACTTTTCTAAAAAGTGATCATGACACATGTCAGTTTAAAATTCTGCAATGGCTTCTCACTGAAGCCTACAGTATGATTGCAGCTACTTCAGCACCCAGGACCTGGCACCCACCTCAGTGCTCTCTGCTCTCCTATCTTTCTTTCCCTTGGCTCTGTCCAGAAGGCCCTTCCTCTCTCCTTTCCTCCTTATCCCTCACTGGGAAACACCTCTCAGGTAAAGCCTACTCACTGCCAGGGCTCAAACTGAAAGGCATTTCTGGGACTGGACTTCCTGCACCAGCACCACCGCCAACCCTCCCCAACTCTGTGCTCTTTGGGGCGATCTGCACACTACACCGCAGGACTGGGTATTTACGGGAGGGACAGTGGATGCTGTTTCTCCTACAGAACTACTGTCTTTCTGGAAGTCAGGGGCATGTGCGGCTAGTACTTAGCTCAATAGCTCAAGCAAAAAAGATTGACAGTCAATAGATGTCTCGATAGAGATGTGAAGGAATGAACTAGAAAACTGCAACCAGGAGTTAATTTCCAGGAAATAACACGTGACCCAAATCCCAGCTCCTGTTTACTGTCTGGGTGATTCAGGACATGCACGTTTACCTCTCCACTGTAAAATGGGGACAATAATGCTCACGGGTCACAGTGAGAGGACCAATTAAGGTAAGTTTGGGAAGGGCCCCGCACAACACCAGGACTCAGCCCTTGTGAGCACTGCCTTCCCCTCCCCATGTTGCTGCATTCTATCACTGGAAGTTGAGAGTCAACGATGGTGAACAAGGATGCAGAACAAGCCAGGTGGAAGAGGGAAGCATTACAAGGTAGAGAGCGGCCAATGAAAGCAGGATGTGGGAAGACGGAGAGCATGAACAGTCGCTTTAATGCAGAGGCCTCTTTATAGCCTTTTTTTTTTTTTTGGCTGCGCCTTAGGGCATGCGGTATCTTACTTCCCCGACGACCAAACCTGTGCCCCTTGCATTGTGAGCATAGCGTCTTAACCACTGGACAGCCAGGGAAGTCCCAGAGCCTCTTTTGACAGCAAATTAAGGACCCCAGCCAGAACTGTAAGACTTAACTTTGGCAAAGAAATGAAAATCGGGAGGTCTGAGTTCTGGTCCCTACGCTCCTGCCTCAAGCCCTTCCATCCCTCCTCTCTGAATGAGGGAGTTGAGGTCTCTTCAGTCAGTGTCTTCCGCTACATCACCCTGCAATCTCTCTATTTATATAAAAGCCATAGGCTTTCAGCCAGCTACCAGGGACAAGACGTCAAGATGAAGTTAGAATATTGGAAACCGAGGCTGACTCTCAGATTCCAAAGACCTAAAAAATTAAGTCATTAGCTGAAGGGCTTAAGACACCACCCAGAGAATATGTAAATTACACACTGGTCTGTACAAAGGAGTTTGCATTTTAAAAGCCCTCTAGGGATCTCACTGACACCTCCCCTCCCCTACACTTTGCCCAAAAATACAGAGCAAAAGGAGGGTCTTTTAAGGAAGAGGACTTCAGTAAACAGCAAGACAGAATGAACCTAGCTGATAACTTAACCTAAAGATAAACTTAACAGATAAACCTACTACATTCTTTTCTGTAGCTTGAATAGGAATTAAGAGTAGGGGAAGGTCCTCCATGTAGAGTCTGTCTACACAATGGATATTTTCCAGGCATTGCTAGGAAATGGGTGTAAATTGTAGGAACATAGCAGGGAAATGTAAGGTTTGGGGGAGGTGCATCTTGCAGGATCCTGCAAACAATAGTCACTTACGAACTCCCTTCCTTTCCCTTCCCAGTGAGAACAAGTAGCTTTAAAGGCCTGATTCTGCGTTTAAGAAGTCCTCGAATTCTGGAGGAAAAATGTATGAACCATCACAAGTTACCGAATGGATACTTGGGGCTGAAAACATGATCTACCTCATCTGATAACCTCAGCAATTCCTACTCTTAAAAAAAAAAAACTACTCTCCCCCACCCCAAAAAAGAAAAAGGAATGCTTTGTCTGCAACCCGGGAGTAAAGATAAAAGAGTAGAATCCCATAGGATTCTAACTTGTTCTGCACTTCTCAACAGAAGTCTAAGCGTGTCATCGTGAAAGGTGACAGGCTTTGAAAACCCAGGCAGACCACACGTTGCCGAGTTAGACAACAGAATAGCGTATTTCGCAAGAAGGCCACGGTTTAATAGCTCAGGGTTTACAAACATTTCGCAATTTGCCACTACATTTTCAGTGGAAGTGCCAGGATTTAAGTACGCATGACGCAACTGTCCAAGTGGTAGCTGTGGCATAAGCAGAATTTATTAAAGTCTTCATAAATGCGCCCCGTTATAGCCGAGGCATGAGTCTTTACAGAACTGTATTTTGGAGTGGCTCCTACATTTAAGAGTACATACTCTTTTCCTTTTTCACTCAATAAAAGCATATTCTCAGCACCCAGTATCCATAGTGGTTTTGTAAACTCATTTTCTCTTAACTCTGTTTACATATTCACTTGTTAGCATTTTATTCATTCCAACACACTCAAAACATGCCATAAATTACACTGGCACTTCTCTAAATAAGCATTGTGTCAGCAATTATATAAAAGCAACTGATCGGTGCTGAACTGGGCAGGACTGCATTACTTTAAATGTAAAATGTGTCCCAATGAACTCAAACAACCATCCTGTATGTACCGAGATCAATGCCTCTGGGGCAACACTCTCCCCCCTCCCCGGGTTAGAACCAACAAAATCCAAGGGGGTAGGGATGCCGAGGGCTTCTCGCTGTACTGCGCCTTCGGGAAAGAGGAGCTGTGCTCATTCATCTAAAAAAAAGTTTTAACCTAATAAGCTTTGAAGTTTACATTTTTACACTAAGAAGAATCTAAAAAATAAAGTAGCAACTGTGCCTGAAATCTGCTAAGTATGATGTCTGGATGTATAATTCCCCTACTACCTCTACTCTCCTAATCTTCCAAACAGCATTTGCCTAAAATGACTGGATGTCATTACATTTCTACCAAGTGGATCTGGGATAGTTAACTCTGGAGCATCACGGCATCAGGCTCCTGACTGGTGGAGGTCAGAGAACTGGGGTGCAGTCTGACATTGCCACTAACAATGTATATGTGCCAGGGATCAAGTCACTTCAACCTGTCTAGGCTGATAGATGATTGCAAAATGCCATATGTTAAACACAAAATGAAGGAAATTGTGTCTTTTATCTCCGTAAGAACAGAGAAAGTCAGCTGTCAGTTAGTTTCGTGTCTTGATACATTCTTCCGAAGATATAGTTTCTTATAAACACTTGGATGGCAGCTTTCTAAAAGCAAAATAAAGATCCTTTTCCCCTGGTGACTTCTTACAGGCTCGTACAAAGGACAGCAGGTAATCTATGTCTTCTTTGTCTGCTTTTTCACTAAGGAACAATCTTGATGCCCAAGACTTAAAGCACAATAAGACCTTATAAAAGATGGGAAAACACGGGTGAACACTACCTGTTTGGGACAATCTTTACCGTCTTTCAGCCTCACACCGAACTATTAGCTCTGTAAGAAGCACATATTTTCTTTTCTCCTGCATCTGCCTTTTGAATAACAGGTTTGGGCTTCTTGAGCCCCACCCCATCTTCTAACTCAGCCAAAGAACACTCTACTACAACTGACCCAACAGCGCTGGAATCTGCCAGGGAAGGGAAAGCAAATCTTCAGAAAGTGGTCCACGCCACCCCAGTCCCCAAACGACCCTGAGCCCACACTTCAGTTCAAAGGAGCATCTCTAACCCTTCCCTCCCCAGCCCACACCCTAGTAAGGGATGCAATGTGATGTCATTAAGCCAATTTTCTCAGTGCCTGAACATTTACAGAGTGAGACCTAAGCAAGAAATAACAAGATAAGCTTCCTGCTTGATAAACTTAAAAAACAGTCTATCACCACAACTTTTATATATGTTCATCGGGTTTTCTGGAATTTCACTGAAGGCCCATATTCAACAGTAATGTTCAGAAAATGCAAAAAGAGTTAACTTAAAATTTTTTTAATATATATATTTTTTAACGTTGGAGTCATTCTGAGATGGCCCACACTCTGTCTATGGAGTGGGTATCTCCCTGAATAAATCTGCTCTCAAAAAATAAATTAATTAAAATAAAATATCGGAGAGTGAGACGAGCAGATAGAAATCTTTGACCAACCTTCCCTGGCTCTCTGTACAGGAATAATCATAAATACCAAAGGACACCTGAAAATAGAATAACTGGGACTTTAGGACGTCTGGAAAGTTGAGACACAAGATCATTTGCAAGAAAAAAAAAATAGAAAGAGAGCTATTCTTTATTAAGCACCTACTACGTATCAGTATGGAGCACTAGCTATATATCAGCTTAGCTAAATCTCAGAAAACCTAAGAAGCAAATCTTTGCTTCACTTCTCAGGTAATGAAATAGAAAGTCAGTGGAGTTGGGTACCTTGGCCAAGATCATGCAGTCAGTCAATGGGAGGGCTGGGATTTGAATCCAGGCTAACTCACTCCAAAGTCCAAAAGCTTAATGACTGTGCTACAAATGATTTCATCATTACCAAAGAAGAGCTTTCTATAAACTACACCTCCTCCTATTTAAAAAAAAAAAAAAAACTCCAAGTAAATCTAGAGCCTCTTCCAATGATCTACACAACTCCCAATTTCGAATCTTTCCATTGAAATTGACTTTTTAATGTGTGGAGTAAGATGTCTGACTGTAAGAACCCCACCCATCTGATTCCAGTCTACCTGCCTACCTACAGCTCCACCAAAGCAAATCTACTAATTCCTCAAGGCACTGAACCCTGAACAAGTTAAAGCTTCAACCTCCATGCCTAAAAACTATTTTTCAGAAATTATGCCAAATCCATGGGCGGGTTTAGTTACTGGACATTTCAAAATGCATGACAATACAGATTTAGAAAAATAAGTCTTATTGTTTTTAGTCCCAAACACATAACAAATATCCTGTAATTCTACAAGCTGAAAAACTGCAAACAAAGTAAACTTTCTGCGGTTCTGAGTAAGGAGATAATTGTTTTCCTCTCCTGGTCAGACAACACATGGTGAAGAGATAAACATCAGTAACATCAGCCTCTTCCCAAATCCGACTGTGAAAGCACATCAGCCAAACAGTATTTATTTACATCTATTCTTTGAAGGACTCTGTCTTTTCCACACCAACTTCTCAGCAGGTGTCCCAGATTAAACGGTGGAATATCATACCCGATTGTTTAAAAAATATATCTTTGATGTGATCTGTGGCTGGTTATCTTTTTAATTAGGGTTTGAAATCCTAAACCGTGTGTATTTAACCCCCTAAGAGCTAGAGCCGGAGAAGGACGACCCCGACGGGTGAGCTTGTCGAGTCTGCGAGCGCGAAGGGAGCGCCGGGGCGCCTGGGGGCTGCCTGCTGCCGGGTCCCGCGACCCGCCCTCTCCGCGTCTCCGCTTCTCCAGGTAACTCACCAGGATGCCCATCACGTCGGTCCAGAGCCGGGAGAACGCCTCGGACAGACCAGCGCCCGCCTCAGGCTCCGGGGCGGGCTCGGCTTCGGGCTCGGGCGCCGCGCCGGCGGCTCCCGCGTCCTCCTCCATGGCCGGGTCCCCGGGGCGCCCTGGCCCCGCAGCCGTGCGCGCCCGGTCCCCGGCGCCGGTCCCCGCCCGCCGCGTCACCACCGAGCCGCGCCTCTTCGCCGCATCCCCCGCGGCCCCGGCCTCCGACCCGGCGGGGGCCCCCGACAGGCGCCCGCACCTCGGCTCTCGGTGGCGACGGGCCGCGCGGCTGACAGGTCCACAAACTTTCCCAGCCCGGCTCGGCTCGGCGCGGCTCGGCAACCCGGTAGCAGGAGGCAAAGTTCGCACCACCGAGTTTTCCGGCGGGGAATTCTGGCAGCCCAGAAGCAACGCAACCCGCTGCAAAGGCGTCTCTTCCTGTGACGGGGACCGACTAACTAGGCACGAGACTCATTTCTTCCAGCAAGTCTGGGCAGGGCCCCGCGGGGTGACCGCGGCGCCTCTGGAACTTGGAGGGTACTTCCCGGGCCCCCCCTCTTCAAAATGAGCTCTTCCAGCTCCACATGACTCTCTCCCCTTGATGCTAAAGAAAGCGTTTAGCAACAAAAGGTGCTCTGATGTCAGGCTCTTTGCATGGAAATGAGCCACAGACAGGAGAACAAATCGCCTGTTGAAAGAGCGGCCGCGCTGCTGTCTCCCGCCTGCACAAGTTTCCAATCACGCTCTTCACTGGAACAGCTTTGGTCACAGAAACTCGAGAAAGTTAATCTTTAAGCTGCTCCTGCCGAAGGAGTTCCCAAGTAGTGTAATTACCCCGCACACCTCGCCCCCTCCTTAGGTCAAGCGACCTCAGGAATTACAGCTCTGCGTCTGGCAGCCAAGACTTGGAAAAACAAGTGTGAAAGCTTGGGCACGAGCCACTGTTTGTATCGTGTTTATTACAAGGGGGGACATTTTGGTTCCTGGGCGCCCACAATGCCATGCATTGCTAGGGGTGGCAGCTATTTAGGGGGAACGCGCTTTGGGTTTTAATGGTTCCTTTACAGTAAGGGCATAGGGAAGGGCCTTTTTCAAAAGGAAATGTTATGGTTGTAGCCATTAAGCCAACACACCTGGGGCCCCGTGTGTGTTCTTCTAAGGACAAGATCCATGACGGATTTATTTTATGAGGGAAAGAGTTCTGTAGATGCATTTCTCCTTTTGTGATTGTTTCTTTAAACACCACTCAGAGTTCTCCCTGGGAGATGGCAGTCCACGTCACAGCGGATCTGGTGATTGATCACTTTGTGAAACAGCTCGGAAACTACAATGAACCGCCCCTAAAGTAAAGGACTGAGTGGTACAAAAACCCAGGTGAGGTGCCCCAGGGAGAGAGCCCTTGCTTGTTTTAGAGGGCTCTGGCTGTTGTTGTTTTTTCCTTCTGAACCCACATGAAAGGAGGGGTACAAGATCATGTCCCTTGAAGTTCCCCTCCTAAAGCATTAATTACGGGATCCAAAGGATGAATAGCTCTTAGAGGAAAGTTCAAAATTGAAAAAAAAAAAGTTTTCAAAGGTAATTAAATTTATACGCATAATCCCCGATGACAAAGAAAAAGAATGCACAAGTTTCCCCTTGATAGTAAGGAGGCATTGTGTTGAAGTGGAGTGCTGGGTGCAGAGTCAGTATGACCAGGCCTGGTGCTTTTCCCTGGGCTGATGCTGGAGTTAGATCAGGTGCGTGTTCTAAGATGCTGGGAATCCAAATAAATTCATTAAAGCATTGGTGGGCTTTATTATTATTACTATCATTATTACATCTATAAAGACATGAAAATAAGTAAATGATAGGAAAAGGTAAAATAACCATTGAGTTGATTTTATGTATACTTAAGAATTTCAATGTATTAGCCATGTGGTACCTGACTCAACTCAAGAAAATACAAAGGAGGGACTTCCCAGGTGGTCCAGTGGGTAAGACTCTGCGCTCCCAATGCAGGGGACCGGGGTTCGATCCCTGGTAGGGGAACTAGATCCTGCATGCATGCTGCAACTAAGAAGTCTGCATGCCACCACAACTAAGACCCAGTGCAATCTAAATAAATAAAAGAATATTAAGGGGAAAAAAAGGAAGAAGAAAATACAAAGGACAGTGCTGCTTCTACGGGGGCGGCTAGTTTTCTGCAATCAACACCTTCTGGCAAGGGACTGACCATGAAGCCAAATAAGCAGGATGGTCGGGGCAGGACTCTCCAGCACCAGTCGTGAGTCTTTCTTCTAGGCTCATCAGATCATCTGAGGGCAAAGCATTTAACTTTTCTGTGCTGCAGTTTTCCCATCCTAGAAGAGGCAAGGCCACACTAATTGCCGTGTACCTCCTCAGAGGAGATATGATATTTCAGAGTCATCTAAAGATAGGTACCATTTTGCAACAATGCAAACACACATATCAGTATAACTAAATCTTAGCCAGCATTTTGGTACTTGGAGAATCAAGCTACCCTAGATATTTAAGCTCCTTGTCCTGGCGTTCCCTAATAAATGGATAAGAAAATAAGTAATACATTTGAGGGGGAATGTTGGTACCTACAACTTTGATGTCTGTACATAAATATGAAATTTTGAGCATTTTTCTACTTGTAGTACATAATAATTTTTTTGACCACCTGAAAAATGAAGCTGAAACTTTTTGCTTATCAGCTTCATGATGCTTCTACTCAAAATGAGTCTGATTACTTCTCCCAAATTGAGTCTTTTCTCCTTTGGTTAATGTCAATCTTCCAAAAATGCCTTCAGGGGCTTTTTAACAAAATATAAAGAATAATTAGCAACATCACAATCATCATCAAACTATTTCAGAGTCCCATAGGGTACTATTTACAAAGAGCTTTCTTTTTTTTTTTTTTTTTTTTTTTTGCAGTACGCAGGCCTCTCACCACTGTGGCCTCTCCCGTTTCGGAGCATAGGCTCCGGACGCACAGGCTTAGTGGCCATGGCTCACGGGCCCAGCCGCTCCGCAGCATGTGGGATCTTCCTGGACCGGGGCACGAACCCGTATCCCCTACATCGGCAGGCGGACTCTCAACCACTGCGCCACCAGGGAAGCCCTACAAAGAGCTTTTTATAATAGAATTATATCCCATGAGGGCCGGACAGAGCCTTGAAGGTGATCTGGATCAAATCCCTCATTTTTAGGATGAAGAAATGGGCTCTGAAGAACTTGAATGATCACTCCAAGTGAACACAGCTACATTGAGCAGAATCAAAGTCAGATGACTTGATTACCTTTAAAAGTTCTTTCATCTATGTTGTAATTTATTTGATTCCCACAAAGCTCTGTAAGGTGGGCAAGTGTAGATGTGCCATTAAAGACATGTATAGGGGAAGTATACACATAGGAATCCTGCTCTCTCCTTTTCTCTTTCCATCAGGGCTCTCCCTCATCCAGCTCTGTGGAATTGTTATGATGTTGGTAAGTGAATTCCAAGGACAGAAAGGGATCTAGAAGAGAATTTTCTAGACACCTAGTAGAGACCCAAAAGTTGACCGAAATCAATTCTGTGGGTTCTGATCAACATTTATTGCAATGAACTATCAGAATGCAGTCAATGAAAGTAAATATTGGAAGTGCACCTATCTCAATAAGTGCTACTTCTTGGAAAATTAGTGTCAGTCATACAGCTGCACATATATGCATGCAACACGTAAGTACATACATACACACATACACATATAAATGCAAATACTAGATTGCTTTGTAAAAAATTGTTTCTTACTATGTAGCAGGATTACAAGTTTAAAAGCCACTAGTCTAGAAGCTGCAGGGTGTTGCCTGCAGTCTACTTAGGACATCATTTTGACATAAGAAAAGTAAAAAAATCTATTGCCTGGCAGTAAAGGTAGAGTTTGGCAGTAACACAAATATAATGGGTTCAGGACAGAGCCCAGTTTGAATTTTCACTCAGGTTTCTATAAGACATTGGGCAAGTTATTTATCTCATCTGTAAAGTGGGATAATTCATCTACTTAATACAGTTGCTATGAGGTTGTGTGTGAAAATGCAGGCAGTAATTCTCTATGAATTAGAACTTTTCCCCCCTTTCCCTCCCCCTATTCACTCACACCACGAGGTGATATCTATAAAATCTCCCTGTTCATACCTGTCTCTTGGATCACATAAAGGAGTAATTCCTAGCCCTGGAATGTGGCTGCTGAGTGGAAGGGCTGGGAGGTTACCTCTGGCAAGGTGGAGTCACAAGGGCTACTCAGTTTGGAAGTAAAGGTAGTAATAACAGTAATATCGATGTTATTTATTGAAAATCAACTCTATGTCAGGCAGTGTGTTTGATGTTTTAAAAATATTTTATTTAAACTTTAAATAGAATTTATGACTTCTCACTACGATCCAACCCTCCCACCCGCTCACTTCCCATTTCAGTACTCTGTTACATCCATCCATTGGTTCAAGCTACCAACCCCAGAGACATGCTTGAATCCTTCCCACACCTCACCATCACTCCCATCTAACCATGGACAAGTCCCGTGGATCCTACTTCCTAAATATGTGTCAAGTTCATCCACTTCTCTCTGTCTCCACTACCACCTTAGTCCATACTAGCTCCATCTTTTACAATATTTTATCTAGATCAGTGCTTCTCAAAGTGTGGACTCAAGAACAGAAGCATTAGCATTACCTAATTTGTTGGAAATGCAAATTTCCGGCCCCAGCCTCCAAGCCTGCAGAGTCAGACACTCTGAGGATGGGACCAGTGACCTGTATTTTAACAAGCTCTCCAGGCAGTTGTGAAATCTGCTCAAATTTGAGAGCCACTTGAAACTATGGGAATGTCAGAATAAGGAAAAGGAACACATTGCCAAGGGAAGGTGAAGTTGTAAAATATAATATGTTGCAAAACTAAACCAGCAGATTGCTTTTTAAAATTAACTGGTAAAAGAAACCATCATGAGATATGTGAATGGAGATCCCCAAATCAGATGTTCAGAGACATTTGGCTTTTAAGGGCAGATGATAAAATATTAAATGTATTTATTGCAATAAAGTGTATTATCCATAAGAATAGTACATATTTTAGGAACACAGTTTCATTCAAACACTTGTTATTTTTTAAAGACAACACATTTTCTACAGAAAAAAATGTGAGATTAAGCAGAGATTAATAGAGAAGAGACTTGAGGACACAGTGGGGGAAGGGTAAGCCGGGACGAAGTGAGAGAGTGGCATGGACATATACACACTACCAAACGTAAAATAGATAGCTAGTGGGAAGCAGCCGCATAGCACAGGGAGATCAGCTTGGTGCTTTGTGACCACCTAGAGGGGTGGGATAGGGAGGGTGGGAGGGAGACGCAAGAGGGAGGGAATAGGGGGATATATGTACACGTATAGCTGATTCACTTTGTTGTACAGCAGAAACTAACACAACACTGTAAAGCAATTATACTCCAATAAAGATGTGAAAAGAAAAAGCAGAGATTAAATCCAAAAGATTATAAATAGTCCAATTTTTTTTTTTTAACCATACTGCATTCTGAAATTGAGCAATGAAAACAGATAAACACATTTAATTTTTGCCTACGGGTCAGCAATCCTCTCTGGCACTCTAACGCGGGGCATTCCATAATGCCTCGGAGTGGGGGGGGACTAACTTCAAGCAAAGACTGAAATGCCAAAACATTTTCCCCCTTGACAATCCCAAACACATTTTTTCCACAACTGCCTTAAAAGTGAGCCAAACCCCTGCTAAAGCATTACCTGTTTAAAAGCCTTTTCATCATGGAGTATTTGGTAAGAGAGACTGAGAAAAGAGCTAAGAGCAAACTAAGGAAAAATTAAAACCAAGTGAAGACGGCCCAAACAGGCTAGGGAGAGAAGGTAAATAAACAAAATGATGATTCAGGGCTATAAATACTTTTCTCTGAAATCTCTTCTTCCACTCTGATAAGCCAGGTTACTAGCTTAGCCAGTTAGGTTTTCCTCTGTGCTGATGCTATGTAAACACCACGTTTCTGCCTGGGAATTATTCCATCAGGCATAAAACGATGTGACCGATATTTCATCTTGCACAGTTGGGTCAGACTAGGTAATTTTTAAAGTCATTTGTAATTCAGAAATACAAGGATTCTGAACTATTCAGTAATACACATTATAGACAAGAAGCAAAAGACTCTGAGTGGGGTACCAACATTGAATTCACAATGTTTAAGGCAAAGGACCCAAAGACTTCAACTCACCATGAAATAACTTCTGAATTAACATAGGAACAGTGTCCCCTGTGGAGAGCTGTGAGATTCTCTGAGGGCTACCTGACACTGAAAAGGAGAAAAAAAGGAAGCATGGAGAGGGAATGGTCTTTAGAATCATATTCCCTGCTATTTATCTTTTAGCTTAGGAGAGTGTAAAAAAAAAGGAATGTGTTAATAAGAGACGAAAGGTTATGTTAAATATTTCCAAATTATGCAAGGACAGTCTAAAAAGCACAGCTGGGAAGTATCATCCACCAACCAAACTGCTTCATCAATCTTGTCTATAAACTTTACCCAATGAGAATGCCTACTTGGCTGTCTCTATTGCTTAAACATACTTGTGAAAAATATTTTTTTCCTATTAAATGTAAAAGCTCCAGTTAACACTATTGCTCTGCTTTTTTTTTTTTTTTTTACTTATTAATTAATTAATTTATTTTTGGCTGTGTTGGGTCTTCGTTTCTATGCGTGGGCTTTCTCTAGTTGTGGCGAGCGGGAGCCGCTCTTCATCGCGGTGCGCGGGCCTCTCACTACCGCGGCCTCTCTTGTTGCGGAGCACAGGCTCCAGACGCGCAGGCTCAGTAGGTGTGGCTCACGGGCCCAGTTGCTCCGCGGCATGTGGGATTCTTCCCAGACCAGGGCTCGAACCCGTGTCCCCTACGTTGGCAGGCAGATTCTCAACCACTGCGCCACCAGGGAAGCCCAGCCCCTGCTCGACTTCTTCCAAGTGCAATGTTATATACATAGAACAAAAGATTCTCACTCACAAAATGAATCCCAGAAACCATAGAAAACTATTACAAATCTTACCCAGAATTGAAGTATTATCCAGAATACTTTGGTTGAACAACGAGAAAAAATAATTTATAATTAATGACATTTGCACATGACTATTAAAAAAGGAGGGAGGCACTGAGCTGAGTATAACATTCTGGAAAAAATATGCGTTGACTCATTAAAGCAAAGGAAAGTGTGATATCCTTTTCACTACTCATTTTTTTAAAGAGTCACATATTTACTATATAAATTACTTGAGGAAGAACCACGAGTCTTAGATGCACTGCCCAGCCTGATGGTAACTCTGTATACAGCCTTGCTTTACTCTGTTCTGTGTCTTTCATGGGGGAGCCAATATTTTGGGTCACAAGCAGCAAGATTTTTATACTCCTAAAATGTACCTGATGGCTATTGAAGAGAGACACTCCCATTCTTGTTTCTAAAGGAATAAAGAAAGGAAGGAAGGAAGGAAGGGAGGGAGAAAGGCAGGGAGAGAGAGAGAAAGAGAAAAGATATCTAACTTTCCCTTTAGCTATAAAGTTCTATCCTTTTAGAATCTCAGAAACATATCTTCCTTCTTATGCAATCTAATTCCCTTCTTTTCCATGTATAGTAAGTTTTTCAGTCTCCCCTTAGTCATTCAAGGCCATTTTCCTCTTCTGGGTACTTTCTTTCAAATTGCATTTCCTGTGACACACAGAGGCACACGCGCATGTGTGCGCACACACACACAAAGGCTCAGTTATCTCAGTTTTTCTGAGCCGCCTTATACAATTGAAGATAGAAATAAATGAACTTGGTGAAGAACTCATCAAAAGTGGTGGCACCATGAGAATGTCTCAATGAGCTTCTCACATATAGAGAAGTTTGAGTGACAGGACATTGGGGTCATGGCTACGTCTTTAAATAGTGCCTTGGTCAAGCTTAGTGAAACACTTCCCTGTTTTAGGAAGCACGTAGCATGCTCTGTTCCTGTGGTGAGTGCTGGCTGGACTGGGGATTGAAACTGAAGAGAAATATTAATATGGATAAGCAGGCCCCAGATTTTCTGCACCATTTCCCTCTCAAGGAACACAAATGTTTTTAAAGGAGGAAAGAAGTAGGTTGTCTAGGCATAAATTTTTCCTATGCCTTATAAATGAAACAACTAGGTGCTAGCTCCGCTTTATCTAATGAATGTTCTCAAAAACCAGATGATGTTGATTCCAATTGCAAAGAGGCACAACAAAGGCCCCTTGTTCTAGAAATGAGGTCATTTGGACAGTCTATCCATTAAGAAAAAGCCCATTTTGCTTTAAGAGGTCACCTATTGGGGCAGGAAATCCATCTTTCAGCCAGTGCACTAACATCTGGCCTAAGTCTTCTGGGCTGAAATGTCAATTTCCTGGTCTAAATGGAACACACATGAAAGGAAAAAAGATAAAAAATACAATTTTTTTTTTTTTTGGCCAATCTTCATGGCTTGCAGGATCTTAGTTTCCTGACCAGGTATTGAACCTGGGCCCATGGCAGTGAAAGCACTGAGTCCTAACCACTGGGCCACCAGGGAAGTCCCAAAATTCTCCAAAAAAAGAATTAACTCTTTAGTGATGATCAAAACAAATAAACAAAAACTGTAAAATACCTCTATGAAAATTTTATTTCTTTCTGTAATAACTCCTGAAAGGTAAAATTAAGAGGCTAGAGATTAACGACAGCAAAAGGACAAATCAATCATTCACTGGTACATTCATAAATAAATATACTTTAATTTAGAATGACTAATCATGACTCATGATGATTCATCCCAAGCTGGGCCAGATTTGCTTCTGTATTCTACTATGAGGACGGGGAGGGGAGGAGGAAGTATACTAACTAAATTAACAGGATAAAACTTAAAAATGAGAAGAAAAGGGAGGATATTTAACCAACACAAGAAAAAAATCTTCTCAAGCTGGTTAAGAGTGCCATAAAATATTTCATGTGTAATTCTTCTAAATAAGCCACTCAATTTATACTACTTTTTGTACCCTTTCAGAATATTCCATAGTTTTGACTAGTCTTCTCCTACTGGTTCAAATCAGAGAGATCTGGTCCATTATTCATTCATTAATTCATCAGGCAACAAATATTAATTGAGCTCTAGTTATGTCTGACATCACATTAGGTATTCACAAAAGACGGCCCTGGTTCTCAGGAGTATTTAATCAGGAGTGTAAAATCCTTATTTTTTTGAAATTAAATTGTTAAATTGTCTGATTTAGGTTCACTTTATAATTAGTGGTGATGTGGAGTCTAGAAGAGGGTGAAAATTGAGAAAAGGCAACTTTTCAGTCATACTACTAATCTAGGCAAGAGCTACAAGGATTAACAATGGGGGCACTTAGCACACGTACATCGGTTCCTGCCTGATCCCACACTGCTTTTTCAGCTTGACTTTCTGTTATGATCAAACATAGAGTTATTTTGGAAGGCTCTTATCTACTTTTCCCCACATTCTCTGTATTTCCTATTTTCTGCTTCTCTGTTTTGTTCAGTCTGTTCATTTTCCCTGAAATACTCCTGCTTTCTCCCTCCAGCTTTGTTGAGATATAATTGACCTATCTATAACATTGTGTAAGTTTAAGGTGAACAACTTGTTCATTTGTTACACTTATATATTGCACAGTGGCCATCACCATTGTATCACGTAATTACCATTTCTTTTTTGTGGTGAGAACATTTAAGATCTACTCTCTTAGCAGCTTTCAAGTATATAATACCGTAGTATTAACTATAATCACTATGCTATACATTAGATCCCCAGAACTTATTTGTCTTATAACTGGAAGTTTGTACCCTTTGGTCAATACCTCCCCAGTTCCTCCACCCCCAGCCCCTGGAAACCACCGTTCTAACCTCTATTTCTACGAGTTCAGCTCTTTTAGATTCCACATATAAGTGATATCATACAGTATTTGTCTTCTTTCACTTAGCATAATGCTTTCAGGTTCTTCCATGTTGTCACAAAGGGCAGGATTTCCTTCCTTCTCATGGCTGAATAATATTCTGTGAATCTATCTATCTATATCGATATCAATATCAATATAGATATCTCACATCTGCTTTATCCATTCATCTATTGACAAACACTTAGGTTGTTTCCATAGCTTGCCTGTTGTGAATAATGCTTCAATGATCATGGGAGTTCAGATAGTTCTTTGAGAAGCTTTTTCATTCCCTTTGAATATATACCCAGAAGTAGAAATGCTGGATCATATGGTAGTCCTGTTTTTAATTTTTTGAGGAACCTCCATATCGTTTTCCATAGTGGCTATACCAATTTACATTCCCACCTACAGTTCACAAATGTTCCTTTTTCTCAGGTATCCTTATTTTTTTGAAAGAGTCATAGGTGATTATGATGGGTAGTAAGGGATGAAATCCATTGATGTAAGTGAGAATGTAAAACTGAGAAAGACAGAACTTGGGGAACACCAGCATTCAAGAGAACAACATGGGGTAATGACACAGTGTCTGAGTGAGAGTAGTCCCAGGGGTAGAGAATCATGATGGCATGATGTCAAGGAATTTGAGGGTAACAGGAAGACGGGAAGGAGCAGCAGTGTCCAACATTATGGAAAAGTTGATAGGAAGAGTATCAACTGAATGTTCATTTTAGCGGTCACTAGTAACTCTGCTTAGCCAGTGCAATTTCATTGTAGAGGAAGGAGTAGAAACAAGATTGCAGAAGACTGAGGAAATGATGGGAGAAAAGTAGGTGAAGAAAGATAACAGAAGGGATCACAAGGTTTGAAGAAATATTTTTAAGCATGTGAAAGATTTGAGTGAATTTATAAGGCAAGCAGAAAAGGAATAGTAGAGGAGGAGAGATTGGAAATTTAAGAGAGGGTGGTACTAGGATAAGATTCCAGAGGAGATGATGGTGATGATGATAATAATTTACATTTTTGAGAAATTATTGTTGGAGGGATTCTCTTGTACAGAGTCCAAACAGACTACCCCTTTCCTGTTAACACAGGTTTCCTACTCAATAATACAATAAAATTGATCAGATTTAAGCATTCTAAGTAAGAATTACATTCTAATCACATTTTGCTGATGCTAGACCCAGACCATCTTCACTGGATTTTAAGATTTTTACAAATCCTCATTCATACATTTCAGTTCAATAAGCATTTACTGAATGTCTATTCTGTACATAGTGGAAGGTATTTAAGCACTGGGGAGCATGAAAAGTCACAGATTCTGATCCTGATGAGCTTAGTCTTGTGAGGAGACACATAAATACTCTCAACCCAGTGTGATAAAAGAATCCATAGGCCCTTTATGAACTGAGAGACTGGATGGTCATGGCGGCCTAGAGGCATCATGGCAGCCTTCCTGTAAGAGGCTTCGTCTGAGTTAAAACAGTCTCAAAGGAAAGGTTGAAATTAGCCAGTCACATGGGGGCTAAGCTGGTTTCAGACTATGAGAACAACAGCAACAAAGGCACAAAGACATAAAACAATATTACGTGTTGGAGGAACTTGAAGTTCTCTGTTTTAAAAAACGCTAGTGAGGGAATGAATAGCTAGTCCAAAGCTCAGAGAATGAGATGGTCGGTCACACTGCACCTAGCCTGCTGTCAACTAAAGAGGTTAGTCTTAAGGCTCTGGGAGAGTGCATCCTTTGTGTTTTAATGCTTCCTGATTTCCTTTCTGAAATGGTAACCTTCATTTTACTTCCCAAGGGCACCATGTACTGCTGAGGGTCCCGGGGCTGAACAGGCAATGCCAACGCCTGCAATAACAGAGTACACATGAAAAGCCACGGGCACGTTAGGGAGGGAGTAAAATTTGGAACACTTCACTAGTGTGCAGGTCATACCTGCCCAAAGGCCATGCTGATTCTTTTTCTTTCCAATATTAGTAAATAGGCCACCTCCCTTGATATTTCCTAGCAGCAGAACCAAACAGCTTCAGGCAGAGAATGTCGTTCTAGATCTCCCCACCAACACTGTGATGTGAAGTAATTTGCAATCTTCCTGGTTCTCAGGGTCATTAACTCTAAAATGAGGAGGGGGGAGATATTTGAGGTCTTTTCCATTTCTAATGTTCTGTAATACTGTGAGTGAGTATTTTGGTATAGGAATTGTCTTAGGGAATAAGGAAGTAAGGAGATACCAAAAGTCTGGGGAGGAGGAAAATGGCTTTCCTGGTTAGTGGAAGGTATTTATATAACAGATGGATTAAGCCATCTGGAAGATACCCCTTATAAGAAATGGCTTATGCATGCATTCTTGAGGCCAAGTGTTCCTCAATTCTCAACCTAGAAATCAAGCAGTATCTTCAGGAAGGTGGCAATGGAACGTGACTGACATAACAAAATTACAAATGTAAATTGGTACAAGATTCAGAAATTTGGCAGGATGCATCAAAATACATAAAAATGTTCATATCCTCTGATCCAGTATTTAGACTCCTGGGAATTTATCCTGGTAAATTACTGGAAAGGAATCAGAAGCTCTGTGCTCAGAGGCTTATTACGGCACTTTTTATAACATTTAAAATTTGGAAAGAGCTTCATATTCCACAAGAGAACAATGGTCAAATAAATGATGATATTGAAGGAATAATATCTATTGATTAAAATGTCAATATAAAGAACATGTAACAGCACGAAAAATATCCTCTGTATGAAACACTTAACTCTGAGAAATCTGGAGTGCATGTGTGCAAAGGTGAGACGAGAATCTACAAATATTATATGCCAGTGTTTGAGTAGGAGCTCAATAGATATTTTTTGAACAAGTAAGTAAATGAAGTAAAATGAAAACTGGTGATGCATTAGGATGGTGGGATCTTAAATTAAATTATCTTTGAGAATTCTTCTATTTTGGTTACTATGTTGTTTAATGATAAGCACAAAGTTAATGAGGGTTAAACATTTATTAAATGTTTGTTGTGTACAGATCTGGTCCTACAGATAATATATTTTGTAGTGCTACTTATTCATCACCTTCTGAAACATGCCTGCTACTTTTCCACCTCCAGATTCAAGGCTTCATGGAGCCAATTTCAATGCCGGCCAGACATTTGAATGAATGAATGAATACCTCAACAAATGAGTGGCAGAGATTGAAGAACAAGATACTGGTACCTTAAACCACACAGTGTCTGGTGTGCTGTATGGTCAGGAATTCTCAGTACTCACTTACAGTCCTAGACTTTGAGATTCTCTATGTAAATAACTACAAGAATTGGAAGGATTGAGTTCCTGAAGCTGAGAGACAAGAAAGAGTTCTTCTCAAAACCCCGTCTCAGAAAGCATAAACTTGGGCTTCCCTGGTGGCGCAGTGGTTAAGAATCTGCCTGTCAATGCAAGAGACACGGGTTCGAGCCTTGGTCCGGGAAGATCCCACATGCTGCAGAGCAACAAAGCCCGTGCACCACGGCTACTGAGCCTGCACCCTGGAGCCTGCGAGCCACAACTACTGAGACTGCATGCCTGGAGTCCATGATCCGCAACAAGAGAGGCCACCACAATGAGAAGCCCATGCACTGCAACGAAGAGTGGCCCCAGCTCGCTGCAACTAAAGAAAGCCCAAGCGCAACAACGAAGACCAAACGCAGCCAAAAAGAGAAAAACAAATACCGTAGGCAGCCAAAAATAAAATTAAAAAAAAAAATAGAATGCATAACCTTTTCAATTACTTCTGATCATTCTTTTTTTTTTTTTTTTTTTTTTTTTTTGTGGTACGTGGGCCTCTCACTGTTGTGGCCTCTCCAGATGCGGAGCACAGGCTCCGGATGCGCAGGCTCAGCGGCCATGGCTCACGGGCCCAGCCACTCCGCGGCATGTGGGATCTTCCCAGACTGGGGCATGAACCCGTGTCCCCTGCATCGGCAGGCGGACTCTCAACCACTGCGCCACCAGGGAAGCCCCACTCTTTTTTTTTTTTTTAACTAATTTATTTGTGGCTGCATTGGGTCTTCATTGCTGCACGTGGGCTTTCTGTAGCTGTGGCGAGGGGGGGCTAGTCTTTGTTAAGGTGTGTGAGTTTCTCATCGCGGTGGCTCCTCTTGTTGCAGAGCACAGGCTCTAGGCACGCGGGTTTCAGTAGTTGTGACATGTGTGCTCAGTAGTTGTGGCTTGCGGGCTCTAGAGCACAGGCTCCATAGTTGTGGCGCACAGGCTTAGTTGCTCTACAGCATGTGGATCTTCCCAGACCAGGGATCGAACCCATGCCCCCTGCAATGGCAGGCAGATTCTTAACCACTGCGCCACCAGGGAAGCCCCTTCTGATCATTCTTGAATGCCTCGCTGTTCTTTTGTTTTTTGTTTTTTTAATTGGGGTATAGTTGCTTTACAATGCTGTGTCAGTTTCTGCTGTACAATGAAGCGAATCATCTATATGTACACATGTATCCCCTCCCTCTTGGATCTCCCTCCCACCCCCATTCCACCCATCTAGGTCACCACATAGCACTGAGCTGAGCTCTGTGTGCTATACAGCAGGTTTCCACTAGCTATCTATTTTACACATGGTAGAGTATATACGACAAACCTAATCTCCCAATTCATCCCACCCCCCCTTCCCCTCCCTGTGTCCACACGTCCATTTCCTATGTCTGTGTCTCTATTCCTACGCTGCTGATTGGTTCATCTGTAACATTTTTCTAGATTCCACATATATGTGTTAATATACGATACTTGTTTTTCTCTTTCTGACCTTCTTCACTCTGTATGACAGACTCTAGGTCCATCCAGATCTCTGCAAATGACCCAATTTCATTCTTTTTTATGGCTGAGTAATATTCCATTGTATATATGTACCACAACTTCTTTATCCATTCATCTGTCGATGGGCATTTAGGTTGCTTCTATGTCCTGGCTATTGTAAACAGTGCTGCAATGAACATTGGGGTACATGTGTCTTTTTGAATTATGGTTTTCTCAGGGTATATGCCCAGTAGTGGGACTGCTGGGTCATACAGTAGTTCTATTTTTAGTTTTTTAAGGAATCTCCATACTATTCTCCACAGTGGCTGTATCAATTTACATTCCCACCAGCAGTGAAAGAGGGTTCCCTTTTCTCCACACCCACTCCAGCATTTATTGTTTGTACATTTTTTAATGATGGCCATTCTGACCAGTGTGAGATGATACCTCACTGTAGTTCTGATTTGCATTTCTCTAATAATTAGTGAAGTTGAGCATCTTTTCATGTGCCTCTTGGCCATCTGTATGTCTTTTTTGGAGAAACGTCTATTTAGGTCATCTGCCCATTTTTGGATTGGGTTGTTTGTTTTTTTGAAATTGAGCTGCATGAGCTGTTTGTATATTTTGGACATTAATCCCTTGTCCATTGCTTTGTTTGCAAATATTTTCTCCCATTCTGAAGGTTGTCTTTTCATCTTGTTTATGGTTTTCTTTGCTGTGCAAAAGCTTTTAAGTTTAATTAGGTCCAATTTGTTTACTTTTGTTTTAGTTTCATTACTCTAGGAGGTGGGTCAAAAAAGATCTTTCTGCAATTTATGTCAAAGAGCGTTTTTCCTATGTTTTCTTCTAAGAGTTTTATAGTGTCCTGTCTTTTACATTTAGATCTTTAATCCATTTTGAGTTTATTTTTGTGTGTGGTATTAGGGAGCATTCTAGTTTCATTCTTTTACATGTAGCTGTCCAGTTTTCACAGCACCACTTATTGAAGAGACTGCCTCTTCTCCATTGTATATTCTTGCCTCCTTTGTCATAGACTAGATGTCCATAGGTGCGTGGGTTTATCCCTGGGCTTTCCATCCTATACCATTGATCTATATTTCTGTTTTTGTGTCAGTACCATATTATTTTGATTACTGTAGCTTTGTAGTACAGTCTGAAGTCAGGGAGCCTGATTTCTTCAGCTCCATTTTTCTTTCTCAAGATTGCTTTGGCTATTCAGGGTCTTTTGTGTTTCCATACAAATTGTACACTTTTTTGTTCTAATTCTATGAAAAATGCCATTGGTAATCTGATAGGGATTGCACTGAATCTGTAGATTGCTTTGGGTAGTATAGTCATTTTCACAATAGTGATTCTTCTAATCCAAGAACACGGTATATCTCTCCACCTGTTTGTGTCATCTTTGATTTCTTTCATCAGTGTCTTATAGTTTTCTGAGTACAGGTCTTTTGCCTCCTTAGGTAGGTTTATTTAAACAATGGAATGTACTGCAAAACTTTTACATGTTGTAGCATTTCCAAAAAGGAACAGGAGGGCACTATGGCAATTTTTTTTTTTTTTTTTTTTTTTGCGGTACGCGGGCCTCTCACTGCTGTGGCCTCTCCCGTTGCGGAGCACAGGCTCCGGATGCACAGGCCCAGCGGCCATGGCTCACGGGCCCAGCCACTCCGTGGCACGCGGGATCCTCCCGGACCGGGGCACGAACCCATGTCCCCTGCATCGGCAGGCGGACTCCCAACCACTGCGCCACCAGGGAAGCCCTATGGCAAATTTTTAAGGAATGGAACCTGAATGGACCCAGCATCCAAAAAAAGGCAAGCAGGAGATGTTGGGAGTCACATTTTAAAAGGTTTTTTCAGTATTTCCTCAAACCTCCTTAATAATAACAAATATTCAGGAACCACCTCTTTTGATCCACCCAGAGTGTTTAACTTTCCTGGTTTTGCAGGTCTGATGATAAATATGGTGTCACAGATTAACAAGAGCTCTTTATTGGACTGTATTTTATCACTGGCTCATGCATGCCCAGGTTCTGTGGAGGCCATTGGAATGGCTCATCTGTATCCAAAAGAAGTATTTAGCCTTTGGTCAGCAACACAAGCAATTTCACCCTTGATTTTTCTTGGATACAGAGTCTACCTTCTTTACTATTCATCTCGATATTTCCCAAGGAGAAACCCTATTTTTGAAGTTGCTCTGTGCCCTTGGCTATTTCTCCTGATTCCTTCCCTTTCCAGCTGATTCAGAGTGGAGCGCATGCAGCCAGGTGCTATATCTGATCACCGTTATACTCCTCAAGGCACAAACGACAGTATTTTTAAGCACAGCAATCTCAGGCGTTCTATTTCAGTAGCTCGTGTGACATAAAGAGCCTCACTTTGAGGCTCTTTCATGCATACATATACTCAAGATACACCCCTCTTTCCATAATTCTTTAAACCCTGACTGTCCCAGAGCTTGGCCACCTCGGCAAAGCAATAATCAATACTCCCTGCATCATCTCAACATATGGTGGCCAGTTTCTCCCAGAAGTATCTATGACTTATGAAGGAAAACCAGCAAAACATTTCATAAACCCATGGTGTCAAACACCACTCACTTTCCTGGTCTGTAAAATACAATGCCTAATTTTCAGTGCCTATGAGATGAAAAATTGAGAGTCCAAATGCACACTGCCCAGCATTTCCTGAGAGCTTTCTTCTAATCACAGATGCATTCTGGGCAAGCCAATTAATCTGGGCACCATGCCCTGAAGTGGGTTGTGTGCTGCTCCATGTCACTAACAGCATGACATATATCTATGCCCTGCACCCACTTAATTTGTCCCTGGCTGGAATACATGAACTTTTATTTGTATTATTATCATCATATCCTGTCTAGACTGAAAACAGCTACAGAGTGGCTCCCTTCATATTCAGTGAATTAAAAATAAAGAAGCTGGTCTCTCCCCCCACTGCCTCCGCTGGGAATGCTGGTGGGTTTCCACTCAGCCTGTCCCATCTAAAAGGGGAGAAACAGAGGGAAGACCAGGGAAGCTGCTTCCAACTGGAAAAACCTAGATAAGAGCAAAACTTGACGTTAAATAGTAAACACAGTGATCCGACTCCAGTAATATTATATTTTAAGTCAATCTCTTGGAAAAATAATGAGGTTTAAACCAAGCTAGGCAGCAGTAAAGTTCGGACTCTGTTTTGATTCTGGTTTGAAAACACTGATGTGCCAGGAAATCGGTGAACAAAAGGATTACTGTATCCTCAGAGTTGTGAGTGGGGGAAGAGTCTGTGGGGCTACAGCGCAAGGATTCTCAAAGGCAGAAGTGTTCAGGGGTGTGGCAGGCTATTCTTTTTCTGAGATTTTTGACAGGCTAAGAAAGCTCCTACCACCAAGGTAAGAAAATCCTTTAAACTTAAAATATTTTGAATTTATATAAAACTGGGATAACTTGCATCAGAAACAAACAAACAAAATCTGTCTATTTAAGGATTCATCAAAGGATCTAAGGTGGTGGTTGAGCACATAGACTTTGACTATTTAAGTTCAACCTTAAACCAGCCTCAATTTCTTCAATTATAAAATGGGGTTAATGAAAGTGTCTATGACATAGTGTTGATAAGAAGAATAAATGAGATAGTTTGCAAAGAAGTTGATGCTATGAGTGGCACATAGTAAATGATCAATAAAAATATATTAGCTACTTTTATTATTATTATTTGGAAAAGCAGTTAATACAATATCTACCTGGCTTAAAGGGAGCACTGAATAAATGAGAATAGTGGTTATTAAAATTTTATTTCAATTCTGTTTAATACTAATGATAAGTAGCTGCTTTTAAAAACCATGTATACAGGAGGGTGGGAGGCAGACGCAAGAGGGAGGAGATGTGGGGATATATGTATATGTAGATCTGATTCACTTTGTTATACAGCAGAAACTAACACACCATTGTAAAGCAGTTATACTCCAATAAAGATGTTAAAAAAAAACCCCAAAACCATGTATACTATTTTTCATGAGTAGCCTTGTGCCTTAGGAGAGAATAAGTTATTCTAACTCCATCCTCTCTTTCTTTCCCTCCTCCTGAGCTCAGACACAGTAATGATGTTGGGTGGAGAGGAAGAGAGGAAAATAGACATCTATTTCCAAAATTGGTTCAAGGGCCTAAAATGAAAACGTATGCCACTGATTAGAGGGAAATGACCATGAATGTCTTAGAAATAACCCCTAGACTCAGGCACAAAATAATACACTCAGCGGGCTCAGTAAACTCCTCATTATCATATAAATTGTTTTCAAGGCTGATCTAATAGGATATGATTAATAATTGGGAGTTGTTTTCTTCCAAGAAGCTGAATGATTGAAGGGAACCCATACAATTTAAAAGACCGTTCCTGAACTGATCAAGGAAGTGTTTTCTGCTTTGTTTTGTATAAACAGAAGTATTCTCATCAGTAGGCAGAGTCCTCATGGGTGCCGCTGAGCGAGGAAGTGTATATGGCTTCAGTCTTGGCATCGTCTGTGTTCCCTATAGGAAGTGGGGCTGCATCTACTCACCATATGGCTTATGAAATGAGAATTGCAAAAATTCTGGCTGCTCAGGGACAGAACTTCCAACTCCGTGTTGTTTATCCTCTGATTAGAATACCTGGTAGAGTCCAAGGACTGCTTGAGCTACTTCCCAGCTCTTTTCACTTCCTCTTTGGACCTTTTCTGAGAAGCACAAGCTCATTACTGGTGTAAATTTAATGCAACCCAAACTGCTTATGAAAATCTGGACAGGAAAACACTGAGCTTATGCTAAAGGTAATTTTCAGAGAAACAAGGTTTCCTTGTTTAAGTTGCCCAAAATTCAGAGCTCTGCAAGGGGGAGGGAAGGACTGGCAAGTTAAGGGAAATAAAATCAGCAAAATAAGGCCTTTGATTACGAGTTAACACAATGTGTTCTAGCCAGTTACCACAATTACAGCACTTGCTCCTCTGCCAGAAGGAGTAGGTAGCAGTTTCTAATTCCACTGCCCACCCTACACCAGGCATGCGGCCTCACGCACACAGCCACCAAGGCCCTTGTCAATTAGAAGCAACATTAAAATGACATCCCATCTGCTCACAAATGTTGATGAGCTCATGCCACCTGTTGAGGGACTGTGGGACAGTAAAAGAGTAAAGAGACTCGACACAGGTTAGTATATTTTAAAAATTTTTTTTTGAATTATTGGGCTTCCCTGGTGGTGCAGTGGTTGAGAGTCCACCTGCCGATGCAGAGGACACGGGTTCGTGCCCAGGTCCAGGAAGATCCCATATGCCGCAGAGTGGCTGGGCCCGTGAGCCATGGCTGCTGAGCCTGTGCATCCAGAGCCTGTGCTCTGCAACGGGAGAGGCCACAACAGTGAGAGGCCCGTGTACCACAAAAAAAAAAAAAAAAAAAATTTTTTTGAAATATTATTATATTTTTATTTTTGGCTGCGTTGGGTTTTCGTTGCTGCACGCGGGCTTCTCATTGCAGTGGCTTCTCTTGTTGAGAAGCATGGGCTCTATGCACGTGGGCTCAGCAGTTGTGGCTCGCAGGCACATCACCTTCATAGTTTTTGACAACTAAGTACTGTCGTTAGTATTACTTCTTTTTCTTCCAAGTCAGGTTAATCGAGGCATAATTTATATACGGTATATTTCATACCTTTTACTGCACAGTGCTGTGTTACAGTTGTGTAACTATCACCACAATCAAGATAGGGGACAGTTACACCACCCCAAAGAATCCCCTCATGGACTGAAGCCGTGAACGCCTTTCCCCACTCCTCGGCTCTGGAAAACACTGATCTGATCTCTGTCCTTTACAGCTTGCCTTTTTCAGAAAGTCACGTAAGTGGAGTTATACAGCATGTAGCCTACTGAGGCTGGCTCCTTTCACTTAGCATTTGAAGTCTGTGAAGCATTTGTGATTCATCCACGTTACTGTGAGTATCAGTCGTTTGTTCCTTTTTATTGTTGAGTGGTATTCTATTGTATGGATGTACCCCAGTTTACTCATTAACCAGTTGAAGTATGCTTGGGTATTTTCCAGTTTTTGTTGATTATGAACAAAATCATTTATAAACATTCGTGGACAGGTGTTGTGTGAACATAGGTTTTCATTTCACTTGGGTGAATACCCAGGGGTGGGATTGTTGGGCCATGGGGTAAGTGTGTATTTAATTTTATAAGAAATTGCCAAAATATTTTTCAGAAGTAGCTGTACCATCTTGCACGCCGATAAGTAATGTGTGAGTTTCCTTTGCTCCGCAGCCGTGCCAGCACTTGGTGTCAACAGTTTCTTTTTTGCTTTTGGTTTATTTTTTAAAGTTATTCTAATAGGTATCTAGGGGTATCTCACTGTGGTTTTCATTTGCATTTCTCTAATGACGAGTGGTGTTGAATACCTTTTGATGTGCTCTGTTCAATATTTTGCCCATTGAAAAAATTGGGCTGTTATCCTATTACGGACCCTTAAGATATCTGAATATATATTCTGGATACAAGTCCTTTATCCGATATGTGCTTTGCAAATATTTTCTCAGTCTGTGGTTGTCTTTTTATTTTATAATGTCTTTCAAAAAGAATTTTTACATTTGATTAAGTCCAACTTATCCATTTTTTCTTTTATGGATCTCACTGTTTTATCTAAGAAATCTTTGCCTAGCAGAGCCACAAGACATTTCTCCTATGCTTTCCTTTGGAAAATTTTCTAGGTTTAAATTTTTACATTTTGATCTATGATCTATTTTGAGTTAACCTTTACATAATATATGATGTATGGCTCTAGGTTCTCTTTTTCTTTCACTTATGGATTTCCAGCTGTTATAGCACCATTTATGAGAACGAGCAGAAATTTGAACTCTAGTCTCTCTGCTTCTAGAGGTCAAGTTCTTACTATGTAAATCCTTGTTCTATGTTTATGTATTTCTTTAATCTTCTGCTGGATCATACGCTCTTTTTTTTTTTTTTTTTTTTTTGGTACGTGGGCCTCTCACTGCTGCGGCCTCTCCCGCTGCGGAGCACAGGCTCCGGACGCGCAGGCTCCAGACGCGCAGGCTCAGCGGCCATGGCTCGCGGGCCCAGCCGCTCCGCGGCATGTGGGATCTCCTGAACCAGGGTACGAACCCGCGTCCCCTGCATCGGCAGGCGGACTCTCAACCACTGCGCCACCAGGGAGGCCCCATATGCTCTTTGACAGAATTCGCTATATCCCTCATAGCAGAGTGCCTTGAAGATAACAAATCCTCACTAATTACCCCGGACTGACTCTTTAAATGGAGGATAGAATAATAATCACTCAAAACTGGACAGTCCTTGTTCTCCCTTGCCCAAGAAAGAAACAGTATCCTCATACATGTTGCCTGTGTGTTTAGAGCTCTGACCCACCCAGCAGGCAGGCAAAGGTCACCTGTCCAATATTTACAACTGACCTCCATACCCTAAGCCTTTCAATACAAGGATGGAGGAACTAGTCTTTTCCTCATATTAACATGGGTCTCAGTCTACCGGTGGCATGATGATAATTACATTTCTTCTGACAGCATTCCAGCCTGATATACAAGCTCTGGCTGTCCTGAGGAATGGTCATTTGCCAGTCTCTTCTGGCCAACAGGCAGGGCTAGTTCAGAAGCAATTTGGGGGCCAGAACTAGTGGGTGGAGGAAGGAAATATGCAACCCTAGCATATCTGAGATTAACTGACATCTTGTGTCTGATCCTAGAGTAAATAAGCTAGTGTGGCAAGCCCTCTGCATGATCTTCAGCTCTATGGATTTATAAGCAAAGGCCATTCTGTAACTCACAGAGGGCACGGCCAACAGACCATTGCTTGGCCTTTGCCACCGAAAAGGCAAGAGGGTCTTGCACAGTCCACCTGAGAAGATTTTGCATTTTTACCCCATCACTCATTTTTCATTATAATAACGTTCAGTTCTCATTCAATATTCCACCTTTCGCAAGACAGCATAACTACAAACACCAAATCATTTCTGGTGGGGCCACATAGAGGAAGAGATGCTCACAGGCTGAAAAGGAACGATTCCATTTTCTTTTTTTTTTTAGGCTGTGCCACATGGCATACAGGAAATTAGTTCCCCAACCAGGGATTGAACCCGTGCCCCCTGCAGCGGGAGAGCAGAGTCTTAACCACCAGACCGCCAGGTAAGTCCCCATTTTCTGATATGAAAAACTGGAGACAAGAAAGAAAAGCAGAAACTATCTAAAAAAAAGCTCTCAAGTTTTTGGTAAACACTGATATAACACAAGAAAGGTTTTTTGCCTAGGGCCCATTACAGAGTAAGTGTTCAGACATGCAATATTGTTAGCCATTATTATGCATTTTTGCTTTTTTTTTACCATTTTTTTAACAACTGTGGTAAGATGCCATTATTATCTCTTGTACAAGGTGCAATACACATGTGTATGTGCATATTTGCACACACACAAACACACATGAGACACTAGAGAGAGAGAGAGAAATAGAGAGAGACTTAGAGATTAGGAACGGAGAGAAAAAGATAGGGCATTGTGGTCGGCTGCACATCTTGCTTCCCCAGGCTAAATCTCCAAGGCTTCAGGCTGTGTCTCTTCCATGATCTCTGTCCTCGTTATTATCATAGAGATTCTGGGGTCACAGCTCCCCTTCAGTGCCCTGCACATCTTGGACATTCAGAGTCAGCTGGGTTATTTCAGGGAAAATTACATAAAATATATTTGCTGAATAAACATTAATGGAAAAGCCATCAAACCCTGAGTGAAGTGACCAGTTAAATCAAATTCTACCAGCCAAGTGATTTGCTTTCCACCAAAACAAGATAAAGCCAAGTTACATCGACTAAGAGGCTGAGCAAAAAAATTAATAACCTAATTAAAAAAGCAGCTGCCGGGCTTCCCTGGTGGTGCAGTGGTTGAGAGTCCGCCTGCCAATGCAGGGAACGTGGGTTCGTGCCCCGGTCCGGGAAGATCCCACATGCCGCAGAGCGGCTGGGCCCGTGAGCCATGGCCGCTGACCCTGCGCGTCCGGAGCCTGTGCTCCGCAACGGGAAAGGCCACAACAGTGAGAGGCCCGCATACCGCAAAAAAAAAAAAAAAAAAAAAAGCAGCTGCCCATTAGCAACATGAGGAAGAGGACAGGCCATTCTGGTAGGGCTGGATTCTCAGGACAAATCATACACCCTCCTCTGGAGCCTGAGAATCAGCAGGGTGTGGAAGGGCGGTAAATACAATAGGGTGCATGAAAATATCGGGGCAGCCATGGAACCTGGTTTATACATATCCTCTTCCAGGAGGATGTCATTTTTTAATGGGTTTGACAGCTTGGTATACTGTAAGATCTTTTAGGACAGGGCTCTCAGCTTCCTCTCCAGTTGCCTTTGAGGGTTGTGCCCGGAATGTGGCAAGTGGCCAGTTCTCTGGCGCACCCAAGGATGACTAAGAGGCACTGTCACCACATACGCTTAAAAACACCGAGGTCAGGTCATCGTGCACGTATCTACTGAGCACATTGCACAAAGTGATTCCCAGAGGTACTGACCCAGTCCTGTGGCCAGGATGAAGTTCTCCCAATCCTTGGGCACAGCTGGCTTCTGAGACTCAGTGGGCTAACTACTTGTGATGCCACTGAATGAACTCAGAGCAGCCTCACATGGCCTTTTTTTTTGGACAGCAAAACAAAAGCAACAAGGCAGGGGTATGGTAATGCTCATTCAAAGGCTCCTTTCAATGGTGAAGTGCATTAGTTAGGCACTGAAGAGAACCCAGACTAAAACATAGTCCTTGTCCTCCCTTGGTGCACTAGACCAGTGGTTCTTAAATTTTAACCTGCATCAGAACCTTCTGGAGGGTTCCCAGAGGGTCAGGTTCAGTAGGTCTGGGCTGGGCCTGAGAACTGCATTTCTAACAAGTTCCCAGCTGGTGCTGATGCTTCCAGTTCAGGAACTACAATTTGAGAACCACTGCATCCACATTGGCTTGGATAACATTTCCTACCTCTAAACTTGACACATGATGGAAGTTTCAGAATTCAGTAAATACTGAATGATTCCATAGTAAAAGAAAAAGAAAAAGTAACAGTGAAGCCAACAATGTTTCACTTTTACAGAGGTCAGAGTTTTGGCAACCTCAAGGATTTGGAACATAGTTGCAAACTCAGAAGTAAGGTAAGTCCTTAACTTGTTAAAATAAGCCTGTAAAAAAGTTATGGTAGGGCTTCCCTGGTGGCGCAGTGGTTGAGAGTCTGCCCTCCGATGCAGGGGACGCGGGTTCGTGTCCCGGTCTGGGAAGATCCCACGTGCCGCGGAGCGGCTGGGCCCGTGAGCCATGGCCACTGAGCCTGCGCGTCCGGAGCCTGTGCTCCGCGGCGGGAGAGGCCACAACAGTGAGAGGCCCGCGTACCGGGAAAAAAAAAAAAGTTATGGTACTCTGTAGGGGGTGACAATACAAGAGAACCCCTTAGGTCTGAGTGTAAATTAAGCCAATACATATTGCAAGATAATGACAAAAGAAATATGAAGGCGCTAGCATCAGGCTATGTTATCTGTAGGGGCAACATGTCCTATTTGACTTGGTATTAGCCCCTGTGGTCATCACTATATTACAAGTAAAACACAATAATCCATTTTCCTAAAATATTAAGGCCCCTCTTGTAGCAACTCCCTCCCACTGTTGCCCCAGTGTCAATTAAAGAAAATATAAAACGGCCAATAAGGAATTCTCCCTGGATGTGAGAGTGCAAAAAGACTTACAGCTCAGCTTGGGACACACGATGATTGTCAGCTGGAAGAAGTGGTCCTGAGGGGGCTGCTGGGTGATGCGCTCCATGGCCTCGCTCTCAGGGGGAATGGAGGGGTGGGGAAGGAAATCTGCCCCTGGCTCAGCCCTGAGGGGACCTGTCTGTGTTCCCAGGTATGGGAAAGAGGCTGTGAAAACTGAAGGATAAGGTTACTCTGTAAACCCAAGGAGGGGCTGTAAATACTAGTGCGGAAAGACAGCCCTCCTATGTCAACAAGATCAAAGAACCCCCCTCTCCTGGAGAGACCTATCGCGGGCTGAAATAACAGCTGATTTTGAAAGGGCCACAAAGTACGAAGCAGAGCACAACACAAGCAACAGAGAGGTGGCAGCTGTGGTGTTCCTTGACAATCAAGGAGAGGCTTCCCAGAACCCAGTTAGAGGCTGGTACCTTGGTGCTTAGAGATTAGTGACCATCAGCTCCTCTAGATCCATCTCTGCCTCCTTTGCCATCTTTCTCCTGGGAGGCTGATGTCTATTGATGGTGGCCTGAGTCCTGGTCCTCTGGCTTCCTTTGGGTTGGGTCAGTGGTGGAGGATAGGAGAGTATAAGGAGAGAGAGGTAGGGTAGGGTGTCTATCAGTGTCTAACAGTGCCGACTCCTGCCAGGGTTTTAACAGTTGCTACCTTCCTCTAAGCTTGGAACTCAGCAGAGGTGAGCCCATTTCCAGGGTTATGGTTCTTGACTTAACAACTGTTTTCCCCAATTTTCCCTTCAGGCTTCGAGGTGGTACAGGCTTCCTGCAGTTGCTAATGTCTGGTGCTTCCCCATCCCTGGTTCTTTTTTTTTTTAATTTATTTATTATTAATTATTTATTTTGGCTGTGCCAGGTCTTAGCTGCGGCTCGTGGGATCTTCACTGCGGCATGAGGGATCTTTAGTTGCGGCATGCAGACTCTTAGTTGTGGCATGTGGGATCTAGTTCCCCGACCAGGGATGGAACCCGGGCCCCCTGCATTGGGAGAGCAGAGTCTTACCCACTGGACCACCAGAGAAGTCCCATACTATCCCTTGTTCTTTAATCCTGGCCACACTTCTGTGAAATAGCACTTCAGTCAACTCTTGTCAAACCCTTTGAGTCAGCCTGCTGTCTACTGCCTGGGCCCTCTGAAATAGAGATCAAGGTCAAAGCTTCCTCGGACTGAGAGTGAGCTTTGGTGAGCTCCCGACTGTAAACTCGGGAACAAATAGAATCATCAGCTTTCCCAGGTAACCCTGTAGCAGAAGGTAATGAAGGTAGAGGACTTGAGGAAATTAGTCTCAGCTCAGGAATGTCAATGAGAATATGACTCTAAAACAATTACCAAAAGCATATGAGCAGGGGTTAAAGAGCTGAATACATTCTGAAGAAACTGATTAGTATAGAACACAGGAGTTATTTTAAGAAGGTTTTCCAGAAGTTGTGAATTTTTAAAGCTAGGTCTTGAAAGAGCAATAATAATTTTTTTTTTGGGCCACATTGTGCAGCCCATGGGATCCTAGTTCCCCGACCAGGGATTGAACCTGGGCCCAAAGCAGTGAAAGCACAAAGTCCTTACCACTGGACCACCAGGGAATTCCCAATAATAAAATTATTGAAAAGATTTGAGGGATAGTATGAGTACTGGTAGATTTAGGAGGGAATAAAGCAGGATGCTATGTCCTATTTTTTAAAACAGCTTTTTTGAGGTATAATTCACATTAAAATACAATTCGCCCATTTAAAGTGTACAATTTATTGCATTTGAGCACATTCCCAGTGTTGTAAAACCATCATCACAGCCTGACTTTAGAACATTTTCATGCTCTTGAAAAGAAACTTTGTACCTATTAGTAGGCAATTCTCATTCCCTCCCTCCAAGCTTCACCTCAAGCTCAAAGCACCACTGATCTATTTTATGTCTCTGTAAATATGCCAACTGAGAATATTTTATATAAATGGAATCATACAATATGTGGTGTATTGTGACTGACTTCTTTCACTTAGCAAATGTTTTCAAGAGTCATATTATTTATTCATTCATCAGTTGATGTATACTTGTGCCGTTTCCATTTTTTCAAAATAAATAATGTTGCTCTGAACATTCGTATACAAGTTTTTGTGTGTACATGTGTTTTCATTTCTCCTGGGTATATCCCTAAGACTGATATTGCTGAGTCATATGATAATTCTGTTTAGTTTTGAGGAACTGCCAAACTGTTTTTCTAAAGCAGCTATACCAGCTTAAATTCTTACCAGTAATGAACAAGGGTTCCAATTTTTCTACATCTTCATCAACTCTTGTTCTAGTGTCTTTTTGTTTATAACCATCCTAGTGGGTGTGACATGGTATCTCAACGTGGTTTTGATTTCTATTTCCTTAATGACAAAACACGTTGAGCATCTTTTTGTGTGCTTATTGGTCATTTAAATATCTTCTTTGGAGAATTATTTATTCAAATCCTTTGCCATTTTAAAATTGAGTTGTCTTCTTATTACTGAATTGCATTAGTTCATATTCGGGATACAAGTCCCTTGTCAGATATATAGTTTGCAAATAGTTTCTCCTATTCTGAGGTTGTCTTTTCACTTTCCGGATGTTATTTCTTGCACCACAGAAGTTTTTATTTTTGATGTAATCCAATTTATGTGGGTTGGCCAAAAAGTTCGTTTGCGTTGTTAAGCTGTACGGAAAAAGCTGAACGAACTTTTTGGCCAACCTAATATTTTCTTTTGTCACTTGTACTTTGGCATCATATCTAAGAAACTATTACCTAACTTAAGGTCACAAAGATTTATGTCTATGTTTTCTCCTCAGAGTTTTATAGTTAGCTCTTATATTTAGGTCTATGAGCCGTTTAATTTTTGTGCATGATGTGAGGAAGGAGTCCAACTTTATTCTTTTGCATGTGGATATCCAGTTGTCCCAGCACCATTTGTTGAAATGACTATTCTTTATCCCATTGAATTGTCTTGGCATCCTCATCGAAAATCAATTGATCATATATGTTAGGGTTTATTTCTGGACTTTCAATTCTATTCCATTGATCTATATGTCTTTCTTCATACCAGTACCACACTGGCTTGATTTGTAGAAACTTTTGAAATTCGGTATTGTGAGTCTTTCAACTTTGTTCTTCTTTTCTCAGACTTGTTTGGGCTATTCTGGGTCCCATTATAGGGGCTGTGTTGAAACTGTAGATCAATTTGGGGAGTACTGCCATCTTATAAATATTAAGTGTTCTGATTCATGAACATGGGGTGTTTTTCCTTTTAATTAGATCTTGAATTTCTTTCAACAATGTTCTGTGGTGTTCAGTGTATAAATCTTCCACTCCTTTTGTTAAATCTATACCTAAGTGTTTTATTCTTTTTGATGCTATTGTAAATGAAATTCTCTTAATTTAATTTTCAGAAAGTTTACTGTTAGTGTACAGAAATATATTGATCTTATATCCTGTAACCTTGCTGAACTCATTTATTATTTAATAGTTTTTTGGTGGATTTCATAAGATTTTCTATGTACAAAATCATGTGATCTGCAAACAGAGGTAGTTTTGCTTTTTTCCTTTTCAATGTGGATGGCTTTTATTTAATTTTCTTGCATAATTATCCTGGCTGGAACCCTCAGTAAAATGTTAAATAGAAGTGGACATCCTTATCTTGTTCCTTATCTAAGGGGAAAAGTATTTATTCTTTCACCATTAAGTGTGATGAGTTTTTGGTAGATGCTTTGTGTCAGGTTGAGGAAATTCCCTTTTATTCTTAGGATGTTGAGCAAAAACTTTTTTTTTAATCACAAAAGGGTGCAGAATTTGTCAAATGTGTTTTCTGTGTCAATTGAGATGACTCTATGGATTTTGTCCTTTATTCTATTAATATGATGTATTACATTAATTGACTTTAGATGGTAAACCAAGCTTGCATTCCCGAGATGAATCCCATTTGATCATGGTGGGGAAATCTTTTTATATGTTGCCGGATTCAGCTTGCTAGTATTTTGTTGAGGACTTTTGTGTCTGTGTTCATGTAAGATATGAATATAAGGGATACTGGCCTGTAGCTTTGTTTTCTTGCAATGTCTTTCTCTGGTTTTGGTATCAGGGTAATACTGGTCTTACTGAATGAGTTTAGATTGAATTGGAAAGTGTTCTTTCTCTTCTTTTTTTTTTTTTTTTTTTTGCGCTACGCAGGCCTCTCACTGTTGTGGCCTCTCCTGTTGCGGAGCACAGGCTCCGGACACGCAGGCTCAGCGGCCATGGCTCACAGGCCCATCCGCTCCATGGCACGTGGGATCTTCCCGGACCAGGGCACGAACCTGTGTCCCCTGCATCGGCAGGCGGACTCTCAATGATTGCGCCACCAGGGGAGCCCCTCTTCTATTTTTTGAAAGAGTTCATGAAGGATTAGTATTAATTATTTTTGAATGTTCTCTGGAATTCACCAGTGAAGTCATCTGGGCTTGGGCTTTTCTTTGTGCAAAGTTTTAATATCACTCTTTCAATATCTTTCTTGTTATAAGCCTAGTTAGCCTTTCTATTTCTTCTTCAGTCAGTTTTGGTAACACATATTTCTAGGAATCTGTGTTTCATTTAAGTTACCTAATTTTCTGATGTACAGTCGTTCATAGTATTCCTTTATAATCTTTTTAATTTTCAGTAGTGATATCTCTTCTTTCATTCCTAATTTTCATTATTTGAGTCTTGGGACTTCCCTGGTGGCACAGTAGTTAAGAATCTGCCTGCCAATGCAGGGGACATGGGTATGAGCCCTGTTCCAGGAAGATCCCACGTGCCACAGAACAACTAAGCCCATGCGCCACAACTACTGAGCCTGCACTCTAGAGCCGGCAAACCACAGCTACTGAGCCCGTGTGCCACAACTACTGAGCCTGCACTCTAGATCCTGCGAGCCACAACTACTGAGCCCGTGTTCCACAACTATTGAAGCCCACGCACCAAGAGCCCATGCTCTGCAACAAGAGAAGCCACTGCAATGAGAAGCCCGCACACCGCAACGAAGAGTAGCCCCTGCTCGCCGCAACTAGAGAAAGCCCATGCGCAGTAACGAGGACCCAATGCAGCCATAAATAAATAAATAAATAAATTTTTAAAAAGAAAAGAAAAAAATGATGGTTCAAAAAAATAAAATTGAGTCTTCTCAACCATAATTCTAAAAGAGTCATGTACCACAATGTTCATTGCAGCTCTATTTACAATAACCAGGACATGGAAGCAACCTAAGTGTCCATTGACAGATGAATGGATAAAGAAGATGTAGCACATGTATACAATGGAATATTACTCAGCCATAAAAAGAAACAAAATTGAGTTATTCATAGTGCGGTGGATGGATCTAGTCTGTCATACAGAGTGAAGTAAGTCAGAAAGAGAAAAAGAAATACCGTATGCTAACATATATATATGGAATCTAAAAAAAAAGAAAAGAAAAAAGAAAATGGGCAGAAGAACCTAGGGGCAAGACGGGAATAAAGATGCAGACCTACTAGAGAATGGACTTGAGGACACAGGGAGGGGGAAGGGTAAGTTGTGACAAAGTGAGAGAGTGGCATGGACCTATATACACCACCAAATGTAAAATAGATAGCTAGTGGGAAGCAGCCGCATAGCACAGGGAGATCAGTTCGGTGCTTTGTGACCACCTAGAGGGGTGGGATAGGGAGGGTGGGAGGGAGGGAGACGGAAGAGGGAAGAGATATGGGAACATATGTATATGTATAGCTGACTCACTTTGTTATAAAGCAGAAACTAACACACCATTGCAAAGCAATTATACTCCAATAAAGATGTCAAAAAAAATTTATTTTTGAGTCTTCTCTCTTTTTCCCTTGGTCAGGCTAGCTAAAACTTTGTTAGTTTTGTTGATCTTATCAAAGAACCAACTTTTAGTTTCACTGAGTTTCTCTATTGTTTTTCAGAGTCTGTTTCATTGATTTCTGCTCTAGCCTTTAAATTTCATCTCTCTGGCTGCTTTGAGTTTAGTTCGCTCTTCTTTTTCTAGTTTCTTAAGATGGAAGATTTGGTTATTGATTTGAGATCCCTCTTCTTCCTCCTCCTCTGCCACTTCTTCTCCTTCTTCTCCATCTTTGTCTTTTCCTTCTTCTCCTTTTTCTCCTCCTCCTCTTCCTCCTCCTCCTTCTTCTTCTCCCCCTCCCCCCTTCTGTTTCTTCCTCTTCTTTTTGTTACATAAATTAACCCATTTATTACAGGTTAGCCATGTTTCAAATGGTGGAGCTTCTAGTGTTTTTTTAATTCCTTCAGTCTTCTGATGATGAACTTTACTGTGATGGTAGAAGTGGTGTTGTAGGTCCAGGCACCACCAGCTACTACTTTCACGTAGGAATTGGAGTGCCAAATCCTCACAGTTCATCTCTTTAGCTTGCTTTTGCCATAGAAAAGCAAGTGAACTTAGAATGCAGGATGATTTCAATTTTTTTTCACCAATTTCCCAAGGTAGGAACCATAAGGGTATTGTGTTTACTGATGATTTTGTCCTTCTTGGTGGATTTAGCCATGTTGCTGCAAACTGAGCCCAGAGAGCTTTTCTTCTTTTTTTAATATAGGCATTTTACAGCTATACATTGCCCTCTAAGCACTGCTTTAGTTTCATCCCATAAATTTTGATATGCTGTACTCTTCTTTGATTTCATCTCAAAACATCTTCTAATTTTCCCTGCAATTTCTTCTTTGATCCATTCATTATTTAAGAGTGTATTGTTTAATTTTCCTATATTTGTGAATTTACCACATTTCCTTCTGTTAATATATTTCCATAACAGTCAGAAAACATACTTTGTATGATTTCAATCCTTTTATATTGAGTCTTGTTTTATGGATTAGCATATGGCCCATCCTAGAGAATGTTCCACTTGTGCTGAGATAAATGTGTACTCTGCTGCTGTTGGATGTCATGTTTTTATTTTTTAATCAAGTTTAAAGTACAGAGGTGCCTGGAATCAAGCACACTTTCATCTCCTTTACCTTATCCATGGTCAAATTGGGAGAAGAATAATTTCAATCATTTGTTACCAGATATATGGAAAGATATATATATATATATATATATATATATATATATAGATAGATATACATAGGTATAGACTATTTTTGTAGCATGGGGACATATCATGTGACTTTGAGAATAAGGCTGTATGAAATCATAGCACCATGGATCTAAGGTTTCCCACTCTCACTTTATGATACAAATATCATGGCAAATCCTAGAAAATTAGAAGACTGGATTCTATGATTCCAAAGGTCCCCTCTAATGTTAAAATGGTAGGCAAATACTTAACTTCTCCAACTCTCACTCTGATCATCGTTATTGACCAAGAACATAAGATGCTATCTTAAGGTTCTTGTGAAAATTAAATGATGACTTTTTTCATAAAAAAGAAATGACATGAAAATGACTTAGTAGAGTGTTTGGTACATAATAATCATTATGTTAGTTGTTTTTAGATACAGATGCTATTTAGATACAGAATGTTAGTTAGGTTTTAGATATAGAACTGCTATTGCCACCAATAAAGAATGGTTTATCAGCTATTTTTCTTCCCTCAAGTAAAACATACAGGGAATACTTTGTACTGCTTTAAGGTTTTTGAAACTCTGGCCTGATCTTGTTTCCTTGCTCTAAATGAAGGGAACAGAATACCTTATTTCTGGGCAGCAAAGAGGTTTTTTTTAAACAATTCTATGAAATTTATTCTAGGGTACCTAAAAACGTTGGACCACTTGGTGAGGATGCTATAGGGAAAATAAGCATCTGATGGACATGAGCATGTCAGACTAGATAACATTTTACATCCTTCCAACCTCGAGTCTGCTGAGACAGACAATAGAGGTTATGAAAATGAGTATAAGCATGAAGTCATCTTGTGAATCTGATCAGACTAATGAAAAAGGACACACTAATCAATTTGTTTCTTGGAACTATATTAAGGTTTTTAGCCTCCCATATTCAGTTTACTAAATCATTTCTGACAGTGTGTTATGGTAAGGTAGTCATAGGAAAGAGTTAATTCATTTCTACCCAAAAGCAATATACTACCTCTCAAGTGTAGAATAAGGACTACAATATGTTGCTAAACTGATATCCATGCATCAATGGAAACAGGCCCTAGGAACTTAAAGTTTCATTTCCTCCCCAACATCTTGACAACATTCTCTGCTCCTAGAACCTTCATTCAAATATGTGGGGAGGATGGGACAGGCACCCTGTAAATTTACTCTTACTTAAGAGTTGAGAATTTGTAACTAAAGATAATGTCCTGAATTAATGTCTTGCTTCTTGTGCCCCCCAATTCAGTTTGACCTTTTACCCCAAAGGCTTCTTAAATTTATATAATTCTCAGGCATAAAATCTGGAGAACTTCTTAAAGGATTTAAATAATATCAGGAGGTATAATTCTTGTAGCACCAATAAATGCTGAAAAATAAATATCTAAAGTCTAAATTATGAAAAAGAAATCTTTATAACATCATATTGCCCCACAAAATATCATTAAGCTTCCTGGGATTGGTTATAGTCTAAAATTCACACAGCCTCATAAAACCGTTCTCTAAAATGAAGACCCAAGAGGACAGGGAAGTTTTTTTTTTCTTTCTTTCCTTATTTCTCCCCAAACCTTCAACGATGTCTAGGATAGAGTGAGTGCTCAATGGGTATTTGTTGTATTCATTGAATGAGTTCCCTCCTTTAACACACAAACATTTACCTACAGTTACAAAGTATTTTAAATGCCTGCAAAATGTCCTGTATGCTTTATTTATGAATTACCTGATGATATCTTGACTTGAGAGAAAATATGTTTATCTGTTGGTTCTCTGAGAGCAAATTTATAGACTTAAAGTGGGGAATTGCCAAATAAGAAATTATAGTAAAACTTTTTTCAAGTCAGCAATTCATTGTATTTTCTTCTAATGAATGCCATTTCCCTTAAAACTTGTAAGTTATAGCCATGCACTAGTTTTTACCAAAGGTAGTGCTGCTGTGTTACATTGATGTTTCAATAGGGTTACCAGATAAAATACAAATAATTGCACAATAATTGGTACAAAAATATAAATATCACATGGGGCATACGTGTACGAAACAATTATGGTCTATCTGAAGTTCAAATTTAACTGGACCTCCTGTACTTTTTTCCTGCTAAATCTGACACCCCTAGCTCAAAGTAGATATCAGTGCTCTCATCTTAAATTTTTGTCACAATCAAATACAAGTTGCTTAATAAATAAATCCATAACGGACTGTCTTATCCTTATCTTTTCTCAGGAAAATAAACAAACTAAGGAAGAAAATGGCTTCCCAAGTGACGGCAGTGGTGTGACTCTCCACGGGGCCTCTCCTTTGTAGTTCCCTGAGGTCAGCAGTGGCTCCGTGGGGCAGTGCTACACCAGGGCCCAGAGTCCTACCCCCTGTGATGAATGAATCCTATTTCACGTTACAGGCCCTTCCTTATCGGTATGCTTTTTCGGATGGACCTAGAGACTGTCATACAGAGTGAAGTAAGCCAGAAAGAGAAAAACAAATATCATATATTAACGCATATATGTGGAATCTAGAAAAATGGTACAGATGAACCGGTTTGCAGGGCAGAAATAGAGACACAGATGTAGAGAACAAACGTATGGACACCAAGGGGGGACAGTGGGGGCGGGTAGTGGGATGAATTGGGAGACTGAGATTGACATATATACACTAATACGTATAACACAGATAACTAATAAGAACCTGCTGTGTAAAAATAAATAAATCAAATAAAATTAAAAAAAAAAAGACAAAAAACCAACAGAAGTTTCTTCCTGCTTTTGGAGGAGCAGCGCTGGCCACATGAAAATGCTAGAATTCAGTAACAAAGAAATTCTCTTCTCTAAAGACTTTTCTTCCCTTAGCTTAACCTCACACAGAGGTTAACCCTCAGAGCTGCACACCTTTGACTCTTGACCTTTGCTTTCACAAGTATAAAAATGTGCCTTCAATATTTTGCTAAAATTTCCAAATCCTTTAAACAAGAGGCAGTCAGAGCCTCCACGTGGTGACTCCTGTCCTCAGCACACTTCTTTCCCTTGCCCTGGCCTCCTTCCTCCAAACTGCCACCAAACGAGCATTGAACACTGTATGTACAGAACTCTGGATACCCAGGCTCTGTAGGTCCCAGTGTGCTACCTTTACAGCTTGACAGAGCAGCATGCTTTTCTTTTCTTTTTTTTGGCCGAGGCACGTGGCTTGTGGATCTTAGTTCCCTGACCAGGGATCGAACCTGGGCCCTCAGCAGTGAGAGTGTGGAGTCCCAACATCTGGACTGCCAGGATATTTCCGACAGAGCAGTATTCTAAGCTAATCATCCTTGGGTCAATAATTCAAGGCCCCTGAGCCTCAGTTTTCTCATCTATAAAATGGGGCTACGAATATCATGTGGCTCACAGAATCACATGAAATACTGGGCCAAGGAACATAGTAAATGCTAAGTAAACGTCACTATTACTCATATAAGAAGAATGTATTTAAGAATATGCAAATATCCATAGAAATTTGCTTTTTAACGAGTATGCTCTCCTTTAATGTAACAAGAATTTTCAATAAGTTTTAATGGTAACTAGAAATGGCTTAATAAAGTCAATACATATAAGTGGTATTAGAATAATACGGAACTTTAAATTTCATTGTTTGGAAGAACACTAAGCAGTTGGCTTCCCAACACGTACAGGGAAATTACCAGAACTGTACGGTGTCCTCATCTCCATTGCTCTAGTGCAGAGGATGGAACATAGCCTGTCAGAATGTCGGATGTGAGAAATTGCACTGCGGGGCAAGGTGTGGGCAATCCAGAGCTGGCTCTGCCCAGCAGGTGAAGCACTGCTGTCATCACGCAGCCCTCACCTGGGCTGGGGTCTGAGGGAGAAAGGCATGCTGGGAACAATTTCATACTCTTCTTCAAGCACCTGCACTTCTTCAGATGAGGGGAGAGTGCACTTCTGCGTGCCTCCACCGTGGTGCTGACCATCAGCTCAACCTGAATGTACCACAGGCCACTGAGGAAATGCCTCTCTACCCTGTGGGGTGGCTGCCTTTCATCAGTCCTCAGAAAGAAGGTGAAAGAGTTCTTGTGAGGAATAACATTGTTTGTTGCGTTTTTTCTCCATTTCTCTCTCTCTCTCCAAGGGAGAAGAAGCTGAGTTAAGAACAGAAATCAGAATCTGGAATCTGCTCACCCAAAGAATAATGGATCTATTCTGCTCAAAAAAATGCCTTGATTGTTGATGTGTTTACTTCAGCTCCTTCTCTGAAATTTGAGGACAAAGCAAAATTGGGAGCAAGTAGTCTGTGTGTGTGTGTGCGCGTGTGTGTGCGTAAGTGTGCACACATGTGTGCAGACAGAGAGCTCCTTTCTCTAAGGGTTCAAGATGCCCCTGTAATGAGCCTGCCCACCCCACTGAGGCATCAAAACTCATTACTTTCCCCCAAAGCTACATTTAAGCTACCTTTAAAGTGGATAGCAGGACACCTGGGGCTCACGTAGTTCATTATGCTGGGCCTCTGTTTGCTCATCTATGAAGTGAAGACACTGGATTAGACACAGTCTCAGACCTTTCCAGATCCAAAACACTCTCTTGTGATGTTACTGAAACAGGGACAGTAGATTAGAATTTACTCACAAGCAAAGCAAAGTCAACACTGTGTGTGTGTGTGTGTGCATGCGTGCATGTGTGCGTGTGTAAATGTCTTATTAACTCAAAGGACTTACTAAGCATTCATGAAATTTTCCTTTGCCTCTTTCAAAAGTGGGAACCATCAGATCAGAAATAAATGAAAAAGAAATGAAGGAAACAATAGCAAAGATCAATAAAACTAAAAGCTGGTTCTTTGAGAAGATAAACAAAATTGATAAACCATTAGCCAGTCTCATCAAGAAAAAAAAGGAGAAGACACAAAGCAATAGAATTAGAAATGAAAAAGGAGAAGTAACAACTGACACTGCAGAAATACAAAAGATCATGAGAGATTACTACAAGAAACTCTATGCCAATAAAATGGACAACCTGGAAGAAATGGACAAATTCTTAGAAATGCACAACCTGCCAAGACTGAATCAGGAAGAAATAGAAAATATGAACAGACCAATCACAAGCACTGAAATTGAAACTGTGATAAAAAATCTTCCAACAAACAAAAGCCCAGGACCAGATGGCTTCACAGGCGAATTCTATCAAGCATTTAGAGAAGAGCTAACACCTATCCTTCTCAAACTCTTTCAAAATATAGCAGAGGGAGGAACACTCCCAAACTCATTCTACAAGGCCACCATCACCTTGATACCAAAACCAGACAAGGATGTCACAAAGAAAGAAAACTACAGGCCAATATCACTGATGAACATAGATGCAAAAATCCTCAACAAAATACTAGCAAACAGAATCCAACAGCACATTAAAAGGATCATACACCATGATCAAGTGGGGTTTATTCCAGGAATGCAAGGATTCTTCAATATACGCAAATCAATCAACGTGATACACCATATTAACAAATTGAAGGAGAAAAACCATATGATCATCTCAATAGATGCAGAGAAAGCTTTCGACAAAATTCAACACCCATTTATGATAAAAACCCTGCAGAAAGTAGGCATAGAGGGAACTTTCCTCAACATAATAAAGGCCATATATGACAAACCCACAGCCAGCATCGTCCTCAATGGCGAAAAACTGAAACCATTTCCACTAAGATCAGGAACAAGACAAGGCTGCCCACTCTCACCACTCTTATTCAACATAGTTTTGGAAGTTTTAGCCACAGCAATCAGAGAAGAAAAGGAAATAAAAGGAATACAAATCGGAAAAGAAGAAGTAAAGCTGTCACTGTTTGCAGATGACATGATACTATACACAGAGAATCCTAAAGATGCTATCAGAAAACTAATAGAGCTAATCAATGAATTTGGTAAGTAGCAGGATACAAAATTAATGCACAGAAATCTCTGGCATTCCTATATACTAATGATGAAAAATCTGAAAGTGAAATCAAGAAAACACTCCCATTTACCATTGCAACAAAAAGAATAAAATATCTAGGAATAAACCTACCTAAGGAGACAAAAGACCTGTATGCAGAAAATTATAAGACACTGATGAAAGAAATTAAAGATGATACAAATAGATGGAGAAATGTACCATGTTCTTGGATTGGAAGAATCAACATTGTGAAAATGGCTCTACTACCCAAAGCAATCTAGAGATTCAATGCAATCCCTATCAAACTACCACTGGCATTTTTCACAGAACTAGAACAAAAAATTTCACAATTTGTATGGAAACACAAAAGACCCCGAATAGCCAAAACAATCTTGAGAACGAAAAATGGAGCTGGAGGAATCAGGCTCCCTGACTTCGGACTATACTACAAAGCTACAGTAATCAAGACAGTATGGTACTGGCACAAAAACAAAAAGATAGATCAATGGAACAGGATAGAAAGCCCAGAGATAAACCCACGCACATATGGTCAACTTATCTTTGATAAAGGAGGCAGGAATGTACAGTGGAGGAAGGACAGTCTCTTCAGTAAGTGGTGCTGGGAAAACTGGACAGCTGCATGTAAAAGTATGAGATTAGATCACTCCCTAACACCATACACAAAAATAAGCTCAAAATGGATTAAAGACCTAAATGTAAGGCCAGACACTATCAAATTCTTAGAGGAAAACATAGGCAGAACACTCTATGACATAAATCACAGCAAGATCCTTTTTGACCCACCTCCTAGAGAAATGGAAATAAAGACAAAAATAAACACATGGGACCTAATGAAACTTCAAAGCTTTTGTACAGCAAAGGAAACCATAAACAAGACCAAAAGACAACCCTCAGAATGGAAGAAAATATTTGCAAATGAAGCAACTGACAAAGGATTAATTTCCAAAATTTATAAGCAGCTCATGCAGCTCAATAACAAAAAAACAAACAACCCAATCCAAAAATGGGCAGAAGACCTAAATAGACATTTCTCCACAGAAGATATACAGACTGCCAACAAACACATGAAAGGTTGCTCAACATCTTTACTCATTAGAGAAATGCAAATCAAAACTACAATGAGATATCATCTCACACCAGTCAGAATGGCCATCATCAAAAAATCTAGAAACAATAAATGCTGGAGAGGGTGTGGAAAAAAGGGAACACTCTTGCACTGCTGGTGGGAATGTGAATTGGTGCAGCCACTATGGAGAACGGTATGGAGGTTCCTTAAAAAAACTACAAATAGAACTACCATATGACCCACCAATCCCACTACTGGGCATATACCCTGAGAAAACCATAATTCAAAAAGAGTCATGTACCAAAATGTTCATAGCAGCCCTATTTACAATAGCCCAGAGATGGAAACAACCTAAGTGTCCATCATCGGATGAATGGATAAAGAAGATGTGGCACATATATACAATGGAATATTACTCAGCCATAAAAAGAAATGAAATTGAGCTATTTGTAATGAGGTGGATGGACCTAGAGTCTGTCATACAGAGTGAAGTAAGTCAGAAAGAGAAAGACAAATACTGTATGCTGACACATATATATGGAATTTAAGAAAAAAAATGTCACGAAGAACATAGGGGTAAGACAGGAATAAAGACACAGACCTACTTGAGAATGGACTTGAGGATATGGGGAGGGGGAAGGGTAAGCTGTGACAAAGCGAAAGAGTGGCATGGACATATATACACTACCAAACGTAAGATAGATAGCTAGTGGGAAGCAGCTGCATAGCACAGGGAGATCAGCTGGGTGCTTTGTGACCGCCTGGAGGGGTGGGATAGGGAGGGTGGGAGGGAGACGCAAAAGGGAGGGGATATGGGAACATATGTATATGTATAACTGATAAAAAAAAAGTGGGAACCAGATTCGATGCATTTTAATACAATGGCTGTGGTAGTGGGTTTTAACTCCCATTCTTTGGGAAAGGTAAATGTCAATGTGTAGCACAGATAGTGGAGGCTAGAAACTACTGAGGTGCTGAACCACTTCAGAAAAAATCTGGTGCTTTTTCCAGGTGATTTTTCACCCAATAAGATAGAAGGGCAGTGGAAATTTTCAAGCCATTTTTTTTGGCTCCACGCTCTTTCTCCATTATGAGTGAGGGCTTGGAATTTGATCAGAGAAGCTGAGGTTCACAGCTCCGCACTGCGATTTATGAAGTATTATTTAAAACCTGGGGCATTAGTGTGTGCAGTCCTTTCTGTGTAAGAATAATAAACATAACAGCAGCCACCATGCATCAAGTACTTAGTTATGTTCTAGGCTGGATTCTAGGTAAATGTTGTACCAAATGTTCTTTAATCTTCCCACATGTTGGTGAGAAAGGACCTATTACCATCATCCCTATTCGGACTTCATCCCAGTGAGAAAGGCTCTATCACCCATCCCTACAGAGGAGTTGGGTAATTTGTCCAGGGCCTTAGTAGTAAGGGAAGAATCCAGGATTTGTACAATTCTGACCATGAAGAACATGTTCTCGACTATTCCTGGATTCTGCCACTGGTCTCCATTTGGTCGCCAACGTGTGACAGTTTCCTGGCTCTGTGCCCTCATTTGTATTCTTGTCTGCCTTCTCTTGTGGCCAAAAACACATCTGCAAAGGAATTCATTGGCCACAGAACTGAATTTCTCTGTGCAAAGTCTAAGTGGGCCACTCCAGAAACATGGGAGTGCCCAGCGCTTCGCGAGCATCCTTCTTTGATGGGGCCAGCCCAGGTGTGGCAGGCATACACATGTCGTGCTATTCAGAGAACACATTCCCCTTGGTCCCCCCAGAATTGTGGCAAGGGTCCAACTGCAATTCCAAGATTTCCCGTGAAACATTCAGCCACCCAAACTAGGCCAATGACTCTTTCTCAGGTTTCTCTTGCTCCCAGATGAATTTTAATGTTCTCTGAGTGTATAAGAAGAGCAAATACTCCCTAAGTTCTGATAAAGGAATAGAACCTTTCCTTTTCCTTCTCTCAGGAATAACTGGCATGGTTGAACTAAGGTAGGGGCCATGTGACAGCCCAGATGGCAAAACACAGTGTTTTGTGACCTGTGGGAAGATTCTAGCTGATAGCTTCCCCCAGGATTCTAACTCACTTTGCCTTTTGGACAGGCTACAGGGTGCATACAGATTATAGAAAATTTAAAGCCTAGCACTAGTGGCATAAATGACATTTCTCAAACCCCCTCTCCATCCAGGACTCGCTGGCTCTGGGTCTCCAGCATCTCCCTGCCCTCGCCACCTGGGAGGGAGCAGCTGTGGAGAAGGGCAAGTGTGCCAGGCACAGGGGAAAGCACCCATTCACAGCGCTGCCCAGGGTCCAGGTGCAGCAAGTGGAATACCGAGACTTCCCTGAAGCCCTTGCAAGACAATCTGTGCACTTGCATTCTGAAGGGAAGAAAAGCAAACAGTTCAAGGCCACTTCCTTGAACATTTATCGACAGAATTGTAACCCCACTAGTGATGTTTCCTAGGCTGCTTGCTGACTTGTTGCATGCAAGGAGCCACACCTGAGGAGACAAAGGGCAGTTTCTTTGCTTCCCGCTAGTCCAGGGGTGATCTGGTTCTGAGCACATCTGGAGGGTCACTGTCAGCACCACTGACCACCTATAAGGTTTGGATCATCTCGGGTTTGCAAGGTGCTCTGTGGCCACTCTGTAGGGACCTACATCCAGGTTTAGTGAGCCCTTCCAGACCACTATAGATCATGGTAGATCTGATTCCCCTCTCTGGGCTCCTGTTGATTTAAGTAGACCTTTTAGAGCCTGGCATAGAGCCTATGATTGATGGAATTCATGTATCATTTGCCTTCGTTGCTCTGCCCTGATTGAGCCACGTCCTCAGTCACTGAGCTCCCATGAGACTCAACATTGGAGCAGAATGTCCTACACAGCTCTCTTCCAGGTGCGGAGCCTTCTAGAGGCTGTGTCTGAGTCGTACAGCCCATAGGCCAACACACTCAGAAGTGATGGAAGGCCGAGTATTGCTAATATCTGTAATAATATCCATGCACCAAAGAAAATCCAGTTTCTGTGGAAGGTTGTATTAGTCCATATCCCAGGATGAAGCAGGGTGGGGGCCTGGGGGAGATGGGTGTCACCCTCTGTCAGTGGTGGGTGACAGGCAAGCTCAGAACTCAGGGCAGGGTGTGGTTTAAAACCTTGAAAAAAAATGAGCTGGATAACCATTCAAATTGGATGGCTTAGTTATATAGCTTCCCGAGGCAGGAAATAAGACTAAACTATGTCTTCCAGCTGCATGATTCTATGAACAAATCAACACAGAAGACAATTCTGTCTACTTTCTAATCTCAAGTAACACTTAAAAACACTTCATTAAGTACATTTTACAAAGGTATTTCCTTCCTGTTCCATATTCAGTTTTTTTTTTCTTTCTTTTTTTTGTCTGATCTTGCTACCAGTGTTAAAGATGCTAACTGCTCTTTTTCAGGAGGAACTTAAGTAAATTCTTTTAAATCTTAGTATCTATTTTTCTTGGTTCTAATCTTTTCTTCTTTGCCATGTCTGGATGTTTCCGTTCTTTCCCTTATACCGAGTCGTCAAATGCCTCCAGGAGACCAGTAATAACAAAGATAACAATAACTATTTTATGCCCCAAGCTGTGGCTTTCTTAACCTCCGCCTGTATTTCTGGCTTTCATTTGATTTCAAAGAGCATTTCACTACTTAATAGATCAGTCACATCTCGCCTGTCCCTCCATCTCTCTTGGTTTTCTCTTGAGAGCTGGCTTTGCTTAGCATTCTTGGAGAAAGCTTAGTCTGCCTCATCAGATGGGTGAATGGCTCTCACAGTTTGGAGGCCCTGAGGATGGACAGATGGGAGGAAGTAATTTCCGTTACTCAGATTAGATTGAACCACATGAAACTGCCAATACTGGACCACTTTTTGACCTACAAACATAACTTCATAAGTTTAAACTAATATAGGAGTTTCGGGCTCATATTGATTTAGTGAATCAGTTTTCCTATAAATTCTATTCAGGCAGAGAGAATTAGATGGTCTTACTCACTGAAGGCTACCTTCATGCTGAATTCCACGTTTTTCTGAAGATGATAATAGCTAGCATTTATTGGACAATCCTGCATCTTCTCATGTGATCCTTACATCAATTCAGTGAGGTAGGATATATGACTCCCATTTTACAGATCTGAACACTGAGGCTCAGAGAGGCTGAGTGAAGGCAGGTCTACCTCACTCTACCCCCATGCACTTTTCCCTCTACCACACAGCCTCATCTTTGCATTAACCTCTCTTTTTTTGGGGGCCGTGCCTCATGGCTTGCGGGATTTCAGTTCCCTGACCAGGGATTGAACCCAGGCCCGGCAGTGAAACCACCGAGTCCTAACCATAGGACCATCAGAATTCCCCAACCTCTCACCTTTTTAAAGCTCTTCCTGATATTATTCCTTTTGAAGTGGTTTTGCCTAAAACAAATATGGGCAAGTTATCCACCACCTGATCTTCACTGGGCTGTAATTGTCCAAGATATGATGGTGATGCCTCCCTGTTGATAAGGAAACTGTAGGAACAGTGCCACTTATTTACCAGTCTCTGGTCCCTCATTTCCTCAAGTATTGATAGAAATACTTTGGCATTATAATTTTTTGAAGTTGTAGGCAGATGACCGATTTGTATGTGTTACAAACAAACTGGGAACCCAGAGCATGAATGTATCATGCTTATAGATGCCATCAAATAAAATCTAAGAAATTAAATTAATCTGACACATACTTAATGAAGTACATAATCATATTATGTTTCATGGTAATTAGGCACAAATGGAATGCATTCCACGTAAATAATTGTAATTGGTTTGACTGTGCATAGATTTTTAGGTTTCTATTTTCTGATCACATTTAGTTTTGTAAGATCTATAAAGGGTGTCAGTGTGGACCTGTGTACCCAGATTCCATGTGTCATCACCACCTCCACCACCATCGTCATCAGGTGCACAGACCAGTACAGGTATGGGTCTTGCACCCCTTCCCTCAATAGTTAGGATTTCCTTGTCCCCTCCTTCCCCAGCCCTAGCCTAGGACAATTGCTTCTTGGGTTGTAGGAATGCCCCTTGTACCTCTCCTCCTGCTGCGCTTCTCCCAGACTCACACCCTGAAGGGTTCCTTCAGCAGCTGCTAGAGTTGTACTTTTCTGTCTCCTTGGATGTACTGGATGCTGAAGGCTTGAAGTGACTAATCTCTGGGCTTCACTGTTGTGGATGAGAGTGAGGCTGGGTTTAATGTGAAAGAGGATGAGACAGACGCGGGAAGGGGAAAGAAAGTTTCAGGCCTGGGCTGCTGACTGAGTGTGGGATTTCCATGTTGCCAGTGACCCTGTTCATATTGGTTGAAACCAAGGGGAATTTATTGGATCCCATAACTGAAATATCAGGGGTAGATTCCAGTGCTGAGGAATATCTTTATTTATTATTTTTTTTGTGGTACACGGGCCTCTCACTGCTGTGGCCTCTCCCATTGCAGAGCACAGGCTCTGGACACGCAAGGCCCGGAGGCCACGGCTCACGAGCCCAGCCGCTCCGCGGCACGCAGGATCCTCCCGGACCGGGGAACGAACCCGCGCCCCCTGCATCGGCAGGCGGACTCTCAACCACTGCGCCACCAGGGAGGCCTGAGGAATATCTTTAGGGATCTGTGTTTCTCTTTCCCTAAGCTTTGCTTTTCTCTATGTTGATTGAATCTTAGGCAGGCATATCTTCATGGTGGGAAGATGGCCACCAGCAGCTCCAGGCTTAAATCAACCATCTCAGAAACAGGAAGAAAAAAGCACCTCTTTTTTCAGTAGTTCCAGCAAAATTCCTGAGATCAACTATGATTTGCCTGGCCCTTACCTGAACTAAACAGAGTGGCCATGTGGGCATGTGATGCTCTCGTGAATGGCTAGGCCTCCATCACAGGAGAAACTTTAGATCTGGAGGTGGATTCAATCTCACTAGACCACGTAGACAGACAGTGGGCAACAGTGGGCTGCAAAGGAAAATTGGATGCTGTTATCAGAAAAGGGATTATAGAGTGGGCAGATTATAGAAATCACAGATGTCCACTCTAGCTGGTGAAACAGAGGGCAGAGAGAGCACAGGTAAAACGGCCTCTGAGACCCCGTATCTCAGAGAGTTGGCTCAGAGAAGAGCAAGTATGAGGATTAAGGTAAATAGAAGAAACGGGAGTAGATATGATCTCAGTGACCTAGTCTACCTATTAAGTGGGTCTTTCAAGACCTTAAAATGAACAAAAGTTTTACTTTTCTGTCCTTTAAAACATCTCCCTCAGGCTTCCCTGGTGGCGCAGTGGTTGGGAGTCTGCCTGCCGATGCAGGGGACACGGGTTCGTGCCCCAGTGCGGGAAGATCCCACGTGCTGTGGAGCGGCTGGGCCTGTGAGCCATGGCCGCTGAGCCTGCGCATCCGGAGCCTGTGCTCTGCAACGGGAGAGGCCACAACAGTGAGAGGTCCACATAACGCAAAAAAAAAAAAAAAAAAAAAAAAAATCTCCCTCCACTGCATGCTGTTATTTGAAATGTCTTTAATCATGGACAACCCTTTATTCTAAAAACAGAGAAAACAGCTTTAAGCGCAAATGCCCTGGGAAAGGCAATACAGAGGTATGAATGTGTTGCAGCCGAGGTAGAAATGAAAATATCATATCGTGTCTTGTTTTGATAAGGAAAGAGAATTAAAAAGAACAGGGAAAGAAATGCCATTAGAAGAGAAAAGAAAGAAGAATTGTAGATGATTAAAGAGAGAAGACAGTCAAAACTCACTTCCCAAATTTGTCAGTGTCAACTCAGTTGATCCAACACAAGTAGAGGCCACAAGACTGACCTTAGTGGAAATTCTACAATAGCATGTTTTTACTATTGATCTCTTTGCTTTTAAAGCTTCTTACTTTATTGAATGAGAATAGAACTTTCCAAATTTAGTATTTGCTCTTAGTTGGGAAGTCTCTATAGCCTGGACAATCTTGGCCCAGTTAGGTCATAATTCAAACTAGTGAGAAGAATGCAAGATAAAACATGTCACAGGAGAAATTCATTGGCGCTCAGCCATATGCAGAGCCTTGGCATGCCTTAATAAAGTTCAGCTTTTTTCCCCCTTCTCTGATATAATCTGCGTTTTGCTAAACAGGACTTAAACAAACTTGAACTTCATTCCAGAAAAGTAAAGAGAAAGCTTTGATACCCTTGAAGGCCCTTACATTTCAGAAATTCAGGTTTATTCAATATTTAAAAGACACTGAAAAATGGTACACTGTGTTCCCCTCAGTGTGACACCATCTTAATTGTACTTTCAATGAACGAATGAGCATTTGGGAGGCTGACCCTCCCAGTGACTTGGCTCCCAGACCTGACCACATGGGTTAGACCATTACTTTAAGATATTCTGAAGATTTCCCAGTAGGGGTTAGTAATGTGAGGACCAAAAAAGTGACACCACAGTCCAAGCATTTTTATGATATTCACTCTTCCACATGAGAAATATTTCAAAGAACTTGAGCACAGGCCAAATGATATTCTAAAAGCACTACTAAAGAGCATCAACACTACAAAAAAGTTGTCCTAATTATCCTGGGCTTTTATCAAAAATACAAATATTCTGGTCAAGTAGAATGACAGGAAAATGTCAGGAATGGTAGGGGGTAGGATTGTGTAAAGAAAAAGGCAGTCTGGAAGACAAGATGCCTTTTCATCTCTTTGGTACAACATATTGAAATCTATAACAATAATTTTTAATTTAATTCCCAATTCTTAACTTGGGGAGAGAAGGGAAATTCTTACCATATATCTGGGCATCAAAGACGAAAAGCTAAGGGTGTTGGTTGTAATCACAGATAAAAATGAACATGCACTGAAACTTAGACTTTCCTCACCGAATTCATGATTATTATTTGCACTCACAGTTGCTATACAACACATGTATGCAGGCAGGATAGAAATCAAATCACCCTCTGGTTATATATTAAAGGAAGTAGCATCTCCAACTCCTATTTCCCCATGTACAATACTCATTACACTTGTTTCTAGGTTCCTATTTTCAGTTGTTCTCCGAATCCAGTGGCTTTATCAGTAACAATTATCTATGTCTCTGAGGCTAATCAGCTTAAAAAGAAACATTTGCCTGAAAGCCTTCTCTTTAAGTTTACTCTGGACAATGGCAAAGGCTACCACTGGCTACTGTGAGGACCTCCATGGGGGCGCCATCCAGCCAGATGCATCAGACAGGCCTGGAGACTCCTGTGGAGGGGGGCCCCTCCCTCTAACCATTTCACTGCCTTTTACCCTCAGATCAACAGGAAAGAAAAACAGCAACAAAAATGAGGTTAAGGGCTCTAAGCTTGAGACTGTGAGGCGTTTGAAATCAAGTAGGATTGGGTAGGATCACACCTTTACACACGGATGGACGGATGGCCATGTTTGCACAACGTTAAGTCATGCATCATAGGGCTGCCCGGCCACTTACTCCGCCTTCTCCCTGGGTCAACACCAGTGGTTCCCTCCCTCCTCCTTCCCTGCCTGCTATTAGCTCAAAGTATAAAATGCTTCTCAAATTATGGGTTATGTCAGGTGACCTGACATAATTAACCCAAATAATCCACTGAAACTGACCTAGTATCTGTTTGTTTTGCCCAGTAAAATGGAAAAGTTGCACACGGTGGGAGATTGGGCCATTTCCAGTTAACTGCCTCTTTGCTACCCTAAAGGCTGGAAGGTGAAATCTCTGAGAAATTTCTCTGGTCTTTGTTAGGTAGCCAGGCTCGTATGTAAATGATTTGGGCAACATGTATGTTGCCATTTAGAAGCATAGACTCTGGGGCCAGGTGCTGAGAACCAGGTGAGAAATCATAATCTGATTGCTACCAGGACATTTTTCTGATGGTTCGACCAGGTGTGTATGTGTGTGTGTGTGTGTGTGTGTGTGTTTATCCTGTGTATGTCTGTGTCAGCTCTAGGACTGGCGTGGAATTTGCCGAGAGGTAGGAAATTACAGAACTAAACTATCATTCTTGAGGTTGGGGAAAGGTGCATGAGGCACACACCCATGGCAGATAAGAAATAAAGCAGTGGAGGGATTTTTCTAAGCTGGGAGGTTGTTCTTTTTTTTTTTGCGGTACGCGGGCCTCTCACTGCTGTGGCCTCTCCTGTTGCGGAGCACAGGCTCTGGACATGCAGGTTCAGCGACCATGGCTCACGGGCCCCAGCCGTCCCGCGGCATGTGGGATCTTCCCAGACCAGGGCACGAACCCGGGTCCCCTGCATCGGCAGGCAGACTCTCAACCACTGCGCCACCAGGGAAGCCCGGGAGGTTGTCCTTGTTTCACATGAAGATGAATATGTAGTTCAATCCCTTCCCATGGTTCTTGTATTTTTAATTATACTGAGTTTTAAACAGTCAATTTAAAGACACCGGTTTGTTGTTTCTTTTTACATCTCTAACCTAGGAGACTGTGTTTCTGAGACTGCGACAGGCTTGAGCATGACTCCCATGATCCTCTGCTGCAGGGATGCTCATCTCACAGGCACATCCCAGGGCTGCCCTGTCACTTACTCAGCTTCCTCAAAGTGATTGAAAAGCACACTTGACACACATGCCCTCTTCAGAGATCAAGTTATAATTAAATCCAGGAAAACTCTCTGACAGCTGGAGCCCAGGTTTTGAGTTTGGTATTTGTTCTTTCAAAAGCCCACAGCTATAGCTGATGTGTCGCTGCCACATGCCCGGTGTGGGTGACCCTGGAATGTTTGTTCTGCCTACAGTCTATTTTGCTTGGTGAAAATGAAAGCCCACTAGTAAAGTAAATTTGCTTTGAATACAGATTTAATCATTTTCTCACAAAACTGAAGCTCTCCGTGTTCCAGACAGGACAAAAGGTTAGTTTGATATTGTGCCAACAAACAAGAAACCATAACTAAGTAGTTGAGAATAGGTAAACACAAATGGCTTGGGAGAGGGGGAAGTGTCTGGTGGGATGCCAGCGTGGAGCCCAGATTTAACAGCTTCATCAAAGGGAATGTGTTAAATGCTCATTAACTGAATTTACAAATGATCCCCAACTGGGGGTGTTGCAAACAACAGAGGAATACACACACACACACACACACACACACACACCCGTCACTAATTACATGCACACATGCATACAAAGCAGGAAATGAAGGAGCATTCTGCTTGGAAAATAAATCCAAGATAAAATAGCTTTAAATATAGACATTCAAAGAAAGCATTAACATAGATTTCATACAGAATTAAGGGAACAACTCGCCAATAGTTAGCTGCTGTCTCTGGTGAAGGTTATTGGGCCACTGCAAAGGGCAGGAGGGGGGACCGTGCCCATGGTGGCAGGGGGCGTGCACATCCCCAAAGGAGCCTGGAAAAGATCTGAAACACAGTCCGAAGGAAAGCCGGGGCCACTGGACACCAACGGAGGCACAGTAGAATGCTTGATGGTAAGAGGCCACCAGAGTCTAAATATTCGTCCCTGAAATCCCTAATTTTCTAGGGCTTCAGGAGCCATTGACCCAGGCCACACTGTGGGTCTTGGTGGTGGAGGAGGGGCCACCGTGGATCACACTGGCACCCCACCATCACCCTACAGATGCTTAAGAAGCCATTAGGAACAGACTTCTTAGGGTATTGTTTTGAGTGTTGCAGAGGCATCTTGAGGAAAAAAAGTGCATTCTAGATCTTCAGCCACATCCTGATGGCATCAGAGACTCAGAGCAAGAACAGCACCCCTACTCGTGCCCCAGCCCTGAAATCTGACCCGCTAGGCTTCCCCTGCTGACTCCTGGGGCAGCACGTGGAGGCAAGGCAGGGTGGGTCAGCAGTCTGGCTGGTGGGGCGGCTGCGTTGCAGTTCTGCTTCTGCTGCTAAATATTTGTGTGACTGGGGGCAAGTCTCTGGACCTCTCTCTCTGGGTCTTAGTTTTCTAATAAGCTCAGATTTTCTTACTGGAGAATCTATGAATTAGCTTCAGGGAGATCTCAACTCCCTTGGTTGTAAACATTTTATGTGAATGTGCATATGTGCTTTTTTTTTTTTGCGGTACGCGGGCCTCTCATTGTTGTGGCCTCTCCCGTTGCAGAGCACAGGCTCCGGACGCACAGGCTCAGTGGCCATGGCTCACGGGCCCAGCCGCTCCACGGCACATGGGATCCTCCCGGACCGGGGCACGAACCCGTGTCCCCTGCATCGGCAGGTGGACTCTCAACCACTGCGCCACCAGGGAAGCCCACATATGTGCTTTTTTAAAGAGAAAGAACACATCCTTTAGGAAAGAATCATATTTTAAAAGATGTTCATGATGTAAGAAAGTTAACAACCACTGACTATCACTGGATTATTCCTAAGTTTAGCTAGAGCTAAACTTCAATCCTTACCCCATACAATCCCTTCCATCTCTAACCCATATAAACAACCGGAGGTTCAGGTAACAGAGCAAGAATCTGAGGCACCTGCCTATCATAGGTCACCAAACCTATAATCCAGACATTTTAGGTGTGTTTGGACTGAAAACCATTGGAGTCTCTTGGCTCAATTGGTTAGAACATAGGAAAAGTAAGTTCAGGGTTGCAGGTGTGATTCATGCTTAGACCGTTTCTTCACTTGAAAAGTAGAGAAAGGGGGGAAAACTTCTACCAGAATTACCATAGGAAACCCTACTCAGGCATCTTGGAACTTAAGGAAAATAGTGGAAAAGAGAAAAATATATATCGTCTCATGGCTTTTTGAAAAACAAATGTAATGTCATACCATGTCCTCAGCCAAACCTTGTCAAGGGTCCTCTGGCTACCACCCTGTGAAATGGCTTTTCTTGGGCCCGCAAACACCCAGAGGCCACAATGTAAAGTAATACAAACACGGTAGGGTGCTAGGTGCTTATCTCATTTAGCCCATGTCACAACTGTAGCAGGTGGATAGTGTCAGCTTCATCCTCATTTTCCAGGTAAAAAAGGGGACTTTGGAAATGGGAGGCAACTTTTCTAAGGCCACAGATGGCAGGTGTTGGAGGTTGGATTCAAGTGCAGGCAGTCCCACTTCAGACCTTACCTACTGGTTCAACAATTGTGTCGGATTCCCACGAGGGCGTGAGGGGAGAGGTGAGAAGGGCTGGAGCGGGAGAGAAGGCATTGGCATCACGTATGTCCAGTGTGCGTGTACGTTCTTGCTCCTGTGGGCGTCCCATAAGTACACTATGGATTGGGTACAAAGCTGCTTGAATTTTACTTCCTAATTATTTCCTCAAACAATTACTCCAGCATATTATGTTTCAAGGCCAAACAAGTCAATCTCTCTCCCTCTCCCTCCCTGTCCTTACCCCTCTCTCTTATCCTCTCTTATTCTCTAACCAAAAGACCCTATATTGTTTTTTTTTTAAAAAAACACCTTTTATTTCTATATCTGTAAAAGATGCTAAGTGACCTGAGTTCTTTTTGTTTGTGTGGCCTCACCATACGGCTTGCAGCATCTTAGTTCCCTGACCAGGGATCAAACCCATACCCCCTGCAGTGGAAGCACAGAGTCCTAACTGCTGGACTGCCAGGGAATTCCTGACCCTATATTCTTTTTTTTTTTTTGGCTGTACGTGGGCCTCTCACTGTTGTGGCCTCTCCCGCCGCAGAGCACAGGCTCTGGATGCGCAGGCTCAGCGGCCATGGCTCACGGGCCCAGCCGCTCCACGGCATGTGGGATCCTCCCGGACCGGGGCACGAACCCGTGTCCCCCTTCATCGGCAGGCGGACTCCCAACCACTGCGCCACCAGGGAAGCCCCTGACTCTATATCCTTGAAGTTCTGTTGCTTAAAACGTCTGTGAGGGACTTCCGTTGTGGTGCAGTGGTTAAGAATCCACCTGCCAATGAAAAGGACAGGGGTTCGAGCCCCGGTCCGGGAAGATCCCACATGCCACGGAGCAACTAAGCCCGTGCACCACAACTACTGAGCCTGCACTCTAGAGACCGCGAGCCACAACTACTGAGCCCGTGTGCCACAGCTACTGAAGCCCGCGCACCTAGAGCCCATGCTCTGCAACAAGAGAAGCCACCACAATGAGAAGCCCGCACACTGCTATTTGGAGTAGCCCCCGCTTGCCACAACTAGAGAAAGCCAGTGCGCAGCAACGAAGATCCAACACAGCCAAAAATAAATACATAAATTTATTAAAAAAAAAAGTCTGTGAGAATACAAATTCAGGATAATGGCTACCTTTGTAGGTGAGGGAGGGCATGTGAGAGGTGAGAAGTACAGAGTGCACTTAGATGTATAAGTTATCTGCCTTCTTAAGCTGGACCATGGCATAGACTTAATGGTTTGTATGTTTTCATTTGAAAAATGTGAATATTATTAAATATTAAACAATCTTTTTCACAGTCAGCCTGAAAAAAGATTTACTTGGCCTTAAAAATGTTCATACCACTTGACTGAACAGCTCCATTTCTGGGAATCTATTCTGAGGAAATAATCTGAAATGAGGACAAAGATTTATATGCCAAAGGTTCATCACAACGTTATTTCTAATTTAAAAATCTTGAAATAATTTTAAAAGCCTAACAAAGAAGAATGATTGGGCAAATTATGCTACATCTGTGAGCTGGAATATTATATATACTTCAAAAAAAGATGCTTACGAAGTGTTTTTAACGGTATAAGGAAACACATTTGATGAAATTTTAAGTGGAAACTCAGAATATGAAATTACACATAAAATAAGATTTCAGAGTTCTGGAAGAGACTGAAAGAAAAAGACTTGAAAGAACAAGGCAAATAGTGGGCACCTCTGTGTTGTACAACTGTGGCCCTTTGGACTTGTTTCTAAGTTCTGATTTTATGCAACTGAGTATAAATTACTTTTATTTCATTTTTTGTTTTGGCCATGCTGCACAGCTTGTGGGATCTCAGTTCCCCGACCAGGGACTGAACACGGGCCACAGCAGTGAAAGCACAAAATCCTAACCACTAGGCCACCAGGGAACTCCCAGTATATATTACTTTTATAAAATGGAAAAAATAAAACTAAAACATTATCTGCTTATTGGTTCTTGTCATCAAAAATCTTCTGATATGTTCCTATATTGGCAATTGGGGTGACTTTTGTTGCTTGGCCTAGATAATGTGCTCCTGCTGACAGAGTAACTCACAGGGTTATGGACGGGCCTTCTGGAGTTCCTGGTCCCCGAACAATTCAGTGTCTCCTGTTTTGTGTCATCTCTTCCAAGACCAGATGGAGATGAGGAAAGCCCAGTAGGAGACCCAGGTAGATACACATGCTTCTGACCAAGTACGGAAGAACTATGGTCATGTGAGGTAAGGGTGTGAGGTTTCTCTGGTGTGTACACACACACACACACACACACACACCCTCGCCTCCCCACAGTGTCCCTGCCCACATTCCACCCGGCCTGCATGCCACGGGAGGAAGGTATGTGGCAGGAGTCCAGGGCCTCTTAGGCAGCTGTCTCAGGGCCCAGGTGGCCGCAGCTGGCAGGTGGAGAGTGGGCGCGGGAGGGAGCGCGAGCTGCTCTGGGATCCGCTCTTCTTCATGGCCCCCTCCACCTTCTTCAGTTCAGTCATTCACCCCAGAGGAAAGTGTCTGGCTAATTTAACCAGCTGCGGATGGCTCAGAATAAGGAAGAAATAAACCTGGGCTTAGCTGCAGCCACACGATAAGCCTTGTGGAGTGGGGTCCCCAGAGAGAGTTGCGAAGCAGCTGGTTGAATCTCTTCAGGTTTCCTTCTAGGGATACGTGAGTGTCCTTCCCTGCCCCCTGGATACATCTCTAGGGGTGTCCTCACCGCAGAGAAATGAGCTATGCTTAGAGGCAGAGGCTGCAGCTGGGGAGAGGGCTGGGTGTACTATAGATGGAGGAGAGGGCAAAAAAGCAAGAGGCACCACCTGAGACTCCTTACCACAATCTTGATCAGATGTTAAAAAATATATATATTATGTATATTTAGTATATATATATATATATAATATATTTATATAGTTTATTTAATTTATTTTAGTTTTGGCCGTGCGGAATCTTAGTTCCCTGACCAGGGATCGAACCCGTGCCCCTTGCAGTGGAAGCGCAGAGTCCTAACCACTAGACCACCAGGGAATTCCTCAACATACTTTAAATACATATTTATTTAAACTATAAATGCTTTAAAGATGTTTCATATATATTTACATATTTTTAAAATACAGTTAAAGATGTTTTATATATGTATCTGTTTGATCTGTGTATAGATACATGCTTTTTAATCATCATCATATCGGGCAGAGGTTAATAAGCAAAATTTATTAAGTCAAGTAGTTCTCAAGGCCTTACTCCCCTCTTCCCCCCCACACAGAGCTCCCTTCTTCGCCCCCTCCTTCCCTGACATAACCACTCTTAGCTCTTTTGGTTATTTTATTTGTTTGTTTCTGGCATTGTCATCTTTCTAAATTTTGTGCCTATCCTGCTATTTCTTAGATTCTTTTCCCCTGTTACAGACATACAGATATTATCTGTTGACTTCCTAATATGAAAGATGATGATTTCACATTCCATCCTGCCTCCTTCCCCTACCCCTCCTTATTTTTCCTTTTTTTTATCCTCCCAATGTAATGACTGTGTTATCTCGGGTCCTCTGAGAAGCACAAAACAAGGTAGAATTAGAAATGAATGAGATAAAGCGGTGGTTCCAGGGCAGATCTGACACCATGAAGGAGAGAGGCAAGGAAGGAAGTTTGGGTAGGAAGAGACTTAGACTGCAGTGTAGTTCTGAGAAATTCAAGGCCAGGCTGATGATGAGACCGAGACTAAAGACTGCCCAGTGAAGAAGTCTCGCACCGGGCGGCAATGGCTGGCCCTTGTCCCCCTGCTGTGCTCAGTCACTGGCTGGGAACCCAGGAGATCAAGCCTTCCCTGAAGACAACAGTGGGTCCCCAAGGCGGGGATATACTCCTGGAGCAGGTTGTCCTTTGATAGGAAGTCTGAGTGGTCCACATCCATGGCCACCTCATTTATAGTCTAATTTATGGTTTTGTTAATGTTCAGTGCTTCTACTATTGTGACTGAATGAATATTGTTCATAGCTGTGTCATATTGTGTACTATAACCATATTTCTTTTTTCATTATTTTTCCTTTCTTGGAGTTTTCTTCTTTATTACTTTTCTATCTATTTGTCCATTATTCTGCTCCAAATCTTCTGACAGAGTATAAAACACCCTGCAATATGATGGAAGCCATTGGTATATCAGTCAGTTCCATTTCTTTATTTTTTTGATCTATTCTGTCTGGAGCCCCATTCTGGGTTGGTTGTGCTTTGCTTATTCCCTCATTTCGGTGGAGCAAGTCTTCTAAGAGCTTGTTGAGAGGGGATGTAAGTGATGTAACTATTTTTATTTATTTATTTGGTTGTGCCCAGTCTTAGTTGTGGCAGGTGGGCTCCTTAGTTGCAGCTCCAGGGCTCCTTAGTTGCGGCTCGCCGGTTCCTTAGTTGTGGCATGTGAACTCTTAGTTGCGGCATGCATGTGGGATCTAGTTCCCTGACCAGGGATTGAACCCGGGTACTCTGCATTGACAGCACAAGATCTTATCCACTGCAGCACCAGGGAAGTCCCGATGTAACTATTTTGACCCCTTATATGCTATAAGTCCACCCCATACTTGATCATTTCTAGGTTAGAAGTCATTTGTACCTCAGAATTTGGAAATGACTGTTCTTGGCTTTTAGGGTTACTGTTGAGCAGTCAATGCCATTCAGATTCCTGATGGTTTATGTGACCTTCTTTTTGCTTTCTGGCAGCCTCTAGGGTCTTCTGTTTATCCTTAGTGTTCTGAAATTTCACAATGATGTGCTTTATTCTCTATGTTGGGTGCTAGGTGGGTCTTTCTAATCAGGAAACTCCTGTCTTTCACTTCCGGGAAATTTTTGTTTATTATTTCATTGATTTCTTCCATTTTGTTTTTTCAGCTCTCTCTTTCCAGAACTTATTATTTGGATATTTGACCTATTGGACTGATCCTCTAATTTCCTTAGACTATGTCCCATTTCCTATCTAGTTCTGGCAGATTTCCTAAACTTTATCTTTGAAGCCTCTTAAAAATTGTTTTTGTTTACAGAATATTCTTTTTTTTAAATTGTATTTGTTTTTCTTCCTCTTGCCTCACTGAGCATACTCAGTGTGTATATACATGTATGTATACACATAAACAAAAATACAAGAGAACAAATCCATACTTTTATTTATTCACTTTTCAATAAGTTTAAATCTTCGAAGGGTACAGCATCACATGGATTCTGTGTCCAATGGCCTTAGGAGGAAGGTTGCTTTGGAATTTGGCACCAATGGTGCCACTGGTTCCATGAGCTTGAGTTATCTTTCCCCAGACTACTCTGGTTTTGTTGGGTTTTCCCACCAGGAGTTACTGTGTTCTGGCAATTCCCTGGCGGTCCAGTGGTTAGGACTCTGTGCTTTCACTGCTGAGGGCCCAGGTTCAGTCCCTGGTCTGGGAACTAAGACCCTACAAGCCATGGGGCATGGCCGAAAAAGAGGTTACTATGTTCTTTGCTTTGTACACAAAAGCACATCTCTTGGCTAGACAGAATTTAGTTTCACCTCGAGCATATACACCTTCAATTTTCAGAACAGCTGTGTGCTCCCTCTGGTTCCAGGGACCCCGCTTCTAGCCAGCAAAAAAGGCCTTGGACCATAGCCTTCCAGATATATGTCATTTTAGAAGTCCTGTTCCCAGCAGGCCTCCACAGGCTCCAAGATGGCTGAAAGAGCCTCAGTGTGTATTTTCAATGCAATTCTGTCCCTCAGATTGTCTCTGCTACCTTTGAGTTCATTTTCCCCACCCATCTGTTTAGCTGTCTTTCACGTCCACAGCTTTCTCCTGTTATCTGATGATTCTTTGTTTATACTTAAGACTGAGGCACCAGAAATCAGATTGGAAACCCTGCATTGTGGGGCTTCCTTTCCCAGAACCTTCTTAGGGTTCTCGGCTCCAATACACTTGTTCCTGTGGGTGTTCTCCACACCCCACACCCCATGTAATTAATTTTCAGTTTCCTCCGTTATATTCCACATCAGTTGCTACTGTTTCCCTCAATCTGTGTTCAATCTTCCCAACTTCTGTTGGCATTTCTCATTTCTGTTATCCACACCCCCATCATTGTTGTTCTTGTGGTTTTATTTTATTTCCCCCCTTATTTCCATTTTACTGCGATTTGAGGAGGGAGTGGGGACAAAGAACATATGTTCAATGCAATGTAGTATGTATAACGAGACATCATGCTTCTCCTATGTCTTATTATCACACTTTCAACACGCTCCGTATCAACAGTCTATCCCCAAAATGGTTGAAAATGTATTTCTTTTGTAGAATATGCTCAGAGGAAACAACTGCTCATCAAATTTTCTTATCCCAAAATATCCTTCTTCTGTGACACTCTTTTGATCTATTTCTTCATTAAGGTAATAAAAAGTTACCATTTACTGAGGACCTACTGTGTGTACTTTACACTCAATATGTCTCATTTCATCTTCACAGAATCCCTGCAAGGTAGGCATTATTATACCCATTTTACAGACAAGGACTGTGGTTCAGAAACTTTTCCCAGGAAACTCAGCTGACAAGATGTGGAGCCTGGATTCAAGGAGGCTTCAGTCTAACTTCCAAGCTGACTGCTCTTTCCAGGGCCCTTTGCTGCCCATCCCCAGGGGTTGTTCAGTGCTTGGTGACAGCTGTGACAGCAGGAGTAACACACCAGGAGCTCTGTGAGAGAACGTAATTTCCATGCAGGTAGAGCCCTCACCTGCCTTGTCTACATCCATCTCCCAAGCACAAGAATAATACTTGATGCATTGAAGACACACAATCAATATTTTTTAAACAAACCAGTGAATGAATGGATGAACATGGTATCCTTTCATTCTCAGAGCAACGCAGTCATAACTCTTACATTACCCTTTCATAAAAGGTTAGAAAACAAGTTTCAGACACTTGGGACTTCTGTTTTCTGGGGATCTGCCCTTTCTAGGATGTGTTGTTTTTATGTAATCTGAGGAATAACCCATGCTAAGGTGTCAGCTAGGACCTAAGAGGATAGCTGAGTTGGCTTGGCTTCACGAGTTCAGAATTATTCATCATTGGAGAAGGTATAGTGGATAAGGAACCCTTCTACACTGTTGGTGGGAATGTAAATTGGTGCAACCACTATGGAGAACAGTATGGAGGTTCCTCAAACAACTAAAAATAGAATTACCATATGATCCATCAATCCCACTCCTGGGCATATATCCAGACAAAAATATACTTCAAAAGATACATGCACCCCTATGTTCATAGCAGCACTATTCACAATAGCCAAGACATGGAAGCAACTTAAGTGTCCATCGACACATGAATGGATAAAGAAGATGTGGTACATATATAGAATGGAATACTACTCAGCCATTAAAAAAGAATGAAATAATGCCATTGGCGGCAACATGGATGGACCTAGAGATTATCATACTGAGTGAAGAAAGTCAAAAAGAGAAAGACAAATACCATATGATATCACTTATATATGAAATCTAAAGTATGACACAAATGAACTTACCTACAAAACAGAAACAGATTCACAGATGTAGAGAACAGACTTGTGGTTGCCAAGAGGGGGGTGGGTGGGGGAGGGATGGACTGGGAGTTTGGGAATAGCAGATGCAAACTATTATATACAGAACGGATAAACAACAAGGTCCTACTGAGTAGCACAGGGAACTATATTCAATATCCTGTGATAAACCATAATGGAAAAGAATATGAAAAAGAATGTAAATATGTGTATAACTGAATCGCTTGCTATATAGCAGAAATTAACACAACATTCTAAATCAACTATACTTGAATAAAATAAATTAAAAAAACAGAATTACTCAGCATTCATTCAACAAAATACTAGTGACTGTTCACTATGTGCTGGACTGGGAGACTCAAATTCATTAAATCTCATCCTAGCTTCACAATAATCCTGCTAGGTTGCTAGTCGTTCGAAAACCAGACTCTTACATAGCCATTTGCCAATGAAGAGTTCGCTTAAAATTCAAACTCTGTTTGAGAATCTGGACTTCATTTTAGTGTCCTGTGTTTTCTTGGCACTTTGGAGCAGTTGGATGATTTAAAAAACTTAGTTACTTGAAGGGTACATCTAACGTAATTTTGTATCTCTGTTAGGTATTGCTTGAATTTGCATGATTTTTAAAAAATGGGATTGTTTTGGACACTTGAAAGTGCCTTTTTCTCTCTGACCTATTTTTGGATAGTTAAGCTCTTTTTAGTCAGTTTATATAAAAAGCCTTTTATTCAGAATTTAAATTAAATTAAAACTTAATTTAATTTAATGATGTTTATTTCCAGGACACCTGAATGGTTGTAAAAATGCTCCATAGGGGACTGATGTTACATAAGATATTCTCCTGCCAGGCTGTAATGAGTAAAAAATGAAGACAGACACCTAGGCAACCCACTTACTACCCCATTCCTCTTTTCCTCCTTCCTCTCCCACCACTGCTGTACAAGGAGGAGGTGGGGCTCCTCCTGGCTCCCTATTTTTGCCAAATGCTATGTTTCCTGATCTCTTGAGTCAAAGGAAAGAACTCAGGTGGGTCACTGAGTGGATGTATTGGAGACAGGCAAAACTTCTGGCAGCTTCTCCAGCAAGCTTACCTACCTATTCATCCAAAAACTATGCCCTAAAACATCAGTGGGGCATGTGAAAGGCTTAAAATAGGAATGACTAAAACAGCTAGAGAGATAGAGAACTTTGTAGCATTTGCAGTTACTTTATTAATTGTAGAAATGCTTATAATAATTCAAACAGGTAGCAAAAGGGAGAATTACATTCTTTCTGCCTGCCTAACACATTCTTGGATCAGGATTTGTGAAATTTGTTAACTAGTTGAATGTTTCCCTATTTTTGATAGGAGAAAATGGAATCAAATTGCTCAGAGCAATTTGAGGGAGAGGTAAGAGCTCAGCGTTAGGTGTATGAGTAATGGAATGACTTTAGAACATGGACCTGTCAAACTCAATCTAGGAAACATAAACAGAATGCCCACAAACTGTATACTTTGTTTCTTTTTTCATAGGTCAAAAATAGATGATTCTTTAAAAAAAAAAAGACAGCACAACTGTATCTATTTTCATATTTGGAAAACTACTGGGGTGTCAACCTAATTTCAGAAAGAATTTTTTTTAGAATTCCCTGGACATCAATCATCTGGAATAAAGATGATGTCCTTCCGACACTGCAGTGCTAGGTGGGTGGCTAAGCTCATCTGACCCTCAACGCCTGTGGGTCCCCAGAGATTCTGATCAGTGTCCCTGAGGCTGACTTACTGGTCTGCGCATAATGAACTAAATGTCCTTCCATGCTATAAAATTCTACCATTCTAACTTTTCAGGCATTAAAATTATATTTTGAAAAGTATATCCATAGGGATGGTCATCACCAAAGTGGACTTCACAACATGGCTGACCGTGATGGCTGAATCGGCCACCTGATTGTGCGAGAAGCCCCATCAGCTGCAGGTACATTCTTTTTTTTTTTAATTAATTAATTTATTTTTGGCTGCTTTGGGTCTTTGTTGTTGAGTCTCTGTTGCTGCGTGTGGACTTTCTCTAGTTGCGGCGAGCGGGGTCTACTTTGTGTTGCAGTGCGTGGGCTTCGCGTTGTGGTGGCTTCTCTTGTTGTGGAGCATGGGCTCTAGGCACGAGGGCTTCAGTAGTTGTGGCACGAGGGCTCAGTAGTTGTGGCACACGGGCTCTAGAGCGCAGACTCAGTAGTTGTGGCGCATGGGCTTAGTTGCTCCGTGGCATGTGGGATCTTCCTGGACCAGGGCTTGAACCCGTGTCCCCTGCATTGGCAGGTGGATTCTTAACCACTGCGCCACCAGGGAAGCCCCTGCAGGTACATTCTTGCGTGAAGTGTGCAGGCTCTGGGACCAGACTGCCTGGGCTCGAGCAGTGGCTCCCATACATCCCAGTGTATTGTCTTTCCTTAACAGTAAAATAAGGATTGTATGTACCTACCTCACAGGGTTGTTGTGAGGATAAAATGAGCTAATATGGGTAAAGAGCTAAGAACAGTGCCTGGCACCTGGTAAGTGGTACATTAAATGTTAGCTAGGAAGGTATTTCTATCATTTTTGTTTATGTGAACTATTTGAAATTACACAAGGTGCTTTTTAGATACCAATGCACAGCAGTGCATTCGTAGGTATGGTAAATGAACACTTGCTCCTTTTATTGGGATTGATATATATACACTAATATGTATACAATGGATAACTAATAAGAACCTGCCGTATAAAAAAATTAAAAAAATTAAAAAACCCACAATTGCCCCTTTTAGAATCCCAGAATGCAATTTCCCAGCCATGCAAGCCCTCATCTCTTCCTTTCACTTTGCAGCCACCTCTACCAAACAGCTTTCTCCTCATCCCCTTGCTCGTTTCTTTGCGTGTACGTACAATGTTCCTTCTTCCTCCATCATAGCCTACTTAATTCTGCTTTGGGTAATTTTTTTCCCCAATACTTAACTCACAAATCCCCTGATCCCTCTTCTTCTTTTCTCTCACACTTTTAAGTTTATTTTATTTTTAATCACCCAAGCGATATGGGAAGTGGCTGGTAAAAGCTAGAATCATGCTATTGACAGGCTGCATCAAAATGAAGGGGGTAAGTTGCAAAAGGAGAGTGTCCAAGGCTGGAAGGAAGGCGCCCAGATTCCTCCTGGTTTCGAAGTTCTATGTCTGCCATCTCAGATCTAGACCCATATGTTATGACCACTTACCTTCTACCTCATATGGGTTAAGCACTAGACTAGAGCTTTTAGATGGATTATCATTTGATGCTCATGGTAACTCCTTCAAGTTAGGTATTACCCCCATCTTACAGATGAAGAAAAGCAAAAATAGAGAGGTAAATAACTTACCCAAGTCCACATAACTGGAAAGTAGAGAACTAGAGTGAGAACCCATACATTCTTATTCCAAGCTCCATTCTCTTCCCACTGTTCATTAATCCCTCCCTTACATAAGCATAGAAGTAAAATAATAATGGTCAAATTTCATCAATATCATGTCCTTGAAACTAAAAGTTCCATTCAGAATTCCATAGAAGTTTCTATAGAGCTCTTCAGCCTCCTCTAAATAAATGAACTTTCTATCCAGCGCTCACTGTACCCATCCATCCATTCATCCATCTATCCTTTTATTAATTATTTACTATTAATATATTCCAGTGTTGTAATAAGTCCTGAAGAAATCCCTATCTTTAAGGAGTTCTCAGCCTAGTGAAGGGGACCACGTGTAAATAAAAATTTACAATATAATGTGGTGAATGTTAATACATGGTGGTACTTATAAGGTTTTAGAGAAATGCAGGAGAGGTGGGGAGGGGAATTTCTAACTTTTCCTAGGGGCAACTTTTTTTTTTTTTTTTTTTTTTTTTTTTTTTGCGGTATGCGGGCCTCTCACTGTTGTGGCCTCTCCCGTTGTGGAGCCCAGGCTCCGGATGTGCAGGCTCAGTGGCCATGGCTCACGGGCCCAGCCGCTCCGCGGCATATGGGATCCTCCCGGACCGGGGCACGAACCCGTATCCCCTGCATCGGCAGGCGGACTCTCAACCACTGCGCCACCAGGGAGGCCCCTAGGGGCAACTTTTAAAACTAGGATCTCTGGTACTTTAGAAGGTCAGTGAAGGAACCACTTGAACTTGTGCAAAGTTTTCTCAGAAGGGTTTATGTCCAAGGGAGGAGAGAAGTGAGAGTTTGACTGGGGCATCACAGAAGAGTTTTAACTGTGTTAGTGTTTGAGCTGATCAAGAGTTTGCCAGGAACCAGAAGAGGAGGAGGATATTCCAGGCAAAAGAAACCACAAATGGAAAAGTACATGCAAATAATTTGCTAGGACTGCTACCTAGAGTACCATTCAAAGGAGTAACAGGAGACTAAGCACCTAGGATAGGTGGTTAGGGTTTGGATAAAGAAAGGAATGGTATGCAAGGCCAATAATTAATTCTCAAGGATACTGAAAATGCTCTCAAAAGCATTATTACAATTCATTGTAAAATTGATTCTTCAATGCCATTAAACAAAACGATAGAAGTTCTTTCTGTCCATTTCCAGAAAGTTGCAACAAATTCTCTATATTTTGGGATAAATTTGCATTCAGGAGTTGAGCTGGGAGCCTAACCTTGTTTCTGAGGGATAATGTGTTCTGAATTCCAAACAATGGTTTACAAAACTCTGGAGAGCCAAGAGGCTGTGACTTGGCATATAGTGGCACAGCCTTAGAGACAGGCCTGATGTTCAAACACAGGGCAGGGAAAGAGGATATGGCCCCAAATGAAGACTTGCTTGTTACTCTAAAAGGGGCAAGAGAGCTTTTTTTTTTTTTTTTGCGGTACGTGGGCGTCTCACTGTTGTGGCCTCTCCCGTTGCGGAGCACAGGCTCCGGATGTGCAGGCTCAGTGGCCATGGCTCACGGGCCCAGCTGCTCTGCGGCATGTGGGATCTTCCCGGACCGGGGCACGAACCCGTGTCCCCTGCATTGGCAGGCGGACTCTCAAACACTGCGCCACCAGGGAAGCCCAAGAGAGCTTTTTGGAGGTGAATTTTACTTGAGGTAATAGAGGTTAAATTTCTTTTCTTTTTTTTTTGCTGTGCTGTGAGGCTTTTTGGATCTTAGATCTTAGGTCCCCGACCAGGGATTAGAGCCGAGCCCTCAGTAGTGAAAGAATGGAGTCCTAATCACTGAACCACCAGCGAACTCCCTAGAAGTTAAATTTCTGACATGGGTTTCACCCTGAAGTCTCTGCAACACTACTTTTATTTTCTTCCCAAACTTCTGGGGTTGAGATTAAGTAAGTTAGTGAAATTAAGATACATATAAATATAGCTATATCTCTATATCTATAATCATCTGCCAGAGAGGAAGCTGGTCTGAACTGGAACTGTTTCTATAGATTGCAAGGCTTATTCGCCAGTCTCCTCAGCTAGGGCAGAAGCAATGTTTCTAAGCCTGAGAATTCCCCCTTCTGTCTGAGTTGATCAATACATCTTTTTGCATCCTCCAGCACAAAAACCCAAATGTGCTTCCTTTTCTAAAAGGGAGCCTCTGTCTCGCTGGGATTAAGAGGGCATAGTCCCATGACACAGTTTGCGCTCAATTTTTGGCATCTGAAAGACCTTCCCCCTTTCAAGAACTGTGGGCAACCAGTCAAGAGGGAACAGTACATTGGCATTTGGACTGAAAATCTTACCTGCCAACTGGGCTGCTTTTAATGTATTTTTTTCTGAAACTGGGGGAAGCACATGTAACAGGAACAGGCTTTGTGCTCTCGGAACATTTTTGATGAGCACATCTGCACTGAGTTGAAGGGGAAGCCGGCCAGCTGTGTTTGTTCACTTTCTCCTGTACCAGCTTTCCTCGGACTCCTGAACACTCTCGTAGGGCAACTGTTACCTCTCAAGACTCATATTTCATTTCTGTACTTTATTAATACCATAACCGCGGAATCACACATGTTATACGTAGTTGCTCTGACTGACACTCTAGCACGTTTCTCTCAATTACTCGTCACCCTCTATGCTTTAGTTCTGGTGTCACTCTTGCCAAGAAGGTGAGTGGAAATTGAATCAAAGAGAGTTTCACTAGCTTCATATGTTCAAACTTCTTCCAGGGTTCCCTTCCACAATGTTATTTTCATTCAACAAGTATTTATTGGGTATCAGCTGTACCAGGCACTGTCCTCAGCTTCTCAGAGAAAAGGGTGAGCAGAATAGGCTTCTGGAAGTAACCTGAGAGGCCTCCACTCACCAAAGCCCAGTCCAGACCTGGAGAAGGAGCCAGAAGGGCCTCCGGAGCCAGGCTGGGGCGGGGGATTATGGGGGTGGAGTGGCGGAGGGTAACTCAGCATCCATAACTCAAGCTGTGGGGTACTCAGACCCTTGTTCATAACCACTGTTGCCTTCTTTTTCCTTTAATCATTTTTGATGAACAAATCTAATCTCTTTTTTAATTTAGAAGAAAAAGAACCTCACATTCTATAATAGAAATTTTTCACCAGAAAAAGAAGGAAAAAAGTTGTTCAGCCAGCTGAGAAGAAGACTTCAGTAGGATATTAAACGCTAAACAGTTAATCAGATGGTCCCGGTCCCCTGAGGCTTGGAATATGAAGTTCAGAGTCCCATCCTTCATTCCTGGCATGTGTGGAAATATTTTAAAATAATTTCATAGATAAGCTGAGGGTGGAAAAGCTCTCTCTTTTTAACAGTAAAAACTTTTCTTGGCTTCCACAATCGTTTTAGAGACTAGGGGGGGAGAATTTTATATAAATATCTATACTTTTTGAATATATCTTATATAAATGATAAGTCACAAAAACGCAAAACCTGGCAGAGAAATTTCTGGACAGTGGAGGCTTCCTAGCCTCTTGGAATTCTGATCGATTCATTGGTGGCACTGAAAAGCCCACAGACTGACCGTTACTTTATACCTGTTAGCTATAACAGTCCCGCCCCGAATATTCCTGCCCAAAGGTCAGAAGGACATTTCCTTACAGAAAAACAGTCTTAAAGTTTGAAAACAGACAGCCTACATACCCTGCCGTCTTGGTCCTCCATGAAGGGCGCTGCCGTGTTGCTATCAGGCCATACGTTCGAATGTTCTCCAACTTCCTTTCTGACTCAGATCGAATGAATTCGCAGCGCTGATGTAAGGCTCTTAATGGCAATCTGTTTTCAATTCAGGGCAGATGTGGGACACTCTTGTAGCTCTAGGGATTATCAACTTTAAAACAAATCGCCTTCAGGATGATAAGTCAAGAGGCAGTAACTGCTTCCTGAGGCCTCCTTGGGGTTCCTTCCAAATGCTTAACATATAACACAAGAACTATGGCTCAAAAGCAGGTTTTGCTCCTGAGGTTCCCAGGCTTGAGAACGAGGCTTGCACATACTCCTCAGAAACAAAGCTTGTAAATACATCTCAGAGCGATTAACTAGAAATTCAGATATTTTAGTAACATGCCAAAGTGATCAAAATGTTCCTGCCCCCCTGCCCCAGCAATCTGTCTTAGCACTATGTTGAGTCCATGGAGTAGAACTTTTCCACAAATTGAAATTGAATTGTTCTGGTTCAGAGTTTTCTTGGCTCAAAGAAAGGAAGGGGAGGACCATTCCAAGACTTCCACAGAGAAACATCCAGAAATCAATTTAACATGATAAGTTTAATGTTTTAGAATTAGTGTTCCCGTGGCATGAACTGCCTAGAACTCGGAGCACCCTCTGTCCGGAGACCGCTCTGTAGGGTTGGCTCGTTCGCCAGGATTTAAGACTCAAAAACACCCATAGCTGGTGCTTAGTATAGTTTAACCCCATTTAATAAACCTGAAAAGAGGTTTTTAAAAAACTACTAACTTGCAAAAAATCTGAAGGAAAAATTTTAAGATTTTTAAACAAAACTTTCCCCATAAAGCACACACAGATAAGTCTAGGTATAAGTTACACTAGTGAAGAGTCAGAAAATAGTCACAGTAAACTATATATTTTGAAAACACAGTCTATTCTTTAAAATTAATGAGTGTGACATAATGAAGCTACGTGGCAAAGCATTAAGTGACCCACCAATGAACACTATAGCTACAGTTTCTCTTACCTTCATGGGGAGACACAGATTAAACTTCCACTAGCTGACACATGTGCTAAATAACCATGAAGCAGCATTACACGAGGGTGTTAAGAATTCTGGATGGGACATAAAGGGACCTGTCCCCAGGTTTCTTTAACTCAGTGGCTGTGGACAAGCCACTGCCCAGGCCACAGTTCCATTTGTAAAGTGGCTGAATTAGGTGGTCTCTAAAATCCAAACCTCACATATCAGTTATGATGCATTCATCAAGACTTGGTAGAGAGCAGAGGGTAAAGGGCTTTTCTTTCTTTTGTTTTCAAGAATAATCACTAAATGCCACTAGGTGGACATCTCAGACAAAATTTTTTTCCACCTTGAAGCATATATTTATAAGTATGGCCGCAAGGCAGGTTTTAGCTGAAAAGTCGGATCTGAAGGGTAAAGAAAGCTACTACCTTATCCAAATCAGACACCTAGATTTTTTTCTTTTTCTTTTTTGGTTTTATGGGCTTCTGGGGAAACAGTTAGCTATGGCATACTCCAGAATTGTCATCCTGCTCATGGGCATCAGGAATGTACTTACTTAGCAAATTTATTAGGGTTAGTTAATTTTTTTTTAATTAAATGAGGTAAGGAAAGTCAGACGTTGTCAGTGAGCAGTGGGTAATTTTGATAGGTAGGGTTAAGGCGGGGGATCCCTGGTATGGAGGACGGAGAGTGTGATGTGGTGAAAAAAGCAGGGAATTATGAGTCTAGTTCCAGGGCTACTACTGCTACTACTTAGCCTTGAGGCCTTGGCCACCTAACTTCTGTTTTCTAGGTGTCCATTTCCTCATCTCTACAAGGAAGGCATTGGTCTCTCCATCCTCTTAGTTGCCCAATAATCAAAAAAGAAATTCTACCCCATAGGATGTAGCTTTTAGAGTCTGACTCTCAGAAGCACTGAAGCCAAGACTATAAACTCAGTGTACATCTGATAACAACTGGAGATCAGGCAGAGATCTACAGTTAACCTGTGATACGATCTTTTTTGCAACTGTGGGAGATCCTCACTTACCTACAGAAAAGAGCTCAGATATACCAATAAAGTCCTCTTACATAACATGATAATGATAAACATTTCCTTTCCACAAACGTATTTACATTTCTCAGCTATAATTTGATAATATATGAACATTTAAAAAACCATGTATGACACTGGCATTGTGGGTTGAACTGCGTGTCCCAGCTCCCAAATTCATAAGGTGAGGCCTAACCCCAGTACCTCAGAAGACGATCTTATTTGGAGATAGGGTCTTTACAGAGGTAACTTAATCAAATCATTGGGGTGGGCATGAATTCAATGTGACTGGTGTCCTTCTAAAACGGGGAAACCTGGACACGGAGATACGCTTAGGGAGAATGCCATGTGAACAAGAAGACAGCAATCTACAAGCCAAGGAGAGAGGCCTGGAACAGAGCCTTCCTTCACAGCCCTCAGAAGGAACCAACCCTGCCGACATCTTGTTTCTGGACTTCTGGCCTCCAGAGCTACGAGACAATAAATTGCTGTTGCTTAAACCACCCAATCTGTGGTACTACTTTGTTACAGCAGACCAAGCAGACGAACAACTGGCATCCTCTGAACAATCACTGTGCATTATCTTGCATCCTACTATGTGCCAAACACTCACATAAACAAACCAAGGTACTCTAGGGTTTAAGACTCTGAGAGCTGGAAGAAACGAGCATTGAGACTGGGTTGACAGTGGACAAAGGCCATCAGCAGCATTATTTTTGTAGTTTTAAAGATGCCTTCTCACCCCCTCCATTCCAACACACAGTGTAACATGACTGATTCAACAAAGCACACAAAATACAAAAAAATATAAAAACCTAAAGAAGCCCAGTGTTGGGGAGGGTGCACACCTGGGAACACTCACAGCTCTGTTTTTATTCCAGGTACCGTGTGCTGACTCAGCACAGGAGTTGGGGTCAGCTCTGTTACTCTACCAGCTCCTCCACAGGGCATGCAATCCAAGCATTTACGATACACCCTCTTATTAATCTTAAGAACTTTTTCCCAAATCAGAACAGATGAAGAAATAATGTGCTATTATTTCATATCACAAGAAGTTAGGCTACACTGATTCTCTCTATTAAGGCACTTTATCAAAAATAACGGGAAATGCGAAGAAATGGGCATAGTGAATGCACATTAAAACAAGCATTATTACATAGAGCAAGTTGATAATAGTTTCCAAAGATAAAATTCAGACCGGATCCAGCACCATTATTCTCAAATGCCTTATCTGGCAAAGTTCGGAAGTGAGCGTAAGTTTTATAAAACCATGATGAAGGAAATGCAAATACCCTGAACCTCTATATTAATTAAAATCCATCTCCATTACCTTTTGTCTTAACAAGCTCAGAATTAAACATAGTCTCCATTCAATAGTGACCGTACTTATGGCTCAAGAAAAGCTGAGACAAAGGCGGGACTCCAACAGTGCAGCAACTCGGAAGAAGGAAAGTTTTACAGTGAATTACCATGTGGCCCCAGGGGAGGTGGGAAGATTCTGCAAGATGTAACTTTTCACAGCAATGTTAGAATGTTCAGTGGGAACTGACAGATCAGTGATTCTGGCAGAGTGTCATGTTTTCAAAACAGTGAGGGGGAGTGGAATTATCTGTTGCAATGCACAATTAGCATTGAGCTGAGTTTTGCAACTTGAATATCAGCAGTTAACATTTTCCCTTCAGGTTTGCCATAGTAACTTGTCAGGATGTTATTTACATTAAACCTGATCTGCCTCACGTTCCCATGAGAGCTAAAAGTAATAACTTAGGCTTTATAGAGCTGTACAGTATATATCTTTTGGAGGGGAAAAATTTTTAGTTACGACTGTCCCATTCCCATGGTCCACACCAAAACTTGAGTTTATTATTTTATTTCACAATATTCAAATGGAGTCAGTGATTCTCACCCCTGTCTGCACATTAGAATCAACCAGAAGCTTCTAAAAATCCAGATACCTAGGCCACAGCCCAGACCAATAAAGTCAAAACCTCTAGGCATGGACCCAGGCTCAGTACTATTTCTTTTTCCTCCCCAAGTGATTCCAATGTCCATCCGAGTCAGGGAATAAAATATTTCTTTCTTAAATGAAAGAATTCTTCTTTTGGTGCATTTCTTGGCATTCCAAATTGTTTGATCAAGAAAAGTTTCAAAACATTGAAAATCTTATCCATCGGTCAAGATTTCCTGAACTAGAAAGGGACTGGTGATGATTCTTGCACAAAGAGAAATAGCTAACAGCTGTGTTATTTATTGTTCACATAGTTGGTTAACACACTTTTGCCTTCCATTCATAGGATTCATAAAGTTTCATGTGGTTTAGAGACGAATCAAGGTGAAGATTTTATTTTTTATTTTTTTGGCCACGTCACACGGCACGCGGGATCCCAGTTCCTTGACCAGGGATGGAACCCCTGCAGTGGAAGCACGGAGGCTTAACTACTGGACCACCAGGAAGTCTGAAGTGTGAAGATGTTAGATGATATCCCTTCTAACTCTCAGACTATGATTCAACACAGTATTTCTCATAATTGTCTGCAGAGAAGAGGCAGCTAGAGGTGCTTGTTGAAAATACAGACTCCCAGTTCCTTCTTTGGAGGGTTGATTCTGTAGTTATGGTGGGTCTCTGGGGCTCCTTATCACCAGGCAAGCTTGAAAAATATTTTATTCCCTGACTTGGGTGGACATTGGAATCACTTAGGGAGGAAAAAAAGAGTACTGAGCCTGGGTCCACTCCTAGAGATTCTGACTTTATTGGTCTGGGCTGTGGCCTGGGTATCTGGATTTTTAGAAGCTTCTGGTTGATTTTAATGTGCAGACAGGGGTGAGAATCACTGACTTCATTGAAACGATAGTCATTTAAGTGAAACAGGTGTGAAAGCAATGTCTACCATTCCCATTAAGATATTCAATGTGCTTTCACATACATGTGTCTCATTTGAATCCTTGAAAATCTGCTGAGGTGGGAAGAGTGGGCATTCTCTTTCTCTTACAGATAAGCAAACCAAAACTCGGAGAGGTGAAGTGGCGTGATCGAGGTACCACTAGAAGTAGAATTATGGAATTGGTGACATCTGTCTTATGGATTCTACTGCCTTGCCTATGTTTCTTTACTCCTTACTAGCTCACCAGCTGTCCCATCCTCCCTTTAAAAACAAAACAAAACACTTTTGGTTGCCTAGAGCGACCACAAACTTACATCAGAATTGTTATGAATAATAATACTAATAAAAACCACATCAGCAGCTAACATTGGGTCCTTTCTATACAGTGTGTAAGTGCTCTGCATGCATTATCTAATTGTCTCAAAGACTCTGTAAGGTGGGTTATCATTCCCATTTTACAGGTGAGGAAACTGAGGCTTAGAGAGTAAGTAACTTGCCAACGGTCACGTTCCTATGCAGCACTCTTCTTATTTCATCTAAATCTCTTCCTATTTTCCTTGCAGCTAACCAAATTTCAGCAAGTGGCAGAGACAAAAGGATCTGATACAGTAATTCAGAGAAAGCTATTATGGACAATTACAGCTTTCCTGAATCATATTGCCACTTCTAACATGGAGATCAGATCTTTTAAGAAACTTCTCGAGCCAGCCATTCAAAAATGTTGAGTATCCAGCACTTGAAGAGTTCATCTGGAGAATCATGGGTCGTTAATTCCTAACTACCTGCTTTGTCTATGCCTGGGTTAACCCTGTCTTCCCAGAGACAGTCCATAATACACTGACTTGGCGTCTGAAGGCTTGAGCCTGAGTCCCAAATGCTTGTTATTCGCTGTGGGATCTTGAGCCAGTCATATCCAGGATGTGGCTTAATGCTCTGAGAGAATCAGGCCCAGTTGGAAAATTAATCAATATTCTCATCTTTCTTTTTCTAAGGTTTCCAAAGTACTGAACTTATTTTTTTTCCCTGGCTCTGTCTGTTGTCACTGTTGTTCTTGTAACCATTTTCACTGTTACTATATAAATGAGATATACTGTACTAGATACTACATGATAAAATGAAATATATAGTATATTTTACCAATAAATAAAGTGCCTAGCACAGTGCTTGGTAGAGTAAGCAAATATCTGAGACATCATCACTATTGTCAGCATCATTAAATGTATTATTTGTCCATCATAATTAATTGCTGATAGTATAGAAGAACGTATAGAAATAGTAATAGGTGACAATGACTGTACATTTACTCCCTTCACATGTACAGAACTTATTTTTCTTATTTAAGTATCCAGAGCTCAAAGTAAATGAGGTCAAGGATCACGTTCCTAAAAGTTCAAGAGTATGTGTCTTCTGTTTAGCTACAAAAACTCTTCCCAGAAATTAGGTACTATTTCATGATGCTGTGAAGAGGGAAAAAGATGTAAAAGAACAGAGCTTCTTTATCCTTCCAATTCTGAAGACTGTCATCTGGTGTGGGGGGGTCCTAGCTAACTTCCTGCAAAATTGTACTTATGTAAAGATTGAGGAGAAATTATTCTTTTATGTATACTATAAAGAGAATAAGGCTACTGGGTCAACTGACAGAAGCTTAAACCATGCATCCTCTAATATATAAATCTCGATTTATTCAACAAATATTAACTGAGCACTTACTCTGTGCTGCACACTGGGAATACAATGATGACAAAGGTCTCTACTCTCACGAAGCGTTCTTTTTTAGGTGGCACACGGACAAGGGACAAGCACACAAACAGGCTAGTAGAACAATAACTGTGCTAAATTTCTAAAAAGAAACCATCAGTGGGCTGAGATGGAGACTGTTGGCAGAGGTATCCTCTTCAGATAGAGCAGTCAGGAAGAGGTGACGTTCGAACTGGAAGAATATGAAGTCAGCTATTACGTGTGGGAAGAAAAACATTGCAGGCAGAGAGGTTTGTGAATGCAACGTCTCTGAGGTGGGGAACAATGCTTGGTGCAGTCGAGAAATTGGAAAAAGTCAAGTATAATTGGAGTGCAGAGAGCATGGGAGAAGGTATGACACCAAGCCTCAAGGTGATCAGGGGCTGGGTCACCCAGCCCTCTGGGCCATGCTAAGGAGTATGGATTTATTTTAGGTCCAGTAGGAAGCCACTGAAGACTTTTAAGCAGAGAAGCAGCATGATCTGATTTGTGTCTCAATGTAATTCCTACTGCGTGTGGAGAAAGACCATTGAAGATAATGATGACCTTTCTCTTCCCAGCCAATACTTGTTAGAAAAGCAGAAATTATCAAGTAATCTCCCTCTATTTTTAAAGCAATCTTCCTTCATATTGTTGGAGGAACAGTGGTTCTTCTACATTCTAAACAGGACAGAATTATAGGGGTAGAGGCCACAAAGGTTTAACCTGTCTAGCTGAGGACAGGAATGCATTTCACAACACTTTTTGTCAAAATAAAAGATAACAGATTAAATCACTTTCAAGTCACTGTCAGTGACGTGCATGCCTTTGGGTCTTTCCTTCATCAGAGAAAACTGTTGGGTCCAAAGTGAGCAAGATGCAGGCATATATGACCCCCTTAAGTCCCAGGTGGAGCACTAGGAATTCTGTGCTTCCTGGTTCTGGACAGGTAACAGTAAACAAAACGCATACGTGCGTACCTAGGATAACTGATCGGCATGCAAGTGTCACTTTCCATCATAATAGAACTCTCAGTGGCCCTGATAAATATAAAAGTTAAGACACTCAAATTCTTCCTGGGCCAGCTCAGAAATACATCCTCCATTGTCAGGTACCCTTCTCTTGCCATTGTCCAGACAGGGGCAGGAAAACAATAAAAGTCAAACTCTCTTTACCCCATGATAGGTTTCTTTTCAGGTTTCAGTTCAACGCAAAGCGTATTTCTATGGTTGAGTTATGAACTCCAAAAATAGAGGCTTGTCATGGAAATGCAGACAGACGCCTCACTGCAGCCACGTTCCTGGGCACCGCTATAGTCATCAGTTTTAATGAGACCTGTTAATATCGCCTCCATCAGAATGGTTGCCCTGGGCTGAGTTTCTGGGCTGTGCACAGGTGCTCTCGGCCAAAAATGTAATGTACATTATTACATTATCAATGAGGCACAGATGTGCTTTCTGTCTGAACTCAAGGTGGTGTTCCTGCCGAGTGTATAAGTCTTTCAGCGGGCCCGGGTCTGTTTGTATCAAAATGCTGTTCTAGCTCAGTGAACCTGAGAAGTGCCTTCTGCTTCTCCAGGACAGGAGTTTAGAAAACATGCTTAAGAGTGCAAGAAGGCTGGGCTCTCAAAAGGCAGGTACAGGATTTCTTAAGAACATGAAACTCAGCCCAACACCTTCTGCTTTTTCAGTGAAAACTTCAGCCACTGCATGTTCATTCATTGACTCCTCGGGATTTTCTTGGGCACCCACCCTGCGCAGGTACCCGGAAGAAGCTGATGATGATTCTGTCAAGGACTTTGCCCCCAGGCACTCTGCAAATATTTCTGCCATTTCTGATTTTCCCTGCCAACTTCTTTAGAATTGACTCTCAAGATCTGGGTCTCCGTTGCCACTCCCTGAAGCTCTAGCCCTAACATTATGGTGTTTTTCTACAGAGTTGAATGTTTAACTTAATTTTACATCCCCAGCGGTGTCTCCTTTTTCCTAAGCTTGAAACCCCCGTTCATTGAACTTTTTGTTATTCAACTTGGTCCCTAGGATCTATCTGACTTGAAGCCAGGTTTTTCTTAAAGCTGGCAGCTCCTGCAGTTAGCCTAGCTTCTTACCTTGGCTCTGCCAAACCAGTGTGGATACCTGGGTGCCGAGAACTGGCTTTGAAGGGCACCCAGGGGCCACCACCGACAGGGCACTGCACCTGCCTCTGTTCTCAATGTGAAGTCACCTGTCAGGGATGGAATGGTGGCTCAGGGAGGAAAAGGGTATCTCCTCCACACAGGAGGGAGTTTTGACTCAATCCTGACTTTGAAAGTGACATTGCCTTCCTTGCTGTCCAGGAAAATTGTTCTCTTACACAGAAGCTAAATGGTGAGAAAGGAGATCAGTGCACTGGCTACCATGCAGTCTCCTTACTGTCATTTCTGTTTTAAGCACAGAGATGGACACAAGGAAGACACTGGGAAGTGTGTGTGCATGTGTGTGTGTGCGTGTGTGCGCTTGGAGAAGCATGTAGTGTTTTCCTGGGCATCTGAGAGCATCCGGCTGAGGAACACGAGAGCAGCAAGGTCAGGACCCAGCATTATCCAGTCCTCCGTCCTTCAGCTTGTTGTACACCCCTCGACTGATAAACAAAGATGACAGAGGCCCCTGAAGATACATGCGTGCTCTTCTTCCCCATTTCCTTTCCACCCCCATCCCCATGCCTGACTTCAGCTTCCCGCTTCCCCACCCCCGGCTAATCCCCACTCCTCACTTGAGTAACGGTTTGGCAGTGGCATCATGAAGTGGTGGCTGGTGGCATTAACCCTGTCTCCTGTCCCCTCATCCCTCAGGGATGTGGCCATTGCTGGGGAGCTCAGGGCTGTCATTCCTGCCACCCGCCTCAGAGCCCCAAAGACCTGGGCCAGCAGCGGTGCCCTCGGGGTGCAACGGCTGTTCTACATGGCTGGCCTCGTTAGAAAGGGAATCTCTTGACAGGCCACCTGTATCAAGAAATCTTTCGCTAAGACTGTGAAGTGCATGAGACCCCCTCTCTGCTCCCAGGTTTAGTGTTCACATGTTCTGCTTCTACTACTGAACGTACATTGTCCTGTTTGCATTTCCAGTTGGGACTTGAAATATTCTGATCACCTCTCCTTTCTCCTAGGCAGATAGGCACATGTTGTATAAGTGGTAGGAAGGCAAGGACAGAAGGGACCCAACAGGTGATAGTAGGAAGTAAATGTCAGACGTGCTTCCAACTCAGGAAGACTTGGGGGGTGCTGCAAGCCCCTCCAAGAGAATCGGAGTTTGGATGAAATGCAGAGGTGGAAGGGTTGACTTTCCGTCTAGGGATTTACCGCGGACTCTCTCTTGTCAAATATCAGGTGGAAATCTTCCTGATGATTACCTCAGTGCTAGAAGATTTGGACAACACATTAATATTTACAAAGTGCTTTTTAGGAGCTGTACCAACTATTATGCAAATTCAAAACAAGTTACATAAGAAGCTGATTAATGTTATTGTATGAATATATCAAATGTATAAACCGTATCGTAAGATGTTTTGGGGCAGGCAACTATAATATGATTAATGTAAGTTAAGTGATATTTAAAAATAATTTAGATTCAAAATAGAAATCTTTTCCAATGAATATTTCATAATTGAAAAATTAAGCTTCTTCAAATTTCATGAAAATTGAAAGGAACATTATGAAAGTGGTATCCTCCGATCTCTATTCTTTTAATATTTTCAAAAGATCATATATTTCAAATAGATGTACATATTATATTTAATCTTGGACTAAAAAAAGCTGGTTCTTAAATATGCTATTTTGTCCAGAAATTAAAAACGAGGGAAATAATAATTTAAAAAGCCAAGCTTGGGACTTCCCTGATGGTCCAGTGGTTAGGACTTCGCCTTCCAATGCTGGGGGTGTGGGTTCGATCCCTGGTCAGGGAGCTAGAATCCCACATGCCTCGCGGCCAAAAACCCAAAACATAAAACGGAAGCGATATTGTAACAAATTCAATAACGACTTTAAAAATGGTCCACATCAAAACAAAAAAAAAATCAGAAATTAAAAAAAAAAAAGACGAGTTTTACGGTGCATTGAAAGAGTGTTAAAATGATGAAAAGTGCCTTAGTCTTTAAAAGACCTCATCATCCCAACCAAAGTCCTCCTCCCACAGATAAGGTATGGCTCACCCTTACTGTAAGGGGCACCATCGGTGAGATGCAAGGTCTTCTCCATGACAGGGAGTCAGTTCTCAGCCATATTTCTGCCAGGCATTTCTTTTACTCCATCGACCTTATAATTCATTTATGCAGTTAATAAAAATGTATTAAGCCAGGTGTGTTCTGGAGGGACAATGATGAGTAAGAACAGTCTTAGCGCTGCCTCCAGGAGTGAAGGGTGACAGGCAGTGAGATAAGCAACAGCAATGGAACCAGGGCCAGGATGGGAGGAGAAGGAGGGTTATCTACGGAGCCTTCAACAGGAGCGGATCCCACAGCCCTGAGCACTGGTGAGAATGTAGGGGGTTCAGGACATTGGGCCCTTGCTCTGAAAGAAGAATCCAAGAGAGATCTGGATTTTCTCTCTGCTCATACAGTTCATTTGAAATTTGAGGACAGTTTACACAATTGGCATTGGCAACCCCATCTGTTCCTAGAATTTTGGCTTAGCCCTAGACACAAGGAACACCCTGAGTGTGGTGGCTTAACTTTGGTTCTGTTTAATTTTCCTAACCAAAAACATTGGTCTTGAGTGACTCCAAGCTCCCCTGGAACACGGGTTGCCCCGCTTTGGGTATAAGCTTCCCCCCCATCCTTGCAGACAACAATCTTTGAGTGCCGTCCAGTTATAACACACAGGCAGCCAAGGTAACAGAGGTGCATAGAAATAGGAAAAATACCAGGCTGTTTGCATTGGGACGTGGTAACCATGAAATGAGCAAACATTTAATTTTGTTTATTGAGGTCAACATGAAAGCTGTTGAATCTCTTATAACAACTTTGTGAGATTTGATGCATGCCTTTTTGAAACACCTCAAGCTGAGCTTGTTGTTCTGAAATGTCAGCATGTTCCATTCTGGTAAGCAGTCAACTCGTATTGAGTTCTCCCTTTGTGCAGAATGCTGTGAAGTGTGGCTGAAATGCATAAGGGGGACGAAAGAGGATACAATGAAAACTGGAAGCTGTGAGTCAGTAGACAGTGAAAACAATCTGAAAAGCCTTTCTGGTTTTGCTTGATTTCAGACTGCATTCATGATCAAGCGGGAGAAGCCCACCCACACTTTCCCTGCGTGCTTTACTTTTATGGTCCCCTTCTCAATGCAAGGGGCTACCTGGGCAGTCATTTTTGCCCACTGAGCGAGGTAATCTCAGAAATGGCAGCCTGAATTTGTGAAGAAGCTGTGTGTCGTCTTGGACCCAGGCAGAGATGTGCTAACCTTTGAGGCCAGGGAGCCTTCAGACAGGGCCGGGAAGAAAGGCAAGCCAACAATCTCAGGCCTCACCTCTTGCTTCTTTTTTCCATTTACCTTTGATGAGGGTATGCTGACAAAATAAAATATTGAGAAGTCACGGGAATTGCCTGGTTGTCTAGTGGTTAGGACTCCGTGCTTCCACTGCAGGGGTCATGGGTTCAATCCCTGGTTGGGGAACTAAGATCCCACATGTTGCACGGTGTGGCCAAAAAGAAAAGAATACTGAGAAGTCATAATTATATAGAGGATAAATGAACAGGCTTTGGAGTTCTGAGGTTTAAACCAAGGCTTCACTATGATTAACTCTATGACTCTGGGCAAGTCGACCTCTGTGAACCGTGGTGTCCACATCTGTAAAATGGGGGTAATAATAATACCTACTCAGGGGGTTATTGTGAGGATTAAATGAGATAACAAATATATAAGTAGGTTAGCCTAGGGCCCAGTCCAGAAATGTTTATAAATGTTAAGCTATTATTATCTATAATTATGTCAACTCTATGGGAAAAAAAAAATCACTGCTTTAATTAGGATTCTTTAGTTTGATAGTTCCAAAAACTGCCCAGTCTAACACAAACAAAAAGTTACGTGCATTCTAACAAGTTAAACATGGGAAAACAAAGTATTCATTTATTAATTCATTTAACAAGCGTCTATGGAGCATTTTGTATGTGCTCAGCAATGGGCGAGCCACTGAGGGTGCCGACATAAAAGTAACAGTTCCCATTTGCCAGGAACTTGAAGTCCAGTGGAGCAGATCAATACATAAACTGACAATGACAATATAGCATGTGTGCTTAACACATGTGGCTTGGCAGATCTATGCTTTGAAAACACAGAGCCCAGGAGAGAAGAGCATGTAATACCAAAAGGATTACGTGCTGATTACAGTCGAACATTCTCATTCTAAAGGAATGGAAGAGGGAAGTCAGGAACACAGGAGAGAGTACTGCAGGCCCTGCCGCACACCCTGCCGAGCTCCCAGCCTTAGAAACTGGCTTCTCCCCAGCCTGGGGTGTCATTCTTTGGTCTTTAAGATAAATGCCCTTAGACAGGAGCTTAAGGCCAATCTTCTGTAACTCAGGTTTAAGCCAAGTTTGCAGTCAGGGCAGCCTTGACCATATGCCCCCAGTCCGATACATGCTCTTCTGGCCTGAATGTTTAGAATCAGAAATGGGCTTTTTCTTCTTTGCACATCTTTTTTTTTTTTTTTTTTGGCGGTACGCGGGCCTCCCAACACCATGGCCTCTCCCGTTGTGCAGCACAGGCTCCGGACGCGCAGGCTCAGCAGCCACGGCTCACAGGCCCAGCCGCTCCGCGGTATGTGGGATCTTCCCGGACCGGGGCACGAACCCGCTTCCCCTGCATCGGCAGGCGGACTCTCGACCACTGCGCCACCAGGGAAGCCCTTTGCACATGTTTAAAAACTCTAATATTGGCTGTGAACTCCATGCTTATGGGTGGACTCCTGCTACCTCTTAAAGACTTTACCAATGACCTTTCCTGCTCCCTAGGGTCTGTGTTGGTTGGTTTGTTTTTGGTAATAGCTTTATTGACATATAATTCACATAGCGTACAATTCATTCACTTAAAATGTACAATTCAGTAACTTTTAGCATTATTCACAGCTCTACCATCATCACCACCATCACCTTCAGAACATTTCATCACCCCCCAAAATCCTTTGCACCCCTTAGCTGTCAGTCCGATCCTCCTATCCCTCCAGCCTCTGGCAACCACTAATCTACCTTCTGTCATTACAGATTTGCCTATTCTGGACATTTCACATAAGTGCATGCTATGGCTCAAATTATAGCCCCCTAAATTCATATGATGAAGTCCTAACCCCCAGTGTGACTGCGTATTTGGAGACAGGACTTGAAAGAGGTAATTAAAGTTAAATAAAATCAGAAGGGTGGGGACCTGATCCAACAGGACTGGTGTCCTTCTAAGAATAGGAAGAGACACCAGGGATGTGTGTGCAAAGAAGAAAGACCATGTGAGGGCACAGGGAGAAGACAGTGGTCTGCCAGCCAAGGAGAGAGGCCTCAGGAGAAACCAAACCTGCCAAAACCTTGATCTTGGACTTCTAGGCTCCAGAACGATGAGAAAATAAACTTCTGCTGCTTAAGCCACCCAGTCTGTGGTATTTTATTATGGCAGCCTTAGTAGATTAATGTCGTAGATTCATACAATATGTGGCCTTTGTGTCTGGCTTCTTTCATTTAGCATAATGTTTTCAAGGTTTAATCCATGCTGTAAGATGTATCAGGACTTCATTCCTTTTTTGATGACAAATAATATTCCATTGTATGAATAAACCATATTTTCTTTATTCATTTTGATGGACATTTGGATTATTTCAACCTTTTGGCTGTTATGAATAATGCTGCTATGAACATTCATGTACAAGTTTTTGTGTGAACATGTTTTCATTTCCCTTGAGTACGTGTATCTAGGAGTAAAATTTATGGGTCATATGGAAACTCTGTGTATAACATTTGAGGAACTGTTAAACTCTTTTCCAAAGTGTCTATACATTTTACTTTCTCACTAGCAATGAATGAGGGTTCCAATTTCTCCATATCTTTGTTAACATTTGTTACTGTCTGTCTTTTTGACTGTAGCCATACTAGTGGGTATAAAGTGGCAGTTCATTGTGGTTTTGGTTTGCACATCAGTAATAACTAATAATGTTGAGCATCTTTTCATGTGCTTATTGGCTATTTGTATATCTTTGTTGGAGAAATGTTTATTCAGATCTTTTGCCTACTTTTAATTAGCAATTAAATTTTTTTAGCAATTAATTTTCCATTTGACTTTTTATTGTTGAGTTGCAATTATCCTTTATATGTTCTGGATATAAGTTCCTTATCAGACATAAGATTTGCAAAAATTTGTCCCATTCTGTGTGTTATTTCTTCATTTTCTTGAAGGTGTCCTTTAAAGCACATAAGCTTTAATTTTGACGATGTCCAATTCAACTAATTTTTCTTTGGTTGCTTGCACTTTTGGTGTCTTATTTAAGAAACCACTGCCAAACCTAAGGTCATGAAAATTTACTCATGTGTTTTCTTCTAACAGTTTTACCACTTTAGGTCTTACCTTTAGATCTTTGATCACTTTTGATTTAATTTTGTATATGGTGTGAGGTAAGGGTTCAACTTCATTCTTATGCATGTGGATAACCAGTCATCTCAGCATTATTTGTGGAAAAGACTATTCATTTCCCCATTGAATTGTCTTAGGAATTTGAATAAAAAATCAACTAACCATAAATTTAAAAGTTTATTTCTGGACTCTCAATTCTATTCCATTGATCTATATGTCTATCTTTATGCCAGTACCATACTGTCTTGACTGTCTTGATAACTGTAGCTTTGTAGTAAATTTTGAAATTGAGAAGTGTGAGTCCTCCAACTTTGTTCTCATTTTTCAGGATTGTTTTGGATATTGTGGGTCCCTTGAAGTTCTCTATGCTTTTGAAGGATTATCTCTCTCTGGTGCCTGTTGCCAGGATTTATCTGCTGGCTGAGGCATCTGAGGTTGGCCTGAAAATCTGCCAGACTTACCATATGTGCTGGTCTCTGTATGCCTCAGTATTACTTCGTCTGCCTGAATAGACTTTTTCCAGCCCCTGGAGCTGGATCTTGTTACTCCAAGTTCTTGATGGGTACCTTGTGGGGGAGGGGATCACATTCCAAGCCCAGCTCTCGTGGTGTTTTAAATAAAATTGATATGTTAGGTCTCATGGTTCACTATAGAAACCTAAGAATTAATTAGCTTTGATGGACAGCTTGTTAAGTGCAGTCATGTTATGGCTGTTGTTTTTAGATTATAAAAATAATATTGTCATATCCTAAAAAAAAGCAAACAGGTAAAAAATCATAACCCATTTGTTAAAATTATAGTGTATCAATGATCTAATGTATTACTGTGGATAGGCTCTTTTTTCCTCTGTAGTAAGAAGTTTTTGCATGATTTTTGGAAATTAACTTGAGTTGAGAATTCCACTAGGAATTTTTTTGGTATCTATTGTTTCCCTTATGGTTTGAGAGGCCATTCACATTTTTGGAGGCATAATCAAGAAAAAACCATACTCTTGGCCTAGGAAGAGTTTGTCACTTTATAAGGGTGCATTCACAGAAATATATTTACTTGGATTTATTTTGAGGTTAGGCTAAGACTTAACATGTAGTTTGTCTTTATATTGAACTCTTTCCTCTCTAAGAGCATACATGCATTTACAAATGCAGCATCTCATCCTCAAAACAATTCTTAAGACTGGCTACAGATGTCCAGTTTAAATTGATTTGGCTTCCAAGCCATCTGAATAAAACGTGCCACACTATTTACTGAAACCTGGGCTCCGACAATCCTGATGCTCATATTTTCTTCAGGATGGCCAGCAAGGGGCACTAAAGCCTAGCATCTCTACCTTGTTCCCTTCCAACAACATCAGAGGTTTCAGTAAGCAAGTAATTGGGCATGAATATGGAAGCTGTGCACTTTTATAGTCAGATCAAAACACTGGTAGCAGTCTCTTTGATATTTTTCAAGGGTATTGATATTTTTTAAATGAGAAAGATTCTGATTGGGTAAAAAGACAGCAAAACAATTCCAAATACAGAATCACTCTTTGTTTGCCAGCCATAATTCTCCTGTCTAGTCAATACTATTAGGTAAACCAGCAGAATCCTGTCATTGTTTCTCTATGAATTACTGTATTTTTTTCCATCCAGAGAACATAATGGCCTAGCCACATAACGAGTTCCTAAAAGGATGAACTACTTGATGTTACAGTGACAAGCAATTATTACAGAGGCCTACTGGTTGGTCTTTTTTCTTCTTCCCTTTAAATTTTGCCTGCTTATTTATTTCCATCAGCTAGTAAGGATGACTCTTTTATGGCTTCAAATAAAGGATGCAATCTACATGCTAGGCACACATTATGAATAATTCCCTGTCATAACATGCCACGAATGTCCTTCAGAGACTGGCACGAAGTTACTGGAGCTGTTTAGTATTTGGTAACGGGCTTTTCTTTTTAATTTTAGCTTTGATCCTTGCTTAATCACCTCAAGGTACTGAAACAGTAAGAATGACAGCGTTCAATAATTAGTTCACCAAGCGGGAAGCTAAGACCCATTATTCCTTCATTCTAAATCAAAGAAATAGCTTCTAGAAGCTCTGTCCATTTATCAATATTATAGAAATGATTGCATGTAAAGTTAATTAATTCAATAGTAATGTTCAATTATAGGTCCATCAATGTATAATACTTTGAGAAACATTCATTCCTTTTTCAAGCTGGTTTTCTTTTAAGACTTAGGTTTTTTGGACCTTGTTACTTGCAGCATGTGAGAATTATATTAAAATGGATCACATAGTTCTTCACCCAGCTCATTACAGCCCTCTTCCCCTCAAATACAATCCTAAGCCTCAAATGGCTGATTACTTAAGAACCCTTAAGAAGTCTTAGCTAAATGATGGGCAGTTCAGAGTATGATTTCTAATATTTTCCCCTCTGGTAGCCAGAATTAGAAATTGGAGCTTGCAGAGCAGAGACTTGTAGGGGCTGAGGCAGATATTGAGAGTGAAACGAAAAAGAGCAAGAGAAAGAAAAGACCGTGGATTGCGTGTTCTCTGAGCAACCCCGAAGGTGTTCTGTCTTAGCTACTCGAGATGATCCTGATGCATCCAGGTGTTGTGCCCTCTCCACTCCCTGGGTCTTTCTTCTCTGTGACCTGGGGAGATGGAGACAGAGGCCATACATGCCTGGCATGGTTAAGAGCACAGACCCTGGAGCTAGTTTGCTGGTGGCATATTCTGCTGTGTAATTTTGGGCAAGAGACTTTCTTATCTAAGCCTCAGTGAATTCTTCTGTACCGTGAAGATTCACTCATTCATTAACAAATACTTATCAAATGCCTGCTATATGCCAGGCACCGTTCTAGGGATCAAATGAGAGAATGAAGGCGAAGCACGTAGCACTGTGAAAATAAATAATGGCTATTATTATCTATTGAGAATCTACTGTGCGCAGGCCCTGGGCCACACACTTTGGGCAATTACTTAACCTCTTTCGGCCTCAGTTTTCCTCATTTGCAAGGGGGGAATCTTGTCTCGTATGGCTTTTGTAAGGTTTAAATGAGGTGATGTATTTTAAGTACTTAGTGCCTGGCATGTAATAAATGTTATATAACTGTTTGCTATCACTACCCCAGTTTCTAAGTAACAACCTGGAGAGGTAAGTGTTATTGTCATCACTTTAAGGGTGAGTTTACTGAGGCTCAGGGAGGTCAAAGTCAAATGGTCGGTAAGCCTCAGATTCATAGTCTTATCTGCCTGGATCCAAAGCCTGTCTGTGCTTTTCCCAAGGAACCTTGGTGCCTCCTAGAAGCATTGAGCACCCTGCTTGCGATCACATAGACCGTTTACACACAAACTTCCTTGTAGCTCTGAAATGCTACCCCCTCAACCCCTGTCCCTCTGAGTCTCTCCTATCAGTGCGCCTGTGGGCGGATACACAGACGCACGCGCACATACACTAGCATCCGTAGTCTTTGCACTTTGCATTCATTCTGAGCAGTGGCTCCTCTTCTCACAGAAACTATGCCACCAGTTACGCATTTAGCAAAGTTGCCATCCACGGCTATAGAACCTGTATACTTTTTTGCCAGGTGATAAGTAAAAAGCGTAAATTTAGTTTTTCAATCTGTGAGCTTTCTCAGGAAGAAAGCTGTCTTCCTGGCTTGCTCATTCATTCATTCACTTATCAAAAATTCACTATTAGCCAAGCCCAGTCCTGGGTAAATTCTTAAATTTTTAATAACCACACTCTGTGTTTTCTCGGTACGTAAAATATTGGATCCTAATTGTAGACCTTATACAGATTAGTTTAAAAGGAGAGAATGCAGGAAAAGACAATGTTTGTTTGTTTGCTTTTCACATGCCCAGTTGTTGTCACTGACGGTCAGCAGACGATAGTTCTATCGACAGCTCACAGCTTAAATAAGAAGCATATTTTTTCACTGTGTCCTTTGTATATCTTCCCCTTGGGAAACACACAGCTACAAATTATATGGAGATGCTTTAGAGCTAAATGCATCTCCCTCTGAGAATCGTGGGGGAGTGTGACTGCTTTAATAAACTATTCTTTTTAACCTGATGAAGTTGAAAATGTTGCAAATGTTCTAAAGAGCATATTATACCAAGTTGGTGATGGATTTGTGGAAAATGAAGTTCCATAGTCAAATATAGTAACTGCTTCTTTTGTAAAAAATTACAGGCCCAGGACTTCCGTGGTGGCGCAGTGGTTAAGAATCCGCCTGCCAATGCAGGGGACACGGGTTCGATCCCTGGTCCGGGAAGATCCCACGTGCCACGGAACAACTAAGCCCATGCGCCACAACTACTGAGCCTGCGTGCTGCAACTACTGAAGCCCGAGCGCCTAGAGCCCGTGCTCCGCAACAAGAGAAGCCACGGCAGTGAGAAATCTGCAAGAAACACCGCAAGGAAGAGTAGCCCCCGCTCGCCGCAACTAGAGAAAGCCCGTGCGCAGCAACGAAGACCCAATGCAGCCAAAAGAAAAAAAAAGAAAAAAAATTACAGGCCCAGTTTTCCCCTCCAAAGTACCTGACCCAGGAGGGAACAGATTTTGAGGATTTATACCCATATGGCATGAATTCTCAAAGTTATGCCCCAAAAGAGCTATAAGTTTTGAGAATGCATTTACTGTGTGTTCACTGAGCATCCATTCTTTATTCTTTTAATAATAGTTCAACTATCCCCTGGGGAAAGGTTCCTACTGGCTCTTGATTAAAACAAAACAAAACAAAACAGGACAAAAACAAACAAGAAAATTCCCTTATTGCCTTCTCCCCTAGTCTTTTGGGAACATGTGCTGTGACCATTGCTAACTGCTACCCTCACTGGGCTTCTTCCTTAGGGTTTCTTTTTGGGAATGCTCTAGAAGGTAGTATTGCTTAAGAGATAAAGACTTACGCTTAGCTCCGTTATTTGGAAACATATACAGCATTGTAAAAGGAATTTTAAATATTTCTGACTTGTGTTAATTGTCACTATTTAGAGGTTACCATGAGGTTTCTGTCAAGAATTTGAAATAAGGGGCTAACACTGAGAGTTAAATGGCAAAATCAGTATACAATGCATTAGAGATATATCAAAGTGCCTTAAAGAGAGAGACTTGTTAAAAATATTTGCCAATCACCGTGATCAGAACAGATGTTACAGTCCCAGCTTTCATCCTTTTGTTGCTGGAATGTGGCTAGGTCTAGGTTTTCCCAAGGAGGGAGGGCCCAGGATGACCAGCATGACAGGAGTCAGGACAGCAGCCCTTGATCAACTAGTATAGAAGCATTTCCATAATTATTTCCAGATAATTAAGTATTTCCATAATTATTTCCATATTTAACAACTGGCTTGCAGAGGTGGATTTTCTAAGTGAATAGGAATCTTGCATGGGAATCTTCCAAATAAATCTTCACTTTCATACCTAATTTTTATTCATAAAGGGGTATTGTTTCTTTAAGAGGTCTCACAAACTTGTACAGGCTTTAGGCCACCACAAAATCAGATGCACACCAGATGACTTTAAGCCCAGTCAACAAGGTTGGATGGCAACTACGGAAGGGGTGTGGGAGGGGCTCGCTCCGTCTATGCCCATGTGGGTGTTCACTGTCCACTGCAGTGGGTGCTCTCGTCCACAACCCTTACAGGTCCCATCATCATGTCAGGTTTACCCACTTTAGGAGGTGGATTCATCAGACTACCATGATAATTATATCCTGGTGTCATTATAATTTCTTATGATCTTTCATCAAACACTAATAGAATTTCTTCTACTTCATGCTTACCAAGGAACCTCGTGATTATACCTAGCTCCTGCGGTGGCTGCCTTTGAGAGGCTGGCCATTGGATTTAAGGGTGTAGTCCCTTGGGCAGTTCTATTAGAAAAAATTAATAAACTGGCATTCTATTTTATTAGTTATTATTCTAATTACTTGGCCAAAGTGAGTTCACTTCTGAGAGACAGTCTATGCGAAGGTTTCTGAGACTGTGAAGCTAGACTTTGGAGCATGATAAATTGACTAAAATAAACATCCTGTCTCTAGGGACAGATACTCCATTGCATTGCCCTTGGCCTTCTTCCTTTCCACTCAGCAGTATTTTTACTTCAGCAGAACTGTTTATTTGTCTTCCCCCACTAGACTGTAAACTCCTCGGGAACAGGGGCCATCTGTATTCCAAATAGTATAAATACCTAGCACAGAATAAGAGCTCAATAAATATTTGGCGAATGAGTGAATGGTGTAAGAAAAAGTGTGTGATATTCTTTGGCTACTAGTAAACTGGTAGTGATGTAAACTTTTAGCTAAATTTACAAAATCACTTTGTTTTTAACCCATTTATTTTTTTCATTACAAAAGTATTCATAATGCTTTGGAGGTTGAAGATTTTTCACCTGTTTGTTGACAAGTCATATCAGATATATTATAAACCTAGCCACTGTTGATATAAAGTCATCTCTTCCTTAATTTTTTTTCACCACAGTATAGTCCCTTTATTGTTTTATGTCTACCAGATCGGCAAATATTTTGGGGAACTGGAAATCATTTTCTACTTGGCACTTAAAGCTAGTGATGAGAAGCTAGGTACAGTAAGAATAAACCAGTTCTGGGATGAATTCCTTTATTGAAGAATGTGCAAAATAACCCAGATGAATGGTATTGATGTTATTACACAATATTTTCATCACCCAGAAAAATCTACTGTTGGTTTTAAAGTGCGCACACACACACACACACACACACACACACAGGTTATCCCATTACATGAAAATGTTGAGGCAGAAGTTGAGGGAAAGAAAACAATTCTAATGGAAATAGCCTTTTTAAAAAGAAGAACAAAAAAAAAAAAGAACATTCAGAGGCAAATGAATGAACTGAATGCTGATGAGAGAAATAAAAATGAAAAGACTTCTACTTCTCCACAGCTATACATTCCTGTGAGATTTTAATTCTGAGTCTACTCTCTTGTCAACCCTAAAGGATATAAGTAATCAAAGAAAGAGGAGAGAGGGAGAGAAAGGGAGAGAGAGAGAGAGAGAGAGAGGTCAGAATAAAGTATGAGTGTGTGTGGTGTGTGTGTGTGTGTGTTTATTAGGAAAAAGAAGATGCTTCACAGCTTAATTCTTGTTTTTTTCTCAAACTTGAAAACCAAACCAAAACAGAAACTCCATCCCTCTATCACTAACATGTATTCTGAAAAAAAAAAATCCTTCAGTTATTATGAACTATATTGCTGGCTCTGTAACTTGCCTTATTAAAGAACCCCAGCAGAGGAGAGGGTGTGGAGAAAAGGGAACCCTCTTGCACTGTTGGTGGGAATGTAAACTGATACAGCCACTATGGAGAACAGTATGGAGGTTCCTTAAAAAACTAAACATAGAATTACCATATGACCCAGCAGTCCCACTACTGGGCATATACCCAGAGAAAACCACAATTCAAAAAGACACATGCACCCCAGTGTTCACTGCAGCACTGTTTACGATAGCCAGGTCATGGAAGCAACCTAAATGCCCATCGACAGATGAATAGATAAAGAAGGTGTGGTACATATATACAATGGAATATTAGTCAGCCAAAAAAAGGAACGAAATTGGGTCATTTGTTGAGACATGGATGGATCTAGAGACTGTCATACAGAGTGAATTAAGTCAGAAAGAGAAAAAAATAGCGTATATTAACGCATGTATGTGGAACCTAGAAAAATGGTACAGATGAACGGGTTTGCAGGGCAGAAATAGATACAAAGATGTAGAGAACAAATGTATGGACACCAAGGGGGAAAGTGGTGGGGGTGGGGATGGTGGTGTGCTGAATTGGGCGACTGGGATTGACATGTATACACTGATGTGTATAAAATGGATGACTAATAAGAACCTGCTGTATAAAAAAAAAAAAAAGAACCCCAGCAGAGACAACATACAATGCATTTACAAGGGGGAAATTAATTACTCTAAGTGAACAATTAATATTTCCAAATCAGTTGTCGCTTCTGTTAGATTGACACTTTGTGCCTCTCAGAGGGGAGACAGGGAACTTTCTAGGCTCAAGCAGACATCATCTGGCCTTCATCTTTGTATCACTTTTCAATTGTAGCATGATCATCAATGGTACCCATGCTATAATATCATCAAGAACTGATTTTATTAGCAGCACCCACCACTTAATTTACAGGCTACCTGGTATCACCTTAGCTTCCTTGATAGAGCTGAGTTTGGGAGAGAAGCAATCATTTGGGAATTGTGCTTGTCTTGAGAAAGAGAAGAGTTAATGTTGTTTGTTTTCATAAGCATAGAGGAAGTTATCAACCCTGTGGATTCTAAAATTCTAACCCTCAAGAGCTTTTAACATTTCCTCTTTAAGGCATCAAGCAGCTGTTTCTCTTGGGAGGGCTCCTGGAAGCCAACCAAGCTGAACATGGGGTAATGGAATGTGGGCTTGAAAAAGGAATGCTGAGATCCAGCTTCTAATCACACACACACACACACACACACACACACACACGAGTCACCAGAACCTATGAGTAGCTCAACTGAAATCCTTTTTCCTTATAGCCACGCAAAGCAAGAATCCGTCCTCTCCTCCGTCAAGTGGAGTGACCTCCCTCAGGTCGCCTGAGGGGTCTATGCCCACAGGAACCCTGCGGCCAGAAGCACAGCTGCGATCCAGCTGCCTTTGAAAGAGCAGGCCACCTGGAACACAGCCCCAGGAGAAGCGACAGCCACGACGCAGTAGCGGCTCCTCCTCCAAACGCTGTGGGAACGCATCAGGAGTCCTCCCTGTTACAGAAACGGGAGGCCTCTACTTGTCCTGCTTTTTCCCTGCCATAGCTTGTCTCCTCCTGGTAGGGCTGCCATTAGCTCCCAGGAACACTGGCCCCCTCTCTGAGTGTGTTTTCACTTATATTATCATGATACCCATGAATAGTAAACAACTTCCTGCCACTGGGTGCGTTCCTCCAGCAATATCGAGTTGCGATATTCTACACGGTGTGTCTTGTTGTGGGAGATGCCATGGCCTGTGAATAAAGCTGGGCTCTCCTGCAGGGAAGGGAGACACTTTCTAGTGTCAAATGTGCAGGGAAAACAGGGACTCGAGGACAGGAAGCTGGAACTTAGTGGGTGATTAGGTCTGGGCTTCCAGGCGTCTAAGCATGCTTCCCTGCAGGGTAGGAGGGGACCCTGACCTTGCCACATGGATGCAGGCCTAGAGCTGGGAAGGGAGGCCCATGAACAAGCTCCATGTCAAGGACATGTTACACAGCCATGTGTTATTCGATTTCTTTTGCAGGAAGACCCTCTTTAAATGCTCCAGCTCAGTCTCAGAGTGTTTTGGAAAATTCAAAGAATGGTCTCGGGCCAGCAGTTGAGAGAAGAGTTAGAGGGAGGCCGTGTCCCTGAGGCTGGACTGGGGGTCACAGGAGAGACTCCAAATCTTTGCTGAGTCAGTCCACAGACCTCCCACGTGGCTGAACAGTGGGCTTCCCCACATCACTTCTCATCATCCATTTCCACAGCCTTCCCAGTAACCAACATGTTCATAAGCTCAACGATGGCTATTAGAGAGCTAAGAGTTCAAATCCAGCTTTAGGGGACTTCCCTGGTGGTCCAGTGGCTAAAACTCCATGCTCCCAAATGCAAGGGGCCCAGTTTTGGCCCCTGGTCAGGGAACAAGATCCTACACGTCACAAGTAAAGATCCTGCATGCCACAACTAAGACCTGGCATAGTCAAATAAATAAATATTAAAAAAAAAATCCAGCTTTAAAGCAGGATTTCAAGTTTCCCGATCACATCCAAGTCTCCCACCTGATGTGCCAATTGAAATATCCTGTTTTTATAGGTGGTCAACATATGGGATTTATACCCTCAGTAAGAGTAAAAACAGCACATATTCAGGGCCAACAGGAGAGAGTTGGTACAGCATATAGCCACCGCCCATGGTCCTTAAGGAAGAAACTATTTCCCTCTCTGGGACTGGGCTAGTTCATATAGAAAAAAATTCTTTAAAAATCTGTGTCTAGCTGTAGATGAACCAATGGCCTATGGGATCCTGAGGCACCCACAGTATATTCCACTAAAGAAAAGAGAGCAGAATAAAATATAACATGCATTTTTTTTTTTTTTTTTTTTTTTTTTTTTTTTTTTTTTGGCTGTACGCGGGCCTCTCACTGCTGTGGCCTCTCCCGTTGCGGAGCACAGGCTCCGGACACACAGGCTCCGCGGCCATGGCTCGCGGGCCCAGCCGCTCCGCGGCATGTGGGATCTTCCGGGATAGGGGCACGAACCCGTGTCCCCTGCATCGGCAGGCGGACTCTCAACCACTGCGCCACCAGGGAAGCCCTAACATGCATTTTTTTTATAGTGGCAGCTGCCTTTTTCAGAGAAATACTAACCAGATACTAAGGTCATTCCTGAACCAGTAAATTGCCTTGTGAATGATAAACCCTCTTTATGTGAAAGTTATAATAAACATTGGTGTGTGAGGAACAAGTGAAAGAGGACTTGGGACGGATGCAAACACGCACTTTCCTTGGCCTTGAGAAATTAGATTGAACACTAGAAATTGGAGCCTTTGTTGTTAGGGGAGAGATTCTGAAATCACTGGGACATGAAAGCGTTCTCAGGCTCATTCCAAGCTACCAAAATGCAGGGTCCAAAGACACTCAGAGTCTCATAAAGTGTCTTGCCAAGAAAAAAATGGAACTTTGCCTTCTTGGCTTCCAAAAAGAGGGTTTCCATCCAGGTTCCCACTGGAATGGAGAAGTCATTCACATATTTTCCCACCCTTTCTGGTCTCTCTGAATCACAATGACTTTATTTTAGCTTGTTATTTACAAAAGGAAAAGGGTCCCTTAAAATCAGGCTGAAGACCAGTCTTCAGGTTAAAAAAGAAGGTTAATAAAAATAAAAGTATATAATATTGCAAGATTGCCACTATGGAATAAAAATTATGCACAGAAAAAATACTGGCAGTAAATAACACAAAAAGTTAAGGGTTGTTGTCTAATGGAATTCAATAAGCATGTTTTCTATAATGAAAGTGCTTTTGTGGATAAATGGATAAAAAGTACCCTTCCCCACTTTTATTTAAAAAATAAATCCATGAAGAAAAATTTTCATTTCCAACTACTGCTTGTCACTAGTAGTCAAGTCCTCACCATTTGCTTGCTGATTAACTACATAGCAAGAGCCCAGAAGACTACAGTTAATCCTGAATAGACCTATATTCTTTTAAAATGTCTACACTCAGAAACAACTAAGGCACCAAGGAACAAACAAAGGTCACTCTTGACTGTTTTATTTAACTCCTTCTATCAGATTTTCAGTTATGAGTAAAACTTAACACAATAATCCATGGATGTGGGGCTCACACCAGTCATTTCTGACCCAATTCTCAGTTTGTAAAAATAATACCTAACATCTATTGAATGCTTGTTTGGTCAATAATGGAGTTGTGTGCTATAAATATATTATCTCCTTGAATCCTTACACAGTCGTGTAAGGTAGATACTGGAATCAGTCTCATGTATAGCTGAGAAAGTGAAGGCATGAAGAAGTTAAGCCAACTTCCCAAGGTCACAAAGCTAACAAGTGGCAGAACAGGCGTTGGACCCTGACCATGTGACCCTAGAGCCCACACTCTCCACCATGAAGCTTTACTGCCTTGTGAAGCTGTACGATATTGTGCCTTACCCCTTCTTTGATAGCTGATGTTCAAAATTCTCTGTTGAAACATCTATAACAGAATATAAACATGTACCCCGAGGCTTCACAATGAGCATGTTCCAGGGAATGTCTTAGATACAATTTAAGGTGTCCGTAAATCTGAAGTTTTAAAAGCAAGAGGAGATATCATTTACCTAGTAGTTTTCATCTCAAAGAACATCTTTTAGGAAAATTCTAGCAGTGCAACGGCATAATGTCTGACTTCAGCGCTTGTGTGTGTATGCCCTTATGTAGAGACATTTGGACCGTGAGAGGTCGCAAAGTGTATTTAATCCACCTCTTCAGCTAGGTTAAGAGACTTGCTCAGGGTCTGACAACTAGTTAAGAACGTGGCCAGGATGAAAACACAAGTCTCATCTCCCATTTCAGGACTCTTCCAACTGTTTCTTCTCATCTTAAGCCCAAGAAGAGATAGAAGCAAATTGGAGCAATAGAATTTCAATGATTACCGAGAATCTGATGGTTTTAGTTCTAGTAGATATTTTTTCCCTATGATGGGCTTTTTTTTAGAGTTTGCCAAAAATAGGTCTGTGGAGACCATGAAATGTTTTCTGTATGAGAGAGGGAAAGAGATAAAAACATAACTTAAAAAAAAAAGATGACTATGCAGGCAAAAATAATGATATGGGAAATTAAATCCCATGCCTAGAGGTCTGAAGCTGATAACTTTTCCTGACCCCAGTGGGAAGATATTTTTCTTTCTCGGGGAGTACAAAATCATTGGCTATGCTTTCTCTCTCCCATTGAAGAATATGTCTTCTCCCTATTAGTATAGGACAGATCAGGTGACAATAAATCCAATCTGGGATTGACATTAAAAATGTCTTTCTCTTGATCGTGCTGTAAAGGCTTCAGCCCCAAGTTGGCGAGTGCTGAGAGCTGACTTGGACGCGGAGTCCTGACACACAGAGTAATGCCTGTGGTATGAGGGGGCCGTTACCCACCAGCAGCCTCGGGTGTGGGAAACTATTCCTTCAACTCAGGGAAGGCAGCCCAAACTCTGCAAATTTGATCTCCTTCTTTTGCCAAAGAGCCAGCTACAAGATTCTGGTATCCATCACTATTATTATAACTGTAGGGGAAAAACATGACTTAATTGTAAAACAGTGACCTCACCCTAATAACCATGGTCTAATCATTTCTAAAGAAATCTGCCTTTTTCATTTCTGCCAACTTGCAAATGAAACAAATTATATCCAAACATGATTATATTCATTAGTGATAATTCCATGAAAACAGTGAGGATTTGAATTTACCCTATACTTAACCCAGACAACTAACACTGCTGTGCAAACCTCGGGTCAAGTGATCGATGCTGTGTTAGGAGAATATTTGTCCCAGGCTATAAGCAAATGAGTGTGCCTCTTCCTCAGTGAGATGCTGATTCAGGTGAGAAAAAGAAAGACACCAGAATGCTCCTCCTCTAAATTACTTAGTTTAGAACCTTTGAATGATATTTCTCTGATTTAACTCTGTAGTTTTCTATGGGAGAGAATGACACATGGGACAAGCCTACTTTCTCACGGTCACATGTCAACATCCTGGGAGGCTGAACTGATGCAGGTTACGTAGAGGCAGCTTGAGGGTTGATTATGCCCTGACGTCCGTCGCCTCCCATGTACCTGAGAGGTCGCGTGACGTCTTCTGGATGGCTAGGCATTCCATTTTAGGAGGGAGTCAGAAGACTGAATAAAGGAGAAGAGAGAATAGAGAAGCACTGTTACAGAATGACAACGTGTTCTAACGTCGTTTTTATTAACCATTTTTGAGCTGATTTCTATGTCATTGCCGGGAGATTGATTAGCAAGGTGCCACTTTTACAGAAGAAAGAACTAAAATGGAGAAGGACAGAGACAGTGATATAATGACTTGCTTGAAATGAATTAGCAAATCCGAGCAGGACCTGGAGAAGCACTCAAATTGTCCAATACCTGCTCCTGAGCTCCGACAATGAAATGAAGTTCAAAATTTGGAAAGGAAGAAGATGCTAAGCCAGCTTCCCTTCCACTGTGGTCCAGCTGGTCAGACTTCTTTCAGATCCACACCCTGGGTCATGGGAGAGCGTGTGGGAGGGTCAGTGCTCAGCCAGCACTCCCTCCAGGGAAACACCCCAAGGCCAGGTCACAAAGAGAACGGGTCAATATTATCTTCCTATCAGAAGGACCACATGATGTTATAGTAACATTTCCTTCAGGAAATGTCAACACCCCCAAATTACCTAGCCACCATGAGTCCCTACAGAATAACAACCTTCACCTAAGACCAAGGAACTATCTCTTTCAGTCAAACAAATATGCTTGGAATCAGTGAGCAAAATAGTCTTCTCTCACATAAATTGTGAAGTCCCTCAAAGTACAATGCAGTGATAGAAGTTAAATAATTCTAATATCCCTGGTTGAGCCAACCGTCTGGCTCGACAAACTCGCAGGCCAGTAAAGTGCCTGGTACTTTGCAGGGTCACAGTTTGTGTCTCTGCTTCCACCTGACCTTGACCCTGCCCAGCTTCCTATAATCTGCCTGCTAACTTGGTTTGTGAATGACCACAATTCCCAGAGTAATTTTTTGGAGCTATTTTTGAGCTGACCCACATTGATTTTTCCCCAACTAACCTGATATGCAAGTTGAGCCAGTAAGAGAGAAAATGTATACAGTGGTGATAAGGGTGAAGTATATGTATTCAACAAATATTGATGGAGAAGCCAGTATATGCCAGGTATTTTTCTAGTCCTGGAAATACAGTAGTGAGTAAAACTCATAAAACTCCCTCCTCTCATTTAATTTATAATTTTAAAAAATTTTTTTAATTTATAATTTGATGTGGGTATATGTGTGTGTAATTGAGATGGGGGTGGGTAAGACATAATGGCCAACATAAGTGGAAAATTTTATATTGTACGTTAGAAGGTCATGAGTGTTATCAAGTGAAACTAGGAAAAGAGGATAGGAAGTTTTGAGGTGAGAAGTGATAGATGTAATTTAAATAAAGTGACAAAAGAAAGCCTGGTGAGAAGGAAACATTTGAGCAAAAACTTGCAAGACAAAGTAGCAATCCCTAAGTCGATGTGGGGAAGAGTATTTCTGGCTCTGAGTAGGGCCACCACGATGCCCATTTTTGGGGTATGGCATCCTCCTGGTATTCTAGATCAACAGTGGCCACTGGAATTGTATCATGAACAGGGGGCAGTGGGAAAGGTGGCAGACCTGTCACGAGGTGGGAGCATTCTGGAGAGAGCAAGGGGGTCAGGGAGAGAGGGACAGTCAGAGAGAAAATGGAGGCCAGGTATTCTCAGGCTCTTTTTGACTAACTATGTGGGAAGGCTAGATGACTATACAGGGAATTTTTAAACAGCCCCATTGCTCGCGGCTACCGAGACCACAAATTCTAAAAGTAGTCGGGCTGTTCCTCGGCTACTTGGGTCTAGTAGCTCATAAGTGAGTTCCATGAGGGAACTATAAAAGTGGGCATGCCTTTATTTGCATGGTAGCTTTTCAATCCTCCAGCCCCTGCTGAACTTGGGAATAAAAGTTGCCATCAGAACAGATACCCGTTATAATGTGCTTGCTATGTTATTTGGAATATTCAGCTCTGCTCTAGAGGCCAGGAAAACAAGTGGAATGATGAAATCACAAGAAATCTTAGGCAAAGATAGTAAGTAAGCTAGTTCCTTATGCGATACAGGCAAACCTCATAGCATGTATTAAGTATAGGTAGAAAGTAATTGAGACTATGCTCAGACATATTGAAGATAAACAGAGTAAAGGATTATGTGATGCAACAAAGAATGTCACCTATAGATAGAAATGGATGGAAATATCAAGTCATAAGTCTTGATCATACTATCTCTGGGCTGACAGCTATATCACCCCTATGTTATTAGTCATTTATCAGTGACCCTCAATATGGTCCCATTCTGGCCCCACAAGAGCTGTGCTCAAAAGATGCAGATAGGGGCTTCCCTGGTGGCGCAGTGGCCGATGCAGGGGACACGGGTTTGTGCCCCAGTCTGGGAGGATCTCACATGCCACGGAGCGGCTGGGTCCGTGAGCCGTGGCCGCTGAGTCTGAGCATCCGGAGCCTGTGCTCCACAACGGGAGAGGCCACGACGGGGAGAGGCCTGCATACCGCCAAAAAAAAAAAAAAAAAGATGCAGATAACATCTACCCTGTTAAACATGATCATTGGTAAAAGCTACAGACTGTGGCCTGGGGTCCTCATCCTTGCATCGCTCCAGGAGAGCAAATGTGCCTCATTGGTCCAGGGGGCCATCCCGCTATGGGCTCCCTTGCTCGAACCTCGCCTCTGGTCCCATAACCACCTTATCACTGTGGAGAAAGAGACAGGACATGTGGACCTTCAAACTCCAGGATTCGGATAGGGGGTGCTGCTGCCTGCTTGCACCCCCTCCTGGCAAGCTCACCCCTTCTCTTTCCCTTTGCTTTCCTCTCTGTGTTTTCAAGCAATTGCATAAGCTATGTGCTTCCAGCATCTTAGTTCAGTCTTGTACCTTCCTGTTCTGTGACCTTTGGGAGAATTTCCCACATACCACCTCACCATTTTCTTCCCACATCCTTACTACGGAAGTGTGAGGCCCAGGTGCTATGAAGTTCTTAACAGTCCCTGTATTAGGTTATTATTCCCTGAATCCTGACATTCATAGTGAGTGAACAAGGTCCTTCAGAGTCCTTGTACAGAAGGAAGCAATTTTAAAATATAAAGAGAGGGGCTTCCCTGGTGGCGCAGTGGTTGACAGTCCACCTGCTGATGCAGGGGACATGGATTTGTGCCCCGGTCCGGGAAGATCCCACATGCCGTGGAGCGGCTGGGCCCGTGAGCCATGGCCGCTGAGCATGCGTGTCCGGAGCCTGTGCTCTGCAATGGGAGAGGCCACAACAGTGAGAGGCCTGCGTACCACAGGAAAAAAAAAAAAAAATATATATATATATATATATATATATATATATATGTAGAGAGAGAGAGAGAGAGAAATAAGCCTACTGTGTTTCTGCAAGTATCTTTTATATTTTCATTGTGGTATAGACTTTTCAAAGCTTGACTAACTTTCTCCACCTATTAGCTTGGAGGGTCTAGTAATACCATGTAACTAGCCAAGGAGGAAAATTCAAGGCCATTTTGGAACTAGTAAGAGCTCTTCTGAGAGTCAAGGTCTTGGCTCATGAGATTTCTCCTACTATTTGCATGTACTATTATCTACTGATTATAATTGCTAGAAACATGTTTGTACTGGTCCCTTTGACAAAGTGGGCTGAAATAAGGAGTTGTGGGTTTGACTCATCATAATGTATAAGAGTCAACCCTAAGGCCCCTGGACATGTTATTAAAGCCCGGAAACTGCTGAGTTAGTGTACAACTTAGACATCTAAAACTGAGACACAAATACCTCTTTTTAAAAATATGCAGTTTCTAATCAGTTTAACATGTTCTGTGGCAAATAATCATTCCAAAGAAACGAGTATTAGCTATCTCTCCATAATTGAGTAGGTCAAAAAGGACAATAAGGGGTTATAGTAACAAAAAATATCTTTTTAATTAGAGAGATTTTATTTTTCTGATTTTGTCTCTTCTTTCCATGAGGTGATTACACCTGACCAGATTAAGCATATGATTATATAAGGTCAGCAATCACGGTCTGTTCATTTACTTACAACCCCTTGCCTTTCCCCTTACCACCTGCCAATTGCCTTTTTATTTTTTTTAAATGGCATCAAGGAAATGTTACATTGGAAATCTCTATAAAGTGCATTTAAAAATTCCCAAATTTTTAGGAATCTAAAAATTAACAAATGTGTCCCCACAGAAGAGATGAAACTTCTAGTTGATGACTAACTATGAAAATTATTTAGGAAATTATTAAAAAGTTAGGGCAAAAAGACATTTCCAGAGTCAAATGGTCTTCAAAGAGTAGTTCTTGCAAATCAGCTCTTTTTGGAAAATTTAAAAATTATTTAAGCTTTCCAAACATGAAGAATGCTAGCTTTCAAAATCTTTGGGCAATGACATCACAACATTTAAATAGAAATCCGATTCAGATGACAAAATACAATATTCTTACTTACTACAATCTCAATACAGTCTTATTAATGTTGGGGCAGAAATACTAAATGTTAGCAAATAGAATAGTGGTACATTAAAAGAATATTATACCATTTACCAAGAATATGTATTTCTCAAACAAATGTCTAGCAACAAGTTTAATGGTAAATCATTAGAAGTTTTATTTTCATATCCAGAATAAGAATTCGATAGTAATGCCTATCATCTCCACTATTAATATTGTTCTAGAAATAGCCCATGGAATTTGACATGAGAAATGATCATTTAAGGGGTAAATATTGGTAAGGATGAGACAAACATTATTATTAATTGCTGCTTACATTATTGTATTCCTATCAAATCCAATATAATCAACTGAAAAATTTATAAAATAATTAGTTATATAAAATGTCACTAGGAATAAAATAATCAGTTTTGGCTTTTCATCTCTTCTTTTTTTTAATTTTTGAAATTTATTTTATTTATTTTTTTATATGGCATGTTCTTATTAGTCATCCATTTTATACACACCAGTGTATACATGTCAATCCCAATCGCCCAATTCACCACACCACCATCCCCACCCCCCCATGGCTTTCCCCCCTTGGTGTCCATATGTTTGTTCTCTGCATCTGTGTCTCAATTTCTGCCACGCAAACCGGTTCATCTGTACCATTTTTCTAGGTTCCACATATATGCGTTAATATGTGATATTTGTTTTTCTCTTTCTGACTTACTTCACTCTGCATGGTACACTCTAGGTCCATCCACGTCTCTACAAATGACCAGTTTCATTCCATTTTATGGCTGAGTAATATTCCATTGTATATATGTACCACATCTTCTTTATCTATTCGTCTGTCGATGGGCATTTAGGTTGCTTCCATGACCTGGCTACTGTAAGCAGTGCTGCAATGAACATTGGGGTGCATGTGTCTTTTTGAATTGTGGTTTTCTCCGGGTATATGCCCAGTAGTGGGATTGCTGGGTCATATGGTAATTCTATTTTTAGGTTTTTAAGGAACCTCCATACTGTTCTCCACAGTGGCTGTATCAGTTTACATTCCCACCAACAGTGCAAGCGGGTACCCTTTTCTCCACACCCTCTCCAGCATTTGTTGTTTGTAGATTTCTGATGATGCCCATTCTAACTGGTGTGAGGTGATAACCTCATTGTAGTTTTGATTTGCATTTCTCTAATAATTAGTGATGTTGAGCAGCTTTTCATGTGCTTCTTGTCCATCTGTATGTCTTCTTTGGAGAAAAGTCTATTTAGGTCTTCTGCCCATTTTTGGATTGGGTTGTTTTTTTAATATTGAGCTGCATGAGCTGTTTATATATTTTGGAGATTAATCCTTTGTCCGTTGATTCGTTTGCAAATATTTTCTCCCATTCTGAGGGTTGTCTTCTCGTCTTGTTTATGGTTCCCTTTGCTGTGCAAAAGCTTCCAAGTTTCATTAGGTCCCATTTGTTTATTTTTGTTTTTATTTCCATTACTCTAGGAGGTGGATGAAAAAAGATCTTGTTGTGATTTATGTCAAAGAGTGTTCTTCCTATGTTTTCCTCTAAGAGTTTTATAGTGTCCGGTCTTACATTTAGGTCTCTAATCCATTTGGAGTTTATTTTTGTATATGGTGTTAGGGAGTGTTCTAATTTCATTCTTTTACATGTAGCTGTCCAGTTTTCCCAGAACCACTTGTTGAAGAGACTGTCTTTTCTCCATTGTATATCCTTGCCTCCTTTGTCATAGATTAGTTGACCAAAGGTGAGTGGGTTTACCTCTGAGCTTTCTATCTTGTTCCATTGATCTATGTTTCTGTTTTTGTGCCAGTACCATATTTTCTTGATTACTGTAGCTTTGTAGTATAGTCCAAAGTCAGGGAGTCTGATTCCTCCAGCTCCATTTTTTTAACCTTAAGACTGCTTTGGCTATTCGGGGTCTTTTGTGTCTCCATACAAATTTTAAGATTTTTTTGTTCTAGTTCCATAAAAAATGTCATTGGTAATTTGATAGGGATTGCATTGAATCTGTAGATTGCTTTGGGTAGTATAGTCATTTTCACAATATTGATTCTTCCAATCCAAGAACATGCCAATTGCCTTTTTAAATTTTTGTTCTGTGCAGAATTGAGTTTAGTTATGTGATTAAAATTGACACATCATTATGACACAAGTGGCCCTGAGGTGTGGACCATTGTTTTCATTAGAAATCTGAGTCTAAATTTTATGGTAGAGGTGCTGACTGAGGGAGATAGAGAGTCCATGCATTGTCAGGAGATGGTTAAAGGAGTCTCCAAAATTAATTCTATTCTACTATATCTTGGGGAAAAAATAGCCCATGGCCCCATCAAGAGTGAATTTTAGAGCATATTTCAGATATTTTCAGGACTGTTGAGAACCAGGATTTTCAGGCCCTGCAAGGTTTTTTTTTTTTTTTTTACTTGGCCTTAGCTCTGACTCTCCCTCTCATTTTCTTCTTGTCCTTACCTCCCTACCCCCACTTAGCTCAGCCAAGCACCAGACAGTCCCAGAGTGAGGTCAAGGGTCATGCCAGACCCTACCTACCATGCAGAAACTTCACTGGCAGAAGTCAAATATGGATATTCCAGTATGAATATTCAGTAGAAATACACACACAGACACACAACCTCTTGAATCAATTAAAAATTCTGCTAAGTTTGCTAGTTTTTTTGGTTAAGATGTTTCAGAAGGACTACAATGCAGAATGCTCCTAGAAGGAAGTAATTCTTACTGAATTTGGTTTTGCTTTAAAACTAAATGTTGGACCTTTTAATTACCTTAAGTGGTTCTCATTTTACAGCAAACATGACTAAGCAACTCTTTTCTCTTTTTGTATAACTCTGATAAATGGAGGGGCGTTTAGATAGTTTAAATCAGTGTGTAATTAGTTGCTTAATTTCATTCTCTCTCTCTTGTCTGTAAGCACCAAGTGGGTAAGAAGTGATTCTTGTTCCTCCTCGTATCATCAATGGCTGGTACATAGTACACACATAATACATATTTGTAAAAGATGTGGATGGATATTTGGACGGATGGAAGAATAAAAGGAAGGAAAGAGAAGGAACAGAGGTGGGAGTAGGGTGGGCGAGAGCCTGCATGAAAGCTTCCTCTCTTTCTCTGGCAGATCAGAGGAAACAGCAGGTTGACTCTGCAGCGTGGTGACTTACAGCACCTAGAAGAGCTTGGACTTTGGTGTCAGACAGACTGGGTTTCAATCTTTGCTCTGCCCCTGCCTGTGGCTAATTATTTAACGTCTCAGAGTCTCAGTTTCCTCATCTATAAACTGGAGAGAATACCACCTGCATCAGAGCTTTGTTGTAAATACCAAATCACAGACTCTCCATAAAAGCTCTCAGCTTGGTGCCAGGCTCAGAGTCCTGAATAAGGAGACCCTAACTAAATGCTAGTTTTCCAAGGGGCACTGACTTCAGGGAATTTGAGGCATACAAGCCTGTAAGCTCTGGATGATGTGCAGTAGGACTGAAGGATGAGAAGCTAAATGCCAAGTTCTCCAATTTTCCTTGTCTACAGTCTGGCTCAGAGATTTAATATTTTCTTGTCTTCAGCCATCTCTTGAAGGACAATCCTATCTACTGATCTAAGGTTCAACACCACATTTTAATTATCTTCCGTACAGTTGGATGTTCTACTTTATACTTTTAAAAATACTATTTTATGCTCAAGTGTAACATATTCGACAACACCAAGTGAAGAATCTCAAACTAGTGTCTCCTCTCTGGTCTCCTCTCTGTTAATTTTACTTTCATTCTCTCAAACTCCAGGCTCAAAGCCTCAGAGTCAGCGATCCTTGACACATCTAGAAGAGTGGTCAAACCATGGACTCTTGGGTCAGTAGGCTTGAGCCAAAACCTGAACCTGGACACTTACGTGCCGTTGGATGGATGAGCTTGCTGTTTACATCCATCAAAACCCGCTTTTCCTATTGATTTCTCCTTTCCTATTAATAAGTGCCTCTTCTCCCCACCAATTATTAAAGCTTGAAACCTTAAACTCATCCTCGGCAACATACAAATTCAATAGCTCCTATTCCTCTTCCTTCATATGATCTCTCATACTCATTTATCTTCCTATATCTGCCACCACAACTCATATCCAGGTCATACAGGTTAAGAGCATGGATTTTGGTGTCAAACAGAACTGGGTCTGAGTGAACACTCTGTCATTTTTTTTTTTGAATCCCTTATTCATATTAAAATTTTTTTTTTTTAATTTATTTTCTGGCCGCACGGCATGCCTTGCAGGATCTTAGTTCCTGGACCAGGGATTGAACCCAGCCCACAGCAGTGAAAGCTCCGAATCCTAAACACTAGACCACCAAGGAACTCCCTGTACTCTGTCACTTTTTAACTGTGCTGCTGGACAATTTACTAAACCCCCCTAAGCCTCTTTCCTCATCCAGCAAAAGGGATAATAATAGTAGCCATCTCATATGGTTGGGGGGATTAATTGAGATAATGTCCAATGACAATGCCTAGTTTCTCACTGCTATCCATACCCACATATCATAGAGTTATATTATCCTCTATCCAATGTTGAAACTCTGTCTACAACGTTACTGATGGATAGGTCATCTGGCTTTGGCTTGAATCTTTTCAGGGATGGGTGGATCAGCGTGTGAGATCTATTTATGACTAAGTTTAGTTGTTATAAAGTTCATCCTTATATTGAACTGAGGTTCCCCTTGCATCATTTTCACCTTCTGGAGTAATAAAGTATTCACGGAATCATTTTCCACATTACAACAGCCTTGTGAGTCTATGAAATCATCTCTCATGCTCCACTTTTATATTTCACCTTGCAGATTTAAACACCACAAATTGTTGGAAGTTTTTTTTTGAATGTGCTCTGGTCCACTCGACTTTATCAATATGTTTCTTAAAATATATTGTCCTAAGCTGATCATGTAAATGCAATGGACCCAGAATAGGCAAAACAGTCTCTAAAAAGACAAACAAAATTGGAGAAGTCACACTTCCCAATTTTGAAACTTAGGACAAAGCCACAATAAACAAAATCATAAAACTCCTAGAAGAAAACATTGAAGTAAATCTTTATGATCCTGGGTTAGGCAATGGTTTCTTAGATAGGACACCAAAAGCAAAAGCAACAACTACAACAACCAAAAAATAAGTTAGACTTTACAAAATTAAAAACTTTTGTTTTGCAAACAATGCCAACAAGAAAGTGAGAAGACAACCCACAGAATAGAAGAAAATATTTTCAAATCATATATCTGATATGACTTGTGTTCAGATTACATAAAAGACTCAAAACTTAATAATAAGAAGATAAATAACCCAATTAAAAATGGGCAAAAGATCCAAGTGGACATTTTTCTAAAGAAAACGTCCAAGTGGGGACTTCCTTGATGGTGCAGTGGTTAAGACTCCTCACGCCCAATGCAGGGGGCCCGGGTGAGATCCCCAGCCAGGGAACTAGATCCCACATGCATGCCGCAACTAAGAATTCGCATGGCACAACTACGGAGCCCATGTGCCGCAACTAAGACCCGGTGTGACCAAATAAATAAATAAATATTAAAAATTAGAGAAGATGTACAAGTGGACAATGAGCACATGGAAAGATGCACAATATCATTTGTCATTAGGGAAATGCAAGTAAAGACCACAAAGAGATACTACTTCACACCCACTAGGATTGCTATAATCAAAAAGACAACAATAACAAGATGTGGAAAAACCAAAAACCTCATACATTGCTGGTGGGAATGTAAAATGGTGTAGCAAATTTGGGAAACTGTTTGACAGTTCCTCGAAATGTTGAACACAGAGTTACCACATGACCTAACTATTCAACTCCCTAGGTATATACCCAAAAGAAATGAAACATATGTTGGCACAAAAACTTGAACATGGCTCATTTTGCAGAATAGCCAAAAGCTGAAAACAACCCAAATGTCCATCAACCAATAAATGGATAAATAAGTATGGGATATCCACACAACAGGATATTACTCAACAGTAAAAAGAATGAAATATTGATACGTGGTATAAAATAGATGAACTTCCAAACATTGTTCTAAATGAAAGAATCTAGTCACAGAAGACCACATATTCTATAATTCCATTTTTATGAAATGTTCAGAATAGGGAAATCTCTAGAGATGGAAAGTGGATTAGTGTTTGCTGAGGACTCTGGCGATGGTGTTGGTGGCTGGGGGGGAACAGAGAATGACTGCTAATGGTTAGAGGGTCTCTTTTAGGGCTGATAAAAATGTCCTAAAATTGATTATGGTGACAGTTGCACAACTTTGTGGAAAAATATATGTATATAACCATTGAATTATACACTTTAAAGGAGTGAATTATAAAGCTCTTTTAAAAAATGTGTGTACAAATTTAGCAGTATACTCTGCTTTGATCTGACCAATATTTCTTCTCTGGGATTCTTTGTTATTTTTGAGGCCTATACTTTATTTTTATATTTACAGTACTATATTTTAATTGTATTGTCATAAGCTATATGTCCCTAAGGACAGGAATCATTTTTATTAGTTGTTATAGTTCCATATCCTTGGAGAATATTTTGTGCAGAGCGTTTAATTAAAACATGTTTATTGAATGGATAAATTTTAGGCTAAATGAATGTAGTCTGCATTTGCTTTAGGGTAAATACCTTGCAGGTAATCAACGAATCCTGCTCAAGTCTCTTCTCATGTGGATTGCTGTTAAGCCAGGGCAATTCCATCTTGTGCTTGGGCAATACATTATTTTTTAATCAAATTGAAGAGCTTTACATTTATTTGGTAACTTTTCTCTTCTTAGATAATATCAGTCATTCTAGCCAGTTCAGACTTTCTTGGATCATTTCTCTGTTTCTAGTATAGTCTCTATTTCTACCTGCTCTGCATTGCAAACAAATCTGAATAAGCACACTTATTATTAAAGACTTATAAGTTTATTATTAAAGACTTATAAGGCTTTCTCCAAGATGTTGATAAAAACATTGAAGAGCAGAGAGCTGAGGTCAAAGACTGGTGGAACATCGAAAACTACCTGAAGATAGATTAGTGAATGGCTCTAGCTAACTTTACTATAATCTAGTCCAGTGGCTAGAACTTCCTTGTGAGTGTTTTTCCACCCACCTTCCTAAATCCATCTGACAAGCTTAGATCCAGTGCCATCTCTTTCATGGACCATTCCCTGATCATTGCAGCCAGAATATCTCTCTCCTTCTATTTAATTTGTTATAATACTTTGTTTGTACTCCTGTTGAGAGATTGACCTCATACTACCTTGAATTATAATTGTTCATGTACGTGTCTCGTGTCTCAGTAGCTGTTTTAGACCATAAGAAACTTAAAAAGAGGATTGGTGATATCTTTGATACTTTTGCCTCTTAGAATTTGTGTGCTTAATAAGTTTTATAAATAACAGATAAATAAAATATTCAGTGCTGTTAGAACTACTATTAAATGTCAACACCTTCAGGGGTTAGATATCTGAAAAACTATGTCAAATATTTAAAATAAATTGAAATAGTCCATATCAGAACCCCTGCTAGAGTAGGTACCTCTCCCCAGTCTTCTTCAATTATTCATGACATAATTTGCAAAAGCATCCTACATTATGTTTAAAGTTTAAAGAATGAATCATCTTAGAGTTTTCAAACTGGTCCATACTAGCTTGAAATTTAATTTTTCTTGCACTTGTATTTTCTTTGTTTTGTTTCTGTCAGTCTTGGTCCAATGCTTGGCTAACTGCTCTGCCATCTTATGTTGATGTGGTGCCTACAGGTGTGTTTTCGTAGCTGTGTTCTTCCATTCCTCAGTCCTACTGGAGCGTAGCCCAATTAAACCTCTTCTCTATACACTGTGTCACAACATCAACTTAACAAAATGGTGGACAATAACTGTTGTGGTATTCTTCCATTACAGGGGATGAACATACTGAACATGTGTATAAAAAGCAGAGGAGTTTACATTTTTGCAATATAAAAATAATTTCTAAGTCATGATTTCCATACCGTGGCGGGAGAGGGATTACAATCTCCTCCTTGTAATTTTCATCACTTACTCAAAAAATATTTCTTGAGTGCCTACCATGTGCTGATTACCCTGTTCCAGATGTTGGATACACAGCTGTGAACAAGACAAATACAGTCTGCACTCTCAAGGAACTTACATTCCAGCGGAGGCGAGAGACCAAAAACAACTTTGTACATAAAATCTTTTCTGACAGGTATTAAGAAAATAAAACAACATGATGTCTGAATTCTAGTTTGCTCATTTTAAAGGCTAGAGTCCCTACGACCCCAATGAACATTTCTGAATTAATAATTCACACTTCATAGATCTATACTTATGCCAATATATGTTCAGTAGGGCTATTTCTCAACAGCCAGCTGACACGTCAGATCACTGCCCACTTGAAACTTCCATACTCAATAATCCAAAATTCTGTTGAGTTTACACTGTTCCCGTGGAATTTAGAGGCTACTCTGAATCCTCTATACCAATCAGAATAATCCTGTTCTCTCTGATTGTGATTGTTTTAGGCAGAGGCATATGACTCAATCTTTGCTAATGAAACTAGAGGTCTGATGTGAGGCTTTTGAGAAGGATTTCCTGGCTCTTAAGAAAAAGGAAGACACAGGAAGAAGAGGTGGTCTTCTCTACCCGTGGAAATCTGGTGATGCTCTGGATGAGACGCCTGTACCTGTGACAATCATCTTGCAACGCCAAAGAAGCCAGCTCGGGTACAAAACCTACATGCCTAAGAAGGCACAGAAGAAAGAAGGGATCTTTTTTTAAACTTTTTTATTTATTGATTTTTTGGCCACACCTCACGGCTTGTGGGATCTTACTTCCCTGACCAGGGATCGAACCTGGGCCCACGGCAGTGAATGCACCAAGTCTTAACTACTGGACCACCAGGGAATTCCCAAGGAGTGATCTTCTTGATGACAGAGTTGAGCCATGGAACTGTCCAACCCTGGAGTCACCCCACTTTGAGTCCTCTAGTTATGTGAGATAATGCCTTTTCTGTTTTAGCAGCCTAAAGCATTTTAACAGATAAAAGTAGATACAAATGCACATACATAGTGAGCAGTCTGGCTGGCTGATTAAATGTATGTGTAGGCATAAGTTATCTCCCCTCTCCATTTCTGACTGTAACATTTATTTTTACTTCAGGCAAAAGCAATGGTAGAATTAGAAAATTTCAGGGTTGAAAATAAACATCTGAATTTACTACAATTAAAAAATCAATTCAATATGTAGTGGCATTACAGTAAAATAAAATAGATGCTTACAGATTTGTTAACTGCTGAAGACATAATAAGACATCAAATAAACCAATTTTTCTTTAAGTTCCTTAAGAAAAAAAATCTGATGTTGAGTCCAGCCTTTCATTTTATCACTGGAATAAATAGAAAATAGTCATTGCAATCAATTGCCTGTTTGTTCCCCCAGAGAGCTCTCCCACAAGCATATATTATGTATGGTGATGAGAGGGGAAACTGGGCTCCTTTTCATACTGTCTTTTCTTCTAAACTACAGTTTCTCCTTTTAAATAAAATGAAAGCAAAAATGCTAAACTACTGCTGTCAGAAAACAGCTTTCTCTAAAAGTGAAATGCCAATTGTCTTGCAAATATTTTCTGTTTCTCATTTGCAATTTTCTACTGGTCACTTTGATGTAGTCAAAGCTTCTGAATATTTATAAAGATTTGTTTGTTTTCTTTTTTTTTTTGGAGAAGGACAAGAAAGGCAGTAACAACCTTACTGGGTTGTTATTTAGCAATTCAACCTTTATTTCAAAGGACAAATGGTAAGGAATTATATTTATAAAAAACCTCAATATATAGTCTTTATAAAGTTACTTTTTTTTAAAATTCATTTATTTATTCTTGTCTGTGTTGGGTCTTCGTTTCTGTGTGAGGGCTTTCTCTAGTTGTGGCAAGCGGGGGGCCACTCTTCATCGCGGTGCACGGGCCTCTCACTATCGCGGCCTCTCTTGTTGCGGAGCACAGGCTCCAGACGCGCAGGCTCAGTAGTTGTGGCTCACGGGCCCAGTTGCTCCGTGGCATGTGGGATCTTCCTGTACCAGGGCTCGAACCTGTGTCCCCTGCATTAGCAGGCAGATTCTCAACCACTGCGCCACCAGGGAAGCCCTATAAAGTTACTTTTGTAAGTGTAACTCTATCCATAACCTTTGGTATATTGCAGTTTGGAACACAGTTATAACTAACATCTGAGGCATGGTGGGTAGAGGGAGTAGACGGTATAGTGATGAAAATAGCCTCTCGTGCTTAAAACATTCACAGGTCTTCTTTCTACCAAGAACCAGTGACACCTCCTGCTGGAATCATCTTCCAGTTTATTCTTTCTATCTTACAAACCTGCAACAAGCAGCCATAATACATATTTCTTCCTGCTTGCTTCCCTTAATCACCAACCTTCAGTGGCCCTTGGGAAGATAAAAAGCATCCCCCTTCCTTCCATCCATCTGTTTGGTAGAAAGAGGGAAGTTGTGGAGGAACTATGGGTCATCTATACACATGTCCAGCTTTTCAAAAGGAATCAGTTTCAGTATCCTCAACTTCCATGTATATATATATATATATATATATATATATATACTTTTTTTTGAAGACGACTTGAGAGGGAGTTTGGTTCATTACTGTTTAGAAATGATTCTAGTAAAATCGTTCCTATCAGTTTAGAAAGAAGAAAAGCATACCCATCACCTGTGCCAACTCTTACTATAGTGCACTGCCCAGGGGTGCAAACATTTTTGGACAGCTAAACAAAAGTATAAATAGAAATAACAGTTTGAGGAAGCCTCTATTACTGATGTGTCAAGACAACTTAAACACATCCGGTTTATTATCTTTCCCCATCTATAGACAATTCTGTAAAACATTGGTGCTGGTAAAGTGATATTTTAGATCATGTAGGGATGGATGATCTCAATTCCAGACAGCCAAAGCAGTATAGCCTACTGAAGTTGATCATTTTAAATGCAACTACAGTGTTTTTTTGTGAGTCTACCAAAAATTTTGGTGACATATTTGATAAATCCACACATCAACACCTTATGTGATTTCTTTTAGATTTGTCATGCTTTATTATATAAGGTAGGTAAAGTCTTTTTTAAAAATGAAATCATGAGATATTTATGGCAATTACAGTCGATCCTCATCTCATTTCATATTTTCTACCTCCTAATAACAAAAATAAACTTACTTAAAGTTATAATACAGTTTTCAATATCAAATTTAAACTGTGTGAGTTACATGAACAAACATTTTCTTTAGTACGTAGAGAAGCAAAATCGTTTAAAGACCAGTAGTTGATGGATTCTTAGGGTCTCCACCATGCGGTGACTTCTTTCTCTCATCAGCGGAACCCCCTGTGTTTGAACTCAATTCTTGCTCATGAGTGACAAGGACCAGAACTTCATCTTTCCAGACAAGAGGGGCCTTTCTTTCTAGTATAATCAGAAATGTTAAGTTTTTTGTTTGCACAGCATTTTGAGACTGAAGGCACTGCCCCAAGAATGTTATCAATATTAACTTGTATAATCCTACTTTCAGTGCTAAGGGGGTCACTAGTATGCCTTCATTTCACACTTGGGGAAACTGTGGCAGCTAGTCAGTAGCAAAACTAGCATTCAAATCTAGTCCACCCGGCTCTCTCAGGCTGTGTTCTCAATCACTGAGCTACAGCTGCCTCTCCAGAAACATTTTCAAGTCTTGGGTCTTTTTTAGGAAGTTCTCAGGATCATCCCCTTCTTGCTTTGGCCACACCTAGAATATGTCCACTGTTTGCGGAGGATGATGAAAACAGTAACATTCAATTACCTCTCATCTGAGAATCAGTTTCCATGCAAAGTGTTATTTCCTCATTATATAGATAAGGAAAGGAGGAACAAAGGGTCAGTTAAGTGAAAATGGGACCACGTTGAAAATTTTATAGAAGTCCCCAGCCCTGTGATCTAATCATAAGAAAAGTTTCCATCCCCAGGAGTCGCTAGGCAAACAGATTTGGAGAGAGAGAACGAATATCACTGACGGGAACATAGGGAGAGAAACCTGAAGTGCAAAACTCTGTGCCTGCAATGATCATTTATAAGGTCATGGAAGCAAAATGATTTCATATATTCAGTCAACTTCCTGTGTGGGGAATAATGTATTCTCATGTACATAGTCATAGGCATAATGCTGTGGCTATTAGCTTGGTAAACCAGCTGCGGGTTGAGCAAGGTGAGGGCCCTCGGTGTCTCTTCCCAAGGGGCATGGCCCCATTTTCCTTTCCAGCTGAGGAGCCGGACTTGAGACAAGTCACACCCGGCTCTGTGCAGGCACACTCCCTACCTAAGCAATCGCTTGAGTCACTTGCCTGATTCTCAGGTTTTAATGTAGGTGAGGATGAAAATGTGTGGAATAGTTTCACGTTGCTAGGCTATTAAAGACAGTGATATTGATTGTGTCTGGGGGGGAAAATCCTAATCGTTGATTTATCTGCACAAATTCACTATTCCTAAGCTACCTCAGAGTCCCTTTAGCCTGGGAATTCATTTGATATTGTGGTCCACTGATGCAGTGGAGGTAGACAAAATCTCGGTGTCCCACAAAAATAAGAACAATCGTAGGTTGGGAGGGGGGAAAAAACCCAAAAAGCTCAACTTGTTTTGAATTTAAGAAGAGGGAAAATAAAATTTTAAAAAGTAAAAGGGAATTCCCTGGCGGTCCAGTGGTTAGGACTCTGCACTTTCACTGCCGAGGGCCAGGGTTCGATCCCTGGTCAGGGAGCTAAGATCCCACAAACTGCACGGTGCGCCCCCCAAAAATAAAATAAAGTAACATAAAAAATTTTTTAAAAAAAGGAAAAGATTCATATTTTTCAGTTTCATTTTGTGGGTAGTGAAGATGTAAAGAAAGAGGCTGGGGAAATGTATACAGAAAAAAAGGAAGGCTAGTGGCGAGGGTGAGGCTTAGAGACCAGCGGGCAGAGGAGACTATAGAACAGTGAGAGATGGGGGGAAAGGCTCAGTCATTGCAAAGTGTTTTAATGGACTTGAAATTCTGTAACTACATTCTGTTCGCCACTGTTATCACCGCCCTTTGAAATTCTGATTAGCCAGTTAATCACTGTTCTCAGCCCCCATAGCTCACCAAAGGGAAAATTACGCTCCTGGTGTAGCCAAAGCAACATCACCCCATGTCTAGATGAACTCAAATAAAACCACTCTTAGAGGTTAAAGTTTTCCTCCTCCTGCCTTAAGTAGCCACAGTAAATTCTAGGGGACCCAGGTCATTTTCAGACAAAAACGCTGCCTACAAATCAGACTTTTAATATGTACCCTAAAACTTTTAAATACAGAGAACTCCTCTCTGCAGACTGTATTTTTAGTTTGACTCTGTTCCCTTTCAAATCTATTCACTAACCTATATACAGCTATGCAAAAGATATTTGTGCAGATAGGGGACATAAATTCAGTACTAAGCAAGCTCTGCTGAAGCTTTGTCATGTTAATACCAGACACAAATGAAAGTAAAAATTTTTTTTTTAGATTTAACCTCCTAAATTGCCCAAAAGCAGTTTTTTTATTTCCAGCTGATTTATTTGAAGAAAATAGGCTCAGATTTATTGGGTCTGTTAATAAAAAAGAATTAAATGACCTCCTGTAGTTTTGCTGCTATTTATTGATCTCTTTCAAATTTAGTAAGCCATTCAATCTGCAGTAAGGCGTGTTGAATGAAATGGACTGCGAATGTAAAAATGGAATGAACGTTTAGAAAGCATTTTCAAGTCCCAGAAGTAGCTTTAATAAATGAGAATAAATTAAATTCACATCACTGGAGAAAAAAGATGGATTTTGTTTTAATGGTGAACTACACAGAAACACTTTATTGGATGTAGGATCTATTGGACCTTTTTAAGAAGCCAGCTCATAGAATGGATTGCTGCAGCTCTGATGAGTGAAAGGTCCATCATAATCTGTCTTGTAACCATACCTTCTGAGACTTTGAGAAACTACTTCTAACATCATTAGGGTAATTCACTCCTGTCTTCCCCATCCAACCCCTGAAACTGCTAGGACCACCACTACTAGTAGCAGTAGTGATGATGATGATGATGGTGATGATGATAACATGACTTCAGAATGAAAAGAATTATGGGGTGCTTTCCCAGAATTAGATGAAGTGACCTTCATATTACCAAACCCACATGTACGTTTCAGTACATTTCCTATTTCACCTTTGTTATGGTTGCCACTATCAACCATCCCTTTCTTCTTGAAACTACTTTGGCTGCCCCAATACCATGCCTCATTCTGTACTATTTCTCTGCAAAGTTCTGTCTTCTTCTAGGTCTTCCTTTTGGGATCTCTTGACTTAGCCAACTTTTTAACCTGCAACTTTAAGGTAAGCCTTAATTAATGAGGCTTCCCAGGGCTTTGCCCTGGATCTTTCCTTGGTTTATCCTTTTTCTAGGCAACCTCCTTTACACCCTTGGCATCAACTAACTCCTATATGTTGATTTCTCTCTCTCTCTCTTTCACAACTCACCACTCAGTCCTCATCTCAAACTCAGTATGATTACATCTGACTCAGTATTTTTCCTCTAAATACGTTTCTACCTCTGTATTCCCCAGTGATACCATGATCTACCCAACTCTCAATGGGACTCCTGGGAATTCCCTGGCAGTCTAGTGGTTAGGACTCCATGCTTCCACTACAGGGGCCATGGGTTCGATTCCTGGTCAGCTAACTAAGATCCCACATGCAGTGTGGCTCGGCCAAAAAAAAATGGGAGTTCTCCTCTGACCTACACAACACAGGAACTGTTTTCTCAATTCTTCCAACAACGGCACATATCCAGAACCATTCTAGACGCTTAGGAGGGAAGTTAATTAACTACACACAGTAGGTGCCTCTGGACATCAGAGCTTGATTCTCTCCAAGAATCCAGGCTGAGAAAGGTTGCATCTAATCTGAAACCCAGCAGCCACCAGAGATGGCTCCATCTCCTTCATTCCCTCCATGCAGTTGTCATCTTTACCCAATTTTTCACCCTGACTATACATGCAGGGAGGCTTACGTGTGGATTTGCTGACTAAAGCTGTCTACTTCTTATCTTCCCGATAGAAATCCTCTTCCTTCCTGTGTACAGTAAGCTTCATCCTGACTTAAATCCCTGCCTCCATCTTTGCCTTCCCTGGTTTCTCCTCCCCCTCCACCCAGGTCACTTCTAAGAGACAAATTTGGTCATACGCTTCTGCTCAAACCCTTCAATGACTCCTCCTGGCTTTCAGATTAAAGTTTAAACTCTAGCATGATCAAATGTATTGTCAACCCTGTCTATGTCTTCACATTTCCCACCAACCCCACCTCCCCAAACCCAGGCTGTAGTCAAAACCAACTCTCCCCAGGTAAAATTAGGTTTCTCCAATGGCTACTGCAGCACCCTGCACAAATCACATTTTATTGCAATCATGCATTCATTTAACAAAATTTACAGAGTGCCAACTATATGTACCAGGAAGGCAGTTATGAGCAAAACAAAGACTTCGTTCTCATGGAATCCAATTCTACATGGACAAACAGTAAACACATGAACAAATTAATAAAATAGAGTAATGGGATAATAAGGGACTTGGAAGTTCTTTCATTAGAGAAGTTGGGGTAGGTCTCTCTGGGAGGATAACATACGAACTAAGAAATAGGCAACAAGAAAAAAGAGGCAACAAGAAAAAACTTGCTGTAGAGAGAAGAGCAAGTTCACAGGCCCCTGAGATTGGAACAAGTTGTTTGAGAGATGGAAAGAAGCCAGGGCAGGCTTGAGGAGTCACTGAAGTAGAGGATGAGAGGGAGAGATCCAGGAGATGGGCTGGAGAGTCAACGGGGGCCAGGTTACGGGTTTAGATTTTATTTTAATCGCAGTGGAAAGCCATTGGAGGGTTTTAAGCAGGGCAGAAAGGTCTTATGGCAGCTGGTGGGGAATAGACCATAAGCAGACCGAGAGCAGAGGCACAGTCCGGATTCAAAGTCATGGTGCCTTACACTGGGGTTTTAGCAGGGAAGATTGCAGGATGTGTCATATTTGGAATATAATTTGGATGTAATGCCAATAGAAGGTGCTGATGGATTGTGCATGGTGGGTGGGTATTGACTCTTTTTCTAGCCTATAAGCTCTTTGAAGGAAAGGCCTGTTTCTTCACATCTGTACTTTTAATTCCATCATGGTGCCTGGCACCTAGAACGTCACTAAGACTGGTTTATCAATGAAACAAGCTAAGGGGAAATTACATGGTAGCTGGGGGTTGTCGGTGCAGGCTTTCTGGTAAAGGTGAGAATGGACCTGTAACTTAAAAGATGGGTAAAATTTCAACTGGTAGAAATGGAAATAGAGGGAAGGTTGAGCTCCTAACATTTCTGGATCCTGGGACAAGAATACAAATGGAACCCACATACCTCCTGTCTTAATATTTTTAAGTCTTAAGTCAGACTAACAGACTGTTAAAATGTGCTGTACCTGTTTTAAAGTTATAAGTGAAGCTAAATAAAATACGCTCTATCCTTTACCTTGACAAATACGCTTTATAATCACTAGGCTCTGGTGGAACTCGGCAGTGGAGTGAGAGAGCCAGCCCCCGGCCCCTGGATGAGGCATGCCCCCTGCCCATCCTACCCCAGGTCCCTCATATGCACACATGTAAACACCCAGGCCTGCAAGTCTAAGCTCAGTCCACTTACCACTCCTCCCCGCCGCCCCCCACCCCCACCACTGCGCAGGCCATGAAAACTGCCACCGGAGCAGGGAATTCTGGGTCTCAGGTGTTCAGCACATGGACTACAGGGCAGGACTTGGGCTCAGGGAGAGCACATCCCCCTGGGCCTGCCAATGTGTCACCCAACGAGGAAGAGTAAGGCCAGAGCAAGGTCCCCTGGAGTGTGAAGCTGCAGTAAAGGCCCTTCTTACCTGGATCTGAGGGTAGTGCTGGTTGAGGGGGTAAACAGAGAGAACCATGAAGCATACTAAGGGGACGGGGAAAGAGCAGTTTGTTTGGCGCAGATAACTCATGCAGCCGAGTAGAGATTAGATCCCAGAAGGATAAGAATTTGTGGGTAAAGAACTGTGATCCCATGGGCAATGGAAGGTTCTGAACTCGTAAGTAGAGGCAGACACGATCAGACATTTGTGTGCAAGGAGAATGAGGAAATGGGAGAGAGAGAGAGAGATGGGCAGAGTGACTTCACTGCAGAGTTTAGGTATGAAGTAATGAGAACGGAAAGCAGAGAGAAAGGAGTGCAGGCAACATCGAAGGAGAAGAGACAACCAATTAGATGCAGGGGGCAAGGGAGATGGAGGAACTGGGCCAAAGATGGTTTTGCAAGAAGAAATGTGGCTGGCTGCATTATTCCTAGTGCTATGCACTGAACGCTTGTGCCCCCTCCTAATTCATATCTAGGAGCCCTAATGTGATGGTATTTGGAGGTGAGGCCTTTGGGAAATAATTAAGTCATGAGGTTGGAGCCCTTATGATGCGATTAGTGTCCTTATAAGAAAAGGAAGAGAGCTAGCCCTGACTCTTTGTCATGTGAGGATACAACAAAAAGACAGCTATTTTTTTTCGTAAATATTATTATTTTTTATTAGTTTCTGCTTTATAACAAAGTGAATCAGTCATACATATACATCTGTTCCCACATCCCTTCCCTCATGCATCTCCCTCCCTCCCACCCTCCCCATCCCACCCCTCCAGGCGGTCACACAGCACCGAGCTGATCTCCCTGTGCTCTGCGGCTGCTTCCCACTATCTATCTACCTTACGTTTGGTAGTGTATATATGTCCATGCCTCTCTTTCGCTTTGTCACAGCTTACCCTTCCCCCTCCCCATATCCTCAGGTCCATTCTCAAGTAGGTCTGTGTCTTTATTCCCGTTTTACCCCTAGGTTCTTCATGACATTTTTTTTTTTTAATTCCGTATATATGTGTTAGCATACGGTATTTGTCTTTCTCTTTCTGACTTACTTCACTCTGTATGACAGACTCTAGGTCTATCCATCTCATTACAAATAGCTCAGTTTCGTTTCTTTTTATGGCTGAGTAATATTCCATTGTATATATGTGCCACATCTTCTTTATCCATTCATCCGATGATGGACACTTAGGTTGTCTCCAGCTCCGGGCTATTGTGAATAGAGCTGCAATGAACATTTTGGTACATGTCTCTTTTGGAATTATGGTTTTCTCAGGGTATATGCCTAGTAGTGGGATTGCTGGGTCATATGGTAGTTCTATTTTTAATTTTTTAAGGAACCTCCATACTGTTCTCCATAGTGGCTGTACCAATTCACATTCCCACCAGCAGTGCGAGAGTGTTCCCTTTTCTCCACACCCTCTCCAGCATTTATTGTTTCTAGATTTCTTGAGGATGGCCATTCTGACTGGTGTGAGATGATATCTCATTGTAGTTTTGATTTGCATTTCTCTAATGATTAATGATGTTGAGCATTCTTTCATGTGTTTGTTGGCAGTCTGTATATCTTCTTTGGAGAAATGCCTATTTAAGTCTTCTGCCCATTTTTGGATTGGGTTGTTTGTTTTTTTGCTACTGAGCTGCATGAGCTGTTTATAAATTTTGGAGATTAATCCTTTGTCAGTTGCTTCATTTGCAAATATTTTCTCCCATTCTGAGGGTTGAAAAGACAGCTATTTAAAAGCACCTTGATCTTGATTTCCCAGCCTCCAGAACCATGAGAAGTAACAGTCTGTTGTTTAAGCCACCCTGTCTACGGTATTTTTGTTATAGCAGCCCGAGCTGGCCAAGACACCTTACATAAGGCTCCTCTTTCTGAGAAGTCAGGACCTGGCGTGGGTATGCTTGGATCACTGTTTCTGCAACCAGTGCCAAGCCTGACTTCTCAGGACTCCTATGAACCTGGGTTCTCTCTCAAGGTCTTTTCGAGTAAGCCCCCTCTGCACCTCAGCACCTCTATCCACTGTCAGGCTGAGTACGGGAATGCAATTTTAGCTATGAGTTCTAAGTTATGTTAAAGTTTGGGGTGGGAGGGGGATGTTTCAGAGATTATAAAAATGTAGGCGTCTTTTAGGAAAGGATAAACAAGTCAGTCCCGAGGCAGGCACTCAGGTCATGGTCAGGTAAGGTTAAATAAGAGATGACAGGGCTTCCCTGGTGGCGCAGTGGTTGAGAGTCCGCCTGCTGATGCAGGGGACATGGGTTCGTGCCCCGGTCCGGGAGGATCCCACATGCCGTGGAGCGGCTGGGCCCATGAGCCATGGCCGCTGAGCCTGCGTGTCCGGAGCCTGTGCTCCACAACGGGAGAGTCCACAGCAGTGAGAGGCCCGCGTACCGCAAAAAAAAAAAACAAAAAACCCCCACAAAAAACAGATGACAGCGTGACGTGGACTCCAAAGTATCTGGGTTTGACCCTGCCTCTTACCAGCCACATGACCTAGAAAGTCTGGCCCGGAACTTCTTCCCAAGTACTGTAACATGAGGGTTTTCTGTCCTGACGTGGGTGCTAGGAGCAGGGGGCGGGGGTGGGGGGTGGGGGAGTTGTCCCTCCAGGGTGCCAGCCCCAGTCCTCCTTCTGCTACGCCAAAGAGGCGAGGACAAAGGCCAGGGAGCCTTGGCTGCAAAAGTCAGATGCTTTAGGGCTGCAGTGTTGTGATAGAACCAGCAAATTAAAGGTCTTTCCCACTAAAGAAATTTGTGCCATTTGATAGAAAAATAACAGTTTTCTATTTTACATATTGGAACAGAAAATACCTTGTGGCCAAGACCTCCATAATTTTCCTTGTGATGTTATTTTTTTCGTGTGGGCTCTTATTGCGACCATCGGTGGTGATGCGCTAACTAGTTGTTTGTCACTAGTTCTCTTCTTGTCCTCTTCCCACCGTTGCTTGGCATCTGAGTTTGTTTTTCATTTCAATCAGTGGCACACAATTTCAAGCAGATGTTTTCAAAAGTGCTTGACTTTTAAGCAGAATACGCAGTGCTCTCTTGATGGTGCCACCGCCGTACTCAGCCCCAGATCTGGTTTGCAAATGAAGATGCTGGTGTGCTAGTCGGCTTGATTTTGGACTGATTTCCATGGGGTTGTTATTGCTTGGACCTACCCTGGAAGCCTGTCAGCATTTTGAACCTGCCCACGCTATTTTCGGGGGGGAGACACAGGCCCAGCACAGACTGTAGGGCTGGAAAGCACACGCTTTAGAGTAGGGCGACCTGCGTTTGAACCCTGCCTTCACTGCATGCTGGCTGTGTGATCACAGACAACGCTTGCAAGTTTCTTGTCTGTAAAATGGGGGTAAGAATGGACCAGCACCTCATAGGCTGACAAGCGATAAAGTGTGTAAATCATTTCCGTTCAGTGACTAACATGGGGTAAGCACTCAGTACATCCCAAAAGAGTGGTATTATTTCTGTCTAGATTTTAAAAATCCTTACAAGAGTCCTACGGGGTAGGTTGCTATTAATATTATTATCACTGGTTGTGGATAAAAAAGCTGAGGCACAGAGTGGTTAAGTAACTTGCCCAAGGTGGCACAGCCAGTAAATGGCAGAGCAGTCTGGCTCCAGGGTCTCTCTGGGTCACTGTTTGGTGCTCAGTGGGGCTGGGTGGTACATACCGAGCAGTGCATACTCTATTTCAGACACCAGGAGTAAGCACTTCACAGCACAGGATTTTATTTAACTCCCTAACCGAACTCCCATTCTGGGGGATGCTATTACTAGCTTTGTGATAGAGATGAGGGACATCAGAGGGTCAAATGAGGTCAGGGAGGACTTAGGCTGCTGAGAGAGGCTGGCCCCCCAGTCTCTTTCCCTGCACGCCGCTGGGCATGGATCCTTCAGAGCTGGACGGACCTGAGCGGTCATCTCATATAAATGTCCCCAGGATGCCAATGGGGCTCCTGGAGACCCATGGGCTGGAGCCCACGTGCCCTGACTCCAGCCCATTGTTTTATGTTTTTGTTCATGGTATTATGATAACAATATCAACGGCCACTGTAAGTAATTCAATATACTTCATGTTTTCTTTTCCTCCGGCCACAAGTCTTCTAATAATAAAACGTTTCTAAAATGAATAAGTATTAAAAACCTAATTTGCACAAGCACGAGGAGGTCCAGAAGGCCAAGTAAACAAGAAATCTGGGCACTTTTCTTCAGAAAATAAAAGTAGTAGGGAAAAAAAAAAAGCTAAAAAGTGGTAAAAGTAGATGTGAGAAAGGAATACTGTAAAATTCCTTCATGTTATCCATATTCTGGAAAATTACTGTCCACAATTACATATTAGAAGATAATGCTGGTTATAGTTCTGCCAGGAAAAAGGTGGTTTGTTTTTTCTGAATTAGTTTTCTGTGTGTGTGTGTGATACTGTATATGTATCATAAATAAATTTTAGTGCTGTGGAAAAGTACAGGCTTGCTCTGTGAGTTGATTCTAACTGATTTTACATTTGAACCTTACATCTGGGGATACAGTAAAACTGTGCCATAGTTCATCATCAGTAATTAGATAGTCATTAAAATGTCGCTTTCCATGATACCTCATACACAGCTGTTTATTACTGAGAATCTCATTTTTAAATGTTTTAACCTATTACAAGTTTCCTTGTTACCAGCCAAAAGGAAAGGCAGCCCGGCAGAGTCTCTCTAAATGTCCTAAAGACAGCCTCTCTCCTCTCCAGAGCGCACTTCCAAATCCCAAGAAACACACAGCATTAGTTTTTGCCAAGTACGTTATGGAGGACCTATTTTCCATTAAGTTAAGCCAGTTAGTCTTATACACTTTCCCTTTTTTAGAACCTCTGCTTTTGTTTGATACACATTTGGAAATTTTACTGATTTCCTAAGAAGCTAAGTTCTGCACAATTTAGCAGAACCAGGAAAGGTATCGACTGAGTTTCCCACCGATTTCCAAATGGAATTATTTTCTTTCAGACACTCACTGGATTTCGGTTGGAATGAGACAGGTGGTTTTAGGCTCAAAGCTATTCAAGGCTCACAGAATAATAAAGCAAGGCCAGCAGCCTTTCTCACAGAGACCCTGTGCAAGTGCTGGCAGAACCCTGCAGGCTCTGCCCTCTACCTCTGCAGAGACAGGTGACAGGTGATCCCCACACTGACTTCAGATGAACCTCGCACCTCCGGGCTCCAGGGGACCCAGGGTGACTGATACAGGCCCACCTGCCTCCCTAGAATGTTTTGGTTTGGAACACATCTGAGTCCATTCACCTGTGCTGACCAAGGGCCACAACTGGGATGGACAAGGCGCCAGGGTGCGGGCAGGTGGGATGGGTCCAGGCATTCTCTCTGTCTTGCCCATTCAGCTCAGTTCAGCAGAAACACATTGAGTCCCTGCCAGGCTGCCATATAGCATACAAAAAACTATTTGTCACGGAGGCTTGCAATCTCCCTCTCACGCAAAGCACTTTGGTAATACGAAATTCGTCTCCCTCCTCTCATCCAAGCACTAAGTCTCTGATAACTCAGAGCTGGGAGAAAGACCAAATAAATATACATCTTGGCACATCTGGGGACCCAGTTGTATTTAAGTCCAAATAATGCCAGAGAGGGTTCTTGTAGGAGAACAGAGTTGGGAAATCATTATTATCCTGTGCGATAATGTTAGCTGACATGTGTTGAAAAAGACAGTGTGCTAAGTACTTTACATGCATTATCTCAATTAATCCCTAAAACATCTCTAGAGGGAAATAGCACTTTTAATACCATCTTTACAGAAAATGAGGCATAGAAGTAATTGTCGACAGTCATTTAGCTGATAAGTGATGGATTCGAAACCCAAACCCGGGTTGGATTAACTCCAGAGTCTAAGAATGTAACCATTGTTGCTAATCTGCATTTATCATTTAATCTTATCTATTCACATGTGGGAAATGAGGAGCATACAAGTGTTCTCCTCATCTGAACCTGTCTTTTTTTAACTTCACATCAAAATGCATGCACCATCAGTTTCTACCAATTACCGAACGCACAAATCAAAAACACAGCTCAGCCCAGTGTCATGAGCCATGGTTACTCTCGTTAGAGAAAAAACAGCTCGAATATATTGCATTCGGTGTGGAGTGACAGAACTGTCATAAAGGTAATCATGTAAAAAACAAAATCTGCCATTATCCAGTTCCTGAATTTCTGAGGAGTTGTTTTCTGTACCAGCTAGTGATGAACACCCTTCTTCTATTCATCATTCCCAGTTTTTTAAAATTATTATTATTTTTTTGCGGTACGCGGGCCTCTCACTGTTGTGGCCTCTCCCGTTGCGGAGCACAGGCTCCAGACGCGCAGGCTCAGCGGCCATGGCTCACGGGCCCAGCCACTCCGTGGCATGAGGGATCCTCCCGGACCGGGGCACGAACCCGCGTCCCCTGCATCGGCAGGCGGACTCTCAACCACTGTGCCACCGGGGAAGCCCCATCAGTCCCAGTTTTATACTCTTGGGACTAGGTTATCATCACTATCAAACCAGAGATATAAATGACTAGGAAACATTTAGTTTTAGGTTTAGAATCCTAGTAAATCAAAAGAGCAAGAGGGAAAATAAACTATAAAGTTACGATGTCAGCTGGAGATTCTTTATAGTTGGGCCTTGACAGTGGTTTGCAAGTTTTAGTATTGCAGATGGTGGAAAGCAATCTGCCCAGGAGAACCAAAGTCTCCAAGCTCACACAGACCAAAGATAATTACAAGATCCTTGAACTGAAAGTCACCTCTATTGCAATCCCTGCTTTCAGGACCATTTGGTTGTTTATATGAGCAGAGAAGGCAACAGAACTGTAAGCCTTTAACAATACCTGTATGGGTAATTTACTTGAGAAGTCAGAGGACTCAACCCCACCCAGTCTTTCCTCTTAACACCCTAACACACACACACACACACACACACACACACACACTTTGGCCAGAGAATTCTAGGCTTCTACAGAAATTACATCTTAACTGAGTCACTGAATTATATTAATGAAAACGATCTTCACTCTTTAAGTTGAATTTTGCTATAACTTTTTTCATGGAAACTTTACTAATCCTCTAAAAGCTGGGAACAAGAGATTCTTAATCTGGGGTTCATGGATACGCTCCCCTGAAACAAGATAAAGTATTTACTCGGTGGAGTTGCATGTGCAATATCCTGCGGAGAAAGTTCATAGCTTTCATCAGCTTCTCAAAGGAACCTGAGACCCCTTAAAGCCCCAAAACTACTGTCCTAGATACTGGTCCTCTAGTGTAGCTGAAGGACATGAGAGTTAAAAAAGATCCTATTTCACTCTTACTCAGCACTTTCTAGAAGTTTATGCTGACAGGAGGTTCTAGCCCAGCAGTTGCTTCTTTTTTATGAAAACCAAAACAATTGTTGGAGGTGTCAGCATCAGGGACAGGTTTTAGCAGGAGAAGGTGACAGTATCTCTGAGTCCCCTCCCCAGGAGCCACTGCTGGCCACCCTACAGTCCCCGTCAGCACACTGCATGGCGCAGGCATGTGCACAGAGCTGGGTTTCAATGCGTGGGGTTCAGTCCTCGATCTGTTACTTTCTATTGGTTGCATGACCTTGGTCAAATAAATGCTTCCCTATCCTATTTTTTTCATCTATAAAATGGGGAAAATAATAATATCCTCTCAAGAGTTATGTAAGGATTAAATGAGATAATGTGGAAGTAATGCAGACACACAGTCACCTATCTGAAACCCTTGGAAACAGATGTGTTTTGAAATTCAGCCTTTGGAATTCAGGTTTTTAAGAAATGTAATATATTCCTATCTTATACATTATTTAATACCACCAGCATAACCCATAATAAATGGATATTTCTACAGCAAAACTATGAATATTCACATTAAGAAGGATGAACCAAGATTACAGACGGCCTTATGTCAATTCAGGACAGGTTTTGCCACCCCAAAATGTCAGTTTTCAGAGCATTTTGGATTCGGGGATTGAGAATAAGGAACCGTCAGCCTGTCTTGAAGAATCCTACTTTCTTCAGTTCCCAAGGCCCTAATTCTTGTCATTGCTGAGTCACCAACCTTGGCTTGCCCTCATACTTCTATTCTCTGTGCCCTGGTGCCGGGCCTGTGGCTGAAGCTGGTACCCAGCGTATTTCTCTTACCATAATGCTCATTTGAACCGTGTTCCACTTGACCCGTGGCTCCCCTCTCCTACTATGGTTCTGAGTGAAGAAGACTCCTCTCTTCTCTTGGCTTTGTCTCAACCTCTCCCAGTTCCCGAGGCAATCTCTCTCCCACGGCTCCCCTGTTCCAAGGGCTGTCCGCCTCCTGTTTAATATATTCTCGGAAACTCTCAAAGTTACTCCCAGTGACGTCGGCAGGTACGCTGATGAGAAGAACACCTTCTCCTGGAGACAGACGAGACATTCCTCGGTTTCATTCAGGTACGCCTGAGAGCTGCTTGAGAGGAACGACGTGGCAAAGCCTCCCGGCCGGCACTCTGAGCCTCTCTCCCCCATTCCAGGGTGTCCCAAGAGAAAGAAGATGGGCTCCAACATCAACAGGACAGCCGAGGGTGACACTTCTAGGGGCTCAGTGACAGTCGGTGGCAGGTAGCAGCTGCCGAAGGCTGCCTTCATGATGCTACCTGGCCGTGGGATCACACGGTTTAGTGTTGGTGGTGTAAAGGGGACGATCAGACATATGGGGGTTTGATTTCTCCTTCTTTCACATGCTGTGTGACCTTGGGTAAGTTACTCTGAATTCTCTGGGCCTCAGTTATAAAATGGGGGTAACATTACCCACTTGACTAGGGCTGTAATTAGGAGTATGTCAGCTAACCTATATAAATGCCCCAGTAATGATCCAGGCCCTTCCTTCAGTGCCCTTCCCTAGACTTTCCCTCACTAGTCTGGAGACCCCTGCAGGGCAGGAACAGATCTTCTCCTTGTATTTATTTCTAGCGTAGGTTCTGGCCCATAGCAAGCAAGACTGTAATAAAGTAGTGAATACATGAATGCAATTGTTTTTGCAGTTGGTAGCACACCTTTAGTTCCTGCTAAATCAGATATCCACAGTCTGAGAAGAGGAAACTAGGGTGAGGATGCCTGAGCCAGAGCTTCCTGGTCCAAATAACCATGTTTCTTTCCCTCTGATGTGGACAACAGAGGGAGACTGCACAGGCTCTTCCATTCAATAATAATGTTTTTTTTTAAATGGAACTTGTAATTGTATAGACAGAGTATTACATCCTAATAACTAGAACGAAAAGTCTTTCTTCTACTCAACTATCTCATTTAATTCTTATTACAACTTATTTGGTAGGTAACGTTATTGTTTCCATCTTATAGCTACAGAAACAGAGATCTGTGTTCACAACTGATGCTTATCATTTGTATCAATATTATCCTAACCAGTGTATTCTTTCTTTTCTTCCAGGTTTATTGAGCTATAATTGACATACAGCACTGTGTAAGTTTAAGGTGTACGGCATAATAATTTGATTGACATATCATGAAATGATTACCACAATAAGTTTAGTGAATATCATCTCACATAGATATAAAATTAAAGAAATAGAAAATTTTTTTTTCCTTGTGATGAGAACTCTTAGGATTTACCCTCAACTTTCATATATAACACACAGCAATGTTAATTGTATTTATCATGTTGTACATTAAATTATATCCCTAGTACTTATTCATCCTATAATTGGAAGTTTGTACCTTTTGACTACTTTCATCCAATTTCCCCTCCCTCCAAAGTGTTGCCTTTCTAAAAGATGTCTCCATTTAGAGTAAGGCTTGAAGATCTACTACAGCTCAATACCTTTTTCACTAATCCTCAACTATTATTAATTAAACCTTAATTTAATTCTAGCATTCTCTTGGGTTCAAGCAGATGACAATGACCAAACTAATTCTAAAATATTTTGTAGACCCCAAGGTTCATTTAGGGCTTTCACTGGTTTTGGAAATTAAGACAGCTTGGATTTAAAAGCTTATTCAAGCAGCTTTGCATATAGTAATTCTTCTGTTTTCTTGGACTAGAGAAGAAACTAAATGAGTCCAATTTATCAATATAGAAATCAATGAGGGCTTCCCTGGTGGCGCAGTGGTTGAGAATCTGCCTGCCAATGCAGGGGACACGGGTTTGAGCCCTGGTCTGGGAAGATCCCACATGCCGCGGAGCAACTGGGCCCGGGGGCCACAATTACTGAGCCTGCGTGTGTGATAAAGAGTGGCCCCCGCTTGCCACAACTAGAGAAAGCTCTCGCACAGAAACGAAGACCCAAAACAGCCATAAATAAATAAATAAATAAATAAATAAATAAATAAATAAAATTAAAAAAAAAAAGAAATCAATGATGCTGTTTTTGCAGCATTTTAAATTAGCCTCAGTTCCTTATCTGTGAAGGGGGCACTAACAGCATTTGCCATGCCTATGCGAGACACCCGTGGAAACACCAGGGCTTTGCCAGCTGTGAAAAGCTGCAGCTGCTAGATGTAACCTTATTGTGATAGACTGCCAAAGGTCCTTTCCAGTGCTAATTTTCCATAATTCCAAGATTATGTAGTCCAGCAGTAAACAAGGTTTTTACCTACAATCTACATTTTTCTTTCTGTCTGATCCTTATTTTTGCTATGTCTGAAAGAAACTTTGGGGAAAAAAATGCAGTGTGCGTGTGTGTTTCTTTTTTCTTATAGTACAGTAGTTCCCCTCTTACCCAAGGTTACACTTTCTGAGGTTTCAGTTACCTCTGGTCAACTGCAGTCTGAAAATATGAAATGGAAAATTCCAGAAATAAACAATTCTTAAATTTTAAATTGTGTGCTGTTGTGAATAAAGTGATGAAATCTCGAGGCTTCCAGCTCCGTCCTGCCCTGGATGGGAAGCAACACTTTGTCCAGCGTATCTCACCCTCATTAGTCACTTAGCAGCTGGCTCGGTTATCAAATCGACTGTTGTGGTATTGGGGTGCTTGTGTTTGATTAACCCTTACTTTACTTGATGGCCCCAAAGTGCAGAGTAGTGATGTTGACAATTTGGATATGCCATAGAGTAACCATAAAATGCTTCCTTTAAGTGAAAGGGTGAAAGTTCTTGATTTAATAAGAAAGGAAGGAAATCAATCATAAGATAATGCTAAGATCTACGGTAAGAACAAATCTTCTATTTATGAAACTGTGAAGAAGAAAAAAGAAATTTGTGCTAGTTTTGCTGTTGCAATCTGCCAAAGTTACAGCCACAGTGTGTGGTAAGTGCTTAGTTAAGATGGAAAAGGCACTAAATTTGTATAAGATAATTTGAGAGAGAAACCACATTTATGTAACTTTTATTACAGTATGTTGTTATAATTGTTGTATTTTATTATTATTGTTGTTAATCGCTTACTGTGCCCAATTTATAAATTAAACTTCATCATAGGAATGTATGTATAGGGAAAAAACATGGTATATAAGGTTGTGCCTTGATATCTGTGAGGGACTGCTTCCAGGACCTTGGTGGATACCAAATTCCGTGAATGTTCATCTCTTATACAAAATGCTGTAGCATTTGCATATAACCTATGCACATTCTCCCTAGACTTTAAATCATCTCTAGATTACTTATAATACCTAATACAATGTAAACACTATGTAAATAGTTGTGAATACAACCTAAATATTTTGTAAAATCCTCTGGTGGGATGTAAATTCAAGTTTTGCCTTTTGAAACGTCCTGGAATGTTTTTTCCAAATATTTTAAACTTGTGGTTGGTGAAATCCACGGATGTGGAATCTGAGACTACAGAGGGTCAACTGTATAGGCTTTGGTACTATCCGTGATTTCAAGGCATCAACTAGGGGTCTTAGAATGTACTTCCCGTGAATAAGAAGGGACTACCGTACACTTTTTTTTTTTTTTTTTTGCCTATAATAGAGTAAAACAAAAGGCAGTGTCCATGAGAAAGCACTGTGACTAGAATCCAGGTAATAGAGGAGACTGGAAGGGCCCATTTTTGAAGAACGAGGGAGGCACACTGGTTGGAGGGCACTTCCGCCGCTCTGATAGGTAACACAATGCATTTCTCCCCCAGAAGACATTGACAGTGTAGGTAAAACATGTTGCTCTGGAGGTCTGGAGGTAAGATGCTCGATATAGCTGACAACGCGTGGGGACCATGTGGGGAATAAAGATGTATAAATTCCTCACACTCAGCCTATGGGATCTGGTGCTCCTTCCAGGATTCCAGACCATGTGTACGCTTAATTTAGCCTGGCCCTGCACACTGCTCCCCAGGAAAAGGAAAATCTCTCTTAATTTCTCTTTTCTGTCCATTCCCTTTATATTTCTGTCAATAGAACCTTAAACTATGCCTAGATAGAGGCACACGGTCACACGGATGAGTCTACTTCATCTCTTCCGATGATGAGAGGCAGGTGTACATGATGTGAGATGCAGAAACTGCCTTTGATTAATATTTGAGTCACAGGAGAGGAATTCGGCGACAAGATGAAGGTGTATTAAGAAATAGCTCCCAGACAAATGGACTTTCTGAGTTCATCTCGAAGCATCCAACATCAGATTCACACTGCATCAAAATTCAGGTGATTTATACAGTCTCATTAGGTTCTGTTAGTATTAATGGCAAATATGCATGCATATCGATATATGCATTAGGGCAGGCAGATTTCCCAAAGGATTTTTGCTGTGGGGCAAAAGCTGCTATTATGTGCACCTTCTCCACAATGGAAATAGAATTATATCCGCTAAATAAGTGCAGTTGGTCCAACGACGTGACCACTAAAGCCTGGGGCTTGAAGCCAGCTCAAGCTGGAGTTTCTAGGTTTAGCAGGTTAATGACAAACTGTTTTTGTTTGTCTTTTGGCTGCGCTGCGAGGCTTGCAGGATTTTAGTTCCTCAACCAGGGATCGAACCCAGGCCCCCTGCAGTGGAAGTGAGGATTCCTCACTACTGGACTGCCAGGGAAGTCCCAATGACAAACTGTTAAGCAGACTGTTTATTCTGAACCTGAACCTTTGACTCCAGCTGACAACTGTTTTAAAAGGACAAAGAGGAGGAAATAAAATGATACTAATACAGTTTAGATCTAGGGTATTGTTAGCTTTGCAAAACTGGAAAGCAGGGGGAATTAACATTTGATACCTTGTTGTCTCCATTCTATCCCCGCTCACCACACACCCATAAAGCTCCCAGCAGCACACAGAGTTCTCTGTTCTGTTCCTGTTTCCTTCTGCCATACCTCCTCTCAGAGCCTTCTTTCACACTATGGTGTAAACATTTAATAGCAGCATAGCAGCATACGTGTCATCCATTTCACTAATAAACTTGGCTGTGTGACATGACAGGCCTCATAGAAAGGGAAAGAATTTTAGAACTGATCAGTTCTGGGATGGAGACGGAGAATCCAAGAAGGATGGTCACAGCCAAAATCAAACACTCCGTTGCTGTCCTGTGCAATATGGTAGCCACTAGCCACATGTAGCTAAAGAGTTTAAGTGAGTTAAAATTTAAAGTAACAATGTTGTTCCTCAGTCTCACTAGCCATGTTTCAGATGCTCAGTAGCTACATCTGTCTAGTGGGTACTGAACTGGTGAGTGCAGACATAGGACATTTCCACCATCATGGAAAGTTCTATTAGACAGTCTGTTCTAGTGGGAAATGGTAAGTCAGGATTGTGACACCCAATGACGTTTCCCAGGAAAATCCAGTCTAATGGGCAGGGATGCTCTGTCAATGCTTACACTGAGTTGGGGAGGTCTGTCTGGTCCGTTTGTTTTAGAGCAAGAACGTGGTCAGTGGTTGGGTGTTGGTGGGCAGACAGTGAATAAAGGAAAACCCTGAACGGTGTAGGCACCTTTGAGCTAGGGTTGATCTGATCATTAACTCTACAAGGACCAGTAGAGGATAAGAGATGCCAAGGAACTCAAAACACTGGGCTTAGATAGAACATGAACATAAATTTTAAAAATTACATAACATTTATGTTAATAATTATTAATGATTATTTTCTATTTTTGGCAAGTGTCTTAGTCTGCTTAGGCCGCTACGCCAAATTACCATAGACAGGTGGCTTAAAGAACAAACATCTATTTTTCATTGTTCTAGAGGCTGGGAAGTCCAAGATCAGGGTGCCAGCAGAGGCAGTTCTGGGTGAGGGCCCACTTCCTGGTTTGCAGTCAGCTGCCTTTTCACTGTGTCCTTACTTGGTGGAGAGCAGAAAGAGAAGCAAGCTGTCTCCTGTCTTTTCTCATAAGGGCACTAATCCCACCTTGAGGACTCCATCCTCATGACCTAATTACCTCCCAAAGATCCTACCTCCAAAACCCTCACACTGAGGAGTAGGGTTTTTCAACAGTTGAATTTCTGATGGGGGAGGATAAACATATAGTTCCTAACAGCAAGTTATACTGGCTTTATGCTACTGCCATACACTTTCTTTTCAAAATACAGTTATTACAATTTCAAAGGGGGTAAATTTAAGGAAAAATATTAGATGAAAACTAGTGTGGGAGAAGAGCAATATGGTGAAATTCCTAAATGTGGTTTGCAAAGGACGCAACTTTGAAACACTGATTCAGACTATTTAGCCCTGAAATCACATCATGGTGTTTAGGGACCATCACCTACTTGGCCTGAGTCAGACTTCTTATGATTATAACTTTGAACTTTGAAACACTGGTCTGTTTCTCAGTAGGGCCACCTTAACCATCAGGGGCACCAGGCACTATGCCCAGAACCCACAATACTTTTAGAGATCCATGCCAACATGTTAATTTCTTTTAAGGAAATTAAAGTATGAAGAAAAAATACACTTTCAAGTCAAAGAAATGTCTTCATAAATAATATATATAGAGAGTATGAACATATTTGTCTTTATACCAACCCAATTGTAAAACATAACTTTCAACATTTTTTAATGGAGGAAGTGGCCCACAAAGCCAAAAGTGCCTGGGGCCCATGAAAATCATACCACCACCCCATTTTTAGGTGCACATGGGAGGAACCTTGAGGCAACGGGACACAGAAGGGTAGCATTTGCTCAGCAGCATAGTCAGTGGGCAGGGGTGGGGGACTCGGATTTCAGCAGGAAAGCATAAGTATAAATCAGAAAGCAACAGCAGCATCCCATGCATGCCCGCCAGCTAAGCATGGTGTGAGCTAAAGGGCAGGTCAGCAGACAGGGTGCCCAGGGCTCAGCCCAGGCCCGCCAGACACCAGGCTTAGGACAGTAGGACTAATCCCAGTTCAAGTGATGACTACTGCGGGTCAGGATGGGTTCTGGGAGTGGACATAGCTGAGCCTTCGGGGTAAGTTTTGCTGGGGACAGAGGAAAGGCAGGATAGTCAAATCATGGGATTTCATTCATCATCAATTAGGAAGACCTACTCGGACTATTTAGCCCTGAAATCACATCATGGCGTTTAGGGACCATCATCTACTTGGCCTGAGTCAGACTTCTTATGATGATAAGAAACACAAATGAGAAGCAGATATACACATACACACACAGGCAGCAACTCCTAAATACAAAATGTGACTTGGGAATGTTGTCAGATATTCCTTTTGGAAAAGAAGTTTATGAAACAATTACCTAACGCACCCTGAAGGCAAAGACGGGCTAACTGAAGGTTGCTGACTCCAGGACCTCTTGACAAGGTCTGTGATGAAGGGGTATAAATGCCATTTCAAGTTGGAGAACTGTGGTTGAAGGCCAGGTATGCAGACCGATTCTATAATATCTTTTTTTTTTTTTTGCGGTATGCGGGCCTCTCACTGTTGTGGCCTCTCCCGTTGCAAAGCACAGGCTCCAGACGAGCAGGCTCAGCGGCCATGGCTCACGGGCCCAGCTGCTCCACGGCATGTGGGATCTTCCCCGACCGGGGCATGAACCCGTGTCCCCTGCATCAGCAGGCGGACTCTCAACCACTGTGCCACCAGGGAAGCCCCTCTATAATATCTTGTAGTTTCTCTCTCGTTGCCAAGTGAGAAGAATGACATTGATAAATCACCCTATGATCACTTGTAAAAAAAGCAACAGGTACTTAGAGAACTGACCAATACACACCTGAAAAAGACAAATGGCTGCAGGAAGATGGCCGATACAAGTTGGAAATTAGTGATACCTGCTGTAGGAGGAACAGAACAAAACGTAGCTGACAGAGATAATACACCAATCTCACGAATGTCCATCGATTCAGGTCACCTGACAGTCTTCTTGGAAAAAAGTCTCAATTACTATTAATATACATGAAAACACCCTGAAAACTATGATACATCAGGCAAGTGCAAGGTATTATTATAACTTAACCAACTGAAGTGGAAAATGAAAGTCATTATCTATGTACTTCCATTTTAGGCTCAAGTTTTGGGATATTTGGTCAGGACTTGTTTTCTTTTCTTTTGGTTAAATGGTCTAGATATTTACCACTGTGATGTGTAGAATCAGCATAAAGAGTGTTTTGATTTTCTAAAACCTCCAGCTTTCAGGGGGACTCAGAATGACCATGTCATGATACCATAAGTCCACAGATACCTCTCCTCTCTGAAACTGGGTTATTTTGCGATGGTGGCTGTGTTGGTTTCTACAGTGGCATCCAGCACCTAGGCCACAAATGGCTTCCTTCTTAAACCTCAAGGGTTTCCGCAAACCACATTCCAGTGGTCTGTAGAAACTGCTGCCTTACATGTTCCATTACCTCAGAGTTGGGCCAAGTCGGCCTGGGGGGGAGTCATTAACTGCTTCAGTGCCTTCATGTGTCTGATTAACTACAAATACATTAATGCACTTCAGCAGTGTAGGAAGCCACACGGGGAACCAGGGTGAAAATTCACTGCCATTTCCTCTGGCAGTTGTCAGTGGTCAGCAAGGCCCAAAGTGAAACCTTCAGTTGCCAACAGTTCCAAATAATATGCGTCCATGTTCCCGAGATGGAATGGCCCCTTGGGGGCCCAGGCTGAATGGGGGTAGGTTGGGTGAGAGGGACAGAATGGAAGTGGATAGAAAAATGAACTTCTGAGATATGAATAAACAAAGGAATGGATTAATGGAAGGGACCCATATGTAGGTTTCTGGTGAATTGCTGGTGATACTGTGGAAAGTACCCGTGGCATCCAAGAGTTAGCCCATTTTTACTTCAGGAAAACTCATTCTCGCATTCTGCAGCAGCTGCTACTATTTGGATTATGAATAGTAATAAGCCATATGGTGTGGCAGAAAGGAATCACACGTCTTTTCACATGGACAAATATTATCATTCCAATACATAAACACGTCAATATAACTGTTTTTTCTTCTGGGAGCACTACAGCCCCTGATCTCATTTATAAGAAAATGACTCACTCCGGATGTGCAAAAACTACCAGCCATGGTTATTACTGGAACCCGCACCAGCGGTCTCCTCAAGTTTTTTTCCCCTTTTGTGCAGGAAGACAGGAAGAAAGGGGGGAAGGGAGGAAGAGAGGGAAGGAGGGAAGGAAGGAAGGGAAAGGAAGGATGGGATGAAAGAAAGTCAGAAAGAAAGACAGAAAGAAAAGAGAAAGAATGGAAAGCTGGTCCAAGGAAGAGAGGGCACCCTGTTCCTAGCTCCCCATCTAGAAGGCAGCCCGACCCCAGAATGCTCATAACTGAGACAGCTAAATACCTAGCAACCAAACCCAGGAGGCAAAGGTGGAAAAGGCTTAATCAAGTTACTTAGAGTGGTCAGTGAGGGCCTCTCCTGATTTTATTTTAAATGTCTCAAGGACAAAGCATCCATCACAGACCATACATGCCTCCTAACAATTTATCTAGATCTTCCATTTCTTAATTTGGCCTTGTTCCTTCTCTCTGCCATTTCATTTTTCTTTATTCTTCCTTGCCCTGGAACTTCCTAGATAAGGTTTTTCTCCTGAGAATCTACCACTTTGGACACAAGCTGTTTTGTAATCAACCCCAAACTTCTCTTGCTTATGTCTCTTCCTGCTAAGGCTGGGTCATTGTCTTCCAAGGCTTTTCAGTGTCTGGCTTTTTAGGCCCACGTGTGTCCCTGCAGGGCAGACGAGCCCACTGGACTCAGGGAGAGCAGTCCTGGGGTGCTGTTTGCAGGGAGGGACAGGAGGGGCATGGCTTTGCTATTCAGGTCCTGTGTCCACCAACGGTCAACCCTACTAACGTTGAACCAAAGGAAGCCTCGGAGGGAGAAGACCTGGAGGAGACTGGGGGAACCGAGAGAGCTGTGCTCGATGGAGACAGCCATCCTAGGAAACAGCACAATGATGGGCGATACTCGAATCACTTCCATGGTAGCACAGTTTGTAGTGGGTCCTCTCCCCCAGTGTGCAATTCCTATAAGTGAACAAACTGGGATCAGTTTACCAAATGACCGTTCTCTCATTCTATAGAGTCCAGATGGCAGATTACGGAAAAAAAATCAAAGCCCTAGGAGTCTAGGATTAACGTATCCACACGACTATATATAAAAATAGGTAATCAACAAGGACCTACTGAATAGCACTGGGAACTTTACTCAGTATTCTCTAATAACCTATATGGGAAAAGAATCTGAAAAAGAATAGACATATGTACATGTATAACTGAATCACTCTGCTGTACACCTGAAGTTAACACAGCATTGTAAATCAACTCTACTCAACTATAAAATAAAATAAAATGAAAAAATCGAATCCAGCATTCACCTGCTGCTCGCTCAGCCTGTACCTCAGGGGCCTTCAGCTCCAGGGCCATCTGTGGCCAGGCCAGTGAGCATAAATGGATGAATCATCAAGGCTAAGAGAGAGTAGGGGCTATGGGGAACTGGAGGATGGATGCAGTCAAATGAAAACAACTAGCGGCCCTGCATGCTCGCAGCAGACCCATCTGCAGATGCGTTCAGCCTCGGGGCCACCAGGTTGTAATTCTTGCTCAGAAACCCATCACCCTCCTCCGCGTGGGCACCTCCCAGGTTCCTCCATGGGCAGCCCACTCCATCTGCTCTCCCTCACTCTCAGGTGTGCTGGTCTCAATCCATACCTTTTGGCCAATGTCACATCCACTGTCCCAAGGGTATCACTTACACAGTCCAGCCCTTTGATAGGCTGCTGGGTGGAGGTGCACAGCAGTGGACCCAGCAATCTGTGTTTAAGCCAGCCTTCCAGGAGATTCTGCTGCAGGCGCCAGTGTTTTTTTCGTTTTTTTTTGTTTTTATAAATTTATTTATTTATTTATTTTTGGCTGTGTTGAGTCTTTGTTGCTGTGCATGGGCTTTCTCTAGTTGCGGCGAGCGGGGGCCACTCTTTCTTTTTTAACATCTTTATTGGAGTATAATTGCTTTACAATGTTTTGTTAGTTTCTGCTGTACAACAAAGTGAATCAGCTATATGTATACGTATATCCCCATATCCTCTCCCTTTTGTGGCTCCCTCCCACCCTCCCTATCCCACCCCTCTAGGTGGTTGCAAAGCACCGAGCTGATCTCCCTGTGCAATGCAGCTGCTTCCCACTAGCTATCTATTTTACATTTGGTAGTGTATACATGTCAGTGCCACTCTCTCACTTCGTCCCAGCTTACCCTTCCCCCTCCCCGTGTCCTCAAGTCCATTCTCTACGTCTGCATCTTTATTCCTGTCCTGCCCCTAGGGTCGTCAGAACCATTTTTTTTTTTTTTTAGATTCCATATATATGTGTTAGCATATGGTATTTGTTTCTCTCTTTCTGACTTACTTCACTCTGTATGACAGTCTCTAGGTCCATCCACCTCACTACAAATAACTCAGTTTCATTTCTTTTTATGGCTGAGTAATATTCCCTTGTATATATGTGCCATATATTCTTTATCCATTTATCTCTGTCGATGGACACTTAGGTTGCTTCCATGTCCTGGCTACTGTAAATAGTGCTGCAATGAACATTGTGGTACATGACTCCTTTTGAATTATGATTTTCTCAGGGTATATGTCCAGTAGTGGGATTGCTGGGTCATATGGTAATTCTAGTTTTACTTTTTTAAGGAACCTCCATACTGTTCTCCATAGTGGCTGTTATCAGTTTACATTCCCACCAACAGTGCAAGAGAGTTCCCTTTTCTCCACACCCTCTCCAGCATTTATTGTTTGTACAGTTTTTGATGATGGCCATTCTGACTGGTGTGAGGTGATACCTCATTGTAGTTCTGATTTGCATTTCTCTAATGATTAGTGATGTTGAGCATCCTTTCATGTGTTTGTTGGCAATCTGTATATCTTCTTTGGAGAAATGTCTATTTAGGTCTTCTGCCCATTTTTGGATTGGGTTGTTTGTTTTTTTAACATTGAGCTGCATGAGCTGCTTGTATATTTTGGAGATTAATCCTTTGTCAGTTGCTTCGTTTGCAAATATTCTCATTGTTGTGTACAGGCTTCTCGCCGCAGTGGCTTCTCTTATTGTGGAGCACAGGCTCTAGGCACACGGGCTTCAGTAGTTGTGGCACTCAGGCTCATTAGTTGTGGCTCACGGGGTAACAGCACGGGCTCAGAGCTGCGGCGCATAGGCTTAGTTGCTCCATGGCATGTGGGATCTCCCTGGACCAGGGATTGAACCCATGTCCCCTGTATTGGCAGGTGGATTCTTAATGACTGCACCACCAGGGAAGTCCCCAAGCTCAAGTTTGAGAACCTCTGCTCTCTCTGGTTGCTCTCATCTTCACTTTGCCATGTGCTTCAGTTTGCCTGTATTCTTCCTAAATTGCATGCCTAAAACTAAACCTTGACCCACATAGACTATTATCTCATTCATTTTAGAAGAATAAAGGGGCATTATGAAGATTAAATTAGAAAATACCCATGAAATACTTAGCACAGTTCCTAGCACTTACTAAATATGTAATGCATGTTAGTTATTACTGTCATGATTAATCAATGTGTTATATTAATTATATAAGTTTTTCAGTGTGGTCTAAGACCAAATGAACTTTTAGTGTACGGTAAGTTTCTACTGTGCACACTCAGTGTCAAATTCCTCTAGAGTTTCTGTCTCTTATTTACAACTCATATATTTACATAGTGAATGGAAAAGTAAAACCTGTACTTAAAAAAAACCCAAAACAAAAAAAAACGTGTACTGAAAACAGTAGCATAAATGGTAGGGTTGAAACACCCTCATTGATGTAAGGAAGTGATCTTGTTACATCAGCTAAAAGCTCCACAGGTTTGGGGAGGAAGACAATAGATCCCCCCTGAAAGGAAGGAAGCAATCACAGAGGTACGATTCCTTTGAAGTGGTGAAAGGAGAGATCAAACATAAATTTTAAGCTTTCTGATATTTCAAAGAACACAGAGAATCTCTTTCCTAATCCTCCTCCAATTTTAAACACCCTGCAAAATCTCCACCCTTCTTCCGTTTTAGTTAAAAGACTATTTTAAATATAAGTACGCAAAAAGTAGAAATGCCAGCCTGTGCTGGGTCTGTATTAAAGTCCGCTCAATAAAGAATTCTGACTTTCATTAAAATAAGAGCTGAAGGAGGGCCAAGAGGCTGACCTTCAGGTCGTTCACGAGTGACACCAATCACCTGGCCTTGGCACACGCATGGATTTCTCGCAAGGATTACGGCAGGTGTTTTCTGAATTGCATCCAGAATCGCACTGGACAGAAACGCAGCAGAGGTCGCCAAAGCCACATCAATAATGATAAGCAGGCTGATCGCGGTGGCCCCCTCCGGCCCACCCTGTGAGCCCACGGAGATCCCATCACCACTGAGTCCGCAGGAGGCAGCGTCTGCAGGAGCCTCTAGCCAAGTGCCAAAGTCGTGCTAACACACTGGAGATGGACACTCTAACAGTGCAGGCCAGAGGTCTAAGGGAATGAAATGAGCTTAGGAGAGGAAAGTGGAGGAGAAAAAACACACAGATTTTTTTTTTTTATCAGTAGGTTTCATTTAAAAATTTGGGATATTTTCAATACAAATGCTTACAGTGTTATATCACCACTGCCATATTTTCAAGTATACTTTTTTTTTAAGTTAAATTGTGCACAGGGAACTCTGCTCAATGTTATGTGGCAGCTTGGATGGGAGGGGAGTTTGGGGGAGAATGGATACATGTATCTGTGTGGTTGTGTCCCTTTGCTGTGCACCTGAAACTGTCACATTGTTAATCGGCTATACTCCAGTATAAAATAAAAAGTTAAAAAAAATAAAGTTAAGAAATTGTAATAAAGAGGAAAAGCTAATTATGTTCCTTCTTGAAATTCTAAGTAGTAAGTACAATAAAGTAAAATAAAATTAAATCAAGGGTCACATTTGAAAAATACTATTATTCTGAATTTCTCCAGGTTCCTGCCTCAGGAACACCTGTTCAATAGCTTTATTGACTGATATGCATATTCCCACACGCAGGTTGTTGCCTTCCTCCAGCTTGCCAACCTGTATTCAGAAAACACAACTACTGTCCAGACAGGGAGGGAAAGCGGGTCCAGGTGTCATAGCAAAGCTCAGTTCTAACCCCTGTAGGGCTACCAATCTCTTGGGTAATATTGAAAAAGTTATTTAACCTCTGTGCCTCAGTTTCTCTTTCTGTAAAATGAGAAACTGGTTAGATCAGAGTCATAACTAACTAGAAATAGATGTCAAATGTCCTGAGGGCCTGACAGGTACTCAGAAATGCAGGGAAGGAGGAGGATGTGTAGCCACCCTATCCACAGGGGACAGCAGTGATCAGCCCCAGCTGATTATTGCCATATCTGTTGATTCCTTTTCAAGGAAATATGTTTCTGGATTGCTACGTCAAGTCTTCTGAATTTTAAATGTTGGCTTAAAGATTAAAAGAAAAAACTATTAAAAGTACTCTGCAGGGACTTCCCTGGTGGTCCACTCGTTAAGACCTTGTGCTCCCAATGCAAGGGGCCCGGGTTCGATCCCTGGTCAGGGTACTGGATCCTGTGTGCCGCAATTAAGACCCAGCAAAGCCAAATAAATAAATAAATAAACATTTAAAAAAAACCCTCTGAAGGTGAAAGAGAACACGTGTATGGCCCCTTAAAGTTCTCCACCTTCTATGATTCACAATTACCTTTAAAACCTACCTAGGACTTTTCAGTCTCAACACGCAACCTCTTGATTTTCTTCACTTGTGTACTTGTGATAACTTGCCTCCCCTTTCAAACTCTCAGGTGAATTGTGTACCTCTTACTCTTGTGGATAGAAGAGAGTTTAAGTAATACAACTATGTGTATGCCTGGCGAAGTCGATCATCTAAAGCAAAGGATGCTGCCAGGTAACCAGATTTCAGTGGGCAAATTGATATGAATAAAGCCAGAGAGGGGGAGATGTGAGAAGCAGACTAACTAGAGAGAAACTAACACAGTGAGTGTGAAAGAATAAAAATGTTTCATGTTTAGCAACCAATCGCTAAGAAGGAGAAATGGGAAAATTTACCTACAATGTCATGAAAACAGAGAGAGGAGGGCTTTTGAGAATGCAAAATGTTCCATATGGCAGGAGTGTTGCTAGCAGAGAAATTCTGTTCTGAGCTCTTAGGATGGGCATTGGTGCCTTGAGATTTTTGCAGAAAAAATTTGACTAACTCAAGGAACAGGGAAGTATCAGAAAGGTTTGCTGGCCTTGGGAGTAGATCTAAGGGGAAGAATTAGACTTCTCTTTTATCCTAAGCAGAGACAGACTGTTACCTAGTACACACGACAGCCATAATTTCTAACTTGATGTAGTTTACACCCTACAGGATCCCATTCATCAACCAGCATTTCATATTTTTCCTTAGAAATATGCTTCTTTCTCCCTGTTCAACTTACACCGCTCTGGCCTGGGACCCCTGTCATCTCATGTTTAGGTCCTGTAACAACAGCTTTCTAACGGCCTCCAGAATCTTCAGAATCCAGTCTATGTGGACAGACTACTTTTCCTTAAACTCTGCTTTTATCATGCCATTCTACTGTTCCCATACCTTCCATGGCTCCCAAGTCTTAACTCCTTTGCTTGGCCTTCAAGGCTCTCTAGGACCTGCTCAAGTTTATCTCTCCCCGACCCTCACATGCATTTCCTGTTCAGTGACTCAGTACTGTCCCAGCACCAGGGGTGTTTCCGCATCCCAGCATTTATTCAACACCATCCCCTTCACCTGGATGCCCCTCCCTCTCCTTTCAAAATTCTATCCATCCTTCTTGATCCATTTCCTTCATGAAGCCTTCTCCAACTTCCCTGACTTCAGAATCCCTGTTGCATTTAGTGTGTGAACCATGCACTTGGATCCTCTTTTATATATTATTTTGTTCTCTAATTGTTTCGTGTACAGATAGCTGGTCTCTCAACTATATTTTGACCTTCGTGAGTCAAGAGCATGTCTTCTTCCTCTGTGTTTTCTGCAGAAACAAGAGAGTAAGTACAGAAGCCAGACTCAGTGAGCACTGGCCTGATGCTTTGTTCAGTTGAGCTCATTTTGAAAGAGGGAATGGGGGTGAATGGGGATTTTAGGTCGGAAAAAAAGAAAAACGGTTTGGGTCTCGGGGGTGATGATGATCACACAGGACTACAGAGTCAGTTACCACTGTTTACTTCCCCCAAACACCTGTGCCTGCCTGTACATAGCACCCACTGGTGACTGCATCCTCATATTTAATCCGTCCGTGCTGAAGCTGGCGTGTAAAACCACTGGGCTGAGTTGTGTGCAGGGCAGGGACCTGATCTATCAACTGTCCTTGAACAGCACACAACCTTGAGGATTTGAAACGGCACCTGGAGGCAAACTCCCGAATTTGAACTTGCAGGGGTTGCTCTTATCCTCTTAGAGGAGAGGATTATCTGGTCCTGGCCAGCATGGAGGTGAATTTCTAAGTGACACAAGCAGTCTGCAAGACCAAAGACACGCAGAAATTCCAATGCACTAAGAAGAAAGAATAACTAGTAGTTCCATGGAGGAACTACTCTGGTCCTCCAGGCAGAGAAGGCTGAGAGCAAATGTCTAACGTTATGGATGAAATGACCTGCTTCTGACGGCAGAGGCTTATATTTCTCACTCCCACCCTGCTCGCTACGCAGACAGTGCCTAACCCATCATGAAATCTCTGGGTCTCACCATCTATGCAAGTTAAGGTAACACCCCGCTGACCACAAGAGAGGTTGGGTGCATTAATTATGATAGAAAGACACTGTGAAAGTACACCAGCCTCTCCAAACTTTGTTTCTGTTGATGCACACAGGCCCCTGAGCAGCCACAGGGTCACAATGAATTTCAGTCCCTCCTGCCCTGGGCTGTGCCTGCCCCTGGCTGTCTGAGTTGGCAGGTATTTTACCTATTGCACAGCCCGGAAGGAGCTCAGAGGAGACTGGTGAGCTGCTGCCAGCAACCTAAGGCAGGGTCGGGGCCTGATGGCCTGGTGGTAAGTGGCCACCCACTTGCCAAGGCAACTGGTGACAACATGTAGTTGCCGAGATGGAGCCAGAGGCTGAAGAGCTTCCAAAAGAGGAGAGAATTTTCAAAACGGCAGTTTGAGTAATCAAGGTTGAACTGAACAACAGGCGAGCTTGAATTTGTGATAGGTGTTTACTGTACAATTCTGATCTTCTCTCATGTGCCTGACTGTATCTTACCTGGAAACTCCTCGGGCAAGGAACTGGGGGGTGTGGTCTAAGTGGGGAAGACCAATACCTACACCTCACCCCTTTGTGTATTTCCTGAGTTCCAGCCTCTGCCTGGGCCCCTCGGGCTGTCCTCGCATCCTGGACCCAACCAGAGCCAGCTGCTCCATCAGTTCCCAGCCCCTGGGAGCACAGACATCCCTTCCTGCCCTGAGGGCATGCAGGAAAAAGCCCTTTTTATTTTTCTGGTTTGTCAAAATGAGCTCTTAATAAAAACTAAGGCATTTAAACAATCGAAATATTACAAGAGTACAGAAATGGTTCAGTCTCCAGAATACAACTGATGGACAATATTTTGCTAAGTGAATGACCTGGATAAACGAAGGTAGATGTCTCCAAAGCTTGCATACGGATCTGAAAATTGTGACTTTTTAGTTATGTCTGGGAACAGTATAGTATTTTTTTACCCTGATTTCTCCAAAAATGTGCAACATGGTTTGCCAGCCGAGATGTAGCATGAAAACCTAAGACACCGGGCATGGTGAGCATTCGTTAATGAACAGAAGTGATTATTCTAGAAACCAATGTTTTCATTTGTTCTTGGAGTCAACTTTATGTTATACAAGAATGTAAGTCCTACTGCCGGGGAAAAGACAGGTAGATCACACTGCTGCCAGCAAAACAGAAGTTTTATTCGGATCTAAAAATCACCCATGGGGGCTTCCCTGGTGGTGCAGTGGTTGAGAGTCCGCCTGCCGATGCAGGGGACACGGGTTCGTGCCCCGGGCCGGGAAGATCCCACATGCCGTGGAGCGGCTGGGCGCATGAGCCATGGCCGCTGAGCCTGTGCGTCCGGAGCCTGTGCTCCGCAACGGGAGAGGCCACAACAGTGAGAGGCCCACGTACCGCAAAAAAAATAAATAAATAAAAATAAAAATAAAAATCACCCATGTTTGCAACAGAAACTTCTATTTCCAATGAAGTTCAAATTCACATTAGAAAGGAGAAAACATAATGAAAAGTTATACTATGGAACAGTGAGATATACTAACTGAAAAAGCACTGCACTGGGGTTGGGGTCTAGGATCCTGTAGTCCAACTCTGGGTTCTTCAAGTAGGGGAACTTCAGTTTATTCAGTTATAAAATGAGATGATCAGCCAGGGTCCCTGAGGCCTGGGAATCTGTGTTGTTCTGGCAGGCTTTCAGAACTGGACCAATTCATCTGAAGTAAACTCAATAGTTCTCAGTGACATAAAAAGAAATAGGAGGTCTGAATATGCCCAGTTCAAAAATCATAAAAATTAGCTTTAGACATTAGTATGCACCTTTTTCATGCTCTCTGATAATAGTATATATTATGATCATTATATATATATATACACACACACACACACAGACAGGTGTATTTATATAATCCTAAATGAGATACATTTAAAGAAAATCAAAAGTAACAATCCAACCCAGAGTTCCAAGAAACGCTTCATCTGTGTTAAAAACCTAGTTCGACATTACAATCCCTTTCTGTCAGCGAATCGTATGGCTTCAATAAGGTAATGTCTTACATGCCCACAAGCTATGTGGTATGGTTCATCAATAAAATTAGAAAAATTTACACCCAAACAATTCATCCAAAGTCATTTATCACTAATACCATTTGGTATGTAGAAGGCATGTTTCACTTTAAAATAATGAGCAAGGCTACAGTCCTTTGATTATAAATTCCGCTTTCATCTTAATTCTATGAAAATCCACAAGGAAAACGCCCAGCATGATGCCCTTGATATTTAAACACTTCGTTCCACTTACCATTAGTTTGCTCCAAAACTCAGCCTCCCTTGCAAAATGCTCCATATTGAAGAGATAAATTTCGTGTTCTGCCTTGTCAAATGTGTCACTTGGACTGCTCCAGTGACTGAGCACAGGGAAGCAAACACTTCAGCCAAGCTGCTTTCATAATACTGATGGTTTGCTTTCTCTCATCACTGGGAGTCTTGGGAGAAATGAAATTTACATACGTTGGGGTGAGATGGGTGTGGGCATTTCCCATAGTTATGATTCAAAACCGAGTTATGTTTCATTCAGGGAGATAATAATATAACTCAAAGAAGAAAAGTATCCCCTAGCATTGCTGCCACTTAAGACATGACAACTCCTATTGCCTTGTGCCAATGTACCACACCGCAGTCTCTGTGCCAAGAACAAACCTACAGTGGGTGGTGTCAGCTCCTTCTGGCATTTTTTTTTTTTTTCATGGCAGACTCTAGCAACTATAAACCTCTCAGCTCACTTGAAGGTGTGCACAGTAACAGAAGAATAGACATCTGGAATGCAAGTCTAAGGTTGCAAGGTCAGGGAGACAGCTTTTGACATTATTGTGGGCAAAATTAACCAAAGTCGACTACTACATGATTCATCCTGTGTGTGCTCTGTTAGAACAGGTAAAATATGATTTTTTAACAGCCGCATAAAGATAAATGTGCTTGTAATAGTCTCACTTTTTTTGTATGAGAGATTGGAGAAGAAATAACTTCCTTAAAATGTCCCAGAGAATTGGATCTGTGGTTATCATCGTAGGCATAACTCAGATATGAGACATTCCTGTTTTCATTAGTGCTGACTATTCTAATGGTCACTCAAAAGAAACATATGTGTAAATAGAGAGGTTTTTTTTTTTTAAACATTTAAAAAACTTAAAAAATTTTTTTGGCCATGCAGCATGCGGGATCTTAGTTCCTCGACCAGGGATTGAACCCAAGCACCCTGCAGTGGAAGAGCAGAGTCCTAACCACAGAATGGCCAGGGAAGTCCCAATAGAGAGGTTTAACACTCTCTACCCACGATTCTTGCAAGCTGAAAAAGGAAAGGAAGGAAAAGCAGAGACTAGATAAAGCCTGACGGCAGAGACCTGGAACAACTGAAGTTCTTTCTTTCTGGGCTTGCATGACCTTTACATGTTCAATGAACATTTCTCAGATATTTAGATTTAATGAAGTTGTCAGAGCTTCTGATGAAAAGCAAAACTCAAGTGCACAAAATGCATATCCTTTGATAAACCTTCCCCTGAGTGTTTTAACAACATTTCCGTCCTTTGCCAGTTTCTAATTACACAGGACTTAATGAGCAGTGGCCCTTTACAGTAAAACCTGACTGTGGTCAACTGCTGAGCTTTATTTCCAAAGCCTGGGGTGGAAAATCAGAAGCCAACATCCTGCTGTTCCAACACGAAACAAACCACTTTGATAATTATTCTCTTGCAGGAAGATTTTCCTCTCCTCATTTTAATATGGGTAGGGCTTTCTAATATGCTTAGTTCTATAGAGTTTCACCCTGGAAAGCAGTTATCTATGTCTGGTACATTTTCTCTACTTCTTTCATGCCCCAAATTAGTTTCAACTTTGTCAGATTAACTGCTTAAATATAAAAAAAAAAAAAAACAACTACTGACAACCAAGGGATCTGGGGAAATGGAAAGCTGGTAAAGAAGAGCACATTTTCAAGAGAAGAAAGATGATTTTGTTGGAGGAATATCTAAAAGTACTTGTTTACTTTGCTTCCCTGGAAGCCCCGAGGAGGGCTATACTTAGTGTAACTATTCCACGAACCACTGCGCCCATCAGAACCTGTTTTGCGGGTCCTGCCTCTAACTGCTGATGTTTGTAGCCAGGGTGAGTCATTTGAACGCTGGGCAACTTTTCCAACCACGTGAAGCAACTATTTCGCTCTGGCAGGGAGTCTTCTTTCCCACTGGTGAAATCTGGTGTTCTATCTGCTTACTATTCATTTCACTGAGTAGGGACATAGGTACTTTTATAAAATAGATACACTTCATATTAAATAGCTACGCTACACTTGTGAAAGACTACACACAGACCCACAGTTCTAAATTAAGTCATATGTTTTAAAAATTCAAGGGCATCTTGATACTTAAAGGAATCCACGGCACATCCACTTTTAAGAGGGAAAACAACTTTGCAAGTGTGAGGTTTTATAGACTGCATTGTTTTAAATTGAGGGACACGAGTTCAGCCTGATGTGACTGACTCAACTGATGTCACTGGAACACAAAACTGACTCTACAGGCACGTTTTGGTCGTCCTTTGCACAGAGAGTGGTTATGAGAGCTTTCTTGAGTATCAGTGAATTTTACTCATTTGCAAACAATTTACAAGAAAAAGAGGATGCAAAATCGGTGTACATTGTCCAAAAGGTTTAACTGATGCAAAGCGCAGTCTGTAAAGGATGAACCAGTGGTGACTTGAAAATGCGCCTTCAATCCCCCCTACTTCCTTGCACAAATGCAGTGGGTGAAGGACCCAAAGTCTCCTCTTTGTGAAATGCTGACTCCACTTGGTCTTGGAGAAAGGCTTAGACCCGCGCATGGAGTGCAGTGCTGTGTTTTGTGCTACCACACACACTCATAACAAAGTTTGGAGGTTTGAATTTAGGGTTGTTTCCCCCTCTCACTCTCTGTATGCTTCTTTTCCTCTCCGTCTCTGTGCCTCATTCACTGAGTGTGGTAGAAGCCAGACCCAGCTGCAAGGTTTCCTGGCTTTTTTTTTCCTAAGAGTCTGACTCCCAAAGGGAAGACTGAATTTAAAGGAAGGAGCAGAATATCTTTGAGAAACAGGTCTGGGGGTAGAGAGAGGTTCCAAGGTCCCAGGGAAGGGTGGTTCCCTGGCTTTGCCCTGAGGAAGCAGAGTGTCCCAGGGAGGAAGAGTTGTGGTGTGTCTACAGAGGAGAAACTATAAGCCTGGGACTCACAGCTTCCACAATGATCCTCATGCCTCAGGAGGACATGGGAGCAGCAGAGGACTGCGGGGTGTCCAGGCAGCCCTGGAGGCCACGCGGTATGGTATCAGTGAGACCATGACAGACCCCACAGCCAAGGCCCCTTGCCTTTCTGGGCACTTGTACCCCTTCCTGAATCTGGTGAAGTCCTAGGAAGGAGAGGAAAGCCCAACAAGGACAAACATGAAATGCAGCTGGGGGCTCCAAGTTGCTTTAAAGGAAATATAAATCAAGTCACATTTAGCCCTCACTTGAGTTTGAGGACAAGGATTTTATCAGCTACTCATTCTGATGCCAAGCAATGTGGTGAGGCCTTGGAAAGTCTGCCATGTTTTTCTATGTAAGCAGGTAGAATCACATCTCTAGTATTACAACTAGAGAGCTAGATAAATGCCGTGTATTTACTCCTGGACTCAAGGTCGCCTGGTAGCCTTTGCTCTTTGGGCATCACCTTGACCCTCACCATTGGGCTCCTGGGTGGGAAGTTTATTGCTGTGGTTTCCTGGCTCTGCAGAGGTAAGTGGCACAAGTTGAAACAACAGATGGTGACATTTCTGAATCAGAAGTGGTTATTGTGTTCATTGTGATTTTAGCTTTTGGACCACAGTAGATAGAAAGCACATCTTGACCAAATAAAATTCTATGGCAGAGAAAAAGGTCCATTTAGGATCAATTATCAAAGGCCCCTAGGATACTGAGCATGGCACACTCACCCCACAATTTGATCTGGCCTTTCTCTTCCTATGTTAAGTGTGGTGGTTTCTGAAATTTACAGTACATACTGCTCATGTCTGTTACCAAACAGTTTCTGGGACCTTTGACAGGTGCAACTAAAAAATAAAAATTAAACAAAAACCCCTGCCATATGGGTTGGCACCTATCTGACAACATAAAACCAGACATTCCTCAATCTTTCCTGAATGACCCATAGAAGCGTGAGTAAAACAAACATACTGAAACTTAAGTGAACACCCAAAGCAATAGAAAACATCAACTCCCCAGTCTAGGAAGCCACACAGGTATGGACTAAGGGAGCCTTCTGTGTCCTCAGAAGGAAGGTGCACAGAACACAGGAATAAGAGAGGTGGGGTAATGAACAGCCTATGCTGAGGTGGATAATAAACTATGTGCTGAGACTGTGTCTTCATTTTTTTTTTAAATTCTATTTATTTATTTATTTATTTATTTATGGCTGTGTTGGGTCTTCGTTTCTGTGCGAGGGTTTTCTCTAGTTGCGGCGAGCGGGGGCCACTCTTCATCGCGGTGTGCGGGCCTCTCACTATTGTGGCCTCTGTTGTTGTGGAGCATGGGCTCCAGACGCGCAGGCTCAGTAGTTGTGGCTCACGGGCCCAGTTGCTCCACGGCATGTGGGATCTTCCCAGACCAGGGCTCAAACCCGTGTCCCCTGCATCGGCAGGCAGACTCTCAACCACTGCACCACCAGGGAAGTCCATGTGTCTTCATTTTAATCGGCTATTTCTGCAAGCAGCGTAGGACATGGCAACTGTCACGTTGCTGTGGTCAGCTGCATCTTGTCCTGCATCAAGCTGCCCTTGGGGGTACTACAGGGTCCCTGTAGGCATGGAAATCTGGCCCATTTTCTTGTGTCTGTCAATAGGAGATGGTGAGGGAGGTCAGGAAATGGCGAGCAGTGGGAGGCAATACCCTCTTACCGCTGAGCAAACAGAGCAAAACAGAGGCCTGAAGGAAGAGTGTAGGGATATTTTCTGCCTGTGCAACTTGTGTTGGACATTGGCCATGAGGGGTGTCTGAAGGAAAAGGAGAAAGGAGAAAGGAGAAAGGAGAGGAATATTTGTGTGCTACGTACATTTCTTGCTTCCTCTACCACCTAAAGATTGATTTAGACCTAGCAAGCCTTGTAGGAGTGTGTGAATCTTTTCTGGACAGAAATCTAGACATCAGGTTCAATTTACAGTGCATTGAAGGCAACGCTGCAGGCTCTAATCTAATCTCAGGATCAGAGTGAACTACCAACCTGGGAATAGCAAGTGCTTGAAGTGTTTCTTGCAATTGCTAAGAAGAGGGGGAAAGAGGGAAAGATGTTGCACCACACTTATTGAACATACATGGCATGTGCTGAGCACTTTACAGATGTTCGCATTTCATTATCTTCATAACCCTGGGAGGTAGACATTAATATCTTTGTTTTGCTGAAGAGAAAACTGAGGGTCAGAGAGTTACCTGGATTCCCCATGGTGACTCAGTTGGCAGTTGCTGTAATAGTGAAATTAGTGGAAATAGTTGAAGTGGTAGTAATGAAGCCCACGACCCCGGTACGTGCTAGGAGCTTTACATATTTATTTCATTTAATTGTCCAACAAGCAAGCAAGGTCTCACTCCAATTTTGCAAATTAAGAATCTCAGAATGTTTGGGGGACACACAGTTTTGAGGGCATTAGCCCGCTGTGGCCCCCTTTGCCTGGCAAGGCAATAGAGCTATTCTTTTCTACTTCACCCCTCGCCCCACAAAAAAAGAATCTCAGAATGTTTTAATAACATGACCATGGTTACTCAGATATCAAGTCAGGATTTAAACCCAGGCTAATTTACTTCAAAGTTCATTGTATCATGTTGCTCTTTTCTCTTTAAGTTGTAAATAACCATACTGTTTTCATAAAGAGAAGGTAAAAAACAAAGTTTAAACAGAGAACAACTAAGAGGGCCTTGGATAAAAAGTTGGTAAAAGTTGCTGTGTGCTAGAGCCACTGAGAAGATACAGGAAAGGCCTACCTCTTATAAAGTCTAATTGAGTTATTTTATATAAACATAGAAACTATGCTATGGTTAAATAAATAGTAATTGGCAATAGTTGAAAGCCAGAAAAGAATAGGTAGCCTATACCATCTGGCTAATATTTCTTTACTTATTAATTCATATTTCTTTATATCTTGCTCTCAAATATATCCCATTGTTTAAAATGTAAAAATTAGTGACAGATTCATTTAAAAAAATTGGAAAAGGTAATTGAGATGAAAATCTCTCTCAGTTATTCTTGCCTAGACAATCAGAGTATCTGGACATGGGGTCCTGGGCACCATGGCCCATCTAAGGCAGTTTACCCAAACTACAGACACAGTGCCAAATGCAGAATAAGCCTCTGGAACTTCACAACCCAGATCTACAGGTGGATGATGGCCTCTGACAGACACAGCAGCCCTGAGCTTGCCTCCTGGGTCGCTCCTGCCAGGCGTGGACATGCTGGGGCCCATTCCTGGTCATAGTCCTTTGGGCATATCTCTCTGCTACCCTGTTCTCTCTCCTCATTCCCTCCCTTGAAGGAAAAGAGGGGAAGTAATGATAAAATAAGTCACCTTTTGTTTAGAAATCCTTTTTGTTTCTGATGATCCCAAAATATTTTTCTGGAATCAAATCTGCCCATATGAAAAGTCAAGGAAAACATAGTATTTTGCACGTAGTGACAGGATCTAAATTTCTTGGTGATAGTTGATTAATAGATTAACACCAAATTTATGACCCATTCTTAGCAATTATATAAGGTCCTAGAGTGTACAATATGGCCTCATTTTGTGTTGCTACAATTCTCTGGGTTTTGCATTACATGCTAACCCAGTTTCTGCTGGACAAAGATAGGGATGGCCAGGATTTGGAAACTCCAGTCCGCTCCTTGGCAATGGAGATACCCCATCTTTCATGGACCCTTCTCATAGCACATTTAAGACAAAAGAATAGTCCATTGGTTTCATCCCAATATCCAGTGTATTTTCTTAGGCCATTAATTAAAGTGTCAATATATTTGAGCCGCAAAGACATCATTTACCCCTCTGGCTAAGTTTACACCAAAATCAGGCTTTGATATGTGCCAAAATAATTCTGACATATGCTTCCTTTCCTCTGAGCTCCACTCTGATTCCTGTTGGCCTTTTACTATTTAGTTTGTGCTAAAGTACTACATGTACATATGAAGTACATATTGCAGAGGTAGTTAAGATGGATTGGGGGGGGCAGTTAAACCATAAAAATAGAACCCCTTAAATTGGTCAGCTTGTCACTGCCAAAGGTCATTCTCTAGGGAGAATATCTTGCTTTTATCAGATGTTAGTGTTCATTACTGGAAAGTTCTAATTAACAGTACACATTTCTTGAATATGTTGATTTAAAACCAACACCTGGTAATAGTCAAGAGAAGATATGGGTTTTTGGGGAGTTAAAAACTAAGCAAGCCAGTTAGAGGATATGCAATCTCCAACTTTGGTAAGCCCAGTTTGGTAAACTCAGTCCGTGGAAGCATTAGTGTGTGGGTGTTAAATCTGATCCACAGCTCCTTCCCATATGAGGTGCAAGGGGCTATTTAAAAGGACATGCTAAGATCAGTCCTATTTGAGGCAAGAGAAGGAAGGGAATGGCTTATTGAAACTGGGCCCGCCTAAGACCATCTAAGACCAGATTGGAGTTCCATGATCATGGAGTAAATGCTGTTTTCAGTTGCTCCCTCTGCCTCTAGTGGAAGGCTGGGGGTTGACTTGGAAATATCGGAGCAGCACCTGCAGCCACCTGACAAGGGAGGTGACAGGAATTCCTCAGCCTGCTCTCCAGTTCTGGCCCTAATAATCTAAACTTTCATGAGGAGACACCACCATCTTCTTTTAAACTCAATAACCAGCACCTACCAAGACTTATCCTCTGACTCCTTAACAGTGACCACCCCCACCCCCAATTCAGAGAACACCAAAAAATTCAATTACATTTTTTCTCGAACACTAGAAAAAACATAAAAGGTAAGCCATTTCTATGCACTGAGCCTAGAACACATCTACATTGATCTCCCAGAAAACTGGGGTTTTGAGTCATCTGAATGTTGATGAATTCATGTTCTTTTAAGCATAACCTGAGCAAATAGTTGATAAAGTTCTTAGGTCTTCTAAGTTCAGAGGCATTTTGAAGAAGCACAGGTGTTACATAAAAATGTTGTAGGGCTGGGGCTTCCCTGGTGGCGCAGTGGTTGAGAGTCTGCCTGCCAAAGCAGGGGACATGGGTTCGAGCCCTGGTCCGGAAGGATCCCACATGCCACGGAGCAACTGGGCCCATGAGCCACAACGACTGAGCCTGCACGTCTGGAGCCTGTGCTCCGCACCAAGAGAGGCCAGGATAGTGAGAGGCCCACGCACCGCGATGAAGAGTGGCCCCGGCTCGCCGCAACTAGAGAAAGCCCTTGCACAGAAACAAAGACCCAACACAGCCAAAAAAAAAAAAAAAAAAAAAAAATGTTGTAGGGCTGGCTCTGCCCTTACTTTCTGGAATTGCTAAAACACAATGAAACCAAACTGAATTAGTCATACAGGACAGAAGCAATCTGATGTGTAGTAACGCAGCCATTTCTACTATGCACATAATATTTATGTAGGGAAACAAATTGAATAGGTTTCCCAAACAGGAGTACATGTCTGGAGCCATGCTTGAGAATAAAAAGGGAAAACATAAATGATCTTCATAGGCTGTATTTTTCTTCTGGACCATCTAACCATGCAGCTACAAATGTTTAAAATTAGTTTAAATGATTATAAGTCCATTTTTTGGTAAGCATCACTGTAGACCTGCTCAGGTGGTCCTTTAGATTTCAGAATAAAGATTTCTCCTATTAACGTCAACTCTTTGTCATCCAGCAGATGACTGACAGTGAAACACACAGTTAATCCTTTCCGATCTTTAAATCATGTGCAGTCATTCCTAGCCAATGGAGCCAAGCATAAAGGTCCCCTAGCAGGGAACTGGCCTCCAATGAACATGCACAGATGGCTCCTGCCTTCTCCGGGTGCGCATGCCAGCTCTCCTGTCATCTGTGCTACAGCAGAGCCCCAACCCTTCCTACCGCACAGCCTCAGCAAGGTGCTTATCCAGGGTTCGGGCAGAAGGGAGACTGGTTTGATTTGTGTCCACGGCCATCAGCTTCTTGCGAGCCAAGCAGCTGTTACAGCTCAATAATGTGGAAAGTGGACGAACAGCTTCATAACCAGGCACGTGGCCTCCCAGCCTCCGCTGGCCTCCCACTCATGGAGGACCACACGTAGGGCCAGCCTGGCTCTAAGAGCACCAACAGGGCACATGCCCCTCATTGTCTAAGGCAGAAAGATGCCTCAGGAACTTGGATGTTTACTTCACGAGGCACCGGCACAGGGCAATTTATAAGAAACACAATTTCACACAGAGGGTAAAAAAAAGGGACATATTTGTAATTGACGATGGGGAGGCAAAACTCCGTGCTCTTGTTCTTTCCTAGTCAGCGTGAGGACATGAATACAGGATAAGGGGCACCGAGGGGGCGTTAGTTGCAGATTAGTTTTCCTGATTTACAAAACCTCCCCGAATAATTTAGTAATGAAGACCTCTTCTTTGAACTGTCAACTTTATTTATCTGTTCTACCTCCGTTCTGAATCAGAGTCATTTATATACTCTTTGTGGAGGAGTCCCATTCAGCCGAGAATGCAGACGCTGTATGGATGTACGGAGGGAGGTGTCCTTTAAAGGCAACTAAGATGACGGTTTTTATCACATAGAATGTGACCCACAAAAATAGCTTTTTGAATTATTTCAGTGATAGACATACTCTATTTTGGTCTAGCAATCAGTACCATTATTTCTAACATTGTTTCTCAAAACATCTTTAAAAAGCAGCCTTATGGCATTATTGTGTGCTGTAAACAAGGTCATTTGAAGACATTGGTGGGTCCTGGACAAAATAAGATCTGGAGAGGGCAGAGGGGTTTGGTGTGAATCTGACTGGTAGGCGGAAGACCTGGGTCTTGGTTGTCCACCAGCTGGTCGGGTGACCTTGGACGGCCACACCCACACTGCAGTTTTCTATTCAACCTGCTTCACAGGGCTTAATGAAATTACAGTGAAAATGTAAATGCTCTGAAAATGGCCGTGGCAACACATAGATATGGTGGTGCCCCCTCACCATACCACAAGATACCCCCTTAGCATGTACGAGTGCCCCCATGTGTAGTTTTTAGGTCAAGGGAACAAACATTGTTGTGTTAATTTCTGGTGTACAGCAAAATGATTCATATATATAATTTTTTTTCCTTTTTCAGATTATTTTCCATTATAGTTTATTACAAGACACTGAATATATTCCCTGTGCTATTCAGTAGGGCCTTGTTATTTATCTGTTTTATATCTAGTAGTGTGTATCTGGCTAATCCTAAATTCCTAATTTATCCCCTCGGCCCCTTTCCCCTTTGTTAACCATAAGTTTGTTTTCTATGTCTGTACGTCTGTTTCTGTTTCTCTTCAGTAAATAAATTCATCGGCATCATTTTTTTCAGATTCCACATATAATTGATATCATAGGACATTTGTCTTTCTCTGACTTGCTTCACTTTGTATAATCTCTAGGTCCAACCACGTTGCTGCAAATGGCATTAGAAATAATAGATTCTTAATGAAACTTCTAGATTGATGGCTGGTCACTAGATGCTTTCTGCGAGAGGACTTATATCACAGGAAACATTCGATCATTCACTCATTCCCTTTTTCGTCCAAACCAACATTTCTTCAATCCCCACATGTCCCTTCAAAATCGAATTGGACTTTTCTGGAAGTTTTGAAACAATGACTTGAGGAACAAAATTATGAAATACAGATAAATGTTTAGAGTGAGCGTCCCACCCTCCCAGCTGCTTCTCTGGGCTTTTACTAGTGGCTCTTCAAAATAGACATCTACCCTGCGGCTTTGTTCCAGTTATCTATCATTGCATGCATAACAAACCAGCCCCAAATTTAGTGGCTTGAAATAACAATTTATGATTATCCTTCATAGTCCAGTGGATTTGCTGGGCTCAGCTGGGTAGTTTTTGTCCAGCATCTGTCACATGGCTGCAGTCAGATGGTGACAGGTGTTGGAAGGGTCTAAAGGTCCATGCAGGCTAGATGTCCAATAGGGCTCCCTTGCGTGGTTTGCAGTTGATGTTGGCTGTGGACCGGGAGCCCAGCTGGTTGTCAACTAGAATGTCTACATATGGCCTCTCTATGTGGTTTAGGCCCACTGGCTGGATTCTAAGAGGGAACATCACAAGGTCAAGCATACAAGAGACTTGTAGCCTTGGAAGCTTCAAGGCTTCTTAAGACCTAGCCTTGGGAGTCCCAGACTGTCACTGCCACTGTATTCTTTTGGTCAAACTAGTCACTAAGGCCAGCCCAGATTCAGAGAAGGAGAATCAGACTCTACCTCTTGATGTAAGGAGCACCATGTGAATGCAAGGAGGGAAGGAATGGATGGCAGACATCTTGGAGACTTTCTATCCCAGGCTTCCTTGAGGCAAGTCCCCCAGCGACCACTATCAAGTGGTTACTCTGTGCTTTATACAGCTTTACATGTTTTCTCAACTAATTCTCACAATGACCTGTTAAGACAGGTATTATTAGTTTCCCTATATTAGAGAAGACAAAATAGGCTCAAAATGGTTGCATGACTAGTTCATGGTCAAACAGATTATAAGCAGCAGAGTTGGGTTTTAAATCCTGGTATGTCTGGCTCAAAGCACAGATTTTTCACAGTATTCAACCCTGCTTGAAATGATTACTGTGTGTGAATAATGTCCAAGGAAAGGAAAGATAAAGAGAAAAGAAAGAAATGGATAGAAGTGCTTTCATATAAGTGACAATAGTTCTCTGATGACAGCAAGCTCTAGACCACCGCCTCTGTTGCTCTTTAGGTAATAGTTTTAGATGTTCAAGCCCCCAAACATTCTTGTTTTATGGAAAACTATCTCTAATTTTAAATGAAGCATTTCAAGGGTTCATACTTCAGCAAAATGAAAGCCCTACGTATAATCAGAATTAAAATTTACTGTAGAGTAATACATTCTTATTAAATGGAACGGATGTTGTCTAGTAATTTTTAAATTATCTTGAAAATAAGGCTAACATTAATCTTACTATCAAATCTGAGCTTTAAAAATTAATTAGAAGATGTGATTTAGTATTATGCTATAAGCTAGTTGAATTTTAAAAGAAACATTTACATCATTAAAATAAAACATGACTCAGGGAACAAGGCACTCACTTGTTTCAGCCTCATTTCCTTTCAGCTGCAGGGGGCAGCACTGGTCAGTGAACGGCTTTTGTGTGTGTGTGTTCGTCCTTTCCTAACAAAAGGGGGAGAGTTGTTTCCTTCCCTGAAATGTCATCATCTCTGCTCTTTATTGCATGAAGTGTCCCTTCTTGAGAAGTCCTTATCTCAAACTCCACTTCAAATGGGGGGTTTTATTTTAGGGAGAGAAAGATTGGTAAAGATTCCCATGTTTCTTAAATTTTAAAGTTCCTTATACAATTATTCCTCCCCGACAAGATACAAGTAGGAAATAAAGAGAAGACAAAGATAAAAAGGAAAATCAACCATAAGCCATACCATCAGTCAAAGTGTCCACGGGAAATGTGGGTCGTCAGCACGTCTGTTGCTGTAGGTGTTGGTGCCTTGGACATGTAATCTTTGGGGGCAAGGGCGTTCCTTGGCTTTGGCTCACTTATACGTTACTGAGCTGCTAAGAGCTAAGGGGATAAATCCCTTTCTCCCCACAGTTTTCCTAAATGAGGAAGGGCAAAAATAAAGTGATTATCTAAGCAGTGCTGCCCCCTGCTGGTAGTGGTTATGCAACCCTGCAAACAGACGTTTCCTCTGTCCCAGTTTCTAGTAACTGCTAGGAAATGTTTAGAGCTCTAAAGCTCTGAGAGATGATCCAGGTCACACTACCCTTGTCACGCCACCCCTTGTGCACAGTGGAAGCTGCGGCCGGCCTTTGGAGGGGAAATGACCTATTCATTATCACAGCTTTAGTTCAGGTCTCCTTCTATACTGCCTTACTTCACGGAACACCCGACACCTAGAATTCACAGTTCCAAAATAGACAGTGCTTACCCTCACTGTGCTGTGTGTAAATATATATTTTTTAAAAAAATAGTCTTGTGCTCTATGGTGAATCTTATCCTTCAGATCTGACCCATTTAACTAGAACTATCAGATTTTCCTTAAATGCTGAAATATGATTTCTCGGATATATGTTGTATTTATGATTCCCTATATCTCTTTCCTGAAATAAAAATAATAGAAAATTTTTGTTACTATTCTGTAGTCAAGTTTCTGGGGGAAAAGATTCTTTCATAACTAGAGCCAGTGATTTAAGATGGAATTAAAAGAAGTAAATTTGATATTTACAGAGTCAGACCGTCTTTAGAACCGTCTTTCTAAATATGCATGAATTTGGCTACGTTTTACTTAGACTTTATTAATATTTGAGCCTTAAATATAATTCAGATGATCAAAAAATTGCATGTAAAATTTTACTGGTCAAAGTTTATTAGAAAGTTCAGAATCTCACAGCAGCCCAGCGGGGTAATTAATTTAAAATTTCAACTGGTTCGTCTATTCTTTTGGTACCTACACACACTTGGGTTAACTGGTTCGGTTACTAGTTCCAAGATTGTGTCCATGTTACATTCATGGAGACATTACACATCTATGGAGCGCTTTTACACTTCCACATCTAGTAAGATGTTTTTCACAACTATAATATAATGACAACTGGGCAGATTTTGTGGTTAGAGATTCTTAACTTCCTTTACCAAAAGCAAAGTCTATGGCCTTGAGATGTCTTCATCCTCTCTCTGGTCAAAGCCTCATCCCAAACATGGTGCCTACAAGAGGCTTTCTGAGACTCATCCCATCTGACTTTGGTCCCTCTCCTCTTGATACTACCTTGGAATTTATGGTCTCAGTTCTTGACATGTTTTTACAGTGAAAATGGCTTTCTGTGTGTGTGTGCATGTGTGTGCACACACATGTGCTAGTGTGCTGTTGTAGACTGAGCTAAGCTGTGTGCTTTCTGAAGGCAGGTGCTGAGTCTTTCATCTCTTTGATATTGTCCAGAAGTGCCTGCTATAACCTTCTACCAAGGTAAGAACTCAAATGATGTTGACCAAATGTATTCGGCATTTCTTTTTTTTCGGGGGAGGGGGCAGTTCATCTCATCAGTCTTTTTGCTTTGCTTTACTGTGGTAACAAACTTCTTTAAAAACAATTATTTTTTATTTTTTGGCTACATTGGGTCTTCTGCGCACAGGCTTTCTCTAGTTGCGGTGAGCGGGAGCTACCCTTCATTGCGGAGCACAGACCCTAGGCGCATGGGCTTCAGTAGTTGCAGCATGCAGGCTCAGTAGTTGCTGCACGCGGGCTCCAGAGCGCATGGGCTTCAGGAGTTGCAGCGTGTGGACTTCAGTAGTTGCAGTGTGTGGGCTCAGTAGTTGTGGCGCACAGGCTTAGTTGCTCTGTGGCACATGGGATCTTCCCGGACCAGGGATCGAACCCATGTCCCCTGTATTGGCAGGCGGATTCTTAACCACCGTGCCCCCAGGGAAGTGCCGCATTTGGCATTTCTTAGAAAACTGATTATAGAAAAAACCTCAGCGAGGGTACCACACCACATCTTGCCCTTCTTAACAAATGTGTCTGTTCCTCCCAAGATGCTGTCTGCTTATCCTGCTGCCTGCCTGTTTTCTAGTCACTACCAATTAGCGTAATTACCATCTCCAGGCTCTGCCCTTTATTGATCCTGGTGTTAAGGCAGTTTACAGTCAAGAGCCGTGCTGACAGAAGGTACAAATCTATTCAACAGGACCTCTAATAGAGTTTTGTCCCTTTCCTTGCTCTTCAGAATTGCTTTCGTCTGCTTTAGTTTTAGACTGTACTTTCCTTTTTCTCATCTCCCCCAAGTTTGGTGTGGCAGAAATTCAGCAGACCACTTAACCCAGCGATAGAGAGCTGTGGGGAGATGCTTATGATAAAACTTTGGTTGCAAGACAGACTAATGTGATCAACTTGTCAAAATAAGCGTAAAGCCATATAAGTAATCAACAAGGTATTTATCAAACGTCATGGCTGCACCATATGGAGGGTTATTCTGGTTTTTTTAGTTAATAGAAAGGGTTGAGGCTGGAGACCCTGGATTCTGAAAAGACTTTCCCCACGATGCTGTTAAAGAAATGAACTAACAGCAAGAAAGCTGGCAGACGACCAGCCTGTATCCTGAACTGTTGTCAGAAAAATGTATTCTTGAGCCTCTAGAAACTAGGGGTATATGGCAGCATCGCCTAACATAAAGAAGCCTGTTTCTGGGCTTCCCTGGTGGCGCAGTGGTTAAGAGTCCGCCTGCCGATGCAGGGGACACGGGTTCGTACCCCGGTCCGGGAAGATCCCACATGCTGCAGGGCGGCTGGGCCCGTGAGCCATGGCCGCTGAGCCTGTGCGTCCGGAGCCTGTGCTCCACAATGGGAGAGGCCACAGCAGTGGGAGGCCCGCATACAGCAAAAAAAAAAAAAAAAAAAAAAAGAAGCCTGTTTCTAATTTATACAAGAGGTGCACCAAGCCAAGGAACTTACTATATATTAAATCATTAGTATTTAATAGTGAATATGTAGCTTATGCATATTTGTATGTATAGAAATAAGCATCCAGAACAAAGATGGTAGATAAAAGAGGGTGGATCAGGTTAGGAAATTGTCTTAGCACAGGTATCTCAGAAACCCAGTGGAGGCTTTAAGGCCAGGAGGGCAAGTGGCTCAGATTTCGTGAGCCAATTCCGATTGTGGTACAGGCTGCCTGGAGTCTGACCTGAGGAGGTTTTGTACAAGGCTGCCAGGTGTGGGCACAGAGGTGTGTACTGCACAACTCCTGAGTGTGTTGGTCACACAGACACACACTCTATGAAACCTTGATTCTGAGCCCTCCCAAGGCTCCGTGGGAACAAATGTCTTGACTGATCCATAATGTTTACTGTGACACGAGAAGAGGAAGCAGAAGACGCCTATTATGTTTTACACATCCCTGCTCTACAGCTGGTCCTTTCTGCTTTCATCTGTGGCCAGACACCAACCAAGAGTGACACCATGTCCTTCCCTAGGCTGCAACTGCAGCATCTTTGTTCTGTGGAAACTGATGGGAATGGGGCATCAACATTATATTCTTTTTTTTTTTTTTTTTTGCGGTACACGGGCCTCTCACTGTTGTGGCCTCTCCCGTTGCGGAGCACAGGCTCCGGACGCGCAGGCTCAGTGACCATGGCTCACGGGCCCAGCCACTCCATGGCATGTGGGATCTTCCCGGACCAGGGCACAAACCCGTGTCCCCTGCATCGGCAGGCGGACTCTCAACCACTGCGCCACCAGGGAAGCCCAATATTATCTTCTTGTAGTTAGATTTATTCTCCTCCACGCTGGCATCTAAACAGCCAAATGAGATTTCACTTTATTAGAATGATGCTAAAATGAATATTTTTCCTAACCCGTGGGGAACTGGAGAGAAATTTGAACGCTATGATTCCATTTGAATAATATCACTGTATATACACTTATTTGGTAATTTATTTAGCTGTTCATATGTAGGCACGTGCATAGGATTTTGGCCTTTATTTTGATTTAATGATACTCAGTGTCATGACTATTATTTTCACCTGCCCACCATCCATTCTCCCTGTAGAATCAGCCCTTTCTCACTCTTACCACTATGTTTATGGAGGTGACGCCACTCCCAGATCCGGGATGCTCAAGTGACCCCGAACTGGCCCATCAATCCTTTTTGTCCCTTCACCATTGTGTTTGATTTAGGGACTGCTAGGAATTGAACCATTTCCCCTGAGAAGATAGGCTGAAGTCCTAACCCTCAGTACTTCAGAAGGTGACCTTATGAGGAGATAGGCAATCAGCTTAAACTGTGGTTCTTAGGGTGGGCCCTAATCCAATGTGACTGGGGTCCTATGAAAGGGGAAATGTGGACACTGAGACACCAGAGAGGGAAGACGATGAGCAGACACGGGTAGAATGCCATCTACGAGCTGAGGCTCCCGGAAGCTGGGAGAGAGGATGGAAGAGATTTTTGCTCACCATCCTCCCAAGGAGCTAACGACACCTTGATCTTGGACTTCCGGCCTCCAGAACTATGAGCGGATACATTTCTACTGTTTAAGCCGCACAGTCCGCGATACTTTCTTACTGCAGCCCTAGCAAAGGAATACAGGTGATCATGTGACTCCAGCCAAGCCAATCAGAATGAACCTCAGGATTTTCACGGAAGCAACTGGGAAAGACAACATCTCCTTTCCTTTGCAGTTGTGAGGAAACAAGACCGGAGCTTCTGGGATGCTAAGTAGGCAGATCTTATCTTATCTGAGGCTGGAGCCAGCACATCTGGGCAGAGTTGTAAATCCTGAGCGAGGAAAGTGGTTCTGACGACATTGTTTGAGCTATAGGACTAAAACATTTTGAAGCAGCTTCCTGGTCTTGCGTTTTCGGTTACAGTGGCCAATAAATCCCTGCCCCCTCTTTTTTTTTTTGTTTGCTTAATCCAGATGGACTTGGCTATTCTCTCGCTCACTCACATGGTCCCAACCAAGTTACTTGGCATGAGATTTTGGGCATGATTGAGCTACTTTTGCGGTGAGAGCTGCAATCAGCTGGTTCCTGTTACTGCATGAATATGGCTCAAAACAGTAAAGAGAAATATGGAAAAAAATTCTTCATCACCATGTTCTACAATATACTATATCACAACTACATGGATTGTGGATGCTTTCAGAGAGGTCATTCTGGGGCACACACAGTGACTTGAAAAGAATATGTATTCAACAGGGAAGTGTGAAATTAAATCGAATCATTTAAATATTACTGACACAGGTCAAGTCTGTTTTTGCAATTATCAACCATACTTTCTTCATGCTATTCCCAAATGACTATGAGACAGATACTTTTAAGAAGGATAGCTTTAGACATATCACAACACCAAGAAATAAAAGTATTGGGGCTTCCCTGGTGGCGCAGTGGTTGAGGGTCCGCCTGCCGATGCAGGGGACACGGGTTCGTGCCCCGGTCCGGGAAGATCCCACATGCCGCGGAGCGGCTGGGTCCGTGAGCCATGGCCGCTGAGTCTGCGCGTCCAGAGCCTGTGCTCCGCAACGGGAGAGGCCACAACAGTGAGAGGCCCGCGTACCTCAGAAAAAAAAAAAAAAAAAAAGAAAGAAAGAAAGAAACAAAAGTATTGGACATTTTAAGTTCACTGATGGTGAAAATATTTCTATAATCTCCACTTTGGGACCCTTGTGCCAGTGCATACAGGAAATTTTTTTCTCTTTTAAGGAGAACAGTCGCAGTCTTGCCCAGTGAGACAGTTCTGGGTGGGGAGACAGACATGGAGGGAGTTACTACTTGGCCAGGTTGGGGCTTATATTAAGAGTCACTGGTGAAAACCCAGCCCAGGACACCCGAGTGATGGCCATCTGTTGATTACTGGTTTCAATCCAAATTTTCAGTCTGGTACCCACATTAAAAAAGATATGCACATACATTAGCATCAAAATAATTAACCACTACAGCAGCTGTGCCAAGGGCAGAATGAATGGGGCATTTAAAATACACTGTCCATTCACGCCTAAAGGTGACCTCTGCAGTAATTTTGGAGCACACTCCTGGATGATTTGGCTGGCTTGGAGCAAGAGTCTGACTTGATGATTTCTGGGATAAATAATGGATTATTCAAAGCCAGACCCCAATGGGGAAAAATATATATGGTTATCCATTATTTATTTTTGATCAAGGATATCCTTTATCCAAAAAAACGATTTAAAGCAGCTACATAGTTGCACATAATAATATAGCTACCTAAAGAGGTTTCAAATAAAAACAAAAAAACAAGGCAAAGAGAAAATAAAGTGCATGAAAATCAGAGGGTGCCAGGTGTGAGATTAGTCTTAAAAAAGCTTGTCCTATAGTCCTAGGTATTTTCTAGCATGAAATATGAAGAGGAAAACATGGTCAGTTACAAGAGTGGGTCTTTATATAGAAAACACAAAGAGAGAAACAAACAAAAACCCCTTGGTTCAAGTGAAGAAGAACTGCCTTACGTAGAGATGAGAAAGGAATTTTCCCTCAATGTGGTGGCACTTCAGGGATAGAATAGAAAGAAAACTTCTGCTCTTCCCTCTTGTGGGATGGATATCTCACTCCTCCTCACTTTTGTCTTCCCAAACAAAAGTCTTCTCCTAATAGTAATGAAAGCAATGATACTGCGCATTTACCAAGCCCTGATGGGGAGGTGGGCACTGTGCTAAATCGCTCTACTCACAGTATTTCACTCCTCAGGACCACAAACATCTGACCGGCTGGTAGATAAGATGGCCGCTTCATAGATGAAGACTGGCTTGGGGCAGGAGTGACAGAGCCAGTGGATCAGTGGATCTGTGGGACTCCAAAGCTCGTGTCCTTACCTGCTGCAACATACAGCTTTTAAAGAAGAGGCTGAGAGATAACCAAGAACACATCTCTAGTGCTTCCCTGGTGGCACAGTGGTTGAGTCTGCCTGCCGATGCAGGGGACACGGGTTCGTGCCCCGGTCCGGGAAGATCCCACATGCCATGGAGCGGCTGGGCCCGTGAGCCATGGCCTCTGAGTCTGCGCGTCCAGAGCCTGTGCTCCGCAACGGGAGAGGCCGCAACAGTGAGAGGCCCACGTACTACAAAAAAAAAAAAAAAAAAAAAAAAAAAGAACACATCTCTAGGTTTTTTCTATTAGGGGTATGTTTCCTTAAAGCATTTCCCCAAAAGCCCAGATTGTTTCTGCTGATTCCATCAGGAAAACGAGATGATAATCTGATTAACAGATCATGGGTGGCATTATAAAAGTTTATTGTGTACTGTATTTTTTTTTCATGAAATGAAAGCCTAAAATAGACCTTGAGAGCCTTCGTGTCCAACATATTCAAATGCAAGAGGCTCCACTTTGCTCTGAGTTGAACTTCTCAAGTTCAGGTCAGCAGAACTGAAACGATCAAGGGATGATTCCAAGCATGGAAGTCTGGCCAATAAGACGGTTTATGAGGGAGCCAGGTTGGCCCTTCATCCATAGGTCCTAGACCCGTCACACCTATAGGACTGACATTGCACGTGGTGTGTTGCACAGTGCAGCTTCACTGGTTAGAAAGGGGAAAGGGCAGAGGACAGCATCCTATCCTTCACGGCCGAGGATGCTATGAGAACAGTGTGGAGGCAGCTTGAAGAAAGACACGTTTCTACGCAGTATTATCAGCCAACATGTCAGAAAGTAATGCCTTAAAAGGAACTACAATTGGTCCGTTTGGCAAAACTGCTAATGGGACAAAACACAGAGACAAATATAGGGCTGGGCTCTTCAAGCACTGCGCGCACGCACGCGCGCACACACACACACACACACACTAAAGACAGAGAGTAAACTGACTGAGCTCATCATTGGCCAGCATTGTCACGTGTTGGATGTTTAGCTCCTCCATCTATACCACTGCTCTCTGTCAGATCACAAAGGTACAGATGGCAAAATATGGCCTAAATGGGTCCTCCCCAAACCTAATATGGTCACACGCTCATGAACATTTCTATTAATGAAGGTGGTGAAGGAGACAAAAATGGTAATGGATATAGAAAGAGAACACTACCTACCTCTGCAAGATCTGCTGTGCACTGAGAAGAGTTCAACACTGGGGGCAGGGTGAGAATTCGGAAAATACAAACGAGGCAAAAACTAGAAGAACTGAAGGATTCTGTGCATCTACCTTGCCCGCCCCCATCCCCAGACTTCTGGCAATGAGTCTCCTGAAATGTTTTCTTAACAAGTTTGTTTATTCACAGCAGGAGATATTTCAAACTGGTCTGTTGGAGGATGCATTTAATTACTATCATGTTGATGATGAAAACTCTTCTCACCCTTCTACCTACATACCTAATCGTATGTACACCCATCTTTTCTTACTAACTTCACTTCCAGTTATCTTTCTTTCCTGTCCAGAGCTAATCTTACATACCCTCTTGTTCTTCTCACTTCCTGTTAGAGCTTTCACCACCTCCGATTCCCTTTCCTCTTTCTTTTCCTCTGTCTCAACTAGTATTTGCCCCCTTAGTTTATTCTCAAACATCTCTCATCTTAGAAACACGGTATTCTTTAATCTCGCTCATTTCTTTTCTATTACAGCTTCTACAAGGAAGAGTCTATAACATTGGTCTCTCCTCGGAGGCACGTTGTAATCACCCGGGGAGCTTCGATTGGTCTGGGATGCAGCCTGGCCATTGGTAGCTCCTAAAGATCCTCAGTTGATTCTAATATGCAGTCAAAGTACAGAACTAGTGGTTTATCTTTGTTTCTATTAATTCCTCAAACCCGTTCACTTCTGGTTTATGCCATAGTCTAATGACAAAAGTCCATAACTATGTTTCAGGTCTCCTTTTTGGTGACCTTGAAGCTTCCCTACTTCTGGCTTCTGGACGCTTGGCTGCCATCACTCCAACCTTCATGCTTGTTTCTCGAAACTGCTATTTCCTCCCTCATTAAAATGGCACCGTGCTTCTCATACTCACCCAAGCTGGAAACCAGGGAATCATTGACAACCCTGTGTCTTCAGGTTCTAGACTCTGTCACCAACTCTTGCTATTTCTAGCTCTTCAGGAGCTGAGTATCTGTCCCCTCTTGTCCATTCCCACTGCTTAGCTCAGGGTTTGATCACTGTAGCTGAGATTAATGGAAGGCTTTCATAATTAGTCTGATTCCAGTCTTGACCAAAGTTTCTCTACCATATGGTTTCCCTCTCCTTTTCCATGACCATCACCCCTTATTTCCTTCTGGTGCACCTTACATCTGGCAACTGCAAGCTCCTTGTCACTGCATCTCTATACCTCTGGCATTGCACTTCTCAGGTGGTTTTGTAAGAGTTTACTAGTTCCCTCTCAGACTCAGCTGCTGGAGGGGAGCGGTTTTGCATCTTTATACCCCTATGGCTACCAGAGAATCTGGTATATAGTAAGTGGTCAATAAATTTTAGTTCAGTGAATAAATAAATTAATATGCATGCTCTTCTGTCAAACGGCCTTATCTGACAGCTAATATCTGAACAACCTTTCTGGAGTGATTAACAAAGGCAGGCAAGGATGAAAGAAAGAAATGCAAAACACAGGCGATCCTGACCCCCAGAGAGCCTGAGCGGGGAAGGGAACAGAGAGATGCAGCACGTGCTGGGGAAAGTGCCACCCACATGAATCAGCTTTGCTTGAAGTGTACGGATTCTCTTTCGGGTCTAATTTTATGCATATAAGAGATCATTTCTTTAAGACAAGTTCAGTGCCACATATGAGTTTCATTACAGGCCAAATAGGAGGCAATAAAGCACCCTGGAGACATAATAATAGTATGAGCACATTGTAGATATGGCCTGGCTCAGTATTTGAATAAGGACTATATTTAATACAGAAGGAAAATACTCTGAGCACCTATGTCATTTGGAATAGGAGATCACTGTACCAGTAAAAATCAAAGGAAAGAAAGGTTTGCAGGGATGGGGTCCTCTCCTCCCACAGAAAGTGAAATGACTCTTGTTTAACGGTTCATTTCATTCTCCCTATTTCATGCCCATTTCATAGGAATTAACTTGAATTCCTATACGTGAGTGGCTATGACATGGGCTTCTCGTTGTCCCTTCTGTGAAACATCGATTTTATAGTCACGTGGAGAAAAATGCATTTCTTCAGCTTCGACATCAACTTGTTTGGGAGAAATGTGGCAAGAAGACTATTGAATCATCAACAGCGAATTGTGTACTTTGGGGTGCAAACAGCTAACTGCTAATGCATTAATTCATACAACTCTTGGGCTTTTTTGCTTCAAGAAGCAAAGCCTATAAAAATCACCCCCTCACCTTTTCCCAACTCTCCCCACGCCCACCCCCTACCCCCCACCAACCCCCTTCTTCCTGGATGTTAGGAATGAGAAAATTAAGATAATTTGTGTGCACATTTCTGACAACCATTTTAGGGTTCTGTAATGATAAAGAACAATTAGCAAAGGCTTCTCTGGCTTCGACTAACCACTTTCTGGGCAAACGTTTTAATTAATGAAGAGACTAATTCCTTTGGTTTAACCATGCAGCATTTAAGCAGAGGCTGCCTGGGAAAGCAAAGGACCATTCCATTTAGGTGTGTCTCTGTCCACAAGATGGCAGTAAATGTTTGCTGAGTTTCTAGGATTATTTTAGTCTTTTGTGCCTGAATGGGGTGCTGTGGAGTGGGGAGGGCTGTGGAAAGGGGAGTGAGACTTGGTCTAGAAGAAAATTTTTATTTATTTGATGTTTTATATTTTCGTGTCAAATAAATCCAGTAGTATATAATTGATTTAAAATGCTTTCAAGTGGGTGACATCGTTTATCGTAACAGTTAAGCTGTGTATCATAACAAAAAATAACATAACTGTTATCCACCTCAACTATATGTAACAAAAAAGATGAATAAAAAATTAACATTTGGGGCTTCCCTGGTGGTGCAGTGGTTGAGAGTCCGCCTGCCGATGCAGGGGACACGGGTTCGTACCCGGGTCTGGGAAGATCCCACATGCCGCGGAGCGGCTGGGCCCGCGAGCCATGGCTGCTGGGCCTGTGCGTCTGGAGTCTGTGCTCCGCAACGGGAGAGGCCACAGCAGTGAGAGGCCCGTGTACCGCAAAAAAAAAAAAAAAAAATTAACATTTGGCTTGGAGAAATTATAGCATTCTATATATACTGGCTAATAACCTGAAAAAATAAGAACACATTGGTTTATTCCTGAATCCTAGGTGAGTGAATGCTATGTGCAAGGGTTTTGGGTGATGCAAAAGTCCAGCACACTAGGGTCTTCTTCTCAAGAAGCTTGAGACCAGCAGAAAATACCAACATGTATTCACCTAGTTGTTATACAAGGTAATGGGTAACAGAAGGGGTTATGGATGAAAAGCTACACTACAATGGTGGAGAGATTACTTTTAACTGGGGGGTGGGGGGGGATCAGGAAAGGCCTTTTGGGAAGCAGGACACTCAACAACTGCCCTGAAGGATGCATGGGATCCAGATTTGCAAACCGCAGGCGGATAGGTATGGGAGTAAAAGCACATCTAGGGCAGGTGAGGAGTACCCAGGGACGGTCAGGTCAGTTGGCTTGGTTGCAAAGTGTATATAAAAGGGAGGATTGGCAATAAAGTCCGCTTGATGTTGAATGCTAGGTTCAGAAGTTTGGATTTATTCTGGAGGCACTGAAGGTTTTTGAGCTGAGGAGGGGTCTAGCAGCAGTGCTTCAGAAAGAACAGCCTGGAATCTGCACAGGATGGATGGAAATGGAGAGAAACTGGCTGTGCAATGGTGTGTAATTCTGGAGACAGGCAGTTGGGTGGTCCTAGCTAAGCTTCATCCTAAAGCCCAGACCATTAACTTCATTTCTTTAAGTCATTTTCCTTCTATAAAAAGCAAAAGGTTGGGCCAGGTGGTTGTTTTCAGCTCCAAAACCACAGGCCTGGCTAGGATAATAGCAGGGGTGTAGGGACAGGGGAATAAATACAAGAGAGATTAGCAAGGCAGGCAAAAAGCACCTGGCCTCTGAGTGGAAAGTGAATAGAGGGATGTGGGGATGGGATGTTGGCAGGAGGGGAGCAGAGAGAGGGAGGGAGGAATACAGTTCATGCAGCTGGTTGCCTAGAAAGACAGTGGGGGCCTAAGTAGAAAAAAGCAACACCAGCTCTGTGAAAAATACACTCTCAGCTTTGAGCGTACTGGTACACGGGAACTATCTGGGGTATAGAAATCATGGACAAAGGGATTGTTTAAATTAACCTGAATATTTGGATAAATTATCTGAACAGAGAGATAGAATGACTATTATAAATATTTCCATTCTTCCCCTCTTAATAAATTCAGCACATATAACATTGTTAGAGAAGAAAGACTTTTAAAGGTAATATTGAAACAGAAGCAAAATAGGCAGTTCTTTGTGTACAAAGATGGCGCCCTGGACCCACCTGGTGGGAACCGAGCTGGGAGCTGCTCTCCTGCTTGTGATGCAGCCTGAGGCCCAAGCCACCCATGAACACTCACAGAGTGACAAGCACACAAAGGACAGGGTGGAAGAAGCCCCGGCTGAGTCATCACAGGAGAACAATCCTCAGTCCGATGTTATCTCAACAGCTGGAACGACCCAGTGGTGAGGCAACTCTCCACCCAATTCTGACCAGACATTTGTGGGAAAAGGGCAAATGTGAAGCCAACAAGGAGTTATCAGGGAGTGATTCAAAAAGTGCAATTTCCAGGGCTGTCACAGGGTGAGATTAGACAGTTTCAGGCTCATCTCCTGGACCACAGCACTGTACAACCAAGACTGATGCCCAGAAGGGTGGATTGGCGGAAGGGAAGGACTGGCATGTGCCTCCAAATCAGCAGAGATTAAAGTCTGTTTGATGACGCTCAGGGCTGTGAGGTGAATGTGAAATGGACATTTTCATTTAGTGTGCTGAAAATTCATTTCCAGAATGTTCACTTCATCAGCACATCACTTCCTTGACCTTTCTGCATAAACAGACATTTGCTAAATAGTGAAACAGACACACACACACACACACACATAATTTTTAAGACAGGAATTTATGCTCCTTAAAAATGAAGCTAAAAGATTCCTAACCAGGTAGATTTTTTTTTTTTTTTTTTAAGTTTATTTATTTATTTTTTTAATTAGTTTCTGCTTTATAACAAAGTGAATCAGTCATACATATACATCTGTTCCCACATCCCTTCCCTCATGCATCTCCCTCCCTCCCACCCTCCCCATCCCACCCCTCCAGGCGGTCACAAAGCGCCGAGCTGATCTCCCTGTGCTCTGCGGCTGCTTCCCACTATCTATCTACCTTACGTTTGGTAGTGTATACACGTCCATGCCTCTCTTTCGCCTTGTCACAGCCCACCCTTCCCCCTCCCCATATCCTCAAGTCCATTCTCAAGTAGGTCTGCGTCTTCATTCCCGTTTTGCCCCTAGGTTCTTCATGACATTTTTTTTTTTAATTCCGTATATATGTGTTAGCATACAGTATTTGTCTTTCTCTTTCTGACTAACTTCACTCTGTATGACAGACTCTAGGTCTATCCACCTCATTACAAATAGCTCAGTTTCGTTTCTTTTTATGGCTGAGTAATATTCCATTGTATATATGTGCCACATCTTCTTTATCCATTCATCCGATGATGGACACTTAGGTTGTTTCCAGCTCAGGGCTATTGTGAATAGAGCTGCAATGAACATTTTGGTACATGTCTCTTTTTGAATTATGGTTTTCTCAGGGTATATGCCCAGTAGTGGGATTGCTGGGTCATATGGTAGTTCTATTTGTAGTTTTTTAAGGAACCTCCATACCGTTCTCCATAGTGGCTGTACCAATTCACATTCCCACCAGCAGTGCAAGAGTGTTCCCTTTTCTCCACACCCTCTCCAGCATTTATTGTTTCTAGATTTCTCTCTTTTTTTTTTTTTTAATTAGTTTCTGCTTTATAACAAAGTGAATCAGTCATACATATAGAGATTCCTTCTTGTTTAAAAAAACCATTAATTCAATGGTTAAATGCAATGTTTTCTCAAGTGTGATAGGAATTAGTAATTTAGTTTAGTTAGTCTGTTTAATATTCTGCCTTGGGATTAACCATCGAACCTTTCTGAACTCAGCCCTCCTCTATGTTCTCATCCATTTGGGAACTCCCTTTTTAGGGACCTGTCTACCCGGTTGTGTCCCAAACCAGCCCGAGAACCTCAGTGCAGAAACCACATCTTCAGTCTTTCCTGCATCCTCACCCCCTACTTTGCTGGTGCCTGGTGCATGGGGCGCATTGCCCATGCTGCATGAATCACTGAGTCACCCCTTTGCTTCTCCAATCTTATTCTACATGGGCTAAGAGATGCATATTAACTATAAAAAGTAACACCACACCAACACAGCACATAGTAGGAGGGTGAACTTGATGTTACATTTGTAACATCAAATATAACATCAAATTATAATCAAATATAATAATCATAAATTATTTGGGCGTTATTCCCACTATCCCTTCTTCCCTCCCTCCTTTCCTTCCTTCCTATGTGTGTTAGTATCTATTATCTGTAAGGCACTAAGATTACAGAATGTCAGGAGAAACCTGAAGGTGATCCAGGGCAACCCTGGCCTTATCATGAAGCAGCTCTATTGCAGCCTTGATAAGAGTCCTGTGGCCTCTGCCTGAACACCAGCAACGATGGTAAACCATTATGGCTGCAGGCAGCCCATTCTGTGTGTAAACCCATGATTATGTATCAGGATGTTCTTCTTTACTATTCGGCAAAAATATTGGTCCTTGTAACTTCTATTTATTGCTTCTGCTTCTAACCTATAAATAAAAAATAATTTTAAGTCTTTTACATCATGGTCCTTAAGGTATCTGAAGTCATGCATCATGTCCATTCTTAATCTTTGGATTAAGATTGTAAGGCTAAACTTTTTTTTCTTTCTCCCCTCATTATTCCTTATATATCTGGACCTCCCTTCCAGGCATGTGGGAGCTCAGGGATCTGATGCTAGTGATGGTGTCACCTTATTCCGGGAAGCTGAACAAGGCCTGGACGGCGGGGCGCTGCTTCCAGCTGTTTGCAGGCAACAGTCTGTGGGATGCCTGAGGGAGTGGGAGGCAGAAACTGTGGGAGATTCTTATACAGACACTGGAAAAACAATTAGCACCAGCCTCTGCCTTTCTCAAACAGGCCTGCATCAGAATCTCCCAGAGGGGAACACAGATGGCTGGTCTCCACCCCCAGAGTTTCCAGCAGGTCTGAGCTGAGACGTGAGATATTGAATTTCCAGAAACTTCCCAAGTGATGCTGGCTTTGCTGGTCTGGGAACACACTTGGAGAATCACTGCTGTAGACAATGGGGTGATGCTGAGATGTAGCACCAGACGAGGATAGAAGGCTCAACATGAATTGGAAATTAACACAGGTCAGGCCTGACACGAGGGTGGGGCAAGTGAGGTGCCTGCCCAGGGTGCACAATGTAAGAAAAGAGGTCAGTGTCCGGGCTGTGTAAGTATAGGGCCATGCACATGGAGAGCCAACTGCAAACAAGCTTGTGCCAAGCAAGCTGCTGGCCGGGATAGATTGCGTGCTGCAGTGTGGCCTCCACGGTAGGTAGAATGTTGGCTCTCAAAGCTGCGGACGTTGTATGGACATATAGGAGGGTTCCTAGTGCCTCTAATATCCTGGTGACTACTTCTTTTAGCAGTAAATGTCACAAACCCACCTGCAAACAAATCTCATGAAATTTAGAGCAGGGTGCTAGCAAGGTTGCATTCTAAGAAACATTTAAAATCGAAATGTGCAAGAGTACATTCTAAAATTCCATTCAAATCCTGAAAATATTCGAGTCGAATTTCTTTCTCCAGAAGTGAAATCACACAAAGGACAGCAGGTTGTAATAAATAAAGGTTGTGATCCATGAACTATTATCATGTCATTTCTATCCTCAAAGGCTTTCCTGTCTCCTAGGAGACAGGCATGTAAATAAGTGATTCTACATTGCAGAATGTGAGAAGCAGAGGCCCAGTAACAGGGCTACCAACTGACTGCCATGGGGATAGAGAGGATGGAGGGGTCCTAAGGATGTACACGTCTGTCATTGATTGTGTGCGTCAAGTAAATTTATTGAAGAAATGTTGCCTCTGGGGCTTCCCTGGTGGCGCAGTGGTTGAGAGTCTGCCTGCCAATGCAGGGGACACAGGTTCGTGCCCCGGTCCGGGAGGATCCCATATGCCGCAGAGCGGCTGGGCCCGTGAGCCATGGCCGCTGGGCCTGCACGTCCGGAGCCTGTGCTCCGCGACGGGAGAGGCCACAACAGTGTGAGGCCCGCGTACCGCAAAAAAAAAAAAAAAAAAGAAATGTTGCCTCCACCTCTGAGAAACCTGAAATCGGCAGCCAGATGCTCCAGACAGAGAGAGATGAGAGGGAGGGCTGGCAATGTTCTTCACCAGCCCCGATGCCCTGACCAGGTGCCTTCCTCCATAGCTGCTGGTGGCCCCGAGGGGCCCCTGCTCCCCCAACCATCTTACTCTTTAACATGAAAGAAATTCAATCTCAAGTTTGGCAGAAACTTCAGGGTGTTATCTGTTCCTCCCTCCAACTCCAGGTAGAATTTTACTTTCATAATCAAGACAAATAAGTACTAGCAATAAACTCTCTTTGAAGGTCTGCAGGGAAGAAGAGCTGCCTGTAAGCTGCCACTATGGCCCGCATGTCTGTGACCCCCGGAGATTTCACATGTTGGGACCATAACCCCCTGTGGGATGGTGTCTGGAGGTGGGGATTTTCAGAGGTGATTACGTTTAGAGGAGGTCTTGAGGGTAGAGTTCCCAGGATGGGATTAGCGTTCTTATAAGAAGAGGAAGAGACACTAGAGCTTCCTTCCTCTCCACCATGTGAGGATACAAGGAGACGATGGTCATCTGTGAACCAGGAGGGGGGCCCTCACTCAGAATGCAACCAGGTCGACACCCTGATCTTAAACTTTCAGGTTCCACAGCTGTGAGAAATAAATGTCTGTTGTTGAAGGCCCCCAGACTATGGTACTGTGTTACAGCAGCCCAAGCTAAGACAGTTTCTTATCAGAGGAGCACTTCCTTTGCCTCAGCTGGCTCTGTCATTTCAAACTCCTTTCTCTTTGCCCATTTCCATTACCACTTGCTATTCTGTGAGAGAAACAACCACCAGCCAGTTTTCTAGGAGTTGAAAATGTCCCCCTTCAAGGCGTGCTAGGTGCTGGGGATGACTGGCAGCTCAGATTCCAGCAGGTGAAGACAGAGCCTGAAGTCCTTCTTTAGGGGAAGCAAGAACTTCGAAGGTCTTTGGTACTGAGCAAGTGCCCTGTTCCAGGCAAAGTAAGGAAGAGACTGAGGCACAGCCCTGAGATGCTCCGTTAAGTCTGGACCTCCTCTCTCACTGGGCTAGTGGATGGGTAACTTATTTGCAAGGCAACATTAGAACCTAGGCACACTTCAAATGATCTATTTCCTACACTGATAACCTAGATCAATTTCCTAAGTTAGGAAGGAGGAGAGTTGGGTTTTAGCTCTGCATCACTTCACACATGGTAACTTTCCCAGTGTGGATTTCAGTTCATCCATCTATAAAACGAGGGACTTAGGTTAGATACGCTTAGGTTAGATACGCTTAAGGTCTCGTCTAACTCTTAAACTTTCTAAATGTCTCTGGTTTTGGAGTGCTAAATGTAAAAACTATCCAAATTATGTTTTATCTATTAGTGAAGAAGCTGTTCAGATTTCCTTTTGTATCTCTCTGTTCAAGACAAATGGACATTTCACACCAACAGCTTTGCTGTAGCCCTTTCGTTAAAGGATGTTTTTCCACCCACCAAATTGTGCATTCCAGGCTTGCCAAACAACCTGAACCTGTCACTGTGTGTCACAAGGCTAATTTGTTCTAATCCCCTCAAGTTTCTAGCCCTGTGGAGGAGTTTTCCTATTGGCAAACTCAAGGCTGATTAATGGGAATTACAACAGGGAACATGGCGGTAGAGAGGGTTGGCAGAAGGGGACGGATGAATATTACCTGCAGTAATTCACTAAATTCAAATCGGAAAATACTAACCTCATTTTAGGAAAACACATGGCAATGCTGAACTTAGAGGGTTCAAATACCAAGGGGACTGAAACATGGAGCTTGGTGAGGACAAAAGGCACGTGTAACAGAAGCTTCACTGCACAGCCCTTCAGTAAGTGGTGCCTTGACATCACGTGAGTCTGTTGGCTGGTTCCTTCTCAACAAAATTGTTATTTTAAACCCCAAACTACCCAGAATAATTTCCAGCCTGCTGACTGGAAATTAAAATGGAGCATACTGACTTCCCTTGCAGAAAAAGGTTGCCCAAGGATGCACTGCAGATGGTCAGAAAATATATTTTGCTCCCTGAGGCCTTTTCCCTGCTTTGTATTTCCTTGTCTCACGGCCCACCTCCTTCAGAGACTACATACAAAGGCTACACTGATTGGAATCAAGTTTAATAGCATCGCCTATATTTGAGTGAGTTAAAGAAAAACTGCCTTGAAGTTAAGGAGAGCCTGCTGTACAGTCTCAATTTTCTAAAACTTTACCTCCTAATCATCTTTCCTTTTAATACAGAGTCAATTTTATTTTTAATTTGTCCTTTAGAATGAGGGTTTTTTTTGGACTGAGGATTCACCTGGATTGACTTTAAGTAGGGCTCATTCAAACCCAGTGTACGCTATGCCAGTGTACTCTAGGGCTTCAGCTCCCAATCTGGGTACTCTCTGTGGTTAAGAAGGAGGAAAGAAAAAGGGAAAGGTTAGGGCTTCCCTGGTGGCGCAGTGGTTGGGGATCCGCCTGTCGATGCAGGGGACACGGGTTCGTGCCCCGGTCCGGGAACCCACTGCCACGGAGCGGCTGGGCCAATGAGCCATGGCTGCTGAGCCTGCGTGTCCGGAGCCTGTGCTCCGCAACGGGAGAGGCCACAACAGTGAGAGGCCTGCGTACCGCAAAAAAAAAAAAAAAAAAAAAAGGGGGAAAGGTTAATGGCAACTTCAGTGATTCTCCTATAGGCCTCACCAGTGTCATTACCATTTAGACTCCAGTAAATGGACCTCCTAGTCTGGGATTCCCAAAATGATTTGTGCCAGATTGCAGAACTGTAGCATCAAGTAACAGCAAGGATGAATATGAAATTTACAGCTACTCGTTACTGAGCAGTAACACTGAGCATATTACCAGGCACTGTGCTGGTCGCTGCACTGATACTATCTTACTGGATCCTCAGGTCAGTTCTCTGGAGAGGTATTTTTGTCCTCACTTTCCAGGTTATGAAACAGAGTCCTAGAGGGTTCCATGACTTATGTAAGGTCATATAACTAGGAGATAGTAGAAATGGGGCTAGAACCCAGCTCTATTTGACTCTAAAATGTGTGCTTTCTCCATCTTCTCCCCTGAGCCTCCAGAGTAGAAAATATTCTATTTTCAATTTCACCTTCCAGTAGTATCGATATTTCATGTTCAGTTGTGATCCATAGTTATGTGGGAGCAAAATACGCGAGGTCATGCGTCTCCTCTTTACTAATGAAAAACTGGTCTATGATTATTTGTGCGCATTTTTCTTTAGTCTTTATAACACATGCACCACTTTAATACCAAAGCAGAAGCTTTATGTATTGGGCCCTTGGTACCAATATGTTTAGATTATGTATAGCTCTGAGCCTGTTTTACTATAACGGGGCCTCATTCTCTCAAATATATCCATCAACCATTCGTCAGTGTAATATACATCACTCATTTAAGAACACATTTCCATCAGACCTTTTCTCCCTCCATATGCAGTAATGGTGCATATGGCAATTACAAGTTTAAGAATCAGAAGGCTATAAAGTAAACAATCCAAAAATGATTAATTTTGCTCTGTTAGAAAGCTGTCATTTCTGTCCTTATGAACTGAAAATAATAATCTCGTCATTCCCCTGCTTCTTTTCTAGGATACAGGCTATGTATTAATTTGCTAGGGCTGCCATAACAAAGAACCACAAACTGGATGGCTTAAATAACAGGAATTTATTGTCTCAGTTCTGGAAGCTAGAAGTCTGAGATCAAGGTCAGCAGGGGTAGTTTCTTCTGAGGACACAGGGAGAATCTGTTCCACGCTTCTCTCCTAGCTTCTGGTGGTTTGCTGGCAATCTTTGACATTCTTGGCTTATTGACACATCACTGATCTCTGCCTTTGTGTTCTCATGGCATTCTCTCTGCCTGTGTGTCTGTACCCAAATTTATAAGGACACCAGTCGCACTGGATTAGGGCTCCAACCCCCTACACCATATGACTTCATTCTACCTCCTTAACTAATTACATCTGCAATGACCCTATTTTCAAGTAACGTCACATTCTAATGTCCTGGAGGTTAGGACTTCAACGTGCATTTTGGCGGGACACAGTTCAACCCGTAACAGGCTAGTTGGACAGCAGGTGAGTCAGCATGTGGGAGGCCCAGCATCTAGCACACTCTGAGATCCTCATAGTGGCCCCAACATTGACGAGGCACTGATGCAGGAGCCCCGGGTCTGCCATGATGGTGCATACGCACACTCTAGGATGGAGATGTATGTTACCGTATATTGATACATTGTAAAGCCAGGTAGGAGGTGCCATTTTGGAGATGTGAGCAAGCTGATGCAAGAGGGTTGAACCCAGCACTGAATTTGCCAGGAAGTGCTCGGGAGTCTTTCTCAAAATGCTTACCCCTCCTGATCAACTGCTCATCAAACTCAAAAAACAAGGGCAAAGTTTAAATATGACTCAATGTTGCTTGATATCAGAGCATTCATGTACCTCTTAGCAGCCAAACTTGGAGAAAAAGTCTTGTTTTAAGAGGAATTGTCCATCAAGATTTTTAAAGAGTAGGTTTCCTGATCTCTTTGCATAACATTTTGTCCTTTTGGTGATTTGATTAGGAAGAAGCCTAAAGCAGAGTGTGATGGATATAAATGTGTTCAGCCTACAGATACATCTTAACGTTTTCTGGTTTCATCTCTCTTGACGATGTGAATCACATTTAACCAATATATCCCAGTGTAAATAACGGTAGAAGAAAAGGATTTATAATGCTCAGCTGATGGGTTGCTCAGGCCAAACAATATGGGTACTTTTAAACTCCCACACCATAAGGCAACAGACATATCCTTAGTGTCGGCCAGAGTGAGAATGGACCTGGATTTGTAGTAACCACTCCATACCTTAGAGCTTAAAATTTGTTGTATCCACAGCACAGCATTGATGAGTTCAAGCCTGAAGTGGTAGATGACGTTCACACATTGTGTCTGAAGTTTGTGTCTAAGGCAAGGGCAGTGACTATCTACTTAATTCCTGTGGGATGTCAGTGCACTTTTAAAATTTAATATTAATGGCAATCATTAGAAAAGTACCATTGATATGTTAAGAAATAAAGAAAACAGCATATATTTAAGTGTTTTATAAGTAGCTAGAAATCAACCTCTTTTAATTATTCTACTTTCCTCTGGAAACATAATCCTCACACTCTAATCACAAGAGAGACAAACGGACACCTGTATTAATAGCCTATGATTTAAATACACGAATGCCTTCAGCTTTCTGCACCCCAGTGCTCTTTGTCATGGCAGTATCATTCTGTCCATGATTCATTCTGGGCCCCCAAAGTACTCTAAAGGATGCTGGCAGAAACTTTGTAGCATGTGAGGTGCAAGGTGCAGGATTAAATGACACCTCCTTTCCTGACAGGGTGGCAGAGATTCTGTAAGCATTGAGGACTTGGATGTCCCCATCAGGGAGACTCTTTCCCATGGCAGCACCTCTTGCAAATTAGTATTACTAAGTCCCCAGAGAGTCACTGAGCAACCACCCTCCCCATGAAAAGCAGAGTAAGTTATTGTTCTATCTAAGTCTTAAGGCTGAAAATGCACAGAGGATAAATACTCTGAAACTCTAAGTATATTCATTTGGAAAATCTGTCTTTAACAACTGCAGGATGTGGAAAAAGGTTCTGGTATATCTGAGGATCCAGGTTATTCAGGGAATGAGAAGGACCCTGGGCATGTTTAGGGTTTTGATGGGGGGCAGCTCTTAAGCGCCAAGCGCCTCCCTATCTCTCCACACAGATGTCCAGGGGCCCCTTAAACTTGACATGATCAAATGTAAAGTCACGGATTATCCCTCTCCTCTATCAGACCCCTGTCATCTTCCTCCAGCACAGAGACTTCTGTTTCCAAAGGTCAGCCAGGGATGCCCCCGTCCACTTAGTTACCCAAGCTCGAAACCTGGCCATCATTTACTCCACTCTTCCCCTTCCAGGGGCAGCCACTTTCACGGTGCCCTGCTCTTTCTCCTTTCCAATGTCTCTTGATCTGTCTTTACCTTTTCTCCATTCCCTTCTCTCCTGCCTGAGTTCAGGTGTCACCATCTCTCCCACGGACAACTTAACTGGAACTGGCCTTTCTGTACATAGTGCCCCTGTCCCCTCAATAAGCTCTGGTTTTCCCACTGCCATATGCACAGCAGAAGTGATATTACCTTCCTACTTCAAACCCTCTCAGTCTATTTCTGTCTACAGGGTAAAGTTCAAACCTCTCAGCTGGGTAGACAGTGTCTTTCCCCATCTGGCCTTAACCTCCTTTCTAACCTATCTCCCCCTTCGCTTGACCCTTTATTTTGAAACAGATCATGCACTTTCATGTCTCCATGGAGTTTCCTCTGCCTGTAATTCCTTCCCCCGCTCTCCTATTGAATGCCAGTTTATCTTCTGAGACCAAGTTGATTCTACCCTTTATTGGTCAAACCTGTCAAGACCTTCCTGACAATCCCTGGGCATAATTACTTCCTTTCTCTTTGTGCACACACACAGTATCTTATGCATTCTTTATTCTTGCTTATAACAGAATTAAAATGTAATTCTTTATTAGTCTCCCCTCCTAGGTTGCTTACTCCTTTAGGGCAGGGATTGTGTCTCATTTATTTTTCAATTTCTAGAGCTTGTCTGAAACATACTTGGTACTTACTACTTTTTGATGAATGAGTGAATGGATGACTGAAGTCAAACCCATCATTTACTTCACATTAGGAGTGGTTTTACCCTTTTATTTTCATATTCCTATTCTAGATAAGGAGTAAGGTAGGAAAGCCTGTTCTATCAAGTCTTACTATAAAACTACATAGTATTGACAAAGAACTCGACAATTAGAACAATGGAAGAGAAGAGAGAGCCCCAAACGGGCCCAACCACAAACTTGAGTAATGACATTCATTATCAGTGAGCAAAGAATGGCCTTTTCAGTAAATGGTGCTGGGGCAGTTGGTTATCCATATGGGAAAAGAGTGAAATTGCCTATCTTTCGCCACACACAATATTTAATTCCAGGTGAATTAAAGATTTAAATGTAACAAGAACAACTATTAGTATGAGACTTTTAAAAGACAATAGAGGAAAATATCTTTATGATCAAGAGAGATTTATTAAATAAGAAATAAAAAAAGCAAAAAACCTAAAGGAAAAAAGTTGAAATATGCTATATTAAAATTAAGAAAGTCTGTTCATGGAACTATAGCATAAAGAAAGTGAAAAGACAAATCATGAACTTGGGAAAGATATCTTTAACATATGCAACTAGTATTCTAATATGCTATTTAGCACACCACTCTCAAACATAAACAGGCAGAAAAGGATCTCCAGGCTTTGAGGAAAGCATTAAATGTGAAAAACAAAGATTACTGCAGCAAAAAGGAAAGTAAAACAACTTGGAGCATGTAGAGAATATGTTAGAAGAAGAAAACTTTGAAATCCTCGAGTATGCAAAGCACTGTATCTATTAAATAACAGGATGTTACACAAAAGAAAAATTCTAAGAAATAAAGGAGCTCTTGGAGGAAGTTAAAGCTTGATGGCAGAAATGAGAAACCAACTTGAAGGATAAGAAGATAAAGTTGAAGAAAACTCCCAGAAAATAGAAAAAATGACAAAGGGATGGAAAATAGGAGAAATAAATGAGAAAACACAAGGATTAGACCAGGAAATCCAACATCTGAATAATAATCATCCCATAAGAAGAGGTCAGAGAAATTAAACAGAAGAAAACTATTAATGAATAGTTGAAGGGAAATTCTTCAGAACCAAACATGATTTTCCAGATTGAAAGACTCAAGAAGTACCCAGTAGAATGGATGAAAACAGCCCCTATCTTGGAATGGCACATTGTCATGAAATTTCAGACCATTTGCAACAAAAAGTAGATTTACAATCTTGCAGAAAGAAAAATACAGCTTTCATACAAAGGATCAAGAAAGGCTTTAGACTTTTCAATAGCAAGACTAGAAGCTGATGTTTTCAAAATTCCAAAGGAAGATGATTTCCAACCTACATCTGTCACCAGTCAATAAAGACACTTCTGCGGGACTCCCCTGGTGGCGCAGTGGTTAAGAATCCGCCTGCCAATGCAGGGGACACGGGTTTGAGCCCTGGTCCGGGAAGATCCCACACGCCATGGAGCAACTAAGCCCGTGTGCCACAACTACTGAGCCTGCGCTGAAGAGCCCATGAGCCACAACTGCTGACCCCGTGTGCCACAACTACTGAAGCCCTCGCGCCTAGAGCCCATGCTCCTCAACAAGAGAAGCCACCGCAATGAGAAGACTGCGCACCCCAACGAAGAGTAGCCCCTACTCTCCACAACTAGAGAAAGCCCGCGTGCATCAATGAAGACCCAACGCAGCCAAAAATAAATAAAATAAATAAAAAATACATAGACATTTTTGGATGTTCACAAACCAAAAATTTATCATTCATGCATCCTTTCTCACAAAGCTACTGGCATATGTGCTCCACCAAAACAAGAGTGTAAACCAAGAGACAGGAAGACCTGGAGGCCAGGAAACAGGAGATCTACTGCAACAGAGAAACAATAGCAGTCCCTTGAATGAATTCCCTAGAATGACAGGCCCTAGAATGAGATCCCTAATGATAGCTGCTGACAGTCCAGATTAGAACAGGTCAGACAATTTCGTCAAGAAGGTAAAAAGAATAAACTAATATATTTGAACATTTTGAAAGGAGGTTTATATAACTGGGGGAAATTTTGGTGTTGGATTCATGATGGGCACATAGAAAACTACATGAATGAAAAAATAAGTTAATTATTAATTCTAAGGAAAATGCAACAGAAAATGCACAGAAATAAAAAGTAATCATATGTACCACATGGCCAGGCTGTGAATGGTGTTCACATAGTCATCATTATATAAGCTCTGACTAATGATATAACCAAATATGATATAAGATTACAGGGAGGGTGAGGAAGATGAGAAATGTGAGTATGCATGTGGGGAGATGGGATGTCTATGAAAGAGCTAAGTTTTGATATTTCAAAGTGAGAAGGAAATAGGTGTTTTTCTAAAACTGAAAAAAACCTATTAGTAACAATGTAAGCATCATGTTATTTAAAGATATATAGGTAAGTATTTATAAAATCCATTAAAAAGGCTGAAATTGGAAGTAGATGTTGGGGTGGGAACTGCTTTTTTTTTATGTATCAAGACGTGGTACTACTTGCCTCCTTATATGTTTGTGTAATATAGATAAAAATAACTAACTTAAAAAAATAAGTAACAATGGAATATATACAGTATAAAATACTTTATAAAGTACAAAACCAAATAATGTATCACTTAGGAATGCATACAGATGTGGAAGATCATAAAGAAAATGATAAAATGAATGACAAAGTAGATAAATTTTTTTTAAAAAACCCAAAACACGAGGATAACATTAGCTGGAGTGGAGGGATAAGGATGGGGGAGGAACTTCCAGACAGACTCAACAATATTAGTAAAGTTCTCTTTCTTAAGTTGAGTAATGGGTTCCTTTGAGCATATTTAAATTCTAAATAGATTCATTTTTATATATCAAACATCATATAAAAACAAAATATGCTGCCTTTGTATAATACATTCATAAAAACTTACAGAATATTGATTTCCTTTTTATCTATAGCTTGATTTCAGCCTTTAGTAGTAAATTTAGAAAGTTCACAGAGTTGACCATTATATGTAGAGAGTGTCAGGAAATAGATTTATATCAGTCAGCTGACATCAAGAACTTAACTATATGGGGATTTCCCATATTTTGGTTCAAAGAATTTAACAAAAATAATTCTCAACTTATCTCCCTTTGAACTAACTAGAGAATGCCATGATTTATGTTTATGGTTTTTGTCTTTATTTGGGTTCTACTTGAGATTAATTGTGGCCAGTCCCACATCTTTCCTAACTGCATTTTATGTTCACCTAAGCTACTCCACTACCCATTAGCACCAAGTGCCCTTAGCAGTTATATTCCCTTCTTGACTACTCATGCTGAACTTGTCTGTAATAACAATGAGATAGACTGTTAGGAGAATTTCATCTTACACAGCACTGCTGAAAAACACCTCTAAGGTTTCCCCAAGTGATAGAAAACACTCCAAAGCTTGTAACAAGAGAACATCCAATCTCCCCAAATGGCTCTAGTTGTCAGTAGCTTTATCTTCAATACCAATTGTTGGACAGTAATGTACTTTTATCCAAGTTTCAAACTGTACTTACTGGTACTCATTTGCACAGACGGAGAGACATTTATGTGGGATGCCATTGCATTGAGCTTTCAATATTTCTGATTTACATCTTTTCTTTGGATAGGACATCTTGGACATAGCAAAGCTATGTATTTGAAACCTGCTGATTGTCATTTGGCATCAGTGCTTTATTTGCACAGGGCAAAGTTACTGCCATAACGAATTAGATTGCATCTTTGCCTTTAATATTTTTGGATATTTAAAAATATTTAAAAAATAAAAATAACTTAAAGCAATATTCAGTACTTATAGCCCAACAAATATTTATGGACTATATCTCTGACATGAAGAGCTCTAATAAGTTATTTTCCTATTTGCTGACACCAAGGGGTGGGACAACCAAAACAGCTGTTGGACTAAGAATGCTGTTGTCACCATCAATTAAATCCCTTTGCTAGACAGCTCTGGCCATGCACCTGATTTCTTTCCTTTTCTTCTTCTTCTTCTTCTTTTATTTATTTTTTTAATGGAGAGCTACTCAACTCCCTTCTCTCTTACATTGAAAGAAAGGCAGGAGGGGAAAGGAACAATAAGTTTAGCTGAAGGTCAACCAGAGCACCCCGCTCATCACTCTCTCTCCTCCCATCACTGATTGCCTGAGAATAGGAAATCAGCCCAAATCTATTGCTGTGATCAGGGAGCACAAGCTATAACGTTGGTGAGTGAGCACACACTGCTTACTGCCTTTTTCCCTTCCAAGAGAAATAATTACTACGTTTAACTGACATACTTCGGAGCAAATACCTTCTTCTGAGCTCATCAGTGTGAAGGATGCAGCACAGCAGAGCTGGTCAACCGTGATGAGAACATGCTGCGGTCGGAGCCTCGACGTACTGACCGCAGCCTCTTACCCCTTGTTTCGCTCTGGTCTGCCTTGATTCAAGGCAACTCTCAAAACTATGAATGAGGTACGAGAGTCGGAATGTGTCGGCGTGTAAAGATGGACACACCGAGGTACCCTGCATCTTCCTGCACTTGTAAGAACGATCAGGGGCTACTCAGTTCTAAGAACAGGCAGGACTGGTGAGGGGGAAAGAAAAAGCAACACGGAGCCTGGCATCCTGTCTGACCCACGTCTATCCTTCCATGTAGGAGTGAGCAAGGTTACCCAGAAGCACCTACAGAAACTGAGCCAGTGACAATCCCAGTCACTGGAATGCCAGTGGAATATAAGGCTTCCACAGGTGCCACCCACCTTCAGGGACACAACAGGAAATGAGTCGGAGAATAATGATGATGAGAAGAAAAATAAAATGTCCTTCACTTTACAAAACGCTTACACACAGGTAATCTCACCTTTTAATTGACCCTTACCTCTGGGGGCAGAGAAGATTGGTGTCCTCAATTTAAGAATGAAGAAACAGATTTGGAGGAGTTAAGGTCATGCACAAGGTCATGTGAAGGTCAGAGCTAGGCGCTCACTCAACTCCCGTCTCCTCTTGGAAAATGGGGACATTACCAGCTCAACTTTTCCTACTTAACACTTGAAAATGTTAGCTCTTGATGAGATTTGTTTTCTTGGTTTTTTTTTTTTGCATATTCTTTAAATTTTTTTTTCCTTTACTAACATTACACAACCACTATGGTAGGTAATATGTTCTTAGAGCTGCCAAGAAAAAACCCATTATGATGATTAGCACCATCTACAAACCACTGTGAGATTTTGTGCTTCTGTAGGGTAGTGAGGGTCAAGAATATTTTATGTTTTTAAAGCTATCATTTACTTTTTAGGACATATTTAGTTAGTAACTTAATAGTCTTTTACCCTTTCTTCTTCATTTATTAAATGAAATTAATCAAATTTACCTGACTTGAAAATTTGACAGCAATAACCTGCTGGGTGTATTTGTACTTTAGCTTTAGTTTTAAAAGTAAAAGACCACAAAATTTCCTTTAATCAAAAATGCAGATACAATATAAAATTTCAAAAAAACTCATATATTAGGCCTATTTAGGAAACAACATACTGAATAAAATAAATACTAACAATTATACAGATACTTAATTCAAAAGAGTCACTCAATATTTTGTGGCCCAACAGTAACAGATTATGAAACAGTGTTATTAAACCCTGTAGCCCAATATCTAATCTAAAGTTTGCACCTAGTCTGGTGTCTGGCCCAAATAAACCACTCAGTCAATATCTGTTCCCTGAATGAAAACTGAATGTGTTGTTTTTTGTAGACCCTGCCCATTATCATTAATAATTTTACAATAACTTTAAATGGATTTTTAAAGGCTTTAGCAAAACATACACTCAGTATATATATTTGTACCTATAAAATGAAAAGGTTTCAGGCTACCCCAGTGATAAATAATTAGACATATACTTTGGCAGTATAATTTTAATTTTAGGAGAAAGTAGTCTCTGTTTAGACTTTATTTTTATGAAACATTCCCTCATTTCATTTTTCTTCGGTTCCTACCACTCACTGCTTTTGCAATGCAATGTTCTTTTAGGAAACATAATACTTTGGTGTAAAAAGCAATGGCTCCATTGCTGGTGTTGTGTTGTTCCATCACAAAATTCTGAATGTTCTGAATTCCACATTTTGCTTCGAAACACTGAATTGACTACTAAAATGGTCATATTATTATGATGTAAATAAAAAAGTAACAGTTCCAAATTCAGATAGTGAATCTAAGGATTCACTCAGGAATGGATCTCTTAACCTCTGAGATCCTTTCTTCCACTTCCAAGCCAATCCCAGTCCATTCATAAGGCTCCAAAGATTTTTAAAAATGTATTAATTATTCAGATCACTGTAAAGGTGGGTATATACCACGGTGCCCACTCATCATTTTTCCAGACTCAGAATTAAGTTATATTATCTCAGGGCCTAAGACAGACTCAAACATAACTTCATTAGACCCATGCAGTACAATTTTATAAGATATTCCTTCTTGTGGACACCAAGCCTGCCCACAAATACCACAAACTGTATAAAATGTTCATTTTTATTCTGATGTGATATTCCATATTATAGGTTGTTTTGTAACTTTAGATTTGTTGTTCCCAGTAGTGGTATTATCCAGTTGATAATTTGATTTTCCTTTTGTTCTCACAGTCCCAAGTGGACTACAAACACATATAATCAGTCCCCAGCATACGAGTGGGCAATGTTCCAGAAGTTTATATATGTGTTTGCAACTCAAAATGCAGTTTTCCACAGAATCAGTTTTTTAAAAAAATGATAATTAGTTTTCAAGGGTAACCCCTAAAATCAGTTTAACTCATACTGAATTGGAAGTATTTTACTAACAGTACCATTTGTACTAGGTCACTATTTATGAAACTATTTCTCTGGGAAAATGAATTCTGAGGTCTGCCGCAGGACTGTCAGAAACACACCTCCTCTCCTTCAGAGAAGGAGACCCACCCACCTTCTGATTGGGGGCTGCAAAGGGTTTGCATGGGATGACTAGGCAGGTACTCCTTGGGGACAGGTACTAGGCAGGGGCAGGCATGTTCATTGTGTGGAGAAGGGGAGAACGTTATGTCCCTTCCCCAAATCCCTACCCTATCCCTGTCCTAGTCTCGTAAAAAATTCCCAGTATTACCCGTCTTTTTCATTTAGGAGCACACAAAGACTTCAGCTGAAAGATATTACGGCATCTATTGTGCTTTCAGGAACTCTCCATAGCTATGCAGTGAAAAGGGATTATGGATTGTATTAGAAAGCACGTCCCTCACCCACTCACTCATCAGCAGGCATTTATTGATCCCTGTGATGTTCCAGTGACTCTGCCAGGTGATGGGATACAGAGATGACTAAGCCACACTTCTTATCCAAAAGACTTACATTCTAATCAGGAGCGACAGGTATCTAGATAGACGTCATTATATGCTACAGTGAACATAATATATTACACAAGGCAGCATAGAATATAACTTCAAGGGGTCTTAGAGTATCATTGGGGATGTATAATAAACATAACTGGAAATTAAATCAGAATCAAGAGCATAATTTCACAAAGGTCACAAAAGGAACTAGAAGAACCAAATGCATGGTATACACCATTCCTTGACCATGGAGCCCCCTTCCCCCCGTGGAATAGCCCCTCACATCTTTCAGAACACAACTGTGACACTGAAAAAAATTCAAGGATATTCTGGTATGGAAAATCAGTGTATAAATTCAAGAGAGAGAGAAATTTTAGTTAAGTCAGGTTAGCACATTTGCTCTCTGTCCAAATATCTCTATAAAGGTAATGAAGTTAATAACAAAAATGCTATAAACACACAAGGGCTAAGACAGAATGAGAGAGCAGACAAGAGATGTTGATTAAATTCGTGGACAGCTGATGACAGGTGGTCACAGACTTAGCAGAGAGAAGAGACCCAAAACTCAAGGCTGTCAGCAGGATGCCAGCAAGAAACCCTGTGACTGGAACCACAGAACCCCAGAAGGCCTTAGGAATCGAAGGCAACAGGTGCCTGCTGGAGGTACCTGGAGCTGGAAGTGAAGAACTAGTTGTATAAAGTGTAGTGGGGCCCCTGGATCCTCTCCCCCAGCCTACGAATCCAGGCACCCTCCCTTTCACCTCCTAGCAGAAGCCTGTTTACTCTCCAGAGAGGATGACTCATAGAGGCTCTGGCTGAAGATGGCCAGGAGACAGGATGGCAAAAACATGGAGTTAGAGGAGAGAGCGCATTCTACCAGCCCCTCCTCCCGGTGCCCCCTTTACTCCTCAGAACACTGTTGTCCATGTTTATCACCTCCAGGCGGGAGAGATTAGGTGATTCTTCTCTGGGGAAACTGATCAACAAAAGGCGGGGGCCTGATTAATATTTGGAGTCTGCCAAAGCAAGGTCCAGGTCCCCTGGCCAGACACAAGCTTCGTTTGTATACAAAAAGCTTCTGACCAGAATTTGAGCCCTTCACTCAGATATGAATGGGCCATCAAACATCATGGGACTGTGAGAAAACCCTAAAACACGGAGGATGGAACTCCAAGGAAACAGCTTAATTCAGGCAGCAGAAAAATATTCCTAAAAGACTATCATTAATATCTTTGAAAGTTGAGAAGCAAAAGAGGGGTATTTAGAAAATAAGAAAGAGCTCTTAGAAATTAAAAAGGAAATGAAAGCAAATTTAATAATAATTTTTAAAAATTTCAATAGAAAAGTTGGAAGATAAAATACAGTATATCTTCCAGATAGTAGAACAAATAAACAAACAAAAAAAATCCTGAAGAGATGGAAAATAGGGGAGAGATATGAAAATTAGAATAGTATATCAAATAGGATCATACATAGAGCTAAGAGGAGTTTCAAAAGGTAGATAAAGGGGAGAGAATGAATTTATCCAATCAATAATATACAACAAATTGCAAGAATTTATGAAGAACAGAAATTTACAGATTGAGAAGGCCCACAATGTTCCCAGTACAATAAATAGAAAAGATTTATACAAAGGCATAGCATTGTAAAATTTTAAGGTTATAGGGCTTCCCTGGTGGCGCAGTGGTTGAGAGTCTGCCTGCTGATGCAGGGGACGTGGGTTTGTGCCCCGGTCCGGGAAAATCCCACATGCCGCAGAGCGGCTGGGCCCGTGAGCCATGGTCGCTGAGCCTGCGCGTCCGGAGCCTGTGCTCCGCGACGGGAGAGGCCACAACAGTGAGAGGCCCGCGTACCGTAAAAAAAAAAAAAAAAAAAAAAAAAAAAAATTTAAGGTTATAGAGAACTTCCTAAAACAGTTTTTTTTTTTTGGGAAACTATATCATATGTAAGGAACTGGGTATCAGAATGGCCCTGAATAAGAGTAAGAAAACTTAAATAAGAAAACTTAAAACAATAGGGCAAAGACTTGAATAAATCTTAGAGAAAATCATTTGCCGTCTAGAATATAATACTTATCGAAACTATCAAGTGTGATAATAAAGAAAAGTCATTTAGGGACTTCCCTGGTGGCACAGTGGTTAAGAATACACCTGCCAATGCAGGGGACACGGGTTTGAGCCCTGGTCTGGGAAGATCCCACATGCAGCGGAGCAACTAAGCCCGTGCACCACAACTACTGAACCTGTGCTCTGGAGCCCACGAGCCATAACTACTGAGCCCGTGTGCCACAACTACTGAAGCCCACGCGCCTAGAGCCCGTGCTCTGCAACAAGAGAAGCCACTGCAATGAGAAGCCCGCGCACCGCAACGAAGAGTAGCCCCCACTCACCACAACTAGAGAAAGACTGCGTGCAGCAACAAAGACCCAACACAGCCAAAAATAAATAAATAAATAAATAAATTTATATTAAAAAAAAAGTCATTTAGACAGAAAAAAGTCATAAAAAGTTTACCTCATTGTAACCATTGTCAGGAAGCCACTGAATAATGCACTCCACCCAAATGAGAGAGTAAATCAAGTAAGAGAAAGATATGGGATCCAGGAAACAGGAGATCTGACACAGGAAAGAAATGAAGGGAGTTCCCAGAATAATAGTGATGGTGCTTCTAGAGCAAACGTGGGGGTTAGAACAGAAGAGCAAGAGGTCCAGAAACAGTGCTCCCCAAGAAAAAAAATGGAAGTAATTTTATTTTTTGACAACATTAGGAAGAGTTTTTATAGTTCTTTTGGAAAAGTTAGGGTTGAATTAGTGATGAGTACAAGGAAAACTATGTAAAGAACCAAAGTTAAGAGATCAAGGTAATTATTAACTCCAGAGAAAACAAAACATTGAATGAGACAGGTAATAATATTAGAGTAATCTACAGGGCTCAGCTGTGGCATAGTATTTACATGATTGTTATCATGATAACACTGATAGAAATAAAAACTGTAACTGAAACTTCATTGGAAGTACGATGGAAAGAAATGTGTGTGTAAGAGGAGGGCAAGAAGGCTAAGACTGGGAAGAAGGAAGTCAATAAATAATGTCTGTAATTTAAAAATAGAGATATATCCAGTTAATCTCATTAGGTACTCATGTGGGGTTAAGTATCTAAAGGAGCTGAATGTGGTTGTCTGAAGAGTGGGAAATGAGGAGTGAGGAAGGATGAGGCATGGAACACTTGTTTTCTTTATCAGGCGTATAGCACCATTGATCTACTGAACTATCGACATGCATTACTTTGATAAATATAAAAATTAAATGGAAAAGGAACTATGTTAGCAATGTGGAATATGATTATGGTATAAAATACAGACAATAAAGTTGTGTCAATTCTTTGAATACTAACTATGTAAAAGGAACATTTAAACATAAAAATAGTTGGTTTTTACAATAGCGACATTTAAAATGGGCAGTCTAAAAAAAAAAGGCAGTCTAGTGCCATCAGCAAGGAGTTGTCACTTTGTAACTATTTCAAGTTAACAAAAGCCACTTTGAAGAATGGTTTACCACGTCACACTTTGATTATCAAATGTTGGCAAGAGAATCACTTGTTTTTTAATTTTACTTAATTCATAATACACAAGTTCAATGTTTTGAATTTTTTAAGTAAGATAATATAATCTTTGCCTTATTGTTAATTTTGGCTAAAATAAATAGAGCTGAAAGTTCCCTGCTACATATGTATTGGTTTTTTTAGTAGAAGAAAGCAATTAAGATTAAAATAAACATAGACACTTCTGTTATTTTCATTTACACATGTTTTGGTGCCACTGCTCTTTTTGATTCTATCTTCAGAACAGCGACTTAGCACTTGTCTGACCCACCCACCTCAGATTTTTCCATTTTAAAGAGTGGATAAAGAGGCATAGAAAAGTTGATTGCCAAAGGTCTCCCAGTGACACGGATGAGATGTAAAACAACGTGGTTTGCTAGATGAAGAAAGAACAATATTTCTGAACTTTAAGCTCAAGAAGAAAAGCTGTTGAAGAAGAAAAGTTTTTGTCTCTGTTGCTCAAATAAGGATTAACTGTAATTTCAGAAAAATACTCAGAAGTTCAGCCACTTTAATTAATTTGACAAAAGGCCCCATTTTCCAAAAACGAAATAGAAATTTTTTCATTCTGAAACTACAATTTTCAGAACAGCAGAGAAGGTTTTTTGGAACAGAAAGAAAACAGGAAAAAAAAAACAACCTATGAAATTTCTAGGAAAGTGAGAGACATCAGAGGCCACAGTTTTCAAATAATTGTAACGGAAACAACTTTTGCAGTTAAAAAAATATATTTATATAGGAGACTTAAAGCATTACACAATGGTGAAATCTCCTAACTTCTTCTATATTGATATTTCTGCTACATCTGTATGCTAAATTTAGAGATTAACCTTTGTTACATTAAAATTTATCTCTGCTAATAGAATCACACGTGCTGATTCTTGAATTTTGGAAAAATATAGAAAGCATAGAAAAGAAAAGTTATCCACAATCCTATCATTCAGAGATAATCACTGTTGACATATTGATGTCAACATGTCACCTCAGTCTTTATTCCCATGTGGATGAAAAGATATATTTATTTGTTTCTAAATTGGAATCATGCGATATATCCTTTAAAATTTCACTTTTATTTAATATGTAACAAACTTTCTCCAGATCACTAAATAATTGTCTAAAACATGACTTTAATTTTCTCTGAAAATTTGGAAGACAGTCCTGACTGCCAAACACCACGGTTCCCTATGAAGATAGTCTACCCTTTTACTTTCTCTAATTGGCTTTAAAAAATACATAAAACATCAAATAATTATGCATGCTAGATAGGTTTGATCTTGTATATATGAAGTACTATTTTTACAAGTATAAACCAGGTATTAAGGGATCTACATGGTTGATTATATATACTTTGTTTCATTAAACAAGCAAAAAAAAATCAAGCAATTTTTATTTTCATCTCTTGAAAAAAAGAAGATACAATTCACAATCCATGGCGATGGTGTTCTGGATGTCTCTTGATCATTACCAGAGGCTCCTTTTTAGGAAGGAATGTGTCAATGTATTTTCTACCACCAGAGCAGCATAATTTTCAATTCCCCATTTTCTATCCATGATATGCCCATGCTTTTAGTGTCACTGGTTGGGCTCCCCAGGAAAGCAGGCTCTGAGATGGAAATTAGCATCCTGGAGGTTTCTTAGGGTTTCACTGTGATCAGCACCCATGGAAAGGGAGGAGAGAGAAAAGCAGAATTGGACAGACTGAGAAGTTGAGCTGCGATGGAAGCCTCGGCCACCTTAGCGGGAGCTCTGACAACGGGATGACTCCTCCAAGCTGTAGCTGATTGCGGCAGGAGAGCCGAATCTTTAGCAGCCCCTCGTCAGTCCCTGGATGCAGCCGCCCGGGAGTGGGTGCCATCTTGTACAAGTGGCTCTCCTCTGCTGAGACAACGCCCAGTGGGACTTGACACTTGAGGGCTGCCTGACAGCTGTTGCTGGAGATGGAGCAGCAAAACCTTCCTTCCTGATGGGGGCTCACTACAGTGTCTTCCTCCTCTTGTCTCCCTGGTTAGAAAACTGGGAGACAACTGAAATCACCCCTTTTCTTTTCTTTTCTTCTTTTTTTTTTTTTTTTAGATGTTGGGGGTAGGAGGTTATTAATTAATTAATTATTTTTTGCTGTGTTGGGTCTTCATTTCTGTGCGAGGGCTTTCTCTAGTTGTGGCAAGCGGGGGCCACTCTTCATCGCGGTGCGCAGACCTCTCACTATCGCGGCCTCTCTTGTTGTGGAGCACGGGCTCCAGACGCGCAGGCTCAGTAGTTGTGGCTCACAGGCCTAGTTGCTTCGCGGCATGTGGGATCCTCCCAGACCAGGGCTCGAACCCGTGTCCCCTGCATTAGCAGGCAGATTCTCAACCACTGCGCCACCAGGGAAGCCCCTCACCCCTTTTCTTGATCAAGTCTATCACCAAGCTTCTTGTTTGTTCCTCCAAAAAGTGTTCCAAATACATTTTTTTTTTCTCTAAAGCCATGGCCATCTCGCTTCCCTTTTTGCCTCATGCAGAAGCTCACACCCAAGTTACTCTAGCAGCTTCCTGGATGGGCTTTGGGTTTCATGTTTCTCCCTATTAATACTTTTCACATACCACTGACAAGATTATTCATGCACTTGAACCATGACTTTTATTACATTATTTCTATTTAAAGAATCTGTATTTGTTCTCTATTTCATAATATGTATACCTTCCAGTTTTCTTTGTTTGGCTTTCAAGGTCCTCAAAATAATCATTCTCAGCCAATCTCATGCTATGCAAACATACTCCCCACTGCTGTGCCACCCTCTAGTCACTCAGGGTAGTCTCTGATCCTGCCCAGGCCATACTCATGAGCATGCCAAGCCTTCTCTGGAACATCCTCCACCCCCAGGCATGCCTGTCTACTCTGCTTGCCCTTTAAAGCTCAGTCCTACCCATGTTTATGAAATCTTCTCTACTCTCGGCCCTTATCTATTCTCATTTTTCTAGTTCCTGTTTTACTCGCTATATACACAAAGGATAGCACTTAATTTTTCAACAATAATTTCCCGTGTTCCAGTTTGGGCTCCCCTGCCAGACAATAAAAGAAGGCAAGAATTATTTCTTACACCTCTTTGTATCCTTGGAGTGCTGGCCCCATGGGAAACTCTCGGAGCCCTGACTGACTAGGAATCATTGTCATGAATTTTCCTTAGAGACGTTAGAAGATATCCACATCTTCCTTTACTTATTCAAGCACTGTTTGATGAGACTCTCCTTCTTAGATGCTCAGCACATGAAAAGGCACATTTTGCCTACCTTCACTCCCATGGTAGCACAATGGCTCAATGTAGATTAAAGCCTCTTTGGTTCAAATTCTAGCCCCACCATTTCCTAGCCATGTGGCCACTGACAACTTAGTTAATCTCTCCCAGTCTCAGTTTCACCACTTACACACTGATGGAACAACAGTAGTATCTACCTACTGCATAGTTTTTCTGTGAGGAATACATGAGAAAATATACTTAAATATTTACCACGATGCATGTAGCAGCATTCAGTATGTGATACCTATTGTAACTCTGTGAACAAAGCACAGGGCCACTTATATCTAAGATGGTTATGTCCAGAGCACAGTGGATGGTGCACCGTGCCTGGCGGAGCAGGAAGGCAGCAGCTCTGCTCACAGATGATGGAGCCCTTGCTTGGTAAGTGCACCCAACACCAGTGGAGGTACCTTAGTGGGACTGGCTACTGTAGAACCTGCTCCTGGCCGGCTGAAAGGCTCAAAGTACAAAGTGGAGGAAGGTGCTCTCCAGAAAGGTAGGTGAGCACATGTGAACTCAGCTGAATGATGAGAGACTGAATATACAAACAGACAATGGCCAGACCATGCATAAAAATAGAGCTCTGACCCACAGGCTGCAGCACCTGGCCCATCATCTATAGTAACCAGTGCCCAGGAAGTCAGCCTGCTATACCTTAGACTTGTAGGAAGCCAGACCACTATCTCCTGTAAGAATCCAGGGAGCCAAACAATCACCCCTGTAACAATGGGCTCAAAATGGCTGGGACTTGATTAATAATGGACAGCTTTACTGATTTTTGTCCCTGCTTCTAGCTTAGGACCAACCGGAGAAAGCCAAATATGTACCTCTCATCAATCACACAGGATTCTAGTTAGTCACGTGCAGCTTCCCCACGTCACAGCCTCCATCAGGGCACACCTGAAGCCTCCCCTTCCACCACCATGAAGCTTTCCCACTCCTCTGGCGGTAGCCAGAGTCTGTCCAAATGTGAGTGACGGTGGCTGACTCCCAGGCTCTAGCAAGCTCTGAATAAACAGCCTTTGCTTTTCTCATTTGGTTGGTTTTCAGTTGTTTCCACATGGGCCTATTTAAAACATGGGCTTAAATGTTGCCCTGTCACCAGGTTTAATTTGAACCAACTTCCAGATTGGAGAGGAACACAGCCTGCACTGTACTGCCTACTCTGAATATACCCAGGCAGGCTCATTCAATGTTTTTACAGGGGATGATCGTTCACAAGATAAGTAACACTACACGTCTCCGTTAAAAGACCTCAAAAGGGCTGTGTTTGTGGGATCATCCACGAACTTCTTTACATCTCTGAATGAGAAAGTATGAAACCGATAGTTCATTTCCCCATGTGATTCTCATTCAGGCTTAAATAACAATTTCTTGACAAAGGCAGTTCTGATTTTAGAACTGATGAAAAATTATTTTTGCTTTTTAACATTTGTAAATAGTCATTTTTCCATAGTCACAAGTCATCCAGTTAACTCAGGCCCCTTTCCTTGCCGTTTCTAACCTATGAGCAAAATTCACTCCAGCCTTCTGCAATATGCTTCTTTGTTATATGCCAGAAAACCTTGCAAATAAACAAAACAAAAACCCCAAGAATTTATAACTGGACCAGAAGATCATAGGTACAGAGGAGTGATCACAGATCCAAAAAAGGCCTGTGAGAAATGAGATTCCCACTCATTCTTTGCTGAAGGAACGGCAGAAGGAGCCAGCTGTGGACATAAGGACACACGGCCCAGGCATTTGTGCTCGAAAGGGAGGGCCAGGTTGAATGACTCAGAGGTCCTCTTCAGCTTCATTCTCCACCCCAGTCTGCACTCCTAGCCACTGCATTTAGGGGAGAAGGTCTTCTGTGAGGAAACCTGAAGACCAGGCAGGAAGCACTGGACCTAAATAGTGAAGGACAGTTGTAGTTAGGCCTAAGGAAGAGCATCCAGGCCATTCAGAACCCATCAACAGCTTCCTGAAGACAGTTGTAAATGTCTTCCTCGAACACGAGTTTTTTTTGTTTTTTTTTTTTGCGGTACGCAGGCCTCTCACTGTTGTGGCCTCTCCCGTTGCGGAGCACAGGCTCCGGACGTGCAGGCTCAGTGGCCATGGCTCACGGGCCCAGCCACTCCGCAGCATGTGGGATCTTCCCGGACCGGGGCACGAACCCGTGTCCCCTGCATCGGCAGGCGGACTCTCAACCACTGCGCCACCAGGGAAGCACGACACGAGTTTTTCAAATTTAACTTTCTAATTTCTTTTAAAATTTATTTTTAATACATTTAAGTAAATTCTTAATTTGTTTTACTTTCAATTTAAAGTTTTAATTAAAGTGTTTAATTTAAATTTTTATGAAAAAGACTATGAAGCAGTGAAAGCTAATGTAGTTTGAGCTAGGGAGTGGCTGGTACCCTGGCCCACAGCCCCCGTGGGAGCCAGGGCACCAAGGCAGGCTGCCCAGAATCCTTACTGCATGACTGCGTGGGATCTGGGGGACAGCTCTGACAGGAACCTAGATTAAGCCTCTTTTAAAAATAAATGGAAAAAAAACAAAACCAACAACAAAACCAAAATAAATAAATAAATAAATGGAAGCAGTTCACTTGAAACTAATATAATGTCATGTCAATTATATGTAACCCCCCAAAAATTATTTTAAATAAATGGAAGCAAAGACTGTCCCAAATGTTGTGGAGAAGGCCCAGGATACAGAGAAGTTTCCTCAAGGAGGCTTTTATGTGGATAACCCTGCAGCCCTGACTGGTTACTGCGTAGAGGATGGGGGCTGGGGGTAGCATTGGGGAGGTTCTGATGATTCTGCATCCGGGACCCCTTAGTTCCTCAAGAGATGGGGCTATAGAGACGAGATGACTCGGGCACCCTCTTATGATATGGACGCTGTGGTAGAGGGCCGAGGGTCCTTCCCCACTCGCTTGAGAGCAGCTGCGAAGTTGGGGCAGTTGTATTGCTGCTTTGATGGCCGCCAAGGACAGCACTGGGTCACCGGGACCCCCAGCTGGAGACGGTGGGGGGGGAGTGTCCCATGATTTTACTGAGTGGGGCCTCACTTCGAAGGTTCCTGTGTCAGTCTCTGAAACCAGACTGATATTCTGCCAGACAAGCAGGGGCTATTTTCGATTGTCAAATGATCTGTGGAATTCTAAAGCCCTGTTTGGAAAAGCTGCTGAAAGCATTCTGAATTAAAAACCCTGAGGTGAAGAAAGTGTTTTGGAACTAAACAGAAGTGCTGGTTGCATACCATTGTGAATGTACTCAGTGCCACTGAATCCTTCATTTTAAAACGGTGAACTTTATATGAATTTTGCCTCAACTAAAGAAAAGGGAATTAAGGTGAGAAAAAAGAAAGACTACAGGAAGAAACAGGACAAAACAACTTCTACTTTGTAGCTGTCAGCAAATAGAGACCTCCAATCTGTTTGGTCATTCATTCATTCAATAAATGTTTATCATGTTAATACAGTTTTTTTTGTTGTTTCTTCCCTCCACACTCAGCAAGCCAGCATCACCGCATCTCTAATTATTCTCCTGGTAAACATGTGACTTAACGGGCTCATCATTCTCTCTCTTTCCCCTGTGATAACCCTGCCCTCTCCTGTTGCTCACCCAAATGTTTACAAATCCCTCAGACACACACAGAAATTCACTACATTCCCATTGCTTTGAAAAAGTACCAAGCGTTGAGACCTCTAGTTGCAACTCTACTATTTCTGGAAGCATCCCCAATACCTCTCCTGTAACAGCTAATGCAACGCCATTGAGGTCCAGCCTGCCAGAACCAGGAGCTGCCACACCCAAGGCCCTGGAACCCAAGACCGCATCCATCCCAAGAACATCATGTCTCATTGGCTTTAGGCAAATAGACTGCCAGGTACTCGGTTCTTATAACCTCCTTACACGCAAAACTTCTTCCAAAATGCCACGTTCCATTATCCTGAAACGCACCTTTAAAGGTAATTGACTATTAATAGATACCAATTGTACAGGAAAGACCAACAAGCATCTCTAAAGAGGAGACTAAATAAATATAAGCCATTCTTTGCTGCAGTGAATGAAAATTACGTATGAGTGAAAAGGTAGACTTTCCTATCATTGGATTCAGGAATGAAGTGACTGACAGGAACGTAAAAATCTTACTTCCTTTATTTCTATTGTACTTACATGGAGATAAATGTCTGTGAATTCTCTTTGATTGCTAGTTCCCATTTTGAGACCTCATAAATTATTTATTTTTATTTGGGTTGCGTCGTCTCCTAGGATTTTACTTCAGTGTGTTTGCCAGTGATCTGTTAATTTTTATTTTAAGGGGGAAACATGTACAGAATCTCATTTGCTTTGAAAACATGAGTTAACTGCAATATTATCACTTCTCCTCTGAGCTGGTTTTAAAAGAGCAGGTTGGCTTCTTACTTCAAGCCTGACTCTCCTTTTCCCATCTCAGCTTTATGTCTGTGCGATCTGTGAATTGTAAACAACAATCATTTTTTTAATGTTCGTAGGGAAATGCCTTGGCTGCCTTTCAAGCCTTTTATGTATTCTCCTCATGATGTTATCTGTAATTAAGCTTTAGATAATTAACATTCCCTGCAAAATCGGTATCTCTATATCTTTCTCCCTTGTTTGTTAGACATTAAATTAAACTCAGCACTGCTTCCCCACGTCCTCCTCCAGATCCTGAAGGTCAACCAAGTTTTAATTTTTTCTCAAGTAAATAATAAATAAGTGGCGCATGGCCTGAAAAGTAGCATTTAATCTAGTGGTTGATACTAGGGTTTGAGGCTAGGAAAGAAATTGTTCTTACGTAGCTATACTATTCCTCTGGCAAGCAGAAAAGGAATTCTCAGAAGCCTTCTCAGCCAAGTAATGGACTAAGGCAGCAGGTGATACAATGGGCGGTGGCCAGGAGGTGATTCAGCTTCACCTCTTCATGCATCCCAGCTACTTTCAGGGCGGCAACTTGGATGGTAAGCAGTTCCCAGGGTTGGAAAGGAGACATTCTGCCTTTCAGACAGAATGTTAATATGCTGGGAAAGAGCTCACACAAACCATTTCACCATCATTTTGTTATTACAGCCATTAGGAACATAGAAGCTCTGCTTTAAATCTAGATGGCACATCTCTCTGTAGGAATTCCAACTCTTACAGAATCCACGCTTCCTTTACGTTCGTGTAGATGGGGAGGACAGCAGAGTGAGACAGACTTGTCTAAAGCAGGTGGGACATAAATAAAAGCAGGGAGAGGCAGGAAAGGACCCTTCCCTTGAAGGTTCAGAGGGGTCATGGCCCTGCCAACACTTTGATTTTGTATTTCTAACTGCCACAACTCTGAGAGACAACATTTCAGTCATTTCAAGCTACCCAGTTTGTGGTACTCCGTTACAGCAGCCCTGAAAAACTAAACAGTGTTGTTCAAACTTTTTCCTACCATTAACAATAAAATTTAAAAAACTCAACGCCTCCCCAACAGACACACAAAGGAAGCATGTGGGAGATGCGTAGAAACCCAAAGCCCTTGACGTTGAAGCCGTAGGACAAACCGTCTGTGTCTTTTCCTTGAAGAATTATGAACCATGATGGGAAGAAAAAATAATGCCCCCAGGAAATAAGGCTCTCATTTAACTTCCGCTTACAAATAACTGAAGACACAACAGCCATGTTGAGTAGTGTGATCTTGGAGACAAGGCTCCGGTCTGCTACTGAACATGGATGACCAAACCAAGCATTCAAAGACAGGGATGCTGCTAGCTGGAACCGAACATTTTTTTTTTTAATTTGTAAAAACTCAATAAGCATCTTCAAAAGGGAAAAGATTATTCTGAAGAGGGTTTGAGTGTAATTATTAAAAAGGTAACAAATATGGTTAGTACAACAGAAAATGAATTAGAGCTGTTCTAGTCACACAAAGTATATAATGAATCATATTTGCTGAGGAAGAAGCTCAAAACCTTGGTATTTAAGATGAGGGGGATACAAAATGCCTTGTTAGGATCATAAATGGCTGATGCTGCAAACTCATTCTTCCAAAGAGAGTCAAGACCACTTTCTACCTTTCTGGATACAGACAACTAAGAAGAAGGCTATACCTCTCAAGTACATTTTTGATCCCCTTCTCTCTCTCTTCTCCTCTTGGTACCCCTATAATGTGAATCCTCATAAGCTTAATGTTATCCCGAGATCTCTAAAATTGTTTTCATTAAAATTTTTTTTGTTTTCTAATTGGGTGATTTCCATTACTGTATCTTCTAGATCACTTATACATTCTTCTGTATTACTCAGTCTGTTATCCATTCCTTCTAGTGTTTTTTATAATTATATTTCATCTATTGAATTCATTTCAATATTTTTTTGGGTATCTGTTATATTTTCTAGTTCCTTGTTAAAGTGGTCACTATGTGCATAAATACTTTTCCTATATGACCAACATGTTCAATTCTTCATGTGGTAAATTACTTATTTCTATTATTTTTTTCAGGGGTTTTCCCTTGCTCTTTTAAAAAAAAATTATATTATATTGAAATATAGGTGATATGTTGGTTTCAGGTCTATGGCAAGGTGATTCAGTTATACATATACATATACATATATACATTCTTTTTCAGATTCTTTTCCCATATAGATTATTACAGATTATTGAGTAGAATTCCCTGTGCTATACAGTAGGGCCTTGTTGATTATCTATGTTATATATAGTGTATCTATTAATCCCAACCTCCTAATTTATCCCTCCCCAACCCCCACCTTTGCACTTTGGTAACCATAAATTTGTTTTTTAAGTCTGTGGAAAAAAAAAAAAAGAAGGCTATAAAGATCGTTATTTACAAAGAAACAGCAAAGCCCGCACTGTATTATTACTGATGCTCTTTAATAGCTCAGATCTTCCACACTTACTCACCTGGCAAATATTTCAACTGCTTATGGTGTCAGGATGACCTGTATAATATATGGAGTAGGGTCTCCATTTGAACAAGAGTTTCATTCAGATTAGGATTCAGGTATGCATGGAGGTGCCTATGTGATAGCTTGACAAAAGGTCCTTTTGTGAGAGACTGAGAAGCCCCCAGGGCAAGAATTAATACTGAGAGAAGAAGGAGGTATATAAGGACAGGGCCTTGGCAAGGGGCACTGCTTCTGTGTAGAGCAAGATGCCTATCATTTGGACTTAACTATAAATCACACCTGCTAAGATTTGTCAATAGCCATAACTATTTCTATAGTACTTATGTTATAGGGAATTTATCAATGGCAATTTATACAACATTGTTTCCTTCCCCTGAGACTGTAGGGCTTTACCAAAATATCTCCAAAAAAAAAAGTTTTGCTTTAAAACTAGTGAAACATACATTTAAAAGTCCATGAAATTTATTACTCAGAGACTCATTTTAGCCATAAATCCAAAAACTACCCATGAAACAAAAATTCCTTCTACCCAGGCATTTCTTACTGAAGTCGAAACAATATGAAAATGAATGTAGCAAATTTAGACACACAGAGTTTTTTCTTGAACAAGTCTTTCCACTTCTGAAGAAATGTCCTCTCAAGGGACCCGAACATGTCCAGGCCAGTGACTTTCTCATAAACAAGATTTGAAGGGAGCTGGGTTTTCCTCGGTGAAAACACCCAGATTCATCCAAAGAAAAAAAATTCTCACAACTAGCAAAACTCAAACCTTTAAGGAAACAACCTGTTTAATTTCTGAACTGTTTATATCCAGTTTTAAAGGCAAATACATTATCCACATGATAGAGTAAATATTTCTTTTATAAAGTAAATATAATTTTTATTCTGCAAAACTTAACAACAGACTCTTCCTCAAGGAAATTTGGAATTAAGAAAAATCTTCATTTAAGGCAGCCAGTTGTGTGAAAGTTGCCAAGTAGTCCTTAGCTTGAAAGCTTGCCAAGATATTTGGGAAAGGTGGAAACAGGACAAGGTGAACCCCATTTGAATTGTACATGTATGCAACAAAATATTTCCCATTCCTCTTAGTTGCAGACTGGCTGGTTAGGGTATAAAATCAGTGTGGACTTGGGGCTGGGCTGAAGGGCTTGTTTGTAGGGCAGCGCTGGGCCGTGTTCCCCATGACACGCCAGTGAGGCCCACACTCTTGTCTCTGGGGCAGTCACCCTAGAAGGGCCCAGAGGGTAATTAAGAACTCCTGTGCACAGCACACAGGCTCCGGTGATGATAAGGCAATGAAAGGACGCATTTCCAAGACTGATGTGTTCTCAATTTAAATTTCAAATATAGGAAAATACCGAACTGTGCAGTTCAAATTGGATACCCAAAACTGTAGGTTTAGTTCCCCTAGGACTCATGCATCAATCTTAAGGTGACGGAGCTAAAATACAACAGCAGGCAAAAATTAAATGGTTGTTCTACAAAAACTTTGGTAAGATATTGGGAGCTTTGAAGGCTCTCCATTATGGAATGTAGTCCTGTTTTTTGTTTTTGCTTTTGTTGTTTTGTGTCAGGGAGGGGGTGGGAGGTGTAGAGTGTTTTAGGATGATTGCTGAACTTGGTTTGGGCAGCATGTAGCTGAGTGGGCAGGATAGGCCTGCGTCTGGACCAAGGAGAGGACAGGCCCTTCGGCTGCTGGGAAGGCAGTGCCCAGAAAGCCCAGGAGGCGGCACCCATGGCTTGAGCAGAGGCAGAGCGGGTTTCCCAGGCCTGAGAACAGCTCAGACACACCTTCAGGGCATTAGGGGCACAGCAGCAGACAGAGGGGAAGAGAGCACAGGGGACTAACTGGTTGCAGAGAAGCCTATGTATAAGCACGTGTGAGCATCACATGGGGACTCTGGACATTGCACGTGTGTGTTCATGTGTATGTGTGTGTGTGTGTAAACTCCACAGACGTGAGGTTGCTGCAGTTTCTGGTGGAGCCAAAGCCACAGGCAGAGCCCTAGTTAACTAAATTTGTGACCCAGTGTTTACGCCCTTGCTGCAAAGGCCTAAGCAGAGAGTGGCTGTGGTACCAGTTCCTGCTGAAATATTACCCCCTGGTCACAAATTCTTTTAATTAAACAGTTGGAATAAAATGCTAAAAATACTCTGTAGAGCAATATAAATTTATGTAAAAGAAATACATTAAATCCAAATATCAAATAATGGGTGGATTTTTTTTTTTTTTTTTTGCGGTACACGGGCCTCTCACTGTTGTGGCCTCTCCCGTTGCGGAGCACAGGCTCCGGACACGCAGGCTCAGCGGCCATGGCTCACGGGCCCAGCTGCTCTGCGGCATGTGGGATCTTCCCGGACCAGGGCACGAGCCTGTGTCCCCTGCATTGGCAGGCGGACTCTCAACCACTGCACCACCAGGGAAGCCCAATGGGTGGATTTTTAAATATGTCTTTCTCAAATAAAATTCATATAGATGTACGTATATATGTATATATATACACCTATGTGTTTATATGTGTGTGTATATGTATATATATATAACTGTTATACATCAATTAAGCCCTTAAGAGCAAAGAGAATGTTTCTCTCTAAAGTTTTCTACTGTTGATGATTTCTAGGGAAGAAATGTAGCAGTGAACTTTTAATACATAGTAAGTTATTAGAATTAGCCTCACAATAAGGCATCACTGGCTCTATTTTCATCTGAAATAAGAGTTTGACATCTGCTTGGGAAATAGATTCCAGAAAAGGAAAATATTAAATAAGTTAAAGGAAAGCCAAAAATATTTCACCTTTATTAATAGTCTAAATATTCACAAGACATTTATCACTATGCAATGCATGACAGTAAGTCTCTAATTAAATTGCTATTTCTAGCTCTTGAGCTACAATGAAAGTTCTATAAAGGAGGCTATAAACCAGTTATCAACCTATTTTAATCACAGTTTGAAGTAACACAAGAAAACAGCATCCAAGGAGAGGGCATAATTTTGACTGACACTAGACAGGCTTAAAATTCCAAACCAGATGGTAAGTCCTATGCAAGAAAGGCCTGTTTCTCTTATTTCTCTGTATGCACTCAGAGCATTGAATAGGGCTCTGCATAGTCAGTATTCCGTAAATCTTACAGGCTGACTTGTAAGAGTCTGCTAAAAAAATCATAGAAGTGTCATTTAATTCAAGTTCCACGTTAGAATATCCTATGAGGCTCCCTGCCCAGTAATCATAAACTCATCACATAATGATGTCAGCAACTGGACATGCTCACAAACCTCGTGTAAAGGGATTAAGAGTTGCTGAATTTTCACAGAGAAAATCTCTGGCTTGCTGTCAAAAATCAAACACATGGACATTGTGATTCAGCATTGTCATATAATCAGTCCAAGAACCAGAAAGGAAAAAGACATGATAAGAAAAAAATTAATTTGGAGGTTAGATGCAAAGAATGCTATAGTCTGACAGTTACTGCGGCATCGTCTCTGTGGGTCCCCGCGAACCCACCCTAGCCATATGGGTTTCCAGAATCATACCTACAGATGATGATGATGGGGTCACCATTCAGGCTGCTCTCCAGAAAAAATGAGAGCAAGAACCTCTAAATAGGGGCATAAAAAACATTTATTCAACAATTATTTTTAAGTATCTAGTATGTGCCACTTATTGATCTAATTAGTTGGGTTCAAAGGTGAGCAAAATCGGTCCTCTGATTTTTAGGAGATTAAAAAATGTCTGGAAAGAAAAGAAGTATCAAATACTTTGAAGAGAATGGAATATAAATTATGGAGCAGTTATCTTACTCATAAAGATGCACTCAGCACTAGAAATGACACAAAGTCACAACTTTATAGCCTGGTTCTGCCTCAAGCCACCAGCTTCATCTTACTACAGGAGCTGGAAAACCTTAGCGAGGGTCCTCTAATGTCTGTTTGGGCTCTTATGTGTATTCTTTTTTTCCCTTTAAAAAAAAATTATTCTGATCTGACTCCTCCCTCTCAAGTCTCATTGCTGTTATTGTCTTCTGGTCTTGGACCTACCCAGATGTCACCAACTAAATAATGTTTTTGTTTTTTTTTTTAGGAAGTTTCCAAATGTGCACAAAGTTGAATTTGATTCATGATTCAATGAATGATTCATTTTCATTATATCAATACAATGAGTCTCCATAAACTCGTCACTGAGTTTCAACCATCATCATTTTCCCAATCTTGTTGCATCTATCCCCACCCTCTTTTTACAATGTCAATTTTATTTTCATTGCTTGAGATATTCATTTTCGAATTGTTACTGATAAATCACACAGGATTTCTTGTCATGGGGCTTAATGCCTAGCAAAGAGTAGATCTCAAAAATATTTGCTAAATGAATGACTGCCTCCGGTAAAACATTCTCTGCTTTTACAGTGGGAGGAGTTTTCAAGTTGTCTAGGGTAGGAAAAAACGGTAGACATTCTGAGTTCAGTGTTACAAGGCGAGGCTTAGGAGAATTCCTCTTTAGGATATGCTAATCTTGTCCAGGTTTCCCTGTTCTGTTTCCCACTCACAGCCCAGTAAGAGGAGGTCTTCAAACAGGAAAGGGGTTGGTGACGGGGGGAGCATGCCAAGGTAGCAGAACCAAAGGTAAAGCTCATCTCTCTTGAAACATTTAATTAAAACAAACATAATAAAATATGTAGCTACTTCCCAGGGTCATAAGTGGTGCCACTTCCCCGGAAATACATTTGCCCAAGCATATTTTGATTCATTATGTAGGTTTCATTGTACCTCACATGCAGGCAGTACAAAGAGTACCAGTCCTAGACCTAGAGAATAAAGCAATACAAGTCTCAAAAAGTGCTGAACAAAACAGACGAGTGCTCTGGTGAGCTAGAGAAAGCCCCGCCATTTGAGCAGTTTCCTGAATCTGAGTTCAGTCTAAATCAGCTTAAAAAATTGCCAGTGAAGAAGAAACAAAATTTCATTTGTGGATAATATAGAACTAAGAAAAGCACTTAAGATGATATTCACCGAAAAATAAAATGACAGGGATGACAAATCAGGAGACCTAGTCTTATCCTGGCTTTCTGTCAATATCCCTAAATGACCATAATCTCAACCTTGACTTTTTTACCTGTCAAGCAAAACCACAGTGAAATCCTATTTGTATGGATGGCACGGGAATTTATCAAATAGTATTTGAGTAATTGCCATGGTTAGAAGAAAATTGATCTGGGAATCAGGAAACCTAACTGTGTGACCCTGGGCGGGTCATTTAACCTGTCTGGTCCTCAGTTTCCTGACTGCACAATCGGAACTGACTACCATGTCAGAGGTTTTCTTTAATGTTTCAAAGCATGTAGGTAAGAGTGGAACAGCTCTTGCTGAAACAAAGGCAAGAGAGGAACTCAGAGTCCCACAGGCCCAGCATTCCTCCCACAGTGAAGTCTCTCATGGAATAGCAGGGTTTTATAATCCCTAATCCAGAACTGCTCAAGATTTATCAGCCCTAGAACCCTATGATTGTATCATGCCTAAATAAATCTAAGGTCAAAACTGTTTATAAAATCATTAACAAAGGTAAATATGATTTTTTGGCAGATGAAAAATTATTAACATTTCCATGTGATATTTTAGTTTCTTAAAAAGGATCCATCAGAAAAGGAAATGCTACAATGCTTGTTCCAAAGCTAAATCCGTATGCTTATTAGAATTTCTGCCCCATCTCAAGGTAACATTTTCTTTTCAAATTATACTTATGTTTTTAATCTCCGTTTACTAATTAACCATGTTTAGGTGGTAAATTCTTTCACAACTTTCTTTTTGGGGGTGCTGTTACTCAGTGACCTGTAGACAGGACAGGGGACACTGGTTAGGCAACTGATTCTGCTTCAGATTCTTGTTCTGGTTTCTGGCTGCAGACAAGCTTTTTTGTGCTGGGGAAGGAATGAGCTGGGGGAAATCTGAAGGGAAGAAGACCCACTGAGCCTGGCACTGTTCGCAGATACCAGATTCAGAGAAGGAAACTGCTGAGTCATGGGAACACGTTCTGGATCATCACCAAGAGGAACTGCAGTCTTAGGTCCCGAAATGCAGTTTTCTCTATCTTTGTCCATGATGCCTGTGGGCTCCCGCCTCCACCTGAGGCCGCTGAGTCCCCCACGACCCCCCAGAGCTCTCACAACTTTTGAATAGGAAAGAATACAAAAGGTTCTCTGGAATCACAGTTTTCATCTACTGCTGATCACAGAGATTTTCTGGCGGACTGGTGGTAGCCATTCAATTTTAGGAAGGAAATGCATCTACTACTTCTTCCACTGGCATCTCACTTGAGCAGCATGAGTGGTGGTGCCCATACAGTGGCAGCGTCCAGGAACAATATAAACACTGGTGATAGAAATAGAAGTTTCCCCCCAGTTATGCATTTCTATATACACTATGGGTTATGGGCTGAATTGTGTCCCCCAAGTGTGTATGTTGAAGCCCTAACCCCCGGTACCTCAGAATGTGCTGGTATTTGGAGATACAGCCTATAAGATGTGATTAAGTTAAATTTAGACTATTAGGGAGGGCCCTGATCCAATCTGACAGGTGTCCTTTTAAGAAAACTTGGACACAGAAAGAGACACCAGGGATTCGAGCACACATAGGAAATACCAGGTCGGGTCACAGTGAGAAGATGGTCATCTGCTAGCCAAGGAGAAGAAACCAAACCTGCTGACATCTGACACCAAACCTGCTGATCTTAGACTTCCAGCCTCCAGAACTGTGTGAAAATAAGTTTCTGTTATTTAAGCCACCCAGTCTGTGGTATTTTGTTAAGGCAGCCCTGGAAAACTAATGCACTATGTTTACATGTACATATATACACATACATACACTATAGAAAAGGACATGTCTAGCTATCCATTCACACACACACACACACACACACACACACACACACACACACACCCTCAGAGATTATTACCTTCTTCAATTTAAGGCTTCTTAACATATCATTCGCAAACACTGAGAATGCCACCTCATCAAGTTATTTAGGAATTTAGTGCATTATGATGTATGAATGGATGTTTTCATCTTATAGTAAAATGTGTAAGTTGAACTGGGAAAATATCCTATTTGCCTTTAAAATCACATCATGAGATACAAGCCCCTTCTTGTCTATCCAGTTTGCTAAGAAAATTCAAATACTGTTTCCTGCTATGTAGGATGATATAGAGATGATGAGACTGCTAACAGTTGAACAGAAAAAATCGGGAGATATAAATTTAGTTCTATGATTAGATACCTTTTCCTTTCAGATCAGTGTTGCTAGATTGTCTTATGTTCAAGAGAATCATTGAAACAAGATTAAGAACTCTCCCTCTCTCTCTTTTTTTTTTTTTTGCCAAGGATTTTGGAAGCTCTGCTTTGTATTATGTGATGATAGTAATAAATAAATAATTCCTCTGGTATTAATGATATTAACATTTCATGTAACTCATTCATTAAGTTATCAAGTGCAGACCCAAAGCTATTATAATTCAGTACATAGTCACTTACTATGAAACATATCCATTTTAAAATTGATAGTACCATCAGGTCTACAAGGTCCCAAGAAGAATTTCATGTGCCCACTTGTCTAAAGTGATTGTTCGATGTTCCCTGACCTTCAAAAGCTTTTTGTCATTTTTCTGACAGGTAGCTTAGAGGTTCTTTCCTCCATCCATTTCATTTAAATATGTGCTGTGGGTAAATCCAATAAACTAAGTAGCCATCTAGTTAAAACCCTCATGGGGTCAGAGCTCTAGGGAACATTTCAAGGCACCGATGTCCCTTCTTCAACTCTGATTTCCTAGATCATTGATCATCTTCTACCAGCTCTTTGAAATAGATCCTCTTGCCAAGTGCCCCTTAATCCCCTGCGTTGAAAGCAATGCTTGGTCTGATACCTAGCAGCTGACGCTCCCCTTGGGGATGGATGAAAGGAGAGGAAAGTCCTCCTCTTCATGATTAATAATCTAAAACTCCTAAAGAGAGGTAAGAGACCCTGAAGGTGGGTGGGGAGAGCTCCGTTTATTGCCTCATTCCCTAGGGCACATCCCCCAGGGAGGCGTTGCTGATAAACAATTCTCTCCTCTCTCTTTCAATGATAAATCACCTTGTCAAAGGTGCCTGTAGGGTTGTTACAACATATTTCTTACTATTAGTGCTTCCCTGACTGGAGAGTACATGGATGAGGTTGTAGAGGAAGGTCAAGTGAAACCCAGGACCTTGTAAACAGTAGGTGCTTAATACTGTGGAATAAAAATGAAGTAATGAGGATAAAGCTGTCATTTTTAAAAAAATGTCAACTCAAAATACGGAATTACACTATATCCATGTTCTCTATTGCAGGTTTTAGGTTCACTAGTTCTACAATAAATGAAATAATTGGTTTTGACATGAAAACAGAATTCCTGAGTGAAAAAAAATCTGGTAAATGCTGGGTTAAATGAGAAGGGCTTTTTTTTGTCACTGTAGGACCTCTCACAGCTTGAATCTCTGCGAGATGACCATGGTATTCAGTGATTCCCAAACTTGTTATTGGCAGGATCTGTTTCTTCTGTAAGATATTTGAGAAGGGTTGCACTAAAGAGCTTTCAACTCACAGAAGGAATTAACTGTCTATTGCCTTAAACTGATGGACACAGGATTTTAGCTCCTCTCATTCACGTTGGTGGGACCAGGCCAGTAGCACTACCCCAGGAAAGAGCGCCCAGCTACCTGGCTGGCATAGGCTCCATCTTTAATTTTCCACAAGAGCAATTCGTGTATGTATGGCAGAAAAATCAATGCTAAATTTACCTCCAAATTTTTTCACATTAAAAAGATATGTTTTGGACTGTAAGTATTTAGTATGCTGTTTCATAGTGGAGAAAGATTCTGTAAGGGAAAGGCGAAGAAGATAGGGTACTATAGTGGAGTTTCAAAAAGGGAGGGGAAACAAAAATAAAATGTGAGATAGAAAAAGCCTCCTTCTTTACTCCTCAGCTGGTAACAGAGCCTGACAGAAGAAAATGCAATTCATATCAATCCAACAAGAATAGCAGGTGCCGTGGGAATGTGAAGCAAGATGCTTGCTTACGCTAAACTACCTGATAGGGAGAGTGCTTGTTGTGGTATCTTGGCTGCAGGATATTCATTTTGTTATTTAGTAAATGCAGTACCTTTTCTAGTAACGACTGATTCTCATTTAAATATGCATCTTAAGAGGCTTGGTTATGTCTACCTATACGTTCAACAACAAAGAAATGATTAATGCATTAATCCACTCAGGGTTGCCACTAAAGAAATGGTTATGAATACTAGTTGCAATCCAGAAAAACTTAAGTTATAGTGTTATTGGAAAATATAGAGACAAGTGTATATACTTTGATCACATCTATCAAAAACTATAAAAAATAAGAGAAATTAAAGTGTGAATAGTGATTAGAGAGACAGATAATTCTTTTTTCCTCCTTTCAAAAATTTTTAATGTCGTTCCACAAGTTATATTGTGAAAAATGTATATGTTTTTAATGATCTAGCTTCATTCTTATGTGTGATTTTGTTATATAGGGGCCAATATTTTTTCTTCAGCTAAGACAGCAGAAGAGGTGATTTATTGTACATGTTTGTACATGCAGCCACAACTCAGAACAGAACTGGCCCAGAAAGTCACAGGTCCAAGGCAAAGGACCAAAGGGACCATTTTGATATAAGCAAGGTGGGTCTCTCAAAGGTGGTGGATGTGATGGATGTTCTAGATCCACTAAGACAAGTTCTAGACAGTCAGCATGCAGTCCAACAGTTGGTACCAGCATCCCCGGCCTCTGGCTTTCCTTGTTTCTGCTCCTGTGGCTTCCAAGAGTACATACGCTGGCAGTTTCCTGGGACCCCTGCCTCATCTTTCTTTTTTTGCACTTTAGCCTGTGCATTCGCTTCTTCCTCCACTTGCCTCTTATTGGCGGGGAGGTTTCTCAGAAGATGGCGCTAAGGCCGTGAGCTAGGGGCGATTTGTTTTTAACTTGAGTTACTCATTTCAAGTTTTATAATGAAGACAAAGAGAAAAAAATACAGAGATTGATGTATACACTTTTTAAAAATTATATTCAAATTTCCAGGAAATCTCTACTCTGTTGATTACTAGATAACTGAAGACAATAAAGGCTGCTCATGCTGAGTTACGGCAGATGGCTTTTTTATAAACACGGTATCCATGTTACATTGACTTCCAGTAGCAGTTTTCCTCTATCTTCAAAAGGATGTAAAACATTCACTTTCTGAAACTGCTAACAGTTCTGCACAAGATTGTTTTCTTTTGTTTTGTTTTCCATGAAGGCTGGCATTCAGATTTTCACCAACCCTGGAAGAAACCTCAAAGAATAATTTTTCTTACATCTATCTCCAATTGTAGATATAAGAAGACAACCTGCCACCACACGATAAGGATGTTTTTCCTTTTGTAGTCAGTGATAGAAATCATGTGCAGTATCAGAATGCAAATTTAATATATTATAAAAGCATCTCCTAAAACACAGACCTAGGACTCAACTTACTCGCTACAGTCACAGTCAAGTTTATCAACAGGTTGAAAAATGAGTGATGACACAAGTGCTGCAACCCCTCCTCCAAACAAGCTCCAGGTTTTATCATTAAGAACCGACCCAAGAAATCAATGCCCAGTTTTTTAAAGATCCCAGATTTGACACTTTGGCTTTTTATACTGTACCTTCAACGTAGAATCTATTCTGCCAAACAATTAAGAAGCAAACATATGTTATGCTGTTAGAAAATGATGATAACATACTAATCAGGTCTCTAAGCTCATAGCTTAGTATGATGACCATTTATTTCCAGGTGATTCTGGGTTATCCTCAGCCTGACCTGTTCACCAGTGCACCCCATGCTTAGTCACCCCAAGTGACTTTATAAATTATTTGTGTGATTATGGTCCCTCAATGTATAAAACAGACATCATTTCTTTCTTTCTTTCTGTTTTTTTTTAATTTTCAGGAAAGAGACCTGTGGCTAAAAATCTAGAACTGAAATTACAGATTTTCCTATTTATGCCATTATGGAAGCAGAATTTGCAGCAAATCAGAGTCCAAATTAGAAGAGTCCAGATTCTATTATCCACTTTCTTTGGTTTATACTATCACTGGAATGTGAATTTCGCTTCTTGGTATTTGTAATGGTTAATTTCACGTGTCAATCTGACTGGCCACAAGACGCCCAGATTAAACGTTACTTCTGGATATGCCTGTGAGGGTGTTTCTGGATAAGATGAGCGTTTGAACCAGTGGACTCCATAAAGTAGGTTGCCCTCCCCAATGTGAGTAAACAGCATCCGATGTGTTGAAGGCCTGAGCAGAACAAAAGGCAGAAGAAAGAAGAATTCGCCCTTTTTTTTTGTCCTGCCTCACGACTACTTGAGCTGGGACGTCCCATTTCCTCTTCTCCTGCCCTTGGACTGGAATTTACACCTTTGGCCACCCTGGTTCTTAGGCCTTCAGTCTGGGACTGAATTACACCACTGGTCTCCAGCTTGCAGAGAGCAGATTGTGGCACTTCCTGGCTTCCATCATCACATGAGCCAATTCCTCATAATAAAGCTCCACATATATCCTATTGGGTCTGTTTCTCTGGAGAACCCTGACTCATACAGTGTTCATTTCTTCTTTCACAGCCTCTGGACAATCTTGTTGTTGAAGTATTGAAAGATCACTTGCTGAAAGCTTTGTAAACACAATACATTTTCTTTCTTTCCTTTTTTTTTTTTTTTTTTTTTGCTGCGCTGCGCAGCATGTGGGATCTTAGTTCCCCAACCAGGGATTGAAACTATGCCCCCTGCATTGGAAGTGTGGAGTCTTAACCACTGGACCACCAGGGAATTCCCCACAATGTATTTTCTTAATTCATTTCAGATCACTAATTCATGTAGTTTCTCTGATATTTTCCTCTTAATAATATACTCTAGTGATTTTTATCCAAAGAAGCAAATAGTATTAGTGCCAGGTGCTCTGTGCTCACAAGCAAAGCAAAACGCATTTACATTTGTAAATATCCACTCCTGGAGTGTCACTGCTCCTTCTTTCTTTCTTTTTTTTTTCACATTTATATTTACAGAGCCATCAACCATCCCAGAGCAATCTATCTTGCTTGTCTGTTCTCAACTGTGAAAATGCATCTTGATCTCCTTCTTATTCCCCAAAGTCATGACTCTAGCATAAAGGCAGACCTTTTTTGCTAATTGCCCTTGTATTTTCTTGTCCCCAAAGCACATGATGCTCAGACCACAGTTCTCAAGAAAGAAAAATAGTAATTGAATATTTCAGTTAAATGCAAAATTACACTTTCCATTCTTCTCCCAGCTAAGGTAGGACTAGGATTTCTGAAAGGCCAGAATATCTAGAGGTCTTCTAATAACTCAGAGCAGAGGAAACATGGTGCTTTTATTCCTTTGTTCTAACTAAATGATGCAGTCAAATTCAATTTTTTTATTTCCATTCCCATATCTTCCAAATATATTCTCCATGGGATACTGCTACTGTATTATATTTAGAATATTATTTCTTGGAGTTCATAATTTGTAATTGATTAATAATGCCCTTTTTGGCCAGCTTATGAGATGAGCTAGATTTTTTATGCTTTAAACCTTGTGTACTGTGTATAATTGCCCAGTAGTTTAAGATCACTTTCTCTTGCCCAATTAAAATATTAGAAAACAAACAAATCTAACCGAATGGTTTTCCCTAAGCTATTTATACTAAGTTAATAATCTATTAATAATATGTAATGGGAGTTAACACTGAAATAGAAAAACACACATTATTTTGACAAATTACCCTCAGGGTCTGATAAGGCTTAACTAATTATTTATGTACAAGGAAGAGCAATCTGGTAAACAAGTACACTCAGCCTTGCTAAACATGCTCATCTCACACTTTCTAGGAATGACCAGCAAAACAACACACTGGCTTACAGAAAATTCCACCGGGTGCTGATTTCTCTGAGGTTGGGAGAAGGTGCTGACATTTGATTAAACAATCAGTAGGACAAAAAAACAAAAAAAGATACAACATTAAAATGTCATAAGTTTGTTGCATGATTTTCTTCTACTTTAGATCATTTACTTTGAGATCAAGGCCAGTTTGTCTGAAATATTTCAACTCTCAAAAAAAGATCACGGGGCCTCTGTTTAGGACCTGTGTGAAAGGGGATAGGTAACATGTCCAAAGGAGGGACTCTAGAGTGTGGAGTTCTGGAGTTTGGAGGCCTTCCCTGCAGCTTCCCTTGGCTGAGCTTGAAGAGAACCAGGGCCTCCCTCAAAAATGACCGTGTGGCTGACAGGGTCTTGGTGCTCCAGGTGGGTGTCAGGCCTGTGCCTCTGAGGTGGGAGAGCTGAGTTCAGGACATTGGCCCACCAGAGACCTCCTGGCTCCATGTAATATCAAACAGTGAAAGCTCTCCCAGAGATCTCCATCTCAATGCTAAGACCCAGCTCTACTCAACGACCAGCAAGCTACAGTGCTGGACACCCTATGCCAAACAACTAGCAAGACAGGAACACAAACCCACCCATTAGCAGAGAGGCTGCCTAAAATCATAGTAAGGTCACAGACACCCAAAAACACACCACTGGACGTGGTACTGCCCACCAGAAAGAAAAGATCCAGCCTCATCCACCAAAACACAGGCAACAGTCCCCTCCACCAGGAAGCCTACACAACCCACTGAACCAACATTAGCCACTGGGGGCAGACACCAAAAACAATAGGAACTACGAACCTGCAACCTGCGAAAAGGAGGCCAAAAACAAGTAGGTTAAGGAAAATGAAAAGACAGAGAAACACACAGCAGATGACGGAGCAAGGTAAAAACCCACCAGACCTAACAAATGAAGAGGAAATAGGCACTCTACCTGAAAAAGAATTCAGAATAATGATAGTAAAGATGATCCAAAATCTTGGAAATAGAATGGAGAAAATATAAGAAATGTTTAACAAGGAACTAGAAGAACTAAAGAGCAAACAAACAATGATGAACAATGCAATAAATGAAATTAAAAATTCTCTAGAAGGAATCAATAGCCGAATAACTGAGGCAGAAGAACAGATAAGTGACCTGTAAGATAAAACAGTGGAAAAAACTACTGCCGAGCAGAATAAAGAAAAAAGAATGAAAAGAATTGAGGACAATTTCAGAGACCTCTGGGACAACATTAAGCGCACCAACATTCGAGTTATAGGGGTCCCAGAAAAAGAAGACAAAAAGAAAGGGACAGAAAATATTTGAAGAGATTATAGCTGAAAACTTCCCTAATATGGGAAAGGAAATAGTCAAGTCCAGGAAGCATAGAGAGTCCCATACATAATAAATCCAAGGAGGAACATGCCAAGATACACATCAAACTATTAAAAATTAAATACAAAGAAAAAATATTAAAAGCAGCAAGGGAAAAACAACAAATAACATAAAAGGGAATCCCCATAAGGTTAACAGCTTACCTTCCAGCAGAAACTCTGCAAGCCAGAAGGGAGTGGCAGGACATATTGAAAGTGATGAAAGGGAAAAACCTACAACCAAGATTACTCTAGCCAGCAAGGATCTCATTCAGATTCGGCAGAGAAATTATAACTTTTACAGACAAGCAAAGGATAAGAGAATTCAGCACCACTAAACCAGCTTTACAACAAATGCTAAAGGAACATCTCTAGGCAGGAAACACAGAGAAGGAAAAGACCTACAATAACAAACCCAAAACAATTAAGAAAATGGTCATAGGAACATACATATTGATAACTACCTTAAAGGTAATGGATTAAATGCTCCAACCAAAAGACGCAGACTGGCTGAATGGATACAAAAAAAAAAAAAAAAAGACCCATATATATGCTGTCTTCAAGAGACCCACTTCAGACCTAGGGACACATACACACTGAAAGTGAGAGGATGGAAAAAGATATTCCATGAAAATGGAAATCAAAAGAAAGCTGGAGTAGCAATTCTCATATCAGACAAAATAGACTTTAAGATAAAGACTATTATAAGAGACAAAGAAGGACACTATATAAAGATCAAGGCATCAATCCAAGAAGAAGATATAACAATTGTAAATATTTATACACCCAACATAGGAGCACCTCAATACATAAGGCAAATGCTAACAGCCATAAAAGGGGAAATTGACAGTAACGCAATCATAGTAGGGGACTTTAACACCCCACTTTCACCAATGGACGGATCATCCAAAATGAAAATAAATAAGGAAACACAAGCTTTAAATGATACATTAAACAAGATGGACATAACTGATATTTATAGAACATTCCATCCAAAAACAACAGAATACACTTTCTTCTCAAGGACTCATGGAACATTCTCCAGGATACATCATATCTTGGGTCACAAATCAAGCCTTGGTAAATTTAAGAAAATTGAAGTCATATCAAGTATCTTTTCCGACCACAACACTATGAGACTAGATATCAATTACAGGAAAAATATCTGTAAAAGATACAAACACATGGAGGCTAAAAAATACCCTACTAAATAACCAAGAGATCAATGAAGAAATCTAAGAGGAAATTAAAAAAACCTAGAAACAAATGACAATGCAAGCACGATGACTGAAAACCTATGAGATGCAGCAAAAGCAGTTCTAAGAGGGAAGTTTATAGCAATAAAATCTTACCTCAAGAAACAAGAAACATCTCAAATAGACAACCTAACCTTACACCTAAAGTAATTAGAGAAAGAAGAACAAAAAACCCTCTAAAGTTAGCAGAAGGGAAGAAATCATAAAGATCAGATCAGAAATAAATGAAAAAGAAATGAAGGAAACAATAGGAAAGATCAGTAAAACTAAAAGCTTGTTCTTTCAGAAGATAAAAAAAATTGACAAACCATTAGCCAGACTCATCAAGAAAAAAAGGGAGAAGACTCAAATCAATAGAATTAGAAATGAAAAAGGAGAAGTAACAACGGACACTGCAGAAAAACAAAGGATCATGAGAGATTACTACAAGCAACTATATGCCAATAAATTGCACAACCTGGAAGAAGTGGACAAATTCTTAGAAAACCACAATCTTCCAAGACTGAACCAGGAAGAAATAGAAAATATAAACAGAGCAATCACAAGCACAGAAATTGAGACTGATTAAAAACCTTCCAACAAACAAAAGCCCAGGATCAGATGGCTTCACAGGCAAATTCTATCAAACAATTAGAGAAGAACTAACACCTATCATTCTCAAACTCTTCCAAAATATAGCAGAGGGAGGAACACCCTCAGACTCATTCTACGAGGCCACCAACACCCTGGTAACAAAACCAGACAAAGATGTTACAAAGAAAGAAAACTACAGGCCAATAACACTGATGAACATAGATGGAAAAATCCTCAACAAAATACTAGCAAACAGAATCCAACAACACATTAAAAGGATCACAAACCATGATCAAGTGGGGTTTATCCCAGGAATGCAAGGATTCTTCAATATATGCAAAAAAATCAGTGTGACAAACCATATTAACAAATTGAAGGAGAAAAACCATATGATCATCTCAATAGATGCAGAATAAGCTTTTGACAAAATTCAACACCGATTTATGATAAAAATCCTCCAGAAAGTAGGCATAGAGGGAACTTACCTCAACATAATAAAGGCCATACATGACAAACACACAGCCAAGATCGTTCTCAATGGTGAAAAACTGAAACCATTTCCTCTAAGATCAGGAACAAGACAAGGTTGTCCACTCTCACCACTATTATTTCAACATAGTTTTGGAAGTTTTAGCCACAGCAATCGGAGAAGAAAAAGAAATAAAAGGAATCCAAATTGGAAAAGAAGAAGTAAAGCTTACTTCTTTTGGTTTGGTTAGATGACATGATACTATACATAGAGAATCCTAAAGATGTTACCAGAAAAATACTAGAGCTAATCAATGAATTTGGTGGAGTATCAGGATACAAATTTAATGGACAGAAATCTCTTGTATTTCTATACACTATAGTTTTTCTCTAATGAGTAGTTTTGTGCAAGAGAGTTCCCTTTTCTCCACACCCTCTCCAGCATTTATTGTTTGTAGATTTTTTGATGATGGCCCTTCTGACTGGTGTGAGGTGATACCTCATTGTAGTTTTGATTTGCATTTCTCTAATGATTAGTGATGTGGAGCATCCTTTCATGTGTTTGTTGGCAAGCTGTATATCTTCTTTGGAGAAATGTTTATTTAGGTCTTCTGCCCATTTTTGGATTGGGTTGTTTGTTTTTCTGATATTGAGCTGCAATCAAGGACATTGATTTAGGTAATTTAGAATACTCCCATCTGAACCCTTTATTTTACCTATGAGAAAACTAGTGACCTAAAAGGTTGATTACCTGTGCAAGGTCACCTTGATGTCAGGTTACCAGGCCAAGGCTCTTTCTACCCAAGTATGCTGCCGATGGCACTGAATTAAGGAAGAGGCCACCAGTTCTAATGGGGCAGCAATACCCCAACCATACTGCAGATTACTCTTGATGACTCAGAAGATCTTCAGACTTTAGAAAAATCTTTTTCTGATTTCTAATGTCCTAGCCTACTTCAAATTGGGTTTGGGGATCTATAAACACTTGATTGATAATCTATATTGATATCCTTGGACAGAATTTATCTAAGTGTGCCTGTAAAACATGCCTTTTTGATTCGTCCTCCAAAAAAAGCCAACTTCAGTCAAAAAACTTGGGGAATCATTTTATGCAACATACCTCTTTTAGAAATGAAAGTTTCTCTTTGAGAAAAAGACTTCTTAATGTATTTGTCCACAGAAACTTATTAGCCAATAGTGGTTATTTTAATAGCCACTACTCACATGTTCCAGAGCACCTAGTATGCTGTCTTGCATTCAGCTGGTGCTCAATAATTGCCTGGGAATTTGAATTGGTAAACATTAGCTCTGTCTGAATTCCTCTAATATACTCCTTATGTATATACCTTACACAGGTTTCTCTGTGGTCTCACAATGATTTGCTCCCAAAGACTATTCCTAAAAGGATTAATTTTCAGTAAATCTTTGAATTTTTGCCATTCAGGGAAGAATACATGGTTTTATTTTTTCTCAGTGCTGCCCCATTTAGATACTATCTCTAGCTCAGCAAGGACTTGTAGTGGGAGCATGGTTTAAAAGAGGGGAATTAAGTCATCATTCTTTTGAAGCTTCTAGAAAGTATTTCTAATGAAAACCACTTTGGGGGACTGAGGAGGTGCACATAGGCGGGGTTGGCATGAATCTAGTTCTTGAACGGGTAGCAGTCACACAGGTATTTGCTTTCAAATTTTCCTTAACATTTGACAAATATATATTATACATCCTTCTAAATGTGTATTTTATGATTTAAAAAGAGAAAAGGAAACACCATCTAACTCTATGCCTGATTACATCCCTCCCTACCTACCCAAAGGTGAGAGTGAGACCACTGGCCACATTTACACTGTTGAAAGTCAGCTCAACCATCCTGGTCTTCTCTACCAGACAGGAGCCAAGGGGTAGGAGCTGGAAGCTGTGTACTTTGTCCAGCTTCTAAGTTAATTCTTTTTTAAAAAAACTGAAGTATAGTTGATTTACAGTATTGTGTTAGTTTCAGGTGTACAGCAAACTGATTTGGTTACACATATATACGTATATATCTGTATTATTCTTAAAAGTTCTTTTCCATTATAGCTTATTATAAGATAATGAATATAGTTCCCTTTGCTATACAGTAAATCCTTGTTGTGTATCTATTTTATATATGGTAGTGTGCATCTGTTAATCCCATACTCCCAGTTTATCTGCTATGCCTTCCTCTTTGGTAACCATAAGTTTGTTTTCTATGTCTGTGAGTCTGTTTCTGTTTTGTAAATAAGTTCATTTGTACTATTTTTTATATTCCACATATAAGTGATATCATATAATATTTTTCTTTCTCTGCCTGACTTACTGCACTTAGTATGATAATCTCTAGGTCCACCCATGTTGCTGCAAATGGTATTATTTCATTCTTCTTTATGGCTGAGTAATATTCTATTATATATATATATATATATATATATATATATATATATATATATATATATATATATATATATTCTTTATCTACTATTTTTAACCATTCATCTGTTTATGGACATTTTGGTTGCTTCCATGTCTTGGCTATTGTAAATAGTGCTGCTATGAACATTGGGGTGCGTGTATCTTTTTGAATTAGAGTTTTCATCTTTTCTGGATATATACCCAGGAGTGGGATTGCTGGATCATATGGCAGTTCTATTTTTAGTTTTTTGAGGAACATCCATACTGTCTTCCACAGTGTCTGCAGCAATTTACATTCCCACCAACAGTGTAGGAAGGTACCCTTTTCTCCACACCTTCTCCAGCATTTATTATTTGTAGACTTTTTTTTTTTTTTTTGCAGTACGTGGGCCTCTCACTGCTGTGGCCTCTCCCATTGTGGAGGACAGGCTCCAGATGCGCAGGCTCAGTGGCCATGGCTCACGGGCCTAGCCGCTCCACGGCATGTGGGGTCTTCCCGGACCGGGGCACGAACCCGTGTCCCCTGCATCGGCAGGCGGACTCTCAACCACTGTGCCACCAGGGAAGCCCTATTTGTAGACTTTTTGATGATGATGATCATTCTGACTGGTGTGAGGTGATACCTCGTTGTAGTTTTGATTTGCATTTCTCTAATAATTAGCAATGTTGAGCATCTTATCATGTGCCTGTGGGCCATCTGTATGTCTGGGAAAATGTTTGCCAACAGTGTGACTGACAAGAGCTTTATTTCCAAAATATACAAACAGCTCATACAACCCAACAGAAAAATGGGCAGAAGACCAAAATAGACATTTCTCTAAGTTAATTCTTCATAGTATGGCATCATTACTTGATATTGTTATTTTACTTGAAGTGGTAGTGAATTTCAGTCACATTCTGGCTTAAATCTAAGCATTAAAATACATTTCTAAAGCCACTTCAGAGAAATTTGGAAATTCAGTTGCATTAACCAAACTTCTATTTCCTGCTCTGGAAATGGCCAACAATATAGAGTATTCTCACATTTACTCCCTATGGGCTTCTATATTTTAGCTTCTATTTATGAGCGACCATACAGTATTAGCCTTTCTGTTCGTCAGATAAGTTTTTTATTAGTATTACTGTTCAGGTAATTCATGGTCCACTGTTGTCAAAACCTGATCTATAACACTTTTTAGAAATAAGAGACACGATGGCTTTTTGTTTTCGCATTTTAGCCTTCTTGAAAAGAGTTCTCCTTGTTCTTATCAAAGAGGTAGTTAAAGCAGTAATCCTCTGAAACATTTTAACAAACCAATGTAGAAAATGACTGAATATTTCCGAGTTCCTATCTCAGCCCACAGGCTCAGGAATGTGAATTAGGTGCACTGATGTAAATGTTGAATCTTTAATATTTCACACCAAAAGAAATGCCTCCAGGTAGCTTTTAGCATACTGCTGTAATCTTGGGTAATGAATTAATCATACTTGTCCTTAACATGGAATGTTAAGGTGGAATTCATACCGAAGAGGACAGATCAGATAAGCAAGCACTTTTGCTCCGGAAAACTATTTCACCAGTACATTAGTGTTCAGAGCATTGACTAATCTCTACAGACTAGGATCTAAAATTAATATAGGTCCCAAAGCCCCAGTCTCAGAACAGCGTCAGATAAGAATCCCAAATCAGACTGCTAGAAGTGCTTCCAAGGAGAAGTAGCATTCAGGGAACCAGTAATATTAATTCAGTAAATAGGAATTTATCCCACTTACCTTTGTTCTGAGGCCTTTCTGATTAGCAACGTCTACAAGTCGCTTGTGGAGGGCTGGTTCCCTTAACTAAAGAGGGTGTGTCTGCATGTACACTAACATTCCTTAGACCAAATTTCTGCCTAGCTGGGTGACACAGAGTTAATATCGGGGTTGACTGGAAATTTACATGCCCATGGCAGTCAAAATGAAGCACAGGCTGACTCACGGGCCATTCTGACACACAGTGGGGAAGGTTTTGGTTCACATAATTTTGATTATATAGAATTATTTCGCCCTTTATAAATGAAAGCTGTCTTATGTTTTGTTATCCACACCTCCAGTGAGCTCCCCTATTCCCTGTTATTTTATGGCTCTAGTCATTTCTTACAAGGAATATTTTGGAGCCTAGGAAAAGCAGCATGAGATTCACCCTAAATTTAGTTACATGCATGGAGCTGGACTTGGGAAGAAGGGGGTCTAGGCTGACCGTCTCCTTGCTCATAACCTTGACCTGCTGAGGGGCGGGCCAGGGGTGAGCACACCACCTCACTGAACATCAGAAGGAAGGCATCTTCTGAGAGAGGAGAACACATACAAATGTGTATTTCATGGTCCTGTATCAATAAATTTCGTGTTCGTTTTAGAGGACCATTGCTTTCATCCATCCATCCATTTAATCATCCATTAATTCTTTTAACGAATTTGTGTTCCAGATCTGTAACATTTAAGGTACTCGCCTGGACCTGCAGATTAGACAAAATATGATGTGGCTCCTGTCCTTCAGTTTGTGCATGGAAAAGGGACGAGAGAGCGGGGAGGGAGTGGTGGAGAGAGTGCATGTCATGGTCCAAAGGCCGATCATAAACTTAACCTAAATTATTTCTAGTTTTATGAATTCTGTATGGTGAATTAATCCAATCCTCATTATGCACATTTCCTAATTTTAACTATAAACTTTATTCAGAAAGTATCACTCCTTTTTTTTATATCATTATTTGGTAGCATAGAAATCCTACACCTCAGACCCTTAAAATATAAAGGAAACTGACCTATGTGAATATCTATAATACAAGGTCAAGTGAGATGAGTACTATCAGAAAAGTACCATGTGCTGTGAGAATTTAATTATATCAGAGATTGCTCTGATCTGGAGGGAGCACAGAGTGAAGGTTCCAGAAAAGGACTATCTTTCAAACAAGCTCCAAAGAGCCTGCAAGATTTCAAGGGACAAAAGAATCTAACAGTTCAAATGCCACAAAGAAAGCACCTTGAGTGCTTGAAAACTGACTAGAGGGTGGCAGAGAGGGGTGGAGGATGGCTGGGAAGTGTCGGTGTGAGTGGAAGTTCTGGAGTCTGGGGAGTGGGGCTGGTGACCCATTGACAGACACAAGGAAGGTGGCGGGGGAGGGGCAGGGGCAGGTTGGGGTTTGGGAGCATAAGGGTAGGATGAACTAAGTTCGAAGGCTGGGGCAAGATCCTAGTGAAAAAGTCCAATAGACAGTTTGAAACACAGCCTGCAGCCTTTGGAACATCTTTTAGTGCCTACATATTGGAGAGAGCTGAAGTTGAAAGTATATATGTGATTTCGTGGGAATGAGGGTTGAGAAGAAAAGGGAAAAGGATAGAGACTTAGAGAATGTCCGTGTTCAGGCGCAGAGAGGTAGAAGAACAACTGAAATATTAGAAAACTGAAGCTTGTGAAATCAAGGAAGAGAATATATCAAGGGCTGTGAGAACACTGACTGTTAAAAAATAAAACTACTTGGAGTTTAAAAATTCACAGTATTTACTCAAATACATCTTATATGGACTAAAGACTTTTTAAAAAAGGAAACGAATCTTTAAAAACTAAAAGAAACTACAGATGAATATTTACCTGGTATTTTAATGAAAAAGAACTTTCCAAGAGTAAAAGCAATGTGAGACACGATGACATAAAAATTGAAAATTTATGTAACCAGGACAATATTTTGCCCAGATCAAACAGATGCATTCTAATTTCCCTCTTACTCGTGTCCCACATGCAGCCTGGCCCTTCCAGGGTGGAGCCACCAGACTGACTTGCCCAGAGCAGGGGAGGAAGAGATTGTGCTCTCTCAAGCCAGGCTGGAAAGTCTGGAGAGTGAGGATTGCTAAATGCCTCCATCTGTTTAGGCATAATTTTACATATCAAGGGGTGGGCATGGCTGATCAGATCTTACAGTTCTCCCAGAGTAAGGAAAAGACACCACTTCTGCCCCTGAGGCTGAGGCCAGGAGGCTTGCTGCTCTGTGCTGGAAAAATGTGTGGCACAAGGGAAGTTAGAAATCAAAAGCCAGAGGGATTGTGCAGGGAAGAGGGAAGTGAGAAGGTAGAAGAACCGGTCCGAAGTGTGTGTCCTGGCTGAGACCCTATGATCTGGGGGACTTGGAAGGATCTCTGTTTCTGACTCCATTTAGTCCTTTAGAAAGAGACAGCCTCTCAGGCTGCACTTTACCAACCCAGGGGCAGCCACACTGGAGGAAACGGCTGGTGCGCTTGGTTAGGCCCAGGGAGGACTGGAAGTGGAGCTTTTCTGGTTACTTCTTGGTTCCCATGTGGTGTGTGTGGGACCTGCCCCATCCAAGGACTTGGACCTGAATTGAGAGCCTACAAGCCTGGCACTGGGGTGAGGGTGAGAGACCTCTCAGCAGAAGCTAGGGGTAGATTCCCTGTGTCCAGAAGAATGTGGCAGAGTGCACTACCACAACCAGCCTAGGAAAGCCCAGCCAGCCAGGCAGCACCACTGGGCTGGGCTGAGGAGAGAGAGAGAGACAGAGAGTAGGTGGTACCATGTGGATCCGAATTGCTCTTCAGTCCCCCACAAACAGGTGACCAGTATACTCAACTCCATCTTGGATCAGAGCTGGGGAAGGGGACCAGCAATCAGAGAGCTTACCCAGGTATCTCACCAAACCCAAAACCGCCTAAAAGGGCTAAACAATTAGCTCAGACACAATTCAAAAATTTTATAAAGCCCTCAAAGTTAATTTCTACCTACCTATCCAATGGGTGAGAGTTCGTAGGGAAGACAAGCAAAGTCACAGATAAACACATTGTATGTATCTGCATACTGAAGCACTGTATGGAGTGAATCTGTCATTGGGGCACAGTCTCATATGTCAAGACAACATTAATACGATTAAATGTCAAATATCAAATCAGGGGAAAATGCCAGAGATGAAAAAAGAAAGGGTTAATATGTTTTACCGACACAGAACTCGTTCAAATAAATAAGAAAAACGCTAAGATCTCAGGAGAGGAATGGGCAAGAGCAACGACCAAAAAAATCCCCAAATAACCAGTCAATTTATAAACCAAGAAATACAAGTAGCTAATAAACATAAATATTTGAGAAGCTCACCAAGAAATAAAAAGTAAAAGGACATGCGTACCATTCTCACTTTTCAGAAGAGAGAATATTGATACGAGTTTTCTGAAAATTGATTTAGCAATATACATTAAGGACATTCAAAATGCTTATATCTTTTAATCTATTAATTCCACTTCTAGAAAATTATCCTTAAGAAATTGTCAGAAGTATGCATACATTTAACAATGAAATTCAACACTGTTCAAGAGGTATGGAAAGATCAGAGAATGTAAATTAAATCTTCCCCAAGCTCATGGCTCACAAACAGGTAACTTCTACCGGTTCTCATTTTAAAGATAGCCTAGAAGAGACTCCAGCTCCATAACTTTTCTTGCTATTCTATTTCAGTCTTTCATCAACTTTGCAGTAAAGCCACCCTTCCTTATGTCCAACTGAAACACATTCTGCTTTACTTTAAACCTATGTTTGGTCTCGTGTGGGCACAATGAATAAAATTTAAAAAATTAAATTCATTAAATTAAAAAAATCCTTCCTGGCCCCAATTTTTCTTCCTTCTTTCAATGAGCACTCACTTCTGGGACTAATGCTGCTTCTGACTCGCTCCTGGCTCTCGGCACCCACCTGGCCCAGGTCCTTGAGGTCTCTTCGCTCCCTTAGCCCCTGGATGAGACATGGCCACGCAAAGAGACAAGCACACAGCTGCAATATGGTGTGAAGAGAGCTCAGATTGATGGCTGTACAGGGGGCATGGGTGCAGAGAGAAATCTGGGTCAGCCTAGGGGAGTCACATGTCAAAGAGAAGGAAACCTGGATGCTGAGAGCTGAACAGGATTCCCTAAGTGGAAAAGGGCAGTGGTGAGGTGGGGGGCAAGGGGGTGGCCTGGGGGGTGTGAGTGTGTAGACATGGCCAAAGGTACACCAGGAGAGAGTGTGGCTTCACAGAATGAAAGCTGTTCTGTGTGGCTATGAGTGGAGCGGGTCAAGCGGGATATATGGGGATGAAGGAGAGTTTGGGGGCTCGCCTTTGTAAGCCACGTTAAAGACTTTGAATTTCAGTCTATAAACATTATGGAGTCAGTGAATAATTTAAGTTGGTGAAACACAATCCGATTTTGGTGTTAACCAAGGACACACAGACACTGTGGATGGTAGGTTGGAGACACAAGTACCACATGTAATGAATGAGGGCCCCAAAAGAGCAAAAGAGGGGATGGAACAGAGGAGAAGGGTACAGGAGAGAGCATACAGAATCAACGCTACTTAGGAACCTGTTGGGTGCGGGGCAGGGTGAGGGAAAATGAGGAGACATCCCCTCAGTTTCTGGTTCCCTAAAAACCTTACCTTATAAAAAATTTTCACCTACAAGTAGTTCTCGTACTCAAATGTGCAGGGAATCACTGGGATCCTTGTTAAAAATAAAGACCGCTGGGCCTCCCCTCCAGATTGGTAAAGTGGGGGAGGACCAAAAATGCATTTTTAAGGAGCCCCCCAGAATTTTCATATAGGTCCACTTTGAAAAATACCTCAAAGTCGTTTTCTTTTAATTTTTGCTTTTAAATAATTTGCAAACTGCTACGCCTAATTAATAACTAGTCAATAATCATGCACAGTGAAGAGAATAAAAAAGTGGCAGAGTATAAATGGTACACTATAGTGACACTATATATCTGCAAATGTGGAATATGGGGGAGTTGGGGCAGAGAGAAGATGGGCATGATGCCTATGAAAGCATAACAGCATTTAAAGGGTTGTGAACTAATAAAATATATATGCATATTGGTCTTTGGCCCCTGTTCCTGCTAATATTTGGCCTTTGACCCTGGTTGTGACACAGAGAACTTAAGTCCCTTGGAATTTCCTGGGTGATGGGAAAAGATAGCATCTTTTGTTCTAAGAGGCAGGCTCCTGGATTGGGGCTGGTCACCAGGAAGACCAAGCATGATTAGAAGCTTGGAACTTTCAGCCCTACCTCCATCCTCTGGGGAGGGGAGAGGGGCTGGAGATTGAGTTGATGATTGATCATGTCTACCTGATGAGGCTTCCTAAAACACCCCTGAATTACTAGTTTGGAGGGCTTCCTCATTGGTGAACACATCCAGACACCAGGAGGGTGATGCACCCCAACTCTATCAGGATGGAAGTTCCTGTGCTTGTTCATTTCCATCTTTTAAAGTATGCTTTGTAATGAATCGGCAATGGTAAGGAAACTCTTTTCCTGGATTCTGTGAATCACTAGCAAATTATCAAACCTGAGGAGGGAGGGTCATGGGAACCTCGTCTTTGTAGCCAAGTCATATAGAAGTTGTGGGTAACCTTGAGACACACTACTTGAGACTAGCATCTGAAGTGGGGACAGTCTTGAGGGACTGAGCCCTTAACCAGTGAGGTCTGTGTTAACTCTGATTAGTGTCAGAATTGAGTTGAATTGTAGGTCACCCAGCTGGTGGCATAGAATTGTTAGTGTGGGAAAATACCCACACATCTGGGAAGTATTGAGAGTGTGAAAATAAAGGAAAACACAGTGAATATTTCCTAGACAAGTCAACATGGGAAGAGACATTAGTGACGATGGAAAGGAGTGACCTGAGCTGACGAGAAGGGCGGCCAGATGGGTGCGTCCGAAGGAGAGTGATCCAGAGGTGCAAGTGAAACAGATGAGGACAAGAAAGAAAAGTGGAAACAGGGGCCCCTGGATTTGGTCATTAGGAGGTCTCTGGAAAGCTGAGAACTAGAAGAATGGAAGCAAGCTGTGGAGGGAAGGAAAGGTGAGGAAGCAGAGACTATAACGGTAGGAAGTAACTCGGGAAGCTCTGCTAGTGAGACAGGTGGGATGGGGGCAGGACACAACCATTAAAAGAATGACACAGCTATTGAGGATACGACAAAAACTGGTCAGAACCAACTAGGCCCAAGATGGCAGAAGATTCGACTTCTAGTCACCTTTAGCCTCATTATGCACTCATTGTAATACATTAGCATATGCTAAAGGACACACCCACGGGTGCCATGACAGTTCTGAGGTGACCATACAAGGCCAAGAATTGGGCAGTGGCCCAATTCCTGGAAATTTCTGCCCCTTCTCCAAGATAGTTAGAATATGCCTCCCACTTGTTAGCGTATGAAATTACCCAGGCCATAAAAACTAACCAACCCTGCCCCGATGGATTGCATTCTGTCTACAGAATGTGTATCTCTCTAAATAAACCTGCTTCCACTTACTACTGCTCACTCTTGAATTCCTTCCTGCGTGAAGCAGGAAGGAATTCCAGTAGGGGAAGGTTAAGTCAAAGTTTGGAAACTGGCATGTGGTTAGTGATGTTTGGGCCTGGCTGGAAGGTCCCTGAGTTTCACCTGCCTGAAGTCTTTTCCCAGACCCTCACTTAGCAGTCCAACCGAGGGACTTGCCCGGGACCTGGGACATGACCATCCTCTCGTGCCCCATTCTGCAACACTAGGAAGGGCATGAGAGAGCTATCATAACAAGAGTGGTAAGTAACAGGGTCTGCCCTTTCAGAGCATAACATTCTCTTCATGTATTTACCTGTTTAAAAATATAAGATACATCATTCCTGAATGATACAAGGAAACAAAATCCGAATTCCCCAATACCATGACACCTTCACAGGTTTAACAATTAAGTCTAATTTGTACAAACATAAAGGTGTGAAGTGTGGGGCTCCTACTGATAAGTGTATTTAAACATTATTTGTATTGTTAGTTTAAGCCATCAATATATTGAAAAGGTCTCTGGATATACTTTTATGAAAAGTACAGACTCCTATATTTATAAATGAACATTAAAAAAAAAAGATTAAAACCCTTCTCCAAGCTGCATCAATCAATCTGTCACAGTTACACAAATCTGAGAAGGTAGGCAATTTGGAAACAGCTCACTAATTTCCTTCCTGGGCAAGTTCTCATTAGCAAATGTCTTAAGAGACCTAGTGTATGAGCCTGCAGAAGCATCTGGAAGTTTGTGTTCCTACTTGTTGATATCAAATGCATTATCCCAGAGGCAACTTTGTGAGAAAATCAATGAGATTAAAATGGGCTGAGGAAACCTTTGAGAGATCAAAGCTTCTTTAAAGCTTTCTGGAAAATTTAGGTACCATCTACCTCATGTGAAACAAAACTAGAGTTAAAAATAATTCCGCCCCCATTCCACCCCTAATCCCCATTGGGTACTCATTAAAATTTACTTCAAAGTTCTATTCAATGAGTTCTCAAATGAATGTGGGTGGATTCAGAGACTGACATCTCTTTGTGGGTCACATGGAGGCAAAAACCAATTCTTGAGTTTCAGAACTTTAGTAAAGTGTAGTCTGAATTGTAACAGTCCACCATTCTTGTTTCTTAGGGATGCTGGTTTCACTTTCCCTGTGGTTGGAGAGTAGGTTTGAGATTAACTGTAAATAGGTCACCTCTAATACCAGCCCCTGGTTTAAAAATTCCAGTAGGGGAAGGTAAGTTGGAACCTGGCATGTGGTTAGTGATGTTTGGGCCTGGCTGGAAGGTCCCTGAGTTTGACCCACCTAAAGTCTTTTCCCAGACCTGGTATCTTGGTTTTTCTCTCTTCCTTCCTTCTCCTTCTCCTACTCTTTCTCCACCTCCACCTTTTCTTCTTCCTCCTCCACAGATCCCATCTTGGCATTGTGATCTGACCCTGCACTCTGCCCTCCAGCCAGGGCCCAAACTTCAGGACCTTGACTCTGAGTTATTATGTCTGAGTCTGATGTACCCGCTACTACTGACAGATAGGAGTTTGAATAGTTTCATATATATTTGCAATTACATATCATAACTACATATATTTAATAATATACTTGTTTTATATATAAAGAAAATATCAATAAAACCTATTATATAATATATATTATATATATATGATTAAAAATCATGTTACCGTATAAAAGCATTTGGCCTGTCAGTGGCTCTTATAGTTGAATGTGCATGACGATCACTTATTAAAAATATAGATTCGTGGGCCCCATCCTCAGATTTGTGAAGTTGGGGAGGGGAATGAAGAAAAGATTTGCTCCTGGCAATTCTTATTTAGATCCACTTTGAAAAACAGAGTTAAGAGTTTTCCTTTTCCTTTCAAATAATATATAAATCAGTGCCCCCAATGAAACATTAGTAGATACCATGAACAAGTGAAGAGAACAACAACAAAAAACTACATGGTGTAAATGGTTGTAGGTATTTTTCCTCTGGGCCTCCTTTAGCTACTATATTAGCACAAGCAATGGACAAAGCTTTCTAGGGCATCTGAGAAAAATCAGTTTTCCAATGGAAATGATTAACGCAATGAAAAGAGAAAACAAATTTTTTTTTTTTGTCCTGGTACCTATGCTTGACTAGGTATTGCTAAAATAAGCAGAGATTTGGTATTTTGTACGAAATATAGTTTTCTGATTACCTAGAAGGTCTTATCTGTGGTGAATAATGTATTCTGACTACAAAAGGCAAATGAAATTCAAAGTTGTCTCCTAGCTACTGATCTTAGCTGGCATCTGAGAAATTTTGTAAATGACACTGACCCCCATGAGCTGACCCTGACATCCTAGCTTGCAGAACATCAAATGGATGCATGCACACAGGAAATGGGAAAAAATTTTAAAATAACCCTATCCCCACACTCCCCTCCAAAACCCCACCAAACCCTAAGGGAATGAGTTCTGTTTTTGAAAAGACAACTATGATAAAAAGCCTATAAGATTATGTAAAACTAGGGTCATAGAAAAAATGGGGGAAAACGATCCCAGATTTTCCTAATTTCAAAAAACGACTTTATTCATGCTAAACATATAGCCTATGGGTTCTGGCTTCTGTCAGCTTCCAAATAAAGTGAGAAACAGATCTTCTTACGTTTCCTTTTGTTCTTGGCTTCTAAAGCTCGGCTTGTTAAGTAGATTTCTGAGCGCAGGAGAAAGATAAAAGCCTTTTTCATGTGGGGTGCAGGGGAAAGTGGTAGGGAAGGACTGAGAACTGTTATCACTAATAACCTGCCAAATTAGGTAAGCATGGGGGGTGAACCAAAAGATCTGATAATTATTTTTTTCTAAGTAAAAATTTAATGGTGGAAAAGAGAAAGGGCAATGAATTGAACAGGCTGTGAGTCTAGCTCCTAACTCTAAGCATTTAAGAAATGTTTCATAATGATGGTGGTTGCCCATGTGCTTGCCCGCCCATTGCTAGAATGAAAGTGAATGAAATCCCTTAGAAGACCTTTGATCAGGCACTATCCCCTGACAGGATTCAGCTTGTACCAAAAAGGCAGTACTCCATCCTGTCATGGGTGGGAGATCACTACCACCACTCAATTAGACAAAAGGTGACACCCTAGGGTTTATAATTCTTGAGGAGCCCCAATTAATTTATGCACCTGCTAGAGTGTGCCAAGCTGAGTTTAAGATTTGTTTTTTACATTTTTATATACTTTCTCTCAAAAATATTCATATTTATTAATGTTGGCTTACTAATGTTATTCCCCTGCAGAGAAAAGTAAACGTGTTCATCTCAGCATTCTTGCCTACTTCCTCTCCCTTTCCTCCTTGTTTTAATTAACAATTGCTCAGTGCCCTGAGGGCTGTCATTAATTAAAAGATTAAAAAAATCCTTCAGGAATAAGTAGAAATGATATTTTCCTCTTTTTAAACCTGAATGTGGTTTTAAGATTTATTCTGCAGTGTTTTTTTTTTATGGTCCTCTCCTCATGATTAAATTTATTTCTGAAAGATTTGGTTGTTGATTTTATGCAAATGTAAGATTTTTCAATATAGGAAATAAAATCTCTTGATGTTTTATTAATTCATGCTCTCCTTAGAGTTTGGTAAAAGAGCTTTTGCAACATGGGAATTATGCTTTAATAGACAAAAAGTACAAACATTAGTAACTCTTGTAATTGGGAAAATGTACATTTTGGTGATTCCTTTTTGCCATTGTTTAAGAAGAAGGTAAAGATGTGTTTGGGAGTTAAAAGAATTCACTGATGAAGGCAGATGGGGGAGATAACTAGTAAGTACATGTGCCTTCAAGCCATTAGGCTGTGACTTATACTATCTAATTACTATTTTGACCACTGATAGAATTTTTCTCCCTCTAGTCCATGAAAAAACAGATTAAATAAGAGACTATAAAGGACCAAAATAATTCCAAAGGTGGCTTAATGAAAAAAGAGTAAAATGTTCTGCAGTTTTATGGAAGGTTATAAACCTTATGAAGTGAACCATTTTCTGATGATAAAATGCTCTGAAGAGGCAGTCCAGAACCTTCTCTGACACAGGAAAGCAACGTCTTCTCCAAAGTCATTGGGAGAAGCTTACAAGTATTTTATCATGGCTCAAATCCCTTTTGTTGCAGTTTCTAAACTTCATTTCCCATGTTAAAATATCACAATGCAAACCATAAAAATTAACTTTAAAAAATCGCATGTGTTTGTGTGGAGTTATAAAAGCCAGTTTGTCTTTACTGAAGGCTGCTTGGTGGGAAATGCTCAGTGAGCAAACAGCCAAGTCTGCATTCAGCCTCTTTTCTCCTTGGCCTCTTTCAGGGGGTGATACTCTGAAGCTCCACTGTCTCTCAGCCCCACCAGCACAAACACACTTTTCAGTGCCTTCTTCTCTAGTCAATTCTCTATCAACTCTACACACCACCTCCCTCTCCTACAAGTGCAGGAACACTCTATGGCTCCCTCTTGGCCCACTGAGATCTCCCTTCTCTATATTCTCTTTCTCACAGACTTTGGCCACTGGGGTTAAAACTCTGGCAAATAATCCTTAAAATAAATCATCAGTCCTGAGTTTGTGTGCTTCTAACTACTTCTTGACCTTCTGATTTAAAGCATCTTTAAAATCATAAAAGCAATACAAACGCATTATGAGAAATTGAGCAATTAGAAAGGGAAGAATCACCAAAAATTCCATCATTTTGAAAGCTCCACATTATTTTGGTGTACTTCATATCTACATTTTAAAATAATAATCATAGTTAATATCTCAGATTACATTCTACTTTTTCACTTAATGTTAACTCAAAGACATTTGCCATTGCTGTCTAGTCATATATCAAACTAGAATACAGCTGAGGCGTATTTATCAAGCAGACAGGCCAGCATTTATCATTTCTTTGAATGTTTGATAGTTTCTAGTATTGCAACTAAGAATAATACTGTCTCAAATAATGCACAGCATTATTCCTTCAGGAGAGAGACTCAGAGTGGAATTATTGGGTTCCAGTTTGTGAATACTTACATGTATCTTAAGATACGTATATCTTATATATCTTACATATATCTTAGGGTTTATTGACAGTGTCCAATTTTGGTCCCCCAAAATGAGGTTACATATTTGTTTATTTTCTGCTTTTTAGTCTAAAACAATTTTGAATTTATGGAAAATTACAAGAGTAGTCCAAAGAATTCTTTTATACCCTTTGTCCAAAGACACCAATCAAATTTTGCCAATTGTCCCAATCATGTCCTTTATAGCAAAAGCACCATTCCAGTATCCTGTGTTGCACCTGACTGCCATGTCTCTCCAATCTCCTTCAATCTGGAGCAGTTCTGCAATCTCTCCTTCACCTTCATTCTGAAGATCATATAAACGATGTCAATTTTAACATCTCATCATCATCTGAAACTCAACAAATCTAAAACTGATCTCATCACCTTTCTCTCAAAATCCGCTCTATCACTGAATTCCTACTTTCTGTCATCTTTCCTCCAGTAACCTAGGCTTAAAACACTTCCTTTCCCTTAGTCCACATGTGATTACCAAACTGTTAAATACTATTCTCCAATTGTCACTCAATACCTTTATGTGCATTTTCCATTAGCACATCAAACGCAACATGTCCATCCCTCAACTCATCAGCTTCTTTTCAGAACCTCCTCCTCAGCTTCTTATCGCTCTAAACGGCACCAACATTGGCCAAATGGGCCAAGTTAGCACGAGGAAAGAAAGGCAACAGGAGAGCATAAGTGTTTCCATCTAGTGACAACATGGTCTTGTGTGCTAAAACAGTAAGCAGGAATGGGAGGGCAGAGTAGCATGAGAATAAGCCTTAAAGTCTGTGCTGAATAATTCAGTTTCATTCATTCCTTCTTTCTGGACTAAGTTATAAGCATTTAATGGCTCTAGCTATTTTTAAAATTTTTTTTTTTTTTTTTTTTTTTTTTTTTGCGGTAGGCGGGCCTCTCACTGTTGTGGCCTCTCCCCTTGCAGAGCACAGGCTCCGGATGCGCAGGCTCAGCAGCCATGGCTCACGGGCCTAGCCGCTCTGCGGCATGTGGGATCTTCCCAGACCGGGGCACGAACCCGTGTCCCCTGCATCGGCAGGCGGACTCTCAACCACTGCGCCACCAGGGAAGCCCTAAAATTTTTATTTATTTATTTTTGGCTGCATTGGGTCTTCATCGTTGGATCTTCATTGCTGCGCACGGGCTTTCTCTAGTTGCGGTGAGTGGGGGCCACTCTTCCTTGTGGTGCGCGGGCTTCTCATTGCAGTGGCTTCTCTCGTTGTGGAGCATGGGCTCTAGGTAGGCAGGCTTCAGTAGTTGTGGCACGCGAGGTCAGTAGTTGTGGCTCATGGGCTTAGTTGCTCCACTGCATGTGGGATCTCCCTGGATCAGGTCTTGAACCCGTGTCCCCTGCATTGGCAGGTGGATTCTCAACCACTGCACCATCAGAGAAGCCCTCTTACTATTTTTTCAAACTGACTTATAATCTTAGCACTAGCTAGCTCTTTCTATACAGAGAGAACTGAATAAAAGTTTGTTCATAAACTTGATAAACTACAGTGGAACTTAGAGCCTTTGCGAGCATATCCTCCACTACAAATTACTTTCCTCTCTAAATGTGGCAAGATTATTTCTAACTATAATCATCTGATTTGAAAAACATGGGCTCTCATCTTAATTTTCCTCTAAATAGCAGTGGCAGAACTGGGTACACTAATTTAGCAAATACTAATTGCAAAAAAAAAAGTATTTAGCAAATACTTATTGAGGGCCAACTTTATTTATGTGAACTTAAATTGGTGCCTTACTTAACTTGAGAAGTAAAAGTATGAAAACTTAGAACTTTAAGTGGTCTATCTTAAAAAATAAGCATATTGATTTCATTTTCAAAGAACCTTTTTTTTAAATTAGACTTGCAGTTTTCATAAGTAAATAGAGGCCTGTACTTACAGGAGAAGAGAGAGAGAGAATAAAAAGCACATGTCATGCTGTGTATTTAAGAGGCAAGGTTATAGCAAATAAATGCACACATCAAAAAAGGAACACCTCAAGGAACTAGAAAAAGAAAAACAAAGTAGGCCAAAGTTAGCAGAATGAAAGAAATAATAAATATTACAGCAGAAATAAATAAAATAGAGAATTGAAAACAAATAGAAAAAAATAAACAAAACTAGGAGTTCACAAACCCTTAGCTATAGAACGAAGGAGAAAAGAGAGAACACTCAAATAAATAAAATCAGAAATGAAAAGGAGATATTACAACTGATGCCTCAGGGGAAAAAGACACTTATGAACTATTATGAACAATTATATAGCACCAAATTGGATAGCCTAGAAGAACTCGCAAAGCTCCTAGAAACATACAAACTTCCAAGACTGAATCAAGAAGAAATACAAAACGTAAACAGACCAATAACTAATAAAGAGACAGAATCAGTAATCAAAAACCTTCCAACAGAGAAAAGCCCAGAACCTTCATGGGTGAACTCTATCAAACATTCAAAGAAGATATCAATCCTTCTTAAACTCTTCCAAAAAAGATAAGAAGAAACATTTCCAAATTCATTTTATGAGGCCAGCATCACTCTGATACCAAACCCAGACAAAGACACCACAAGAAAAGAAAACTACAGGCCAACGTTCTTAATGAGCATAGACGCAAAAATCCTCCATAAAATGTGAGCAAACCAAATTCAACAGCACATTAAAAGGATTATACACCATGAAGACGTGGGATTTATTTCTGGGATGCAAGGATTGTTAAACATACACAAATCAATCAATGGTTCACATCACATTAACAGAATGAAAGATAAAATTTTGGCAAAATTAACCATCCGTTCATGATAAAAACTCTCAAATAGATACGTGTAGAAAAACTTACCGCAACACAATTAAGGCTATATATAAAAAGCCCACAGCTAATATGAGAATCCATGAGGAAAAACTGAAAGATTTTTCTCTAAAACTAAACATAAAGCCAGGATGTCCACTCCCACTATTTCTATCCAACATAGTATTACAAGTTCTAGCCAGAACAATTAGACAAGGAAAATAAATAAAAAGCATCCCAATTGGAAAGAAAGAAGTAAAATTATCTCTGCAGATGACATGATCATATATGCAGAAAAACCTAAAGACTTGACAAAAGAACTGTTAGAACTAATAAACAAATTCAGTAAAATTGTAGGATACAAAATCAATAAACAGGGCTTCCCTGGTGGCGCAGTGGTTGAGAGTCCGCCTGCCGATGCAGGGGACACAGGTTTGTGCCCTGGTCCGGGAAGATCCCACATGCCGTGGAGTGGCTGGGCCCATGTGCCATGGCCGCTGAGCCTGCACATCCGGAGCCTGTGCTCTGCAACAGCAGAGGCCACAACAGTGAGAGGCCCGCGTACCGCAAAAAAAAAAAAAAAAAAATCAATAAACAAAGTCTGTGGTGTTTCTATACACTAACAACGAAGTATATATAAAGGAAATTAAGAAAACTATCTCACAATAACATCAAAAAGAATAAAATAGTTTTGAATAAACTTAACCAAAGAGGTGAAAGACTTGTACACTGAAAATTACCAAACATTGATGAAGGAAATTAAAGAAAACAGAGATAAATGGAAAGACATCCCATATTCATGGACTGGAAGAATTAATATTGTTAAAATGTCCATACTACCGAAAGTGATCAACAGATTCAGTGTAATTGTTTTCAAAATCCCAATGGCATTCTTAATGAAATTTTTTAAAAATCCTAAAATTCATATGCAACCGCAAAAGGCTCCAACTAACCAAAGCAATCTTGAGCAGGAAGAGCAAAACTGGAGGCATGCCACTTACTAATTTCAAAAAATTTACAAAGCTACAATAATAAAAATAATATGATTACTAGCATAAAAACAGACACATAGACCAACGAAATAGAATGGAGAGTACAGAAATAAATCCACACATTTATGGTCAACTGATCTTCGACCAGGGTGCCAAGAATACACATGGGGAAAGGATAGTCTCTTCAATAAATGGTATAGGGAAAATTGGATATATATACACAGAAGAATGAAATTGAACCTTATCTCACACCATATTAAAAATCACCTCAAAATTGATTAAAGACTTATACATAAGACCTGAAATTGTAAAACTACTAGAAAAAAAACATAGGTAAAAAGCTTCTTGCCACTGATCTTGGCGATGATTTTTTTGGAAATCAAACATAAGGACAAAAGTACAGGCAATAGGGCTTCCCTGGTGGTGCAGTGGTTGGGAGTCCGCCTGCCGATGCAGGGGACACAGGTCATGCCCCGGTCCGGGAAGATCCCACATGCCGCGGAGCGGCTGGGCCCGTGAGCCATGGCCGCTGAGCCTGCGTGTCCAGGGCCTATGCTCCGCAATGGGAGAGGCCACAACAGTGAGAGGCCCACATACCGCAAAAAAAAAAAAAAAAAAACAGGCAATAAAAGCAAAAACAGAGAAGTGTAATTGTGTCAAACTAAAAAGCTTTTGCACAGCAAAGGCAACAATTACCAGAATGAAAAGGCAACTTATGGAATGGGAGAAAATACTTGCAAACCATATGTCTAATAAGGGGTTAATATCCAAAATATATAAGAAACTCATACTCAGTAGCAAAAAACTCAGTAGCAAAAAACCCCAAATAACCTGATTTTAAAAACGGGCAAAGAACCTAAATAGATATTTCTCAAAAGAAGACATACAAATGACCAACAGATACGTAAAAAGGTGATCAACATCATTAATCATAAGGAAATGCAAATCAAAACCACAATGACGTATCACCTCACACCTGTTAGGATGACTATTATCCAAAAGACAAGATAACAAGTATTGGCAAGGTTGTAGAGAAAAGAGAACCCTTGCACATTGTTGGTGGGAATGTTAATTGGTGCAGCCATTATGGAAAGCAATATAGGTTCCTCAAAAAATTAAAAGTAGAACTACCATATGATCCAGCAATTCAAATTCTGAGTATATATCCAAAGGAAATGAAGTCAGGGTCTTGAACAGATATTTGTGCTTCCATGTTCATTGTACCATTATTCACAATGGCTAAGCTATGGAAACAACCTAAATGTCCACTGATGGATGAATGGATAAAGAAGTTTATATATACATACACCACATATATATCTGTGTGTGTGTGTGTGTATATATATATATATATATATATATATATATATACATACATACTTAGGCCTTGAAAAAGAAAGAAATCTTATCATTTGTGACAACGTGGATAAACCTGGGGGAACTTACACTACATGAAATACATGGAAACACAAATATTGCATGATCTTATGTACGAAATCTAATGTAGTCAAACTCATAGAAGCAGAAAGTAGTATGAGGCTGTTAGGGCAAGGGGGAAAAGGAAATAGGAAGATGTTGATAAAGGGTACAAACTTTCAGCTATGCAAGATAAGTTCTGGAGAGCTAATGTGCAGCATGGTTACTAGAAAGCTGCTAAATCAGAATCAATCTAAAAATAATTTTTTTTTCTGGGAGTGATTGAAAGGGAGCATAAAAAGATGTCAGGCTGACAGATGGATTACTGCTATTTGCAACCAGAAAACAAGGCCAGGCTGTGGATCTTGGTGTGAAATTGCAAGTCCTCTATTTATTTCAGGAGATCACACTGGAATAGCTTATTTTATTTCCCAGTCCTCCCCCTCTTCTCCTACATACACAGCAGTTGTTATACCTGATGAGATCTTCAAGGACAGTGCCAGAGATATATTCCTTGAAACTTTCCTTTTCCAAGCCTTTTTTTTTGGTGTAAAACAATTTATAAAAGCTGAAAAGCTTATAGATATATGTTGCTCTATGGTAAAGAGGCAATCCTTAATATCAGATTATATGCTGAAAGGTAAAACACTGACTGTCTTTAGCATGGTCCAACATCTCCTTCTAAGGTCATTTCCTCTGGGTGATCTCACTTCTCATATGCTCTACACACTGCTGTTCATCATTGCTGCCTTGACTCAGACTGCCTGCCTCAAGCATTTTTTTTTTTTCATTTTTCTGACCATTTCCATGAGCCTCCTCCTATCAAAGTTTATCTTTTTAATTTTCTGACACCAATAAAAAGAGACATGCCAAGTGTAGGCTCACACTGGGTTTAATATTTGAGAGTCTACTCTATGTATGTCTACTCCAGTTATTTTCATTTAAACAAATGGCTACTGAAACGCATTGTCTTAATCTAATTTAATGCGTATGGAAGAGTAGAAATTTGGACAGTGAGGAAAGATGGTACTGTCCCATCTCAAATTACATTACAAAGGTGACTATTACCCCTCTATATAAAGAGGGGTTTATGCTTTGATCTTCAAAAATAACAATCAACTTCTACTTCAGTTGAATCATTTACTATTCAAATGCCAGAGTTTGACATTATTTTTTCCTGGATATTATATTTTCTTACCTTGACACTTAGATAATTTTAAACATTTTAAATATCCTTCATATTAATAGTCTGGGTTTTGGATATGAAACATTCTGAGTGTTCCATCATGAAACAATGAGCTTAACAGCAAATTCCCATAATCTACTAACAAAATGGTTCTAGACTTTCAACAGCAGTATTGTCTTCCTTCATTTTCTGAAATCAACTAACTTAAAGGCCATCAATGATGATGTGGCATCTTGTATTCCATTATCATCAAAGGGAAGTCAAGAGAGCATCGCTCTAGTTCCTATTTTTTCACCAGTTAGTGGTATGTCATTGAGAAAATGACATCATTGCTCTGGGCCTCTACACGTTGAGACTGGATTCAGTGATCTTGAAATTTTTCAGATTGCAGATTCTTTAAGAATTGGATGAAAACTGGTCCATCTCTCTATCACATACACAGATATATGCCATTTTTTTGCATACATTATTATTCTATTTGTTATAATATTATGGTTAACGGAGCCAGTTCTGACCCAAGTTTGAATTCCACTTTCACCACTTACTAGTCCTGCAACCTTGGGAAGGTCACTCAATCTCCCTAACTTCAGTTCCTTACCCATTAAATACGGAAAATAACTCCTACTTCCTAGGACTATTGCCAATTTAAATATATGTAAAAGTACTTAACTCAGTGTCTGGCCCATAGCCGGCCCTCAATAAACGACAGGTAAAAAAAGAAATTGATGGGGGACTTCCCTGGTGGTGCAGTGGTTAGGAGTCCACCTGTCAGTGCAGGGGACACGGGGTCGAACTCTGGTCCAGGAAGATCCCACATACTGTGGAGCAACTGAGCCCGTGCGCCACAGCTACTGAGCCTGAGCTCTAAAGTTCACGAGCCACAACTACTGAGCCCATGTGCCACAACTACTGAAGCCCACGCGCCTGGAGTCCGTGTTCCACAAGAGAAGCCACCACAACGAGAAGCCCGTGCACCACAACGAAGAGTAGCCCCCGCTTGCCGCAACTAGAGAAAGCCCGCGTGCAGCAATGAAGACCCAATGCAGCCAAAACAATAAATAAATAAATTTATTTTAAAAAATTGATGAAGCCATAAACAAAACAAAACGAAACAAAAAAACAAACCCAAACCAAATAACTCACTGGATTAGATTTTCTCTAAAATTTTACTCTATGTATTTTTTAAAAAATAATTTTATTTTTTAGAGCAGTTTTAGGTTCACAGCAAAATTGAGCGAAGGCACGGACATTTCCCATATGCCCCCGTCCCCACGCATGCCTTGCTTCCCCGCTATCAACATCCCCCACCAGAGTGGTACATTTGTTACAACTAATCAACATACACTGCCACATCATTATCAAAGTCCATAGTTTACATTAGGGTTCACTTAGTGTTGTACGTTCTATGAATTTGGACACATGTATAATGACATGCACCCCATTACCGTATACAGAGCAGTTTCACTGCCCTAAAAATCCTGTGCTCTACCTAGTCATCACTTCCTTCCTCCAAGCCCTGGTAACCACTGCCTTTTATTTATTTATTTATTTTGCAGTACGCGGGCCTCTCACTGTTGTGGCCTCTCCCGTTGCGGAGCACAGGCTCCGGACGCGCAGGCTCAGCGACCATGGCTCACGGGCCCAGCCGCTCCGCGGCATGTGGGATCTTCCCGGACCGGGGCACGAACCCGCGTCCCCTGCATCGGCAGGCGGACTCTCAACCACTGCGCCACCAGGGAAGCCCACCACTGCCTTTTTTTTACTGTCTCAATAGTTTTGCCTTTTCCAGAGTATCTTATAGCTGAAATCATATACTGTAGTGTGTAGTCTTTTCAGATTGGCTTCTTCCACTTAGTAACGGGCATTTTCTCTCCATGGCTTGACATGGCTTGATAGCTCATTTCTTTTTAGGGCTAGATAATATTCCATTGTATGAATGTACCACAGTTTATTTATCCATTCACCTACTGAAGGACATCTCAGTTGCTTCTAAGTTTTGGCAGTTATGAATAAAGCTGCTATAAACATCCATGTGTAGGGTTTTGGTGTGGACATGTTTTGAACTATTTTTGGGTAAACGTCAAGGAGCGCAATTACTGTATTGTATGGTAAGAGTATGTTTAATTTTGTAAGAAACCGCCGAACTGTCTTTCGAAGCACCTATGCTATTTTTTGTTCTTACTGGCAATGAATGAGAGTTCTTCTTGCTCCACAAAAGCTCCAGAATTTGATGTTTTCAGTGTTCTGGATTTTGGCCATTCTAATAGGTGTGTAGTGATACTTAATTGTTGTTTTAATTTGCATTCTCCAGTGACATATGATGTGGAGCCTCTTTTCATATGCTTATTTGCTATCTGTGTATTTTCTTTGGTATCTGTTAAGATCTTTGGCCCCCATTTTTAAAATTGAGTTCTCTGTTTTCTAATCACTGAGTTTTTTTTTTTTTTTTTTTTTTTTGCGATACGCGGGCCTCTCACTGCTGTGGCCTTTCCCGTTGCAGAGCACAGGCTCCGGACGCGCAGGATCAGCGGCCATGGCTCATGGGCCCAGCCACTCCGTGGCATGTGGGATCCTCCCAGACCGGGGCACGAACCCACGTCCCCTGCATCGGCAGGCAGACTCTCAACCACTGCGCCACCAGGGAAGCCCCCTAATCACTGAGTTTTAAGGTTTCTTTTTATATTTTGGATAACAGCCCTCTATCAGATATATCTTTTGCAAATATTTTCTCCTAATCTGTGGCTTGTATTTTCACTCACTTTACATCATCTTTCACAGAGCAGAAAATTTCTATTTTAGTGAAGTCCAGCTTGTCACTTCTTCCTTTCATGGATCATGTCTTTGGTGTTTTACCTCAAACGTCACTGCCAAACCCAAGATCATCTAGATTTTCTCCTCAGTTACCTTCTGGGAGTTTTATAGTTTTGCATTTTACATTTATGTTTTTGATCCATTTTGAGTTAATTTTTGTGGAGAGCAATCTCTGTCTGGATTAATTTTTTTACATGTGGGTGTTTAGTTGTTCCAGTTGGTGTTCAACTTTATAAAGAAGTAATATTTATTGATTACTGCAGCACAGTGTTTAAGTCTGCATTTACCAAGCAAGCATCACAGAGTGTTGTTTTTCAAAATATTCTCTGGGGACAAGTTAGAGGGTGGATGCAGGGGAGGTATTCCATCTAACAAGGAGGGGGAAGCACTGCATCTAGCTCTCCCTTTTTAAGATTTACAGCATTCATAGCATAGTAAAAGCTCTGATGAGTCCTAAAATAAAGACAATCCGCTCACAGCTTATCTCTGTGTTTCCCAAACTGGTTCACTCACTTTTTGCCCCCAGTCCTACTAATTTCTCCAAGAATTAATGTTCCTGAACACACTTCCAGAAATGCTTTTTTGGTCTGGTATTCTTTTTCCTCCTTTAAATCTCATCTTCATCAAGGAATTGCTTTCTTACTTATTTAGAGGACATTATGTACAGTGGACATCAGTATTGCTGGAATATTAAGTACATATAAAAATAGCTATACAGGATGGATGAACTCAGTGATATATTTTGTCCATGTCCACAACACCTAAAACACAGCCCAACCAATCAATCAAAATTCTTCGCACACTAAACACCAACGGCTAATTATACTTGCAGTCAAATGCAGCGAGAGACACCCTGTTAAAACTACAGTCACAACACTCACACCCTACAAATATTGAATACGACAGTACTTCACATAGTTCTTCATCCACAGAGACACATGGCTGACATCTGTTTAGTTATTTCATCAAAGTATTCCACTGAGAGCTGTGGAAAATAATTTGGAAGCTATAAATAGTCACTGAATTGATATATGTGAGAGCATTACGCTGGCACTGGTTGCTCTGAATGTCGATGTTGAAATTTGGGTCATCACATCAGACTTGGGATACCGATTTGATACCAAATATCCATTAACTAGACTGAAATCTATCAAACACTCAGAAAATATCTATTCCTTCTCTTTTAGTCCATCCAGATCTTCCAAAAATCTGCTAGTTTCCTCTTTGCCTCTTTATCTAGACATATATGGTATATCTGCACTAGTGATCCTAACTGTTGCCAGAAACTTGGATTACAGAGGCGGGAACTGAAATATTGAAAAAAAGTGAGAAAGAAACCTCATGAAAAACACCAACAAAAAGATTAAAAAGAAGATTAAAACAAAATGAGGGGAAAGAAGTTTAGCTTCTGGGGTTGAAAGCATTGAGTAGAAAACACAGTAATGTGTTTTTAACATGCATAGGAATTATTATACATGTTTTATGGGGGAAAAACTTAAAACAGAGAAGAGGCTCCAAAATTCTGTCATATGCAAACAACATACACTGGAAATAAATAACTCCATCTTGCAGCTGAGCAAAATAACTGGGTGAAAGTTCTTGTTTTCCAAGAATTCTGAATAACCCACAGGGTTTCTATTTTTTTAGCACATGCTTATGTTTTACAGGCAGTTTCAGGACTGGATTTCCAATAAATGCTTTCTATGGATAAAACTTTTATATTTAAAAAAATGTACAATAAGGCAGAGGCTTATTTCTAGCCCCTTATAAGCCTCAGAATTCTGCAGACACCAGTTTAAACTGGTATTGCATTTTAACCAGTTGCTTAACAGGACTTTGCTCCATCAAGCAGGCACAGAAATTAAAAAAAAAATAGTTGAAGTGACACACTACATCATAGCTGGAAACAACAAGACATTTAAAAGGTCTTTTGTATAACATGTTGTGAGTTGCCAGCTGTTTTTCTGATCCATAGAGCAAATCCTGCACTGAAAGACTGCTACCCAGAAGGCATGCACCGACATTGATTTGAATCCACCAGCTCTCCCAGTGGATCAGATGGCATCTCAGCACTGGAATCAGTATTGCTATCACATACTCATCTGTCGCCTCATGGGACAAGAGCTGCAAGAAATATGAAGGGAAATTGCTCCCGTTAGGGGACAGCTACATTATTCTGTAAAAAAAAAAAAAAAAAAAAAAAAAGCCACCACCTATAGTGTGCATGTTAAAATGATGCTTAACTACAAAAGAATCCACCCTTTTCTGCCCAAATATTAACACACTCAGCAGAATAATACATTATTTTGCTTCCCAGCCCTATTCTTAGCCTTCCTTGGAGTTGAGCTAACCAAGTTCTTTTCAAGGCCATGTGGAAGTGATTTGTCTCAGAAACTCACACCCAAAGTCATTTCAGAAAAATGTCTGAAGTGGCTGCCATTTTGCCTTTGTGTCCATTTCCATCCTTGTGCGCGTACCCACCAAAGGAAGGACTCTTTCACTCGGTGAATCGGATTCAGGGATGTTTCTACATTTTCATTTATTCTCCAATTTCAGGGTGGCCCGTTCGATTGAAGGACTGCAACCATTTGGGGGAAAGCAATTTCGAATTTTAACTTACTTTCTAAGCCAAAAATAAAGTGGCTTCACTTGAGGGAAAGACGTGTCATCCTCCTAAGGGTTCATTAGCTCTCTAAGTTTTCCCTTTTTCACATGGACAGCAGGACACTGACGCCCAGTCAATGTTTGTGAAGCTCCGTAATTCCAAAGAGTCTGACTTAAGGCTAGGCTCACAGAAAAAATAGCCCCTAGCCCCAAACCAGAGACTTATATCCATCCATCCATCCACCCACCCATCCATCTATCCATCTATTCATCCAACAAATATTTACTAAATACCCACCCATTATGTACCTGAAAATACAGCCATGGATAAACAGACAAGTCTTCTGCTGTCATAGGACTCACCATGTAGGAGGGCGGTGCAATTGTTCATAGGATGTGTTACCCTTAAAACACTGTGATGCAATCATGGTTGTTATTTTCAAAAGCTTTACCTTAATTCTGTGCTTTTCTCAGTGCATTCTGTGCAGGAAAATGTTCAGGACAACATCTTCAGTTTAAGAATATAAACTATATTTAGAAGAGCAAAGATGACACTTAGCCTCTAAGATATAGCCCGTCAAATATTCTAAAACAGATAAGAACCTTAACAGAAGAACTCATAAATACTATTATTATATAATACTAAACATAGTGATGGAAGCATAAATGGTGTCTGCATGATGAATTGCCGAACAAGTATTTCATTCAGAAAAAGGTCGAAGAAATTCTTGTGAGTTTCAGACCATAAAGAAAGCTATCATTAAATGCAGAGCTTGTTTAGCAAAAATAAATTCAATAGTCACAGTAGCAAGAGCCTCTTGGGAATAACAAGGTCATTAGAAGCTTTTAAGATTCTCGTAACAGATGACATTCCCTTAGGTCCTTTTCAATCCCATCTTGGCCCTAGTCCTTCTCTTGCTTGGGCTGTTTTCTAAGTCAGTAGGCTGCAGTATAATGTATCTTGACATCATAATCTAAAATATCAGATCAGCTCAATTGTTATGTAAGTAATATTGCTTTTGCAAGTGACTGCTGGGAGACGGGATGTTACTGAGTGAAGAGGAAAATGCGTGCCATGTCCACTCCCTGCTGCCTGTGGCTTAATCTGAAATAACATCTGTGAAGGAACATGTGACATTTCGATCCAGCAATGCATTTGATGGGTAAAAGTACCTGTAATAAAATTTCTAGTACAAGGGAATCAGGACATTTGCAGCTTTTGCCTCGGCCTGTCTCTACTCTTACCACCCCACTCGGCCCAGCTCCCTCAGGAAAGGGGGCCGGCGGGAATCAGCTTGCTATGGAAAGCAGCATTGTATGGCGTTCTCCCAGAGCAGGATTCCAAGAGCAGCCATGGTTTCCTCCTTCGGCAGCAAAAGCTGAAACCCTCTTAGAATCTCAAGAAGGCTACCAACAAGATGTTCTTCTCTGTGCAACCCTAATTCAAAAAAGGATTCAATTCAAAAAGTTATATTTTGTAATTAGTATCTATGAGTATTGATACTCATGAGGTGTAATCGTTTTTTCTTTCTTTTTAATAAATTCTTTTGGGGCATCAAGTAGTGTATTTGATGAGACTTGCAGATAATCACAGGAGTTATTGGACAACTTATTCATGCTGACAGATAAAATGCAGATGAAAGAATGGTAGAGGGACAGATTCTGGGAAATATCTCCTGGAGGTACATACACAGAGCATGCCTGTGTCTGCTTTTAAGGATCTTCTTAGGATAAAAACACTGGAAAAAACATATATGCATATGGATGCAAAAATATCAGGAGAATGCCTTGGAAGTTTCTCATATTTCCCCCATTGCTCAGCATGCACTGCCAAGATGCCTTTGGGCTTCATAATGTGTCTATTGTCAGTAACCACTCCTTGTATATTAATAAGAAGATCCAGGCTGCCTAAATGCTGAATGAAGCTTAAATTAGTTACAGCCTCAACTTAGTTATAAGCCTACATTTTTCCACTTATCACAGCATAAGGTTTCAGAAGCACCTGGTGCAGGGTGGGCGCCCAATAAAAATGATCATCATTTTTGAAAGGAAAAGGATAGAAAATGGGGCCTAATGCACAGTGCTTATGCACAGCCATTGCAGGAGGTATTACTGAAGTACCAGAAGAATCGTGTCTAATTCTGTAGTGTCTTTCCAGGTGTGGCAGTGGTCTACCACGTCCCCAGTCATAATCAGTTTAATATAAGGGCCTGGGAGCGAGCTTCTTGAGAGGCTGTATCCCCAAGTCCTGTCTCAGGGAATGAATGAAAGGAATGCATGAATGATCGATATCATGGTGGCAGGCACCACTCTTAATTACAGCTAGCAAAATGTGGAGGATAGGGCTTCCCTGGTGGCACAGTGGTTAGGAATCTGCCTGCCAATGCAGGGGACATGGGTTCGAGCCCTGGTGCAGGAAGATCCCACATGCTGCGGAGCAACGAAGCCCATGTGCCACAAGTACTGAGCCTGCACTCTAGAGACCGCGAGCCACAACTACTGAGCCCACGTGCCACAACTACTGAAGCCCACGCGCCTAGAGCCCGTGCTCCACAACAAGAGGAGCCACCACAATGAGAAGCCCGCGCACTGCAACGAAGAGCAGCCTCTGCTCGCCGCAACTAGAGAAAGCCCGTGTGCAGCAACGAAGACCCAACACAGCCATAAATAAATAAATAAATTTATTTAAAAAAATGTGGAGGGCAGTGAGAGGGGTCTTAGGGGTTAATACATCCCTTCTGCTCACATTCCTTTGGCCAGATCTCAGGCACATGGGATCGCAGTCTTTGTGCCCAGCAGGAAGTGAAAAAGGGTTCAGTGAATAGTCAGTCTTTGTCACAACGGGTAAGGACTCAAACGTCCAGCCACCCTTTCTCCTATGGCCACGGCTCTCTGTATGCTTGCCACCTCTTGAGCATCTGCTGCCTTCCTTGTACCTCCGACCCTTCAGAGCATCTGTGAAGGGTCTTGTCCCCTGGAAGACCAGAGATCCCATCCAGCAGAGCCCTGTCCTGTCAGTCTCAGGGAAGATTTCTTCCCAGTCTACTGCCTTCTTGTCTCTCGCTCTACTAGGGCACGCTCAGTTCATCTTCCTGGCTCTAGATCCCCGTTCTCATTTCATTCCCAGTAGCAGGGTCCCTGTCCTGCTCATGTGCCTAAATCCAGACATTTAGTTCCCACCTGGTCAGGTCTGATCAGTCAGGGGCCCATCAGGAAACAAAAAGCACATTTAAACTGGGAAATGTGAAGAGTTCAAGACAGGAGCATTTACCAAGTTACAGGAAAGGCACAGAGAAAATGTTAAGAAATAGTGAAGCTTCTCGGACTAGGTCAGAGGGACAAGAGGAAGGAGTGGTGACAGGAACCAGCAGGCAAGCCAAAGTTATGGGAGACTGAGCGCTGCAGGGAGCTCAGGGCAAGCTCACAGGGAGGGAGGTGGGGGAATCCACACTCCCAGCTTCATCCTCTGACCTCCTGCTCGTGGTTCCCGTTGGCAAAAGGCAACAGCAAAAAAGAGAAAGGGGGTCTTTTGATCCTGTCCATGCAGGTCAGCTTCCAGGAGCCCAGAGCAGATTGAGGAAGGGTGGAGAGCAGATCTGGAGGAGCAAATGGAAGCCACACAACATAGCAACCCTGGGTTGCTATGAAGCAACCAGGTCCTCCTGGTTGCATCGAGGTCCTCCTCCTGCAGCCCAGTCTCCATGGCTGAGTTCCCACTACCTGGGACCAGACCTTGGACACAGCACTGCCGACCTGCTGGGACTCCCAACAGCTGCTTCCAGACATCCCTCCCGAAGACCACCTGCTACTTGGGACTCCTCCTGTACCCCGGTTAGAAGAAGAACACAGTCCATGCAAGACAAGTCCATTTAATTTCTAAGGAAGCATGATGTAGTGCAAAAATCATGGGCTCTGAGGTCACAGAGACCTGGGTTCAAAATACCCACCTGTTGGGCTTCCCTGGTGGCGCAGTGGTTGGGGGTCTGCCTGCCGATGCAGGGGACACGGGTTCGTGCCCCAGTCCGGGAAGATCCCACATGCCGTGGAGCGGCTGGGCCCGTGAGCCATGGCCGCTGAGCCTGCGCGTCCGGAGCCTGTGCTCCACGATGGGAGAGGCCACGGCAGTGAGGGGCCCGCGTACCGCAAAAAAAAAAAAAAAACCCACCTGTCATCTTTCGTCTATGAAATTGACAAAGTTAGACTCTCAGAATCTCAACTGTAAAGTAGGGCTAATAAAACCAAATTGTCAGAATAAGTGAGAAGTCTGAGGACAGCAGAAGTCTGGGTGACAGCGTTTTATAAATGTTGCAATATTACACAAAATCAGAGGGAGTGTATGATGTAAATATTGAGGATATGGCAGCAGCCATGGAGATCAAATCATGCATAGATGCAACATACTTTTAAAGAGCATATTGATTTTATAGAGGAAATTTACTAATTTCTTTTCATTATTATACTAACATCCATAATCTTGTAAACCATGACTGACTGCACCGTGTATTTTCCAGGGTTTTGTTAGTTTGTCATTCCTAAATTTCCTATCTAAACAGTTACACTAACTGTTGTTCCAAAAAGCATAATCAGAGTGTTATGAAAACAGGTCTTTCAAGGAAATATCCTGAACCATCAAAGGTAACATATATCACAATTATTAATTGGTACCCCAAGCTTAAACCATTTTGTGGTTTTTCCTAGGACTACAGCTCTGTGGGACAGCCTTGGGGTCAGAAGCTACTGATAGAGAATCCAGGGTTCTATTACACAATACTGTTTGTCTCCAGCAACGAGAGCTTTCTTCCTTTAATTCCCTGAGACCCATCTCACATATCAGCCACAAGGGATGAGAAATGGTATGATGGCCTCTCCCCGTCAAGTTAGAAGGACACTCAAATGTAGAAGCTGAGTTGGGAGACTTGAATGACAACAAAGAAAGAGGGAGATCAGAAATTCCTATGGAGGGTGTTTTCATTGCATTCAATGTGTGCTCAGACATGACGAGAGCATTAAGGTTTTCAATTTAAATTCTTTCTTAAATGGAAGAACATTACTATGAAGAGAGAGTTTTTAGAAAGCCAAGTGCGTTCAAACTATCACCTTGTTTTTCAAAGCATTCCCGCTCAGCATTTCTGCATCCCAGGAACTGAGCAGAAGAAGGTCTGGACGATTGTTCTACTCATCACCTGCCAACCCAGGACTAGAATATTCTTAAATTCTCACCCAATCTTGCTTTACTGAGATGATTGATTTTTTTTTTTTTTTAGCAGTTCTTTTTAGAATGTATGACTGTACTAGGGACTCCTCCACCTGCTCCACAGTCTGTCAATTGTCTTAGTTTCTTTATCTTGTGTTCTTTTCAATTTTACAACACTATTGCCTGATCTCTTATAGTAAAATTCTCTCCTCATAAGCCTCCTTGGGAAACTCAAACACTGCATCCTGGTCACACGTGACCACCCCACTTTGGTCTGTAACACAAATAACTTGCCTCTCTTCTCCCCTTGAGCGTCACTGTAATTCTCTTTCCTGCTCTTTCTTTTCTGACTGTTCTCAGAATGCTCTTACCTTCCTCTTCCCACATGGAATGAATCTCAAGAGCCTCACTTCTTGGCCCTCTGCATTTTCCTCCCATGTTTTCTACCATAGAATGTCAAGCACCACAGTCACCACCTTCATCTGCCATCTCCTATTTCTCTATCTCCACTGCTCGCTGATCACCCGCCCTGCAGGGGCACTGGCTGCCCCAACTGGGGGTCCTGTGTGTGCCGTGTTCTCCAAATTGGAGAAGATCAGTACCATCCTCTGAGACGCCTGTATTGATATTTCTTTATCTAGAATTGGAAAACATTAAACCTTATTATACTTCATGTATGACTTGATAGTGCTAGTTTTCTATAACGGTTTATAAGTATATAAAACTCATCTATTGAACAAGGAGGTCTTGATATAGATGAAACTAAACAAGAACTGGATGGGTTTTTATACCACTGTATTCCAGCAAGCCCTTTGAATGACTCTTCTTGGCACCCAGGCGAAATCTTCACTGGGTATGATGCTTAATTTTATGTTTCAATTTGCCTGGGCAAAGGGATGCCCAGATAGCTGGGAAAACATTATTTCTGGGTGTGCCTGTGAGGTGTTTCCGGAAGAGGTTAGCATTTGATTCAGGAGACTGAGTGAGGAAGATCTGCCTTCATCAATGTGGGCAGGCATCATCACTGTGGCAGTCCAAATGGAACAAAAACGTGGAGGAAGGGCAAATCCTTTTTCTCGTCTTCAGCTGGGGCATCCATCTTTTCCTTCCCGTGGACATTGGAGATCCTGGTTCTTGGGCCTTTGGACTCTAGGACTTGCACTAGTGGTTCCTTGGGTTCTCAGGATTTTGACCTTGGACTGGGAGTTACACCGGCAGCCCCTCTGGTTCTCAAGCCTTCAGACTTGGACTGAATTATGCCACCAACTTTCCTGCTTCTCCAGCTTGCAGATGGCAGAGGGTGGGATTTTTCAGCCTCCATTACTGTGTGAGCCAATTCCTACAGGAAATCTCCTCCTATATATCTCTGTCTCTGTCTCTATCTATATCCATATCCATAACCATATCTATCCTATTGGTTCCATTTCTCTGGAAAACCCTGACTAATACACCAGGTCCCTTACCTTTCCTGGGCACCTTTCTGACATGAATTAAAGGCTCCATCTAACCATCTAGCCACCTAACCTCCCTCCCAGCTCAGGCTGACTGCAGCTTAGCAGACCACAGCGGGGAGGAGGCGTGGTGAGGGTGTTCAGTGTTTCTCCCCTGTGCTCTCCCGCCCCCTTCCTAGAGTTCCCACTGCCTCTTCACGCTTGGATGGGGAGAGAGGAGGGAAAGGGGCCCGAGAGGTTCCTGCTTGACACAGCAGGAGGGTGGCCCCGGTGAAGGTTAAGTTTGACCACGTCAAGCTCTCTGCTGTCCAAGATCCCCAGTGGTTTCCCATCACACTCAAGGGAAACAGCAGCATCTTCACAGTGGCCGACCAGGCCTTCTGTGATCTGTCCCCACTCACCCTCTGACCTCATCTTCCAGCACCCTCCCTCCCCCAGCTCACTCTGACCTAGCCGTGTAGGTTTCCTAGCTGTTCCACAAACACACCAGGAACCCTCCCGCTTTAGGGACTTTGCGTGCCTGGTCCCCCTGCCTGGAATACACTTCCCACAGGCATCCACACGACCTTCACGAGCTCAAGCGCCATGTCGCCGCCTCAGAGGGGCCGTTCCTGAATACTTTATTTAAAATTGCACCCTCTCGTCATTCTCAACCCAGCACTTTCTATTTTGTTCCACAGTCCCTTTCACCTTCTGATGCACCATATCATTAATATTAATGTTGCTTATCTTTCATTCCTACATATTGAAGAGGACCGTGTGGTTTGATGCATAAGTTCCAACATCTTATTGACTGGAAGTGAACTAAGATAATACATTTAAACAAAATTTGCAACGATATAAGCAAAGTTGGGCCATTTATAAATATGGTATAAATAAGCCAGACCATTTATCTTTTTTAAAAAAATCTTTTAATTTTATGTTGGGACATAGCTGATTAACAACGTTGTGATAGTTTCAGGTGGACAGCAAAGTGACTCAGCCATACGTATACATGTACGCATTCTCCCCCAGACTCTCCTTCCAACCAGGCTGCCACATAACAATGAGCATTTATCTTTGCCCTAAAACCCATTTATGGCCATAATCTACTTGATTAAAATTCTTTCCCCTCCACCTACCACACCCATTCTCCTCTCCAGTGCCATGCACTGACTCAAGCACATTATAAGGAACCCTCTTCTTTAGTCCTTTTCTCATACTCTTTTTCTCTCCTAAAATGTCTTTACTCTTTCTCTCTGCCTATCCAAATACTACTTTATTTTTTTGTAGGTCTTCTCAAGGCTCCCCCTTCCATGAAACAAGGAAAGTGAACAAATATTCATGAAGCACATACTATATACCAACAAAAATAATGACACATTGTTTTGTTTAATTCTCTCAACACTCCTGTGATCTAAGTATTACTAGTCCATTAGTGCTCATTGCCCTCAAGTAACTTGCCCAGGGAGGGTGTTATGACTATCAGGGCTAGGATCCAAATGCAATCTGAAAACTCCAAATGCCACATGTATTCTGTATGGCCATGATGCTTCCAGAACTACTCCAATCGATACTCTTCACTTATTCTTCCTCTGAACCATGTTTCTTATCACATATCTCTACTTCAGTATGGTTCAAGTTATGATTTTTCAACTTTATGATGGTGTGAATGTGATACGCATTCAGTAGAAACAGTACTTCAAATTTGGAATTTTGATCTTTTTGCAGGCAGCAAGCCACAGCTCCCAGCCAGCCACACCATCAGGTGTGTAAACAACGGATACACTTACAACCATTCTGGACCCAGACAACCATTCTGTTTTTCACTTTCAGTACAGTGCTCAATACATCACATAGATATTCAACACTTTATTATAAAAGTGGCTTTGTGTTAGATGATTTTGACCAATTGTAGGCTAATGTAAGTGTTCTGAGAACGTTTAAGGTAGGCTAGGGTAAGCTATGATGTTTGATAGGTTAAGTGTATTAAATGCATTCCTTGTGAATCAAGGAAGATCTGTATTCTCTTGAGCTTGTCCCTCTCCTCGTTGTTTAACTTTGTATGTGCACATGTCTTGCAGAGCTCATGACTGTGATGCTTCCTGTTTCCATGGAACTAATGCAGTGCTCCTTTTTAACATTGATAGGATGGCCAGAGCCCATGAAGAAAGCAGAGGAGGAGTGGCTAGTGAGCTGTAAGGAGAACTTGAAGCATTGAACTTTGAAAAAATAGAGAGGTTTACAATGGAGGAAATTATCCCTAAATCTAAACAAGGCAGAGGAGAACCATAAGATAAGAAATCAGAACCATCAACTGGATTTCCTCATTTGGAGTAATAGTATTTGTATTTTTAGTGAGAGAGACTTTAGTAGCCTGTTGGAGGTAGAAACCAGATTCCTGCGAACTCAGGAGTGAATAAGAGGTGAGGAAATGGAAACAGCAAGAAGAGAATACTCTTTCCAGAGTATTTATCTTTGAGAAGTGGAAAGACTTGCATAGCATCTGAAGGGAGAAGGCTTTAAGGATAGGGGACATAAGAAGAAAGAGGGAAGGGAGGGAAGGAAGGAAAGAAGTAAAGAAGGAAGGAAATAAGGAAGGAAGGAAGGAAGAAAGGGAGATGAATAGCCTGCAGTAATATTTATGATAATGGGATTTTTTTGCTTATGTTACTAGAATTCCATGAGATGTTTGCCTTGAGGCTAATATGATTTACAGTAGTGTTGAATATGTGACCTTTCGGTAGTTAATGAGCTCCCAAATCCCTTTGCCCAACCTCTCCAATGAAAAAGACCTGAATTATTTAAATTTTCCTAAAAACATTGTATATAATAGAATTTTCTTTTGTATGTTTGGTGTTTTGCTTTTGCCTTTCATACACCTGGAAAAGAGGAATTTTGACACGGTGAAGCAGCTGACTTTGGTAACCCAGTGTTTCCCCAGGACTCAGGAAAAAGGTCACCAGTCCACAGGCCCTCGGAGAGAGCAAGTTCAATATCTTGGACCATTCTGAGTAGTGCCAAGGAGTAGGCAGTCTTTCCTTTGAATGCCAAGCACTGTTAGAGGAACCTGAAGGGGTGAGGTGTAGTGGCGGATCACCCATGATGGGTGTGATTTACCAGATGCCTTGTTTTTAAAGTAATAGAGGCAAGAAACCAGGGGTGCATATTGTAAGCCTGTGGTCTATAGCCTGGCATCCACACAGTGTATTTATGGGTCCTTGAGGGATGGAAGCCAAATTCTGACATCATTACCTCTTCAACACGACAAAGGTTAAAGTACTACACCTAATGTAACTTTACAGTTTTATATGACAAAGATGTTCGGGGTGTGTTACTTAACGATCCCGCTTTGATTTAAAGGTACCAGCAGTATGCTTAGGACCCTGCCTTGGTCTCCAGCAGCAGGAGCTGCAGCAGTAAAACACGGGCAGTGACAGATGGTTATTAGCTCAAGGAAACTTCCTAAAAGGCTCGAACAAACTCAGAAGGTCCACAAATTGAACCAGAATCAGTGAATTCCCAAAGTTTAGAGAGAACACCAGAGGGCGAGGGGATTAATGGGAGACAATCAGGGAACAAAGGTCAAAAAGCTGCAGGCAACACAGTCCCAATTTATTAAACAGCCTCTAATTAGGATTGGTCTGGCGCCAGTGTACACAGGCATAACTCAGGCAATAGCTCACACTCGAATTCTGTTTTTATAAAAAGTAAAAGCAAAATAATAAAAAGAAAAGATGAAAAAAAGGCCCCAGCCTAGAAACCCTCAAACGTCCGGAAAGCACCCCCCTCCGGAAAAAACCCCACCAGTGGTGGTAGGGCATATTATTTTTGGCCAGTTCAATTCAGCTGTTTTTATGAAATCACAATTTTTCTCAGACTTCCAGCTTCTTGGACATTTCTGATGTAAATAATGCTGACAACTTTTAATTTTTAAAAATTAAGAGATAAAAACAGGCCATGGCAGGGGGGTCCCCAACATTCCCCTACTGGTCGTTATTCTAAAGTAAGAGAGAACAGAGCAACAGGGAACAGAACATATTCCTATTCCAAGTGATCCTAAACGCAGTCTGTTTAACATGTATGCATTCATGGTATTTACATATAAATGCACACACACACAGACACACAGACACACACACACACAGACACAGAGTTTCCTCTAATTGCAACTTAAGAAGACTAGGTCCCAAGTAGAAAACTACAGTAGAAATTAGGGATATAAATTATTCTTGAATCCAAATGCTCACAGAGGAATCAAACAAGTACCCAGAAAAGCAAGCCTTTCCCCATTAATCTACTTTCTCACCACAGGAAGGCAGGGAGTATCTTTTAATACTAGGACAGGTGCCAGGTGATTAATTAGAAAAGGCCTTGGAGAAATTGTAGAATAATGTCTAATAAAAAATACTTTTTATCTGCAAAGAAATAAAAGTGAGAGTGCCTCATGCTTTGAACACCAGAGCTGGGCAGCTGGTGGAGAGAAACTTCAGATGTTACCTAGAGTCAGGCATCCCAGGAAACAGTTAAGAAGACACAGGGGAAGTTTATTATTGCTACTTCGTTTATATTTAAGGGGATGGGAAGGAGGCTGGGGTTGAGTCACAAAGGAAAACATTGTAGCACAAAGCAGTGTCTTCAGACTTTAAACAGGTATAGTATAAATAGCAATGGAACAGGAAAAAAAATGTAACAAAAATTGCTGTTAAACAATTAAGGCCAAACAGTAAACAGAATACATAAATACCATGTCAATTATTTTCCATAAGAGTAGTATAAGCTCAATACTGTAAGAAGGAATGTGTCTTTCTTTTAAATATAATTTGTAGGAGGCAAAGTTTTAAGAGGAAATCCCACAACTTAAAATGTTTTCTTAATGGCCTGAATTCCAGTTAACAAAATTTGCCACCGGCCCTGTCATCAACTAGACGGCCTGGAAATAGAGATGTCTTTTCAAGGGCCTCAAACAATCTAAACTTTCAGAGATCTAGAGCTCTCTGGTCACATGTCCAAGAATTTTGGTGGTGGTAGATATACAAACTGTTCAGACTTTTGTGGATTTGGAAGCTCCACCTGGATCAAGCCTCTATGTTGTTATATCTTATATCTTCCTGAGGTGACAGAAAAGGAGAGGTCCCGAGAGGCCCAGCACCCCAAGGACCACCAGCAAAACAAGACAACTTCCAATAGATTGAATGAATCTGCTCACTGGTGGCAGTTACTGGGGTGTTTCAGAGCATGTCAAAAAAACGTGGCTGGTCAGTATTAAAAAGGAACTACATGCTGGAGAGGGTGTGGAGAAAAGGGGACCCTCTTGCACTGTTGATGGGAATGTAAACTGATACAACCACTATGGAGGTTACTTAAAAAACTAAACATAGAACTACCATATGACCCAGCAATCCCACTACTGGGCATATACCCTGAGAAAGCCATAATTCAAGAAGAGTCATGTACCACTATGTTCACTGCAGCATTATTCACAACAGCCAGGACATGGAAGCAACCTAAGTGTCCATCGACAGATGAATGGATAAAGAAGATGTGGCACATCTATACAATAGAATATTACTCAGCCATAGAAAGAAATGAAACTGAGTTATTTGTAGTGAGGTGGATGGACCTAGAGTCTATCATACAGAGTGAAGTAAGTAAGAAAGAGAAAAACAAATACCATATGCTAACACATATATATGGAATCTAAAAAAAAAAAAAAGAAAAGGTTCTGACGAACCTAGGGACAGGACAGGAATAAAGACGCAGACATAGAGAATGGACTTCAGGACACAGAGAGGGGGAAGGGTAAGCTGGGACGAAGTGAGAGAGTGGCATGGACACATATATACAACCAGATGTAAAACAGCTAGTGGGAAGCAGCCGCATAGCACAGGGAGATCAGCTCAGTGCTTTGCGTCCACCTAGAGGGGTGGGATAGGGAGGGTGGGAGGGAGACACAAGAGGGTGGGGATATGGGGATATATGTGTACGTACAGCTGATTCACTTTGTTATACAGTGGAAACTAACATAACATTGTAAAGCAATTATACTCCAATAAAGATGTTAAAAATAAAAATATATGCCCCTAAAAAAAAAGTAACTATCTGGAGAACTGTATATAGGTATAAAAATGTCATGGCACTCTGTTCTTTGCTATATTTTTCTTTAAAATAAGCCCAGAAGAACAATAAACATCCTTAGGTCAGAATTTGAGCACTCTGCATATAGCAGATGCCCAATAACAGACTTTTTTTTCGTTTTTTTGAACTAAAGAAATGAATCTCTTCTTTGAAAAAAACAGAGTTTAGGTCTTTGAAGTCTATGGGAAACTCACTTTAACACAAAGGGATACATAGAGGTAGGTGGAGCTGTTTGTAGAGGGAAATTGCTAAATATCACATTGGCAGACAGAGAAAAAAAATCCGTATATGGGATTTGAAGAATTGGAGACAGGGAAGCATAATTTTGGTCTTCCCTGAGATACAAAGCTTTCCTAACAAAAAGTCCATCTGCTGGGTCTCAGATGTGAACACTGACTATTGCAGAATCTTAGAGAACCTGGAGATGGTAATAACCAGCCTTTCCACTAAAAAAAGGTTTCCTATATCATTTGTCCATGACATTGTTTTAGCTCACACTACAGACAGGCTAGTCCCTAATGACAATCAAATAGGATGACCCCAAAGCTAGGAAGAACCACAGGAAAAGCAGCTGCTATTGGAAAAATTGGTAGGTGGGTGCATAACCATTGTCTTATTTTACCCTCCTTTTAGGGGCTGGTCAGGAAATACAATCCTAAAACCACTTTTCTCTTCAGTTTAATTAAATTATATACTTTATTGCTCAGTGACTTAAGCAATAAATGTTACTGAAAGGACTAATTTAAGGTCTGAATTTATTTTAATTAGTCTTTGTAGTAACACTGCAGCAGATGTGAGTCTGCTTATATGCCACCTGTACTGGCTAAGAATCTCAATGAAGTCCCAAACATTTTACATGGCTAGAGAAGGCCATTTAAAATAATATGAAAAGAAAGACGAAATCAAAGGAAGATGGGAAAGAAGGAAGCAGGCTTATTTGTTTTTTGGACATGCTCTCTGCACACATGCAGCCGGTTATGGTGGCATCGTGGCACGGTATTAATAACTGACAGCTGTTGTTAACTCCTACGTTAGAATAGGTAACCTTACACGGAATCCATACCCAGATACTGGGCTTCAGAGTAATGAGTCCCCCTGGAATGAGAGCTTTGGCCTTCTTTGTTGTAACTATCGACCTGCTGTAGAGTCCTGATGTGATTTAGATGAGGGAGGAAGAGATAATGGCATTGATTATTCTATTTAGGAAGCAGACTAAGACAGAACTCAGGTACAATACATGAACACGAAAAAACCCCACTCAATCACTCCTTGTCTTTTCTTTGCAGTCAAAGGCAACACAGGTAATCACAGTGACAAGGGAATACATCTTGATAAACACGTAGCTTTGAATTTCAGGGACACTTTGGTGTAACAAAACCATAACTGCTTTTGTGGCTTCAGCTTCTTAAGGACCATGTATCACAGTCCTGACAAAGCCCTGGATGGTGGTTTACCAATAAAGGGTGAGCTTGAGGGGACAAGTGCTCACTTGGGGAGAAGAAGTCTTCCTCATTTGACATCATACTTTCTAACTTCATTGGGTAAAAATGTCTTTGATACGAAACTGGATTCCATAATGTAAGGAATGAGGTTTAGCCCACCTGCTCCATTCAGTCTAGTTCCAAGGCGGGATAGGGGATAGGGGATGGGGAATTTTACGCCCAGGGGACATGTGGCAATGTCTGGAGACATCCTGGGCTTCGATGACTGAGAGTGGTGGTGCTACTGGTATCTAGTGGGTAAAAACCGGGGATGGCGCCAAACACCCTACAGTTCCCAGGACCTCCTGCCACAGCGAAGAAATATCCAGTCCAAAGTGGAGAGAGTGCCAAGGCTGAGAAACCTCTGTCTATTCGTCGGTCGATGGGCATTACGTTGCTTCCATGACCTGGCTACTGTAAATAGTGCTGCAATGAACGCTGTGGTGCATGTGTCTTTTTAAATTATGGTTTTCTCTGGTATGTGCCCAGTAGTGGGATTGCTGGGTCATATGGTAATTCTATTTTTAGTTCTTTAAGGAAATTCCATACTGTTCTCAATAGTAGGTGTATCAATTTATATTCCCACCAACAGTGCAAGAGGGTTCCCTTTTCTCCACACCCTCTCCAGCATTTGTTGTTTGTAGATTTTCTGATGATGCCCATTCTAACTGGTGTGAGGTGATACCCCACTGTAGTTTTGATTTGCATTTCTCTAATAATTAGTGAAGTTGAGCAGCTTTTCATGTGCTTCTTGGCCATCTGTATGTCTTCTTTGGAGAAATGTCTATTTAGGTCTTCTGCTCATTTTTGCACTGGGTTTGTTTTCTTAATATTGAGCTGCAAGAGCTGTTTATATATTTTGGAGATTAATCCTTTGTCCGTTGATTTGTTTGCAAATATTTTCTCCCATTCTGTGGGTTGTCTTTTCGTCTTGTTTATGGTTTCCTTTGCTGTGCAAAAGCTTTGAAGTTTCATTAGGTCCCATTTGTTTATTTTTGTTTTTATTTCCATTACTCTAGGAGGTGGATCAAAAAAGATCTTGCTGTGATTTATGTCAAAGAGTGTTCTTCCTATGTTTTCCTCTAAGAGTTTTATAGTGTCCGGTCTTATATTTAGGTCTTTACTCCATTTTGAGTTTATTTTTGTGTATGGTGTTAGGGAGTGTTTGAATTTCATTCTTTTACATGCAGCTGTCCAGTTTTCCTAGCACCACTTATTGAAGAGACTGTCTTTTCTCCATTGTATATCCTTGCCTCCTTTGTCATAGATTAGTTGACCACAGGTGCGTGGGTTTATCCCTCGGGTTTCTATCTTGTTCCATTGATCTATGTTTCTGTTTTTGTGCCAGTAATGTATTGTCTTGATTACTGTAGCTTTGTAGTATAGTCTGAAGTCAGGAATCTGATTCCTCCAGCTCCGTTTTCTTCCCTCAAGACTGCTTTGGCTATTCGGGGTCTTTTGTGTCTCCATACAAATTTTAAGACTTTTTGTTCTAGTTCTGTAAAAAATGCCATTGGTAATTTGATAGGGATTGCGTTGAATCTATAGATTGCTTTGGGTAGTATAGTCATTTTCACAATATTAATCTTCCAATTCAAAAAAATGGATATCTCTCCAGCTGTTGGTATCATCTTTAATTTCTTTCATCAGTGTCTTATAGTTTTCTGCATACAAGTCTTTTGTCTCCTTAGGTAGTTTTTTTTTTTTTTTTGCAGGACGAGGGCCTCTCACTGTCGTGGCCTTTCCTGTTGTGGAGCACAGGCTCTGGACGTGCAGGCTCAGCGGCCATGGCTCATGGGCCCAGCCACTCCATGGCATGTGGGATCTTCCCGGACCGGGGCACGGACCCATGTCCCCTGCATCGGCAGGTGGACTCTCAACCACTGCGCCACCAGGGAAGCCCTCCCTAGGTTGGTTTATTCCTAGGTATTTTATTCTTTTTGTTGCAATGGTAAATGGGAGTGTTTCCTTAATTTCTCTTTTCAGATTTTTCATCATTAGTGTATAGGAATGCAACAGATTTCTGTGCATTAATTTTGTATCCTGCAACTTTACCAAATTCATTCATTAGCTCTAGTAGTTTTCTGGTGGCATCTTTAGGATTCTCTATGTATAGTATCATGTCATCTGCAAACAGTGACAGTTTTACTTCTTCTTTTCCAATTTGGATTAATTTTATTTCTTTTTCTTCTCTGATTGCTGTGGCTAGGGCTTCCAAAACTATGATAAATAATAGTGGTGAGAGTGGACATCCTTGTCTTGTTGCTGATCATACAGGATATGCTTTCAGTTTTTCACCATTGAGAATGTTTGTTGTGGGTTTGTCGTATGTGGCCTTTATTATGTTGAGGTAGGTTCCCTCTATGCCTACTTTCTGGAGAGTTTTCCTCATAAACGGGTGTTGAATTTTTGTCGAAAGCTTTTTCTGCATCTATTGAGATGATCATATGGTTTTTACCCTTCAATTTGTTAATATGGCGTATCACATTGATTGATTTGCATATATTGAAGAATCCTTGCATCCCTGAGATAGATCCCACTTGATCATGTTGTATGATCCCTTTAATGTGTTGTTGGATCCTGTTTGCTAGTATTTTGTTGAGGATTTTTCCATGTATATTCATGAGTGACATTGGTCTGTAATTTTCCTGTTTTGTAGTATCTTTTCTGGTTTTGGATTCAGAGTGATGGTGGCCTCATAGAATGAGTATGAGAATGTTCTTTCCTCTGCAATTTTTTGGAAGAGTTTGAGAAGGATGGGTTTTAGCTCTTCTCTAAATGTTTGATAGAATTCACCTGTGAAGCCATCTGGTCCTGGTCTTCTGTTTGTTGGAAGATTTTTAATCACAGTTTCAATTTCGTTACTTGTGATTGGTCTGTTCATATTTTCTATTTCTTCCTGGTTCAGTCTTGGAAGGTTATACCTTTCTGAGAATTTGTCCATTTCTTCCAGGTTGTCAATCTCATTGGCATAGAGTTGCTTGTAGTAGTCTCTTAGGATGCTTTGTATTTCTGCAGTGTCTGTTGTAACTTCTCCTTTTTCATTTCTAACTTTATTGATTTGAGTCCTCTCCCTCTTTTTCTTGATGAGTCTGGCTAATGGTTTATCAATTCTGTTTATCTTCTCAAAGAACCAGCTTTTAGTTTTCTTGATCTTTGTTATTGTTTTCTTTGTTCCTATTTCATTTATTTCTGCTCTGATCTTTAGGATGTCTTTCCTTCTGCTAACTTTGGGTTTTGTTTGCTCTTCTTTCTCTAGTTCCTTTAGGTGTAAGGTTAGATTGTTTATTTGAGATGTTTCTTGTTTCTTGAGGTAGGCTTGTATAGCTATAAACTTCCCGCTTAGAACTGCTTATGTTGCATCCCATAGGTTTTGGATCATCGTGTTTTCATTATCATTTGTCTCTATGTATTTTTTGATTTCCTCTTTGATTTCTTCAGTGAACTCTTGGTTATTTAGTTATGTATTGTTTGGCCTCCATGTGGTTGTGTTTTTTACTTTTTTTCCCTGTAATTCATTTCTAATCTCATAGCATTGTGGTTTCATGATTTCAATTTTCTTAAATTTACTGAGGCTTGATTCTTGACCTAAGATGTGATCTATCCTGGAGAATGTTCCATGTGCACTGGAGAAGAAAGTGTAATCTGCTGTTTTTGGATGGAATGTCCTATAAATATCAATTATCTATCTGGTCAATTGTGTCATTTAAAGCTTCTGTTTCCTTATTTATTTTCATCTTGGATGATCTGTCCATTGGTGTAAGTGATTTGTTAAAGTCTACCACTGTTATTGTGTTACTATCAATTTCCTCTTTTATAGCTGTTAGCAGTTGCCTTATGTATTGAGGTGCTCCTGTCTTGGGTGCATATACATTTATAATTGTTATATATTCTTCTTGGATTGATCCCTGATCATTATGTAGTGTCCTTCCTTGTCTCTTGTAACATTCTTTATTTTGAAGTCTATTTTACCTGATATGAGTATTGCTACTCCAGCTTTCTTTTGATTTCCATTTGCATGGAATATCTTTCTCCATCCCCTCACTTTCAGTCTGAATGTGTCCCTAGGTCTGAAGTGGGTCTCTTGTAGAAAGCATATATATGGGTCTTGTTTTTGTATCCATTCAGCAAGCCTGTGTCTTTTGGTTGGAGCATTTAATCCATTCATGTTCAAGGTAATTATCGATATGTATGTTCCTATTACCATTTTCTTAATTGTTTTGGGGTTTTTTTTGTAGGTCCTTTTCTTCTCTTGTGTTTCCCATTTAGAGAAGTTCCTTTAGCATTTGTTGTAGAGCTGGTTTGGTGGTGCTGAATTCTCTTGGCTTTTGCTTGTCTGTAAAGCTTTTGACTTCTCCATTGAATCTGAATGAGATTCTTGCCAGGTAGAGCAATCTTGGTTGTAGGTTCTTCCCTTTCATCACTTTAAGCATATCATGCCACTCCCTTCTGGCTTGTAGAGTTTCTGCTGAGAAATCAGCTGTTAACCTTATGGGAGTTCCCTTGTATGTTATTTGTCATTTTTCGTTTGCTGCTTTCAATAATTGTTCTTTGTCTTTAATTTTTGCCCATTTGATTACTATGTGTCTCGGGGTGTTTCTCCTTGGGTTTATCCTGTATGGGACTCACTGCACTTCCTGGCCTTGGGTGGCTATTTCCTTTCCCATGTTAGGGAAGTTTTCGACTATAATCTCTTCAAATATTTTCTCGGGTCCCTTCTCTCTCTCTTATCCTTTTGGGACCCCTATAATGCAAATGTTGTTGTGTTTAATGTTGTCCCAGAGGTCTCTTAGGCTGTCTTCATTTCTTTTCATCCTTTTTTCTTTATTCTGTTCCACAGCAGTGAATTCCACCATTCTGTCTTCCAGGTCACTTATCTGTTCTTCTGCCTCAGTTATTCTGCTATTGATTCCTTCTAGTGTAGTTTTCATTTCAGTTATTGTTTTGTTCATCTGTGTTTGTTTGTTCTTTAATTCTTCTAAGTCTTTGCTAAACATTTCTTGCATCTTCTCGATCTTTGCCTCCATTCTTTTCTGGGTTCCTGGATCATCTTCACTATCATTATTCTATATTATTTTTCTGGAAGGTTGCCTATCTCTACTGCATTTAGTTGTTTTTCGGGGGTTCTATCTTGTTCCTTCATCTGGTACATAGCCCTCTGCCTTTTCATTTTGTCTTTCTGTGAATGTGGTTTTTGTTCCACAGGCTTCAGGATTGTAGTTCTTCTTGCTTCTGCTGTCTGTCCTTTGGTGGATGAGGCTATCTAAGAGGCTTGTGCAACTTTCCTGATGGGAGGGACTGGTGGTGGGTAGAGCTGACTGTTGCTCTGGTGGGCAGAGCTCAGGAAAACTTTAATCCGTTTGACTGCTGATGGGTGGAGCTGGGTACCCTCCCTGTTGGTTGTTTGGCCTGAGGCAACCCAACACTGGAGCCTACCTGGGCTCTTTGGTGGGGCTAATGGCAGACTCTGGGACGGCTCATGCCAAGGAGCACTTCCCCGAACTTCTGCTGCCAGTGTCCTTGTCTCCATGGTGAGACACAGCCACCCCCACCTCTGCAGTAGACCCTCCAACACTAGCAGGTAGGTCTGGTTCAGTCTCTCCTGGGGTCACTCCTCCTTCCCCTGGGTCCTGATAAGCACACTACTTTGTGTGTGCCCTCTAAAAGTGGAGTCTCTGTTTCCCCCAGTCCTATCGAAGTCCTGCCGTCAAATCCCACTGGTCTTCAAAGTCTGATTCTCAAGGAATTTCTCCTCCCATTGCTGGACGCCCGGGTTGGGAAGCCTGACGTCGGGCTCAGATCCTTCACTCCAGTGCATGGACTTCCATGGTATAAGTGCTCTCCAGCGTGTGAGTCACCCACCCTGCAGTTATGGGATTTGATTTTACTGTGATTGCGCCCCTCCTACCATCTCATTTTGGCTTCTCCTTTGTCTTTGGATGTGCGGTATCTTTTTTGGTGAGTTCCAGTGTCTTCCTGTCAATGACTGTCCAGCAGCTAGTTGTGATTCTGGTGTTCTCGCAAGAGGGAGTGAGAGCACATCCTTCTGTTCCACCATCTGGTTTACGATCCTACAGTTTTTTAATTAATTAATATATTTGTATTTATTTCTAATCCTATCATCTATTTTTGTCTATTTTCACTTCTTTTCTATTTGTTTATTACTCTCCTTCCTTGCCTTCTTTTAGGTTGAGTGTTTTTCTCATTACATTTTTCCCCTTCTACTAGTTTAGCAGTTGTGCACACTGTTTTATTGTTTATTCTCTGTCTTTTTATGGTTATCCTAGTCATGTTTTATGTGCACACTTAACTGATTAATATTCAAAAATAATAAGTACACATCCTATCCCTCAGATAACATGAGAATCTTCTATTTTCCCTCTATGATACCATTGCTTTTGACATATAATTAGATATTTTAGTCTATCTTTAGTCCACTTTTTTTTTTTTCTTTTTGCGGTACGCGGGCCTCTCACTGTTGTGGCCTCTCCCATTGCAGAGCACAGGCTCCAGACGCACAGGCTCAGCAGCCATGGCTCACGGGCCCAGCCACTCCACGGCATGTGGGATCCTCCCAGACCGGGGCACAAACCCGTGTCCCCTGCCTCGGCAGGCGGACTCTCAACCACTGCGCCACCAGGGAAGCCTCTTTTTTTTTTTTTTTTTTTGCGGTATGCGGGCCTCTCACACTGTTGTGGCCTCTCCCGCCGCAGAGCACAGGCTCCGGATGCGCAGGCTCAGCGGCCGTGGCTCACGGGCCCAGCCACTCCGCGGCATATGGGATCCTCCCGGACCGGGGCACGAACCCGTATCTCCTGCATCGGCAGGCGGACTCTCAACCACTGCGCTACCAGGGAGGCCCTGGAAAGCCTCTATCTTTAGTCTACTTTTACAACATAAGATATTACTGCTATTGTTTTATATAGTTATTTAAAAAACGGTTTACCACCTTCCAGGCTCATTATTCCTTTGGGTGTCTCAGGCCTTCCACTTGGAATCACCTTCCTCTACCTTGCAGTGCATCCTTTTGAATTTCTTTAATGAAGGTATATAGATAGAAACTTCTCTCAACTTTTGTTTGTTTAACAATATCTTTATTTTGACTTCTCTCTTAAAAATATTTTCATAGAGTGTACAACTGTTGGTTGGTTTATTCTCTTTTAATACTTTGAGAACTGTTCCATTGTTTCTGGGTTCCTTTGTTTCTACTCAGAGATCAGCTGTCAGTATAACTGTCATTCCTTTGTTGTAACTGGCCTTTTTCTCTGTGTCTATAATCTCTTTGTCTTTGATGTTTTGTAGCTTCACTATGACCCTTCTAACAGTGAATTTCTTTGTATTCGTTGTTTCGGGTTTGCTGGGCTTCCTGATTCTAAGGATTAGAATTTCCTCCATTTTTTGCATTCTCTCCTGCTTGGGCTTTGATTATACTAATGTTAGTCCTTCTTATGCTATTCTCTCTGTTTCTCAACTTGTCCTTTATATTTTCCATCTTCTTGCCTCTCTGTGCTTTAATCTGAAATGTTTCTTTTAATCTATTTTTCAGTTTTTTAGTTCCCTCTTCAGTTGGGTCTAATCCTCTGTTGATTTCAGTTTCACTCAACAATTCTTTTTTATTTCCAGAAGTTCTATTTAGGTCTTTTTCAAATATCCTTGGTCAATTTTTAAATAGTCTCTTGCTTCTGGCACATACTTCAAGTCCATATTTTATTTTTAAACATATTAAACACACTCATTTTTATGTTTCTGATAATCTTGGTATCTAAAGTCTTGCTTATGAAGACTTGTTTGCTTATATGTTTAGGTTCTCCACTGTAAGCCCATTATTCCTTTACACTGTCTATGACATTTCCCAAGGCTAGACTGCAGGTGGGTTTCCACAGAGGATTTGCATTTGCTTCTGCAAAGTTACTGATGAATCTTCAAACCCAGGACTACCATAAAGTACATTCCCAACTTTAAGTTTATAAATGATTGGCGAGTGGGAATTTGGTTTGTGAACTCATTTGATGTCTGGTGTTATTACAGAGATTCAGGGGAAATATTTTCCTCTAGGTGTAAATTTTCTTGTTTTACCCAGACAGGTAATTTTCCTTGGCTATGGATGGATGTTGAAGGGCGACATTATTTCTAGTTTGCCTTTATACTTTATGCTAGGAGATATTACTATTCAATTCACCATCCTGGGAGAGACCCCCTCAGTCTATAACTGTCATTCACCTCGAGCCCATAAAGCTCAAGATCAACTTAAGCAAACACCCTCAGGGTAGATGTTGGCTTTAGTCATCAGCTCACATCTCTGTTTCTTCTTCAAGTAGTTTTTGGTACCTGTGAATTTTTAACATTCCTACTATCTCATATAAGCCTTTAAAGCTTTTCAAAAACTCGATTATTTTAAGTTCTCCTCAGAGGGAGGGTCTGTTCAGAGTATGTCATCTATGGTCATCTATGATTTTGCCTAAAACATAACTTGGAGTCCTTTTTAAAGCTGGGAAAACGATATTTGGATTTGATGTTGTTTAGCTGAGTCGCCATATTAAAATAATTACAACTTTCAGAAACAGTAAAGTATACATTTCCTGCTAGCGTCATTCTGTGGCTTGGGTCTTAATTACATGAGAATGGCAATTTTCATGTGTATAAGAATAGGAAATAATGATTATTTGATCCTGTTAGTTCTTTGGACTTTTAATAAGTGAGACTTCATTGTATAACTTGTTTTCAAAAGCCTAAACCAGGACTTCCTTGGCGGTCCAGTGGCTAAGACTCCACACTTCCACTGCAGGGGGCACGGGTTCAATCCCTCGTTGGGAAACAAAGATCCTGCATGCTGCGTGGGACGGCCAAAAAAAAAAAAAAGCCTAAACCAAGCAAGGTTTTAAACACATTGCTTATGTTTAATCTGAGACATAGAGAAATTTTTAAAATAGGGGAAAAATGCTAGGAAAAAAAAAGGTTTTATATCTTTTAAAATAAATTATTTTTTCTTTCTTGGTACATGAAAATCAGTTTTCTGTGTTTGAAATTTAGAAGTTTTCATAAACATTCCTTTTCTACATGTTGACATAAGAATAAAATAAATAAAGAGCAATAGTAATCTCCCAAGGGATCATAGTTCCAGCATGAAAATGGGAAATAAAACTTCCAGTCTAACATTTAAGAGGCTCGGGTTCCATATTAAGGACTTGAGTGTTTGGAGAGTTTTTCACTGAGAAAATGCCTGTCTTGGGGCGGGGGTGGGGGTGGGGCTTTGGTGTGAAAGATTACAAGACATCATTTCTTCAGTTTAATAATCCATTTAATACCATCTTTCAATCCCATTTCATGCTCAGTAAAGCAAGAATAAGTGAACCTTCTGCTGACACTGGTTTTGTTGAAGAGCTTTTGTTTATAAAGCAGTGGCGACATGATCTTATCATGGTCCATCATCATTGGTTTGCTTCTGTCCCCCATCCAAGTAATGCCTTCCTCTGATGTATGCAGTTTTTTCATAGCAGTGACTCCTGTCCTAGGCTGAAGGGGTTTGACAATACTTACTCACTTTTAAAAGAGAGACATGTCTCAACTTTCTGCCTCAAAAATCTGTTTAAGTGATCACCGTTATTCAACCATCTCTGAATTTTGAGGAGGGAATATGAATTCGACCGCTTGAACATGAACAAAGGCAAAGGAAGCCCTGGACTGTTAAACTTCTAGGGGCTGCACGGTGGATAATTGATGACTTTACACTGAAACTAAGCTCTTCTGTGAGTCATGATCACCTATGAAACATAGACTTATGATTGAGTGAGTGAGCAAAAGAGTCACGTAGAGTCAAACAAAGACAACCCAGCCCTTAGCATTCTGTCTCCCTAGGATCTGTGACTGTTATGTATGGTACCATATCTCTATTTTTGCTCTTTGAGATTTACAATAGTACGAAATTTACAATAGTAATCAAAGGGATAGGAGTTTGCATGAAAAAATGTTTTCATGGGGTATATTTTAAGAGACTGATTCAGCATTTATAAAGGAAATACATTATTATGGTTTTCATAAAATATGTATACTATGGCAATTTTACCTTAAATTTCTGTAGCACTTCATGGGCTGCTTTCACATAGTCAGTAACATTAATCTTTGTTTTTCAGATGAAAGAATGGAAATTTAGAGACTGAATGAATGTCCTCAACAAAGTCCTATAATACAGTATTAGCAAAGCCCCTTCTAGAACCCGGGTCTTCCGACTCATAAACCAGTGCTCTCTCTGTCATGTAACTCATGCTCCGTAGGGCCTCAGGAGTTCCCTGATGTCCCTTGGATTATCCTCCCTCTATCATACCTGGAAAGGCACACAAATTTACAGTAGATCCAGGACTACATTTCAAATCTAATCTCTGCTTTACCACAAGATAAATCTCCATTTCCAAGCACAGCAGCGGTCTATTAAGGGTTCATTAATATAGGCAAATGGACCAAGACACCACTAAACAACTAAAGAGAGAGTTTAGAAAAATATCTATAAATAACAGCTCCCGCAAGGGTTTCATACTGACATCACAAAGAAGGATGTATCAAATGAACAGTGTGTGTGGAATGCTCACGATAAAAGTTCTTTCCCAGAAGGGCCTGAAGTTAGGTGGAAAGACAGGGTATGTGTCTAAGAGAATATCAGATTCCAGCCACCATCATTGTAAAGAAGGATGCAGAGCATCTTCATACCTTTTGATATATTTGGAAATACTTGGAGAATAAATAGAGAAAAATCTTAAGCATAAAAGTAGGGAGCTTTGTTTTAGGGAAGAGAGAGCTGGAAACTGAAGTCAGTGGCTTGAGTTAGTCCCTGCACCGCCATAAGAAGCAGGAGTCCCAGGGCAGATCGCCAGACCTCTCTGAGCCTCAGTGTTTTCTGTGAAGGTGGAATGAGGATTCATATCATAAAGTGGTTTAGAGGAGTTAAATGTGAAAGTCCTTTGTAGATCATAAAGCAAGGCATAAAAGAAGAGAGTGTGAAGGATATGTTGTTACCTACGACTGTAATACTTGGCTGTGTATTTTTTTTAAAGCTATTTAAAAAATTTTTTAATTATTATTATTCAAAAAAAATTTTTGGCCGTGCCCCACAGCCTGCAGGATCCTAGTTCCCCGACCAGGGATCGAACCCGTGCCCCCTGCAGTGGAAGCATGGAATCCTAACCACTGGACCGCCAGGGGAGTCCCTGGCTGTGGATTTTGTCCTGATGATGCCAACCACTCCAGTAATGGAGTCACCCCCCTAAACTGCCTTGGATGCCTTACACACCCTCCAACCTCCGCCCCAGCTGCTCTCTGACTTGATGCACCAGTTCACGTAGCCACATGGCAAATGCCAGATGTGGCACTTGGCAAATGGTGAGGTATGTTCCTGTATCTCTACAGAACTACTGCGTACACTTCGGGTACATTATTCTATACACTTTGGGTAATCCCACAGCAGCCTGCTGCTAAAAGCTGTGTTAGATGACCACCATCCACACTTGAGACACTATGCTTTGATTTCTGAACACCACAGAAAGAATATAGGACAGCATATAATTATTTCTTTTCCCCTCCAGGCTCTTTGTTTTCTCTTCTGAATTCTTAGAACTGGATATTACATCCTATGAAATTGTCACGCCATCCATGATGGGCTTCGATTTGCTTAGCTACGTCTGCCTAGATTGTGGGCAAAAAAAAAGATCAAGGATGGAGTTCTACAGCATTCAGCTTTCCAGTCTCCATCAGTAATACTGTCACAACAAGCCTAGGTAAAATTTCAAGTTATCTGTGGGGTCAACCAGAAAACAAAAGGCATTAAAAACAGAGTTAGTTTGTATTTGACTGTGGGGTCAGTAGCAAAGAAAATAGAAGAAAGATTTCCTGTATCTAATAGTTCAGAGTTATATGCCTGAAAGTAATCACACTCCCATGTAATTAATGTTGTGCATGTGTTTTCTTTTTTCCTGGAGATATATATATATTTTAACATCTTTATTGGAGTATAATTGCTTTATATCTTTATTGGAGTATAACTGCTTTACAATGTTGTGTTAGTTTCTGCTGTAAAACAAAGTGAATCAGCTATACATATATATATATATCCCCGTATCTCCTCCCTCTTGCATCTCCCTCCCTCCCTCCCTCCCTATCCCACCCCTCTAGGTGGTCACAAAGCACCGAGCTGACCTCCCTGTACTATGTGGCTGCTTCCCACTAGCTATCTGTTTTACATTTGGTAGTGTATATATGTCAATGCCATTCTCTCACTTCCTCCCAGCTTACCCTTCCCCCTCTCTGTGTCCTGAAGTCCATTCTCTATGTCTGCGTCTTTATTCCTATCCTGTCCCTAGGTTCGTCAGAACCTTTTCTTTTTTTTTTTTAGATTCCATATATATGTGTTAGCATACGGTATTTGTTTTTCTCTTTCTTACTTACTTCACTCTGTATGACAGACTCTAGGTCCATCCACCTCACTACAAATAACTCAATTTCATTTCTTTTGATGGCTGAGTAATATTCCATTGTGTATATGTGCCACATCTTCTTTATCCATTCATCAGTCGATGGACACTTAGGTTGCTTCCATGTCCTGGCTATTGTAAATAGTGCTGCAGTGAACATTGTAGTACATGACTCTTTTTGAATTATGGTTTTCTCAGGGTATATGCCCAGTAGTGGGATTGCTGGGCCATATGGTAGTTCTATTATTAGTTTTTTAAAGAACCTCCATACTGTTCTCCATAGTGGCTGTATCAATTTACATTCCCACCAACAGTGCAAGAGGGTTCCCTTTTCTCCACACCCTCTCCAGCATTTATTGTTTGTAGATTTTTTGATGATGGCCATTCTGACTGGTGTGAGGTGATACCTCATTGTAGTTATGATTTGCATTTCTCTATGTGCATGTGCTTTGACAGGCAGTTTGGTGCTAACTAGAAATCACCTTAAAACCTATTCAAGATCTCTTTTTTTCTTTTAATTTCAGCATTGCATTTTATAAAGCCTAACATAAGTGCACGTGTATAAGATGTAGAGACAGGCTGGAAAGAAGCCATATTAGGTATTAACAACTATGTGAAATGGTGTGGATTTCGGGGTTACGATAAGACTCTCTCTGGTCAACTTTTATCAGTACCTGGGATGGAGATAGAAAAGGATACTGATCAAATGTACACATAAAACAAAGATGGACAGGATAATGAACAAGCATGACAGAATCAAAATACAAACGGATTTGGAGGCTTAAACACCAGACAAAAACAAGCTGAATCTTAACAGGAAAAAATCTGGCACTTAAGAGTAGATTTATAATAGGTCATAAGCAAGAACCAAAGATCACGTAACAAAGAGCCAAAGCTTTAATTCTCACCAAAGGTGAGACGGTTGTGTTAAACAACAGCAACAAAAATCCCCCATAAATTTAGTCGATGCTAACAGAAGGAAATGTTGAAAGATAATTTTTGCATCTAACGAAGGAGTCAGTCATTCACTGAAGCCTGCACCTTAGAATCACTGAAAAAGGTTTAAAGTAAATTCAGATTTCCTGGCCTTTCTGCAACTTTTTTGCCTTTCTTTTCCAGAACTCTCTCAGCTACCTGTTCTAGTATAGGATATGATTGTTACAATTTCTTTTAGTTCTAAAGTCTTTTATCCTATCTTATGATATTTTTGTATATCTGAGTCAGTTTCTTCAAAAATTAACTTCTACCTTTTGCTGAGATTACCTCAATTCTGTCAGCAAGAGCTGGTAGGGTTTGGCTTTATCTAGTATTGGCACTGCTGCAAAACATGAATGTTCTTGGCATAATTCCTCACAACTGCCTTCCAAAGTAGTTTCTCTCATATTTTATGATTTGGTTGAAAACCCAATATGGTTAAGGAAAAAGATGTGCATAAGTGAAACATAATTATATCGATTCATGTTCTGCTGATAAAGATTTACTTGTCCTCAAGGCATAATAATGGCCAAGACTGCCTATGATCAATAACTCTTGAACCAATAAATCTTAATATTGGCAACAAAAGCCAATATCTACTTAAACTTTTTTCAAAGTGTTATAATATATGCTGATGACATGAAACATTTGAGCACATAAAACACAATCTCTTGAGCTTCATGTTGACACTAAATGTGTATTCTCCAAGAGTTAATATTCTTGATTCCAGTGACATAGGAGCAACTGGCTGATCAGGGGAAAGTTAATAATGGGGACTGATGGTTAATAATATATTTTTTTGACTGAAACAACAAATATTTATTTCTTACAGTTTTGGGGGCTGGGAAGTCCAGGATTAAGGTGCTGGCAGGTCCAGTGTCAGGAGCTCCTCCTGGCTTGGAGATGGCCATCTCCTCACTCTTTCCTCCCATGGCAATGAGAGAGATCTCAAGTCTCTTACTCTTTATCTAAGGGTTTTAGTCCCTTCTCGAGGACCCCACTCTCATGTCTTGATCTAACCTTAATTATTTCCCAGAGGCCCCATCTCCAAATACCATGACGTTGGGTATTAGGGCTTCAACATATAAATTTTAGGTGCATACAAACGTTCAGTCCAAAGCAAATGGGAACAAGAGTGATGCCAAGTTGAACACAATCTGGCATGGTTCACACTTGATAATATATATTTTTAGAAGAGCATATAAGATTAGTGTACATGGAACCACTTTGTTAAAATCCAAACCATTATGGAAATATAAAGTATAAGAGAGTCTGTCTGCAGATTCTAAGCGCTGCACAACATACTGGCAAAAGAAAAACAGCTTTTTGTAAAAGCAGAAATAGAAACAAGATACAAGATACAAGAAGAAATGAAGCAAAAGTACAAGGAAGCAAGAAAGGGAAGGCATGATGACAAGATTTTACTGGGTACCCAGCATGTGCCAGGAGCTAGGGGAATTATCTGATGCGTATTGTTACATTTACTTCTCACAATTCTATTAGGTACAAGCCAAACCTCAAGCACAACTCTGACTCCTGCAGAACTGAGGCTTAGGCTAAGGAACCGGTTCTATAGTTTTCAGTAGCAGAGCTTGAATTTGCATCCATGTCTGTGTGAATCCAAAGATCATGTTCTTTCTAGGTTACTATAGACAAAAGCTCAACGGTTACCTTTATGGAGTCATTTGGGAATTGTTCATAGTGTGGAGAAGTATTTTTCTTACATTGGTAATAGGCCTGTGCTTCATCCCAGCATTATTTTCTGTGCAACACTAACAGGCCTCAGACCAGTCTATGCAATGAAACTGAATACTGGTGGCTGATAATCAGGAAAAGGCAGATAATGTAGTTTGTTCCTTGGTAGGGTGAAAAAGATTTTATGGGACAAAAAGATGCTGGAATGTCTTTGACTTTTGGGAAGACAAGCGCCTTCCCACCAGGGTGTTAGTCTGCTCAGCTGCCATTACAAGATACCATATTCTGAGTGGCTTAAACAACAGGAGTTTAGTTTTTCACAGTTCTCAAGGCTGAGAAGTTCAAGATCAAGATGTCAACTGATTTGGTTCCTGATAAGAGCCCTCTTCCTAGCTTGTGGATCTCCACTGTGTCCTTACAAGGTGGGGGGGAGAGGGAGGGAGGGAGCGAGAGAGAGAGGAAGGGAGAGAGCGCTCTCTGATTTCTCTTCCAGGAGAAACCAGGTCTATGGGATCAGGGCTTCACACTTATGGCCTCATTTAACCTTAATCACCTCCTTAAAGCCCCTATCTCCTATACAGTCACTCGGGGGTTAAGGCTCCAACATATGAATTTTGGGGAGATACATTCAGTCCACAGCAACCAGTGCAGCACTTTGGACCTGTACCCAAAGATGTGCTCGTGAGTTCACATTTAGCTCTATCACCTACAGCCCTGTGAACTTGGGCAAATTTCTTATCAGCCTTCTTGAGCTTCAGTATTATCAACTGACTGATAACAGGGGCATCATTATGCTTGCCCAGTGAACACTATTGGGTTGTGAGGGGGATGAAATTTCACAATGTGTAGGCAGCTCTGTGTTTTTGTGCATGAAGCTTTCCTGAGAATGTCTAAGAAGGACTAACATCCCAAAGATAGACTGCAGTGCTCGAAGGAGCTTCTATTTCCTGAGCTTTGAAAAGTATTCTAAAATCTCTAATTAAATATCACCTTTTAGATGGAAATTTTGCCAATATGTTTCAAGCTTTTTATACATGTTCTTTTGGTCATTTACTTGTTAACCGTTCTTTTAATTATCCAATTAATAAACAAATATATTGCAAAAATACAAATGATACTGAAATAAGAAGTAAAAGTCTATCTTTCTCTTTTTTTCATAAGTCCCACTTCCAGGTAACTGCTGCTATCCATCTGGTGTGTGCCATTCTTTGCATTTACAAGACTGCATGTATATTTCTATACACGTGTGTGTAAACATGTACAAGCACACAATTTTGTGGAAAGTTTTTTAAGATGAAGATATCATGCTTCAATCTTTATTCTTTTCTTTCTCTTTGAATACATCTTTGTCTGGCTTAAGTTTAACAATTATCTTGTTGAGCTAAAGACTTGCTACTTTCAGCATGTGTTGAGATTGCTGCTCTTATCTGGGTTGTAGGTTTAAATGACTATGCTTTTTACAGTATCAAACCATCATTTTCTCTAATTTCCTACTAATTTTTAGAAAACAATGAAGCAAAACATGCAATTATTTTGATATCTTGGTGCAAACAAACAGTGCTGTGCAGACAAAGCGGGAAACACGGCTGAAACAGAATCACCAGCTACCAGTCATTGTAAAATATATGTTCATTAGTGATGTCTAGCTCCAGCAGAGTAAAGGTAGTTTAATGATATAAGTGTATAATGTATAAAAATGCAAGTTGTTTTAAATTCAACCCTCTAAAGTTTGAGTTTACATGTGACAGTAATTTGTGAAACCATAGAAGTATGTTTGTGCAAAGGAAGAAAGGTCTCATTTTGATAAAAGGCACTTTTTCAAAAAGTACTTATGAATTTTTCCACACTCATCCAGTGTGTGTGTGTGTGTGTGTGTGTGTGTCTGGTTTTGTAATCTGCCTGAAAGTCTTTTGTCTCTCATGCATTTAATAAACAGGTCTTATTTTACAATTCATTACAATTTCACTTAGTCTGCATGTGCCTCAGATTACTCTCGTCTTTCTAAAGCAGCTTGTGCATTTACTCTTAGAAAAGATAATAGGCTTAACAATGAATTTTGTTTAAAAGTGACCAACAAAACACTGAAGCTATTCAAACCCAGCTAATAATTTAACTCTGTCCTACTTACCCTGAGCAATACTATCCAGTGAAAGGCAATGTCTTGATGGATCATTCATGGAAAACTAAAGTAATTACCATCATTCTAATATTCCTATTTAAATGCATGAAAAACTGATTAGCTGAAGGCAGACCTATATATAGCAGAAGTGGCATCTTCTTAATATTTATGCTAATGTAAAACACATTTTACACAAAGGTTAGAGGTGACATGGGTAAGAAATGATCTTAACATACACGTTTGTTTACTTACAAAAATGTATGACATGACTGTTACTCTGAGAGAGATTTAATTGGCACAGAGGACAAGGTATAGAGCAGATCAATGTGAAAATATATATACATACACATTTATAGGCAGAAATATATATGTATATACAAATATACATATATACACATATAAAAATACATACATACATATATATACAAAAATACATATATATATTATATACTCATATATATAAAATACATTCACGTAGAATCACTAACCACTGACAGAGAAGTGGAGCACTCCTAACACCGCACCTAGTTTTACATGTAGATTTCAGTTCACTTTCAGCCTGAGGTTGTCACGTTTTTTCAGTCCAAAGAGAATTTTGATGGAAATTAGAAAAGGTTTAATAATTTAGCTGACTCTGAGCATTATATACCTCCTACGTAAAGAAACTAAAAAATGTTAAAGTGATGCCATTTCAAATTGCAGTTACCATCCTAAGCAAGGAATGTAGAACTGGACTTATAAATTCAATTTGATTTTCACACTGTCATTTCCACATGGCTAACTCACAGACTGAATTCTGTTTTCTGCCAGCTTTCTAAGCACACTCCAAGGTGAGGCTCCCCAGAAACGGTGCATAACAATGAGCACATCACGGAAGCAGTGCACGAAGAACAAATAAAACATGAAATTACACACGAACTCAAGACTCACATAAGCAGGTGAGGAATGGGTTACTGTCAATAACGGATTTCAAATAAGCCTCTAATTTAATGACAAGTGAAAGCCAGAGTCTGATTGAGGGCAATCAAATGCTTCTCTTTTTATCTGCTTCTAACTCAATTTTTACATGAAAAAAACGTGCCATTACAGCATCAGCAGTATCAGGCTACACAAAATCTGTAAGTACAAAGGCTATTTGCACGAGCAATTATAATACATTGCGCACCCGCACCTAAAGTATGGTCAAGTGAACGTGTAACCAAGAGCAACTTCTAACTCAGCACATTGGTAGAAGTTCACTGGAAAGAATGTTCGCTTTTCACTTTAGTATTCTAATTGTGATTGTCATTGTCAGCGCAACTGTGATGGAAAAGAAATATGGCTTTCAGGTTTAAAAACTCAATAAACAACCAGGTGACTCACCCAGGGGGAAATGAGGCCACACCCAAAATGACCCTGAGTTAGGTCTCTAAGAGAGATGAATCTGTTTAGTGCTTACAGGAGAGATTACCCTGATTTCTCTTCCAAATTATACACTCCGGAATTCCAGCCCCTAGGACATACTACCTCAACCAATTTTTTTTTTGCACCGGAGTGTATTCTTTTTAGCATTTCACTATTCATTATTTCGTATTGTTTTCTGGGTCTTCAGGTTTGTTTCTGGGATGCTTTCAAGTCTTTCCACCAAAGTACTGTAAGTTCTTTCCAGGGAGGCCCTGGTATGATAAATTCTTGTTGAATGAATGTTTCACCAAAAATGGGAAGTAAGATAAGTTAGTGACTAGGGTCAAAAGACATTCATTTCTAGACAAGTGATGATCTAATCGCATATGGAGGCTTTGGAACAAAACTTTTTCCCCCTTTCATATAGATTTGGACGTTTTAACTCTGTGCCCTCTATACTATATTGTAGGGGCTGTGTTGGCATTTTAGAAAATCCCTTGCTGTCAGATAATATGAGTTGCAAATGGAGAAAAGTGGACGATGCAATTGAAGGCAGTGTGTGTGAGTGCTTTATACGACTACAGAAGCCTGATCCGCACTCATCTCCTTCCAAATTGCCTGGGAACACCTGTCCAGTCCACTTCATAATCGGTAGCAAAAAGTCAAAGTAAAGAAACCCATCCATCTTTTGTGCATGCCACTTCCTACAAGGCAAGGGAGCAACATGATCTTGTTCCCTCTGACCCTTGATGATATCCTGAAGCCAGATCCAAGTCCCCCTGCCCCTTTCCTCTGAGTGCAAAGAATTCCTGCTTCAAGGTAAAGAATATACATTTGCAAGCAAAACATCAACAATTCTATTTCCTTGGTAACCTGTGCAGGGAAAGAGAATTTGAGATGATGAGAAATATTCATTCTGACCAGGTATATATATCCATTCTCCTCCTCATTCCTGAGGTTTTATCTGCAGCACAAGGCAGGGTCCCAAGTTGCTCCAAGTAGAGATACATTTAATGTTAAATGGAAACTGAAGTCTGCCGCTAAGTTTAGCTCTCCTGCTGAGATCCTTGGGAGATTATTACTTCCTTCTGGCTACATCAGACCCACCTTTTCCCATACCTATCAAATGGCTTTGAAGTTTCACTTCATTTGAAATATTGTACAGTAAATGTACACCGTGTGCTAAAGGGCTGCATGGATATGGAGCAAATAGTTGCTTAAATTAAATTTAAAAGTAGTTCAGATAAAGACCTAGAGAATTAGTACTGGGGTTAAGGATGGAACCTACTGAGGGATGCCTGGCTGGAGGGGAAAATTACAGGGAGGAGGGGCTGCTTCTCCCTGCCCCCTCCGCCTCCCACTAGGAGGGAATTTTGTCTAGTGCCTTTGTGCAGTCAAAGGGGATCCTGGTTGAAGATTGAGTACGTATGAGTTACTCTCAGAGGAATCAGGGGTAGTCCTAACAGGTACATGAGCACAGCCACGGCTGCCCTCTGCTCTCCAATCTCTGTTGTCAGGCACGTATTGGCAGCGTAGAACAGCCAGTGTACTTTTATTACAGATGAAGAAAAATGTTTTGTGAAAGCTATAACACGGATCTAGGGAAAAGCTTCAAATTCTGTGCCGCACACAGATGTGTCTGTCAATTGCTCTTTACTCAGCCCTGTCAGTGGATTTCAGTGACCCACCTGCACCTCATTACCCTTTTTACAACACTCTGCAGTGAATTCTTATTCATAATCAGACATCTTATCCAATTCTAGGTCGCAGAAATCACTTAAGCAGTCATAATGAATACGGCATCCTCTGGATTTACATTTAGTAAAAATTCAAAGTAAAATATTCCTAAAGAGAGACGGCTAAGCTCCCATTCCCATCCAAAATGCAAGCCTATAAAGTCATAGCGGAGACAATGGGGTCGCATTTTGTCTTTTTTCTCCACTCTTTTTCTTTTGTGTTTCCTTTAGGCGCCCAGAATGGTCCTAGTAAAATCGGATTTCCCCTCTGTATGTCATAGTTAGAAATGAAGTCTGAAGTATCCTGAGCCATCTTCTTCATAGTTACCAGCAGAACAAGAATGAATCTAAAATCTAAATCTAGTTTAGTAGAATTTAGAATCTAAAAAAGAAGGATACATGGTAAAAGTAACCAGCAAAACAAGAATGAATCTAAAATCTAAATCTAGTTTAGTAGAATTTAGAACCTACAAAAGAAGGATACATGGTTAAAGTAAAGCAGAATCCTAAGGATGCTGATATATGGAACGCTATATATACATGCAAAAAGGAAGAGGACAGAGAGGTAAGTTATTTTCTTAAGAAACCAGGAGTAATAAGCTTTTCCTTCTGTTTCTATAGAACCCATCACTGCTTTGCTTCTCCTCCCAACTAAGGAGGTACGCCTGTGAGCAGATAAAGGCTCGAAAAGGGAAAAACTCACTCTCCCTTCTTCTAGGTGAACTGGAAGCAGGTTATATGCTGAAACACAACGAATCCACTAGAAGGAAACAGAAGATGCTTCTAGACACTTGTGTTGAGGAGACTCCCAAAGAGCTATCATTGTTAAGTAATCCTCACAGAGCTGCATATTCCTTATTTTGGTTTGTCTTCTACTAAGAAAATGAAACCAACCAACCAACCATACAACATAATTCAGAAAGACAAATTTTTCTTGGACTGTACCCAAGCAGAGCATTATTACACAGCCCTTATTAGTGGGTATGTGTATGTGTCAGAAGAGCATGGGCTTCGCTTGGTTCCCCTCTTGAAATCCAGAATCTAGAGCAGTGCCCAGCACATAGTAGGTACTCACTAAATGTTTGTTGAGTTGAGGACCTTCAAATTGAGTTTTATAAAAGAGACACACATTTTAATTGGACAATTTTCATATGGAGAAATAGATCATTCCTTGTAACAGCAAGAACCACAGGATAACTTATTATTTCTATTTGATTGATTAAGGAAGTTACAACTATGGAATAAAAAAACCCAAATTGGACCCTGTTGATTTTGATTTTCTGTTATTTCTGTGGCTTACTAATAAGCCAATCAATAATATGAATAAATCCCGGCAGTCATTAGCAAGTCTCTTTGGTGAATTTACCAATTTCTTCCTAAGGAAGGCAATTACAGAGTTCAAAATCCATTCAGTCTCCCACTACTCTCCTTTACTATATTGAAAATCTGAATGGCCAATGCAAGTACAGATGACTGCATTTTGAGTGGAGTCAGTGGAATTTTTTAAATTAAAATTTTATTTTCTGATAATTGTAGGTTTACATGCATTTGTGAGAAATAATATGGAGAAATCTTGGGTATCCTTTACGCAGTTTTTCCCAATGGTAACATCTTGTAAAACCACAGGTAGTACAATATCACAATCTGGATACTGACACTGACGCAGGCAAGATACAGAACATTTCTATCACCACAAAGACCCCTCACGGTGTTTTATAGCCATGCCCACTTCCCTCCCACCTCCACCCCACCTTCACTCCTCGAATACACTACTGTGTTTCTCCATTTCTATCATTTTGCCATTTCAATAATGTTATAGAAATAGAATCTTTAGTACGTAATGTTTTAGGATTGAGTTTTTTCATTCAGCCTAATTCTCTGGAGATTCACCCATGTTATCATTTGTATCAATAGTTTTTTCCTTTTGTTTTTAAGAAGTATTTCATGGCATGGATGAACAGCAAGTTTGTTTAACCATTCACTGCTTGATGGACATTTGTTTGCTTCCAGTTTTTCGTTGTTATAAATAAAGTGCTTAAAATCATTCATGTACAAGTATTTGTGTGAATGTTAAGTTTTCATTTCTCTGGAATAAATGCCCAGGAGGGCAATTACTGGATGGAAGAGTAGCTGTATGTTCAGTTTTTAAATTAATTAATTAACTAATTTATGGCTGCGTTGGGTCTTCGTTGCTGTGCGTGGGCTTTCTCTAGTTGTGGTGAGCAGGGGCTGCTCTTCACTGCGGTGCAGGGGCTCTAGGTGCGTGGGCTTCAGTACTTGTGGCACGTGGGCTCAGCAGTTGTGGCTCACGGGCTCTAGAGTGCAGGCTCAGTAGTTGTGGTGCATGGGCCTAGTTGCTCCGCGGCATGTGGGACTTTCTGGATGCGGGTTCAAACCCGTGTCCCCTGCATTGGCAGGCGGATTCTTAACCACTGTACCACCAGGGAAGTCCCTATGTTCAGCTTTTTAAGACACTTGTCAAACCATTTTTCATAGTGGCTGTACTACTATACCTGTTTGGTCCAGCAGTTTACGAGTGATACAATTTGCATACTTGTCAGCTTTTGGTGTTTTCACTATTTTGGTGTTAGCCATTCTGATAGATGTGTATTGATATCTCAATGCTGTTTTAATTTTCATTTCCCTTATGATGTTGAACATCATGTCATGTGCTTATTAGTCATCTGTATCACCTCTTTGCTGAAACGTCTCTTCACATCTTTGTCCACTTTCTAATTACACTGTTTTTTTGTTTGTTTGTTTGTTTGTGGTATGCGGGCCTCTCACTGTTGTGGCCTCTCCCGTGGCAGAGCACAGGCTCTGGACGCACAGGCTCAGCAGCCATGGCTCAGCCACATGTGGGATCTTCCCAGACCGGGGCACGAACCCGTGTCCCCTGCATCGGCAGGCAGACTCTCAACCACTGCGCCACCAGGGAAGCCCACACTGTTTGTTTTTTAACGCTGATTTTTGAGAGTTCTTTGTATATTCTAGACACTAATCCTTTGTTGGAGATGTGGTTTGTAAATGTTTTCTTTCACTCTGTAGTTTATTTTTCCGTCTTACTAGCAGGGTCTTTCACAGAGCAAAAGTTTTCAGTTTTCAGGAAGTCCTGTTGATCAATTTTCCTTTTTTAATGTTCTGCCTGCAATCACAGTTTCTTACGTAAGAATTTTATCTCCCTGCTCTTTTGGGGCTTGTGGAACAGAGCAGGTTTCTTCTTAAGGTAAAGTCAGCTGAAATCTATTTTTCCACCCAAGAAATGAGAGAAAATTGTGAACATTTCTGCCTGGCAATATGCTTTTTTTTTTTTAAGGGTCCATATCCTTTCTCCTGCAGCTTTATTGAGATATAATTGACATATGACATTGTGTAAGTTTAAAGTGTACAACATGTTGATTTGAGACACACACATATTATGAAATGATTACCAAAATAAGGATAGTAAACATTTCCATCACCTCAAATAATTACCATTTTTTAAATAGTGAGACATTTAAGATCTGCTCATTTAGCAACTTTCAAGTATATAGAACAATGTTGTTAACTACAGTCGCCATGCAGTACAGTATATCCCCAGAACTTATTAATTTTATAACTGGAAGTTTGTACCTTTTGACCAACATCTCATTTCCAGGTGGTGGCCTGGCAACCACCATTCTACTCTCTCTCTCCTCTATCTATCTATCTATGTATCTATCTATCTATCTGGATATAGATATAACACAGTCAATCTTTTCCTTATCTAATCATCTGTTGATGGACACTTAGATTGTCTCCATATCTTGGCTATTGTAAATAATGCTGTAATAAGGATGGGGGTGCAGATAATTTTTTGAGATACTGATTTCATTTTCTTTGGCTACATACCAAGAATTGGAAAGCTGGGTCATATGGTAGTTCTATGTTTAATTTTCTGAGGAATCTCCATACTGTTCTCCATAGTGGCTGTACCAGTTTACATTCCCACTAATAGTGCACGAGGATTCCCTTTTCTCCATAATCTTGTCAGTACTTGCTATCACTTGTCTTTTTGATTATGACCATAATAACAGGTGTGGGGTGATAGCTCAGCATGGTTCTGATTTGCATTTCCCAGAAGATTAGTGATGTTGAGCACCTTTTCATGTACCTGTTGGCCACTTGTATGTCTTCTTTGGAAATATGTCTATTCAAGTCCCCTGCTCATTTTTTAATTGTGTTATTTGTTTTGTTTTTGCTCTAGAGTTGTATGTTTTTTAATATATTTTGGATATTAGTCTCTTATCAGATATATGGTTTGCAAATATTTTCTCCTATTCTGTAGGTTGCCTTCTCATTTTGGTGGTGTTTCTTTGGCTGTGCAGTAGTTTTTTAGTTTGATGTGGTCCCACCTGTTTCATTTTGCTTTTGTTGCTTGTGCTTTTGGTGTCATATCAGGAAATTGCTGCCAAGACCAATGTTAAGGAGATATTTTTCCCCTATGTTCTCTTCTAGGAGTTTTATGGTTTTAAGTCTTACATTTGAGTCTTTAATCCATTTTCAGTTAATTTTTGTGAGTTGTATAAGAGAGGGGTCCAATTTCATTCTTTTGCATTTGATTATCTTGTTTTCCCAGCACCATTTATCAAAGAGACTATCCTTTCCCCATTGAGTATTCTTGACTCCCTTGTCAAATATTACTTGACTGTATATGTGTGGGTTTATTTCTGTATATGTGTGGGCTTGTAATTCTGTTCATTGATGTATGTGTCTGATTTTATGCCAGTATCATACTGCTTTGATTCCTATAGCTTTGTAATAAGAGTTCAAATCAGTAAGTCTGATGGCTCCAGCTTTGTTCTTATTTCTCAGGATTGCTTTGGCTTTTCAGGGTCTTTTGTTCCATATAAATTTTAGGATTGCTTGTTCTATTTCATTAAAAATGCCATTGGGATTTTGATAGGAATTGCATTGAATCTATAGATGGCTTTGGGTAGAATCGACATTTTAATATTATCAATTCTTCCAATCCATGAACATGGATATCTTTCCATATATCTGTATCTTCTTCAATTTCTTATAATTTTATATTAATATAATTTTCAGTGTACAGATGCTTCATCTTCTTAAATTATTCCTAAGTATTTTATTGTTTTGATGTTACTGTAAATGGGATTGTTTTCTTTATTTTTTTTCAGATAGTTTATTGTTAGTGTATGGAAACACAACTGGTTTCTGTATATTGATTTTTGTATCCTGAAATTTTACTGAATTTGTATATTAATTCTAACAGAGTTCTGCTGGAATCTTTAAGACGTTCTATACATAAGATCATAATTTGCAAACAGACACAACTTTATTTCTTTTTCAATTTTGATGCCTTCTATTTCTTTTTGTTGCCTAATTGCTCTGGCTGAACTTCCAGCATTATGTTGAATAGGGATGGTAGGAGTGGGCACCCTTATCTTATTACTAATCTCAGAGGGAAAACTTTCAACATTTCACGGTTGACTATGATGCTAGCTGTGAGTGTGTTATATAAAACCTTTGTTATTTTGACATACGTTCCTTCTATACTCAATTTGTTGAGAGGTTTAATTTTTTTGTTTTGTTTTGTTTTTAACATCTTTATTGGAGTATAACTGCTTTACAATGGTGTGTTAGTTTCTGCTTTATAACAAAGTGAATCAGTTATACATATACATATGTTCCCATATCTCTTCCCTCTTGCGTCTCCTTCCCTCCCACCCTCCCTTTCCCACCCCTCTAGGTGGTCACAAAGCACTGAGCTGATCTCCCTGTGCTATGCGGCTGCTTCCCACTAGCTATCTATTTTACATTTGGTAGTGTATATATGTCCAGGCCACTCCCTCACTTTGTCACAGCTTACCCTTCCCCCTCCCCATATGAGAGGTTTATTATTTTTTTAACCATGTTGTATGTTGAATTTTGTCGAATGCCTTTTCTGTATCTATTGATGATTATATGATTTTTATCTTTCATTCTATTTATGTGGTATAGCACATTTATGGATTTGTGTATGTTGAACCACTCTTGTGTCCCACGGAAGAATCCCACTTGTTCATAGTTTATGATTCTTTTAATGTGCTGTTGAATTTGGTTTGCTAGTATTCTGTTGAGAATTTTTGCATCTATATTCATTAGGGATATTGTCTTGTAGTTTTCTTCTCTTGTGGTGTACTTATTTGGCTTTGTATCAGGGTAATAATGGCCTCCTAAATAAGTTTGGGAGTGTTCCTTATTCTTAAATTTTTTTTGAAGAGTTTGAGAAGTATTGGTATTAATTCTTTTTTAAAAATTTGGTAGAATTCATCAGTGAAAAGTGCTGAATTTTAATTTGGTCCTCAAGGAACTAGAAACAGAAGAACAAACTAAGCCCAAAGTTAGTAGAAGGAAGAAAATAACAAAGATCAGAGGAGAAATAAGTAAAATAGAGATTAAAAAGACAATAGAAATCATCAATGAAATTAAGAGTTGTTTTTTTTGAAAAGATAAACAAAAAATCAAGCCCTTAGCTAGACTCACCAAGAAAAAAAAGAGAGGGGACTCAAATGAATAAAATTAGAAATGAAAAGAGAAGACATTACAGCCAATACCACAGAAGTATTATGAACAACTATATGCCAACAAATTGGACAACCTAGAAATCCTCAAGTGGCCAGGTCTGGTGCCTGGGTCCAGGGTGGATATGCCTGGAGCTTGAATCTGTGGTAATGGGCCTGGAACCTGGGTCCACATGGTCAGGGCTAGATCCTGGGCTTTTGGGGGTCAACCAGGTTCTGGGGACAACTGGCATGGGCCTGGCATCTGGGTCTTCAGGGGCTGGCTCAGTGCTAGAGCAGGCTAGAAGCCTGGGCTCACAGGAGCCAGCCTGGAAGCTGGGATGACTGAGGCCATCTTGATGTTGGAGGAAACTTAGAGCCTGGGGTCATGGGAGTTGGCCTGGAACTTAGGGCCTCCGAGGCAGCCTGGAGGTTGGATTTGTGAGAGCCAGCCTGGAGACTTTGGGAGCCAGCCTGGCGTTGGGACAGGCCAAGAGCCTGGGTCTGTGGGATCCTGCCTAGAGCCTGGGGCTGTGGGAGCCATCTGGGAGGCTAGGTTCATGTGGGCTAGCCTGGCATTGGGGCAAGCTAAGAGCTTGAGTTCCTGGAAACTGAGGTCTATGAAGACTGGCCTGGCACTGGGATGGGCCAGGAGTCTGGGTCTGTGGGAGCCTGCCGGCACTGGTGTGGGCCTGGTTCTAGGGTCCATGGTGAAGTTGGGTGTTCATTCCACTCTCCTTCCTCCACAGGAGGGTGACTATCTCTTGCTGGGCTGCGTGGGCTTGCAGGGATGATGAGGGTAATGTGCAATTGTCTTTAATGTCTTTTCTTATTTCTATTCTCCACCCACATGCTGTAATCTCTCACTTAGAATCCTTAGCTCTTGTGAAGATATTTTCAGGCATGGATAGCTAGTTGTTCAAATTGATGTTTCTGAGAGGAGACAAGTGTTAAAAATGCTGCTACCATCATCTTGCTGAAGTCACTCTCCCCAGTTTTCCCTTTTACAGATTGTACCTTTGGTGTCAAATCTAAGAATTCTTTGCCTAGTCCTAGATGTCAAAGATATTTCCTCCTATTTCTTTTCTTAAAAATTTAGAGTTTTACATTTTATATTGGTTTGTAATCCATTTTGAGTTAATTTGTTATAAGGTGTGAGTCTTAAATCTAGGTTCACTTTAGTTGCCTATGGATGCCCACTTACCCAGCACCACTTGTTAAAAAAGCTATCCTTCCTGCATTGAATCTCTTTTGCACCTTTGGCAAAAGGTGCTGGGCAAATTTGTGTGAGTCCTATTTCTGGATTTTCGATTCTCATCCATTGATCTATGTATCTAGGAATAGACATTCTTGCCTTGTTCCTGATTTTAGGAGGAAAATATTCAGTTTTTCACCATTAAGTAAAATTTTGTCAGTAAGGTTTTTAAAGATGTTCTTTTTCAGTTGAAGAAATTGAGGAAATTCCCTTCTATTCTTGGTTTTTCCAAGATAATTTTTTCTAGTAAAGAACGGGTGTTGAATTTTGTCAAATGCTTTTTCTGCATCAAATGTAGTTTTTCTTCTCATGTAATTTTTCTTCTTTAGCCTGCTATTACGGTGGTTTATATTGAACTGGTTTTATATCTCTGGATTAAACCCTAACTGTTCATGGTGTATAATGATTTTTATATTGTTGAATTCTATTTGTTAATATTTTGTTAAGAATGTTTACATCTATATTCATGAGAAATATTGGTCTATAGTTTTCTTTTTCTATTATCTTGGTATCAGGATATCACTAGGTTCATAAAATGATTGGGTAAGTGGTCTTTTATATTTTCTGGAAGAGACTGTATAGAATTGGTGTCTAGTGTAATTCTCTATTAAACCACCTGGGCCTGCAGAATTGGGCTTTAAAAAAATAATTCAATCTTCTAAATAGTTGTGGGGCATTCAAATGATTTTTTTTTATATTGGGTAAATTGTGGTAGATGGTGTTTTTTGGAGAGTTGGCCTATTTTATCTAAATTGTCAATTTTCTGTGTATAGAGTTCTTTTGAAACACTTCCCTGTTCTCAGTTTTTTGTTTGCACAGTGTTATGGGTTGAATTGTACCACAAAATTCATATGTTGAAGTCCTAACCCACAGTACCTTAAAATGTGACCTTATTTGGAGATATAGTCTTTACAGGGTAATCAAGTTACGGTGAAGTCATTAGGGTGAACCCTAATCCAATATGACTGGTGTCCTTATAAAGAGGGAAAATTTGAAGACAGAGATGAACACAGAAGAAAAATAAGAAGACAGCCATCTATAAGCCAAGGAGAGAGACCTGAAACAGATCCTTTCCTCAAATCCCTTGAAAGGAACCAACCCTGCCAAAACCTTGATTTTGGACTTCTGGTCTCCAACACTGTAAGACTGTTGATTAAGACACCCAGTTTGTGGTACTTTGTTACAGTAGTCCCAGCAAACTTATACACAAGGTCTGTGGTGTTATCTACATTTTCATTCCTGATATTAATCACATGTGCCTTCTCTTTTTTTTCCTCGTCAGTCTCTATCAATTTTATCTTTTCAAAGAACTCTTTATTTTGTTGAGTTTCTCATCTCACTTTCTGCTTTCAGTTTCACTGGTTTCTGGCCTTCAAAAACAGGCTTTCACTTCCTTTCTTCTGCTTGCTTTGAGTTTATTTTGCTCTTCGTTTTCTAGGTCATCAAGGAGGGAGCTTAGAATACTGATTTGAAATTTTTCCTCCTCTGTAATGTGTGCATTTAGTGCTATAAGTTTGACTCGCAGTACCGCTTTAGCTGCTTTCCACAAATTTTGATATATTTTAATTTCATTTTCATTCAGTTCAATGTATTTTTTGGATTTCCCTTGAGGTTTCTTCTTTGACCTATAGATTATTTAGTAGTGTACTGTTTAGTTTCCAAGTGTTTGGAGGTTCCCTGCTTTCTTTATGTTACTGTCTTCCAGTTTCATTCCATTGTGGTCAGAGAAAACATTCTGTATAATTTTAGTTCTTTTAAGTTTGTTGAGGTTTGTTTAATGGCCATGATATTGCATCTTGATATAGTTTCTGTGGATACTTGAAAAGAATGGGTATTCTGCTGTTGTTGAGTGAAATGTCCTATAAATACCAACTAGATCCTTTTGGTTGATGGTATTTTGAGTTCTTTTAATTTTAAGCTAATTTTCTTTCTAGTTATTCTAGCAATTGTTGAGAGAATAATGTTAAAGTCTCCAACTATAACTGTACATTTGTCTATGTCTCCTTTCAGTTCTATCAGTTTTATCTTCTCATATTTTACATCTTGCAGATCTTTCAGCTGGAGGCCACTGCTATACTGGAGCCCTGTTGGTGTGGTATTAAGGCACGGGGGACGAGAAGTCTTCTATAATCTTACAATTAAATTTGAGTCTTACAGTGGACCTGTGTTCTTAGCTCCCCTCTTCCCCAAGCCTCAGAGGAGACAATAGGAGCCAAGGCTGGCATTCTCTGAGGAGTCCAAAAGTAGCATAGAGCAATTATTGTCTAAAAGTCTTTTGTCCTTTTCTTGGTCCTTATATGGAAAAGTATATCCACTCCATCTTTCCATCACTGAAGTCCTCCTGTTATTGAAATTTTTAAAAATCCTAAACATCCATGCTCCGGTTGAAATCAGATTTGATATCTCTTTTGGTACTATAATATTATTATGAAGAGTCTATCTAGAAATTTAAAATTTTGAAACTTATTTTATTACTCAATAATATCACTGCCCTCCAAACTGATATGCTTATTTAGATAGCCTATTCTCCTAAAATGAGGTACACTTACATTGTATAGTAATTCTCTACCCCTTAACATTTACGTTAACCCAAACTTGACCATTCCCCTCTCAAAAAAATTGATGGTACTACACACAGTTCATATATCATTATATTTTATAATGCACTAATACACAAACAAATTTGGAAAGGCATTGGTCCAATGAGCATCTGATTTTGAGCCTAAGGAATAAGGAAATACACAAAACATAGAAAAGGTAGTTCTAGAACTTACTGCATAGACTGTGTCTAGTACAGTGCCTGGCATGCAATATACATTGAATAAGTATTTGCAAATGAACGAATAAATAAATGAAGATGACATTGGGAAGTTCATGAAGATATTTTTCCTTTGAAACAGAATTTTTGTAACTAAGATGCATAAATGAAATCTGAAAGCCTCTAACGGAAATTTATAGTTAGATGCAGATGTGTAGTTCATGCATTTATACATAAAGTATTTTTGGTTCTAAGTCTCACATTTATTCTTGTGTATAGTAGACACACAGAGATTCTTAAAATTTTTTAAATCAAAAAATCTTTTCCTCTTTTGATATGCAAAACATGAGAAAATCAACAATCACAAAGCTAGCCCTCCTTTACCTACAATAAAAGTTAGTTAATGGTTAAACCTCCTGAGCTTATTGAGAATTCTTTTCTTTCAAAAGATGTTCAAGGGTATGGTCATTGTCAGAAAGTGGCTTCTTTTTCAAGTAAACAAATGACTTCTCTCCTCTTCTGTGCTTTCCAGGTCTCAGGATAAAATGTTGCCAAGTGGTAGAGATCTCTCAAGCTGTGATTCATCTGAGCCCTGTAGACTAAGCCTAACTGATGGGAAGAGAATAAATAAAAGCGGGCCCTGGCTCCACAGACACAAATCCAGTTTTCCCTGCCCAGCTCTCAAATGCTGGCTAAGTCTATCTGCATTTTTCATGGCAGAGTTATAGTGCTCTAATCACTTACACCTAGATGTGCAACATAAAAGAAACCCTTCTGATTGCTGCAAATACTTTGGGTAAAAGAAAGAACTCTGACGTCAGGATGTTCAACTGGTTGACTACAATCGGTCCTCTGTATCCATGAGTTCCGTATTCATGGATATGGAGGCCGGCTGTACTATGCCATTCTATATAAGATACTTGAGCATCAGCAGATTTTGGTATCCCTGGGGGTCCTGAACCAATCCCCTGCAGATACTGATGGACAACTGTCCTTGCAGAAGATGAAGGAGAGATGTATGGCAAATCTCGGCTTTCTTCCAATGTCATGAAGGAAATGGACTGCATGGCTCTCAACCACCTAAGGTCTTTACTCAGAAGTCACCTTTTCTGTGATATCTTTTCTGGCTACACTGCTCACAATTTTACCCACCTTTCCCCCTCAACACAAAAATATAAATTTATTCTCAATTTCCTTTCCTTGTTTTACTTCAAAACACTTATCATTATCATCATCTTGCATTCTACATGCTCTGCTCATTTATGCTGTTTATCATCGGTCTCACTCCACTAGAAAGCTGCCTCGATGAAGGCAGGGCTCTGTTTTCTGTGTTTACTGCTTTATCCTTGACCGTCCTGGCCTGTGGTAGGTGCTCAATCAATATCATAGAATAACGGTTGAATGAATTCTCATGGAAAGAGACAACTGTCACAAATAGTTTAACCATCAAGATTATGATTGCCAGTTGTACAATTCGGTTGGTTTTCATCACAAAGGGAGCTTAGGCAGAGGGGGGGAAGCAGTAGTCTGGGAATAAGGCAAATCTGCACTGTCCCTCTGTTCTCTGACAAGTTCGCTTGGTCTCTATGAGTTTCGGTTTCTCATCTTTATTTTTTAAATTAATTTTTATTGGAGTATAGTTGCTTTACAATGTTGTGTTAGTTTCTGCTGTACAGCAAAGTGAATCAGTTATACGTATACATATATCCCCACTTTTTTAGATTTCCTTCCCACTTAGGTCACCACAGAGCATTGAGTAGAGTTCCCTGTGCTATACAGTAGGTTCTCATTAGTTATCTATTGTATACATAGTAGTGTATATATGTCAGTCCCAGTCTCCCAATTCATCCCACACCTCTTCCCCACCTTGGTGTCTGTAAGTTTGTTCTCTACATCTGTGTTTCTATTTCTCCTTTGCAAATAAGTTCATCTGTACCATTTTTCTGGATTCCACATATAAGCAATATTATACGATATTTGTTTTTCTCTTTCTGACTTTTAGTTTCTCATCTTTAAACGAGGGGACTCGGGTAGGAAATCTCTAAAGTGTCCCCCCACCCCCTCTGCAACTCCATCATCTGAGCATTCATTTGTTTATTATTTCATGATCTATGAGAGACTCTTAAGTCCACATTCTCAGTGAAAATAAAGATGGTTTTATTTATTATGGTATTTTATACCTATCGTATACCTTATAGTACTGGTGACACAAGTTAGATTACAATAGAGGCCCAAAAAAGGTAGTTTAAAATAGAGCGAAAAATAAAGTAGAGGGACAGAATAGAGCAAAGAAAAATAAATAAATAGAAGTGGGAGTGGGGACTATACCACTGCATAAAAGGAACCACACAGAAAGGACCAAATCATCATGAGAGATAAATTTCTAACACCGTATGCTGATCACAATCACATAATGAATCATGATTTATAACACAGTTTTTGCAAATAGAGTTGGTGCATTTAATTGTTCTAACAGGTCACGTTTTTAAATGACTTCTGAATCTTCAATAATAATAAAAAAAAAACCTTAACATGTGGACCTTGAGATTACTGCCTTGCCATAAAACAAGGTGATTTCACTTCCTTAAAATGAATTATTCTCTGTGAGCCACTGCAGGGCATGCGAAGCACTATTCTCATTGATTCTCTTTCTTTACACACTTTTTGCTCTTCTCCAATCATAAGTCATTGCACCAATAGAACTTCCACTTGCATATAAAGTGACTGGTGCCATGCACGTATTTACTGTCACTTTTTATAAAAAGACAATGCATTTTCAGCCATGACAAGAGACCAGCTGGCTAATTTAGAGTGCCTGCTGAACATGTGAGGAAAAGTAATCATTTTATTTTTCACTGGTGTATTTAGAAGGCACATGCTGAATATGAATGATTATAAATATAATTATACAGATGTACGATGGGGGTATCCAAATGTTTTCATAGGAAATGCACAGAACTCCTCTTTACAACTCTGGTATTTTTGAGTAAAGCAATTCAGAAATGCTTATTTTTTAAGCAAAAATAAAGGTTGGTCAAAACTGATTATGGTATTACATTTTTAAAGGACAGTTTTACTGTCAACAATTCATTGTACCTTTACAAAAAAATTTATTAGTTGATATGAAATTTTATTAATTGATATGGGTTCTAAATATAATAACCTAATTATTGGTAAACATGTTCCCTTATTGATTATTTAGCAATCCAGTGTGTGAAAGTTCATTATTATAGCGCTTAATTTCAGAATCCAATTTGAAAATTAGGAATCCTATATTATGTCTCCAAGAACAAAATCATAATATGATTTGAGTATAAGATGAAAATATTACAAGTTTTATTTAGATTTATTTCATTTTTTCAATTTCTATTTTTTAATGTTATAAATAAAAAAACTTGGTACTGCAATGATGCATGCATATAATATGTAAATAAACAAATATACATATATTGGAGAGAGTGCATGACCAAAAATATACAACAGCCAAAAAAGCAAGTCCACTGCACAGCTCTAGAAAATAGTAAGTCTAAAACACTGTCATTTATATTTGCTGTCAGTCACCAGGACATATTTAATTTACCAAGTACTTTTTATGTGACTGGCATTATGCTAGGCACAGCATGTAGAATTGCTAATAGTAAAATAGATGGTCTAGGGTTTAACAAACTATCCACCATAAAATGAACTCAAATATAATAATATAGTAGAGGAATTAGCATGTCACTTCTCCAGAGGTCCTATTATGTGACCATCTGAAACATATGAGACTCTTAAAGCCAGCAAAATCAGGCTTCTGTGTTGCCAAAATAGATGCCTGAAATCCCCATGCACTTTAAAATAGTTGTTTCTCAACTATTTCAGTTTTATAGGTTTTGGTTCATCTTCCAGTGACTTTGATTGTCTAGTTTCATAGAACAGTAGAAACAACAAGTCAGAAAGGGTAGAGGGTATAAAAAAATAGGGAAGAAGTAATAAGAGGAAGTAGTGACAGCTGAAAGGTAAATGAGAAAATTTAAAAATAAACCCCAAATGTTATCTCACATCATATTTAAAAAATGAACTAGAAGTGAATCATATCTACATGTGAAATCTAAAATTATAAAAGCTCTAGAAGAAAACATAAGATAAAATTGCTGCAACCTTGGGATAAGCAAGTATTTTTGAGATGTGACACAGAAAGCATGAACCATAAAAGAAAACTTTGATAAGTTAGACTTAATCAAAATTTAAAACTTTGCTCTTTGAAAGATACCATCAAGAAAATTAAAAAAAGCAAAGCACAGAATGGGAGAAAATATTCACAATACATATATCTGACAAGGAAGTCAAAAACAGAGGTTATTAAAAAAAGTTTACAGCTCAATAAGAAGAAAAAATCTCCAATTAAAATGACACAAGATTTGAAAAGACATTTCACAAGAAAAGATATAGGAATGGGCAAAAAGTACATGAAAAGATGCTCAATATCATTAGCTATCAAGGGAGTACAAATGAAAACTGCCATGATACATTAAGGTACATCCTTAGAATAGCTAGACTTTTAAGAAAGGGGAACCATACCAAGTGTTGGTGAGGGTGTGGAGCAACTGACAGTCTCATCACTGCTAGTGGGAGTGCAAAATGGTACGCCTATATTAACCAAAGTTGAACATGTAATTACCAGACAATCCAGCAATTCCACTTCTAGATATCTGCCCAAAAGAAATGAACATACATCCATTTCCAGATCAATTAGAAGTTCCATGAAGCAAGGTGTATCATGAATAGCCAATGCCTTGCACATTACCTAACACCAAGAAGATGCTAATAGGTAGGTGTTAACTGAATGAATGGATGATAGCTAATTAATGGTATGCTCTAAGATTGAGCGTGCAAGTGTGTAATATATTACAGTGACACATTTTGTTTTTGTTTTTAAGCTGTATACCCCATTTATCAATAGAAACCTTATAAGAAATCCCAACAGCTGAAACAGATAAACCAAGCTCTGCTCTGCCAGCCCATCCCACCTGTCTCCAGTGGCAACCAATGAAAAATCTTCGCAACATGGAGTTGGCAGGACCTGCAAGGAGTTCGGAAGGATTGGCAGGACTCTCGTAAGAGCAAGTGGAAGGACTGATTATGGTAGGAATTACATATAGAGTGATGGGGCAAAGCCTGGGTAGATGGGATGGGGTTTGGTTGTAAAGTGTTTTTCAAATATACTCCTTCACTTCCTGCTTCATCTTTAAGTCTCTTTTCTACTTCCCAAAGTCTAAAAATTCCCAGTACCACTTGTCTGGGCCTTCCCACTATACCAAGAGGAGGAAATTTCTGCCAACTTTATGTTTTCATGACACTCCTGTCCTTCATCAAAGCAAAAGATGCCATGGATTTTAAGACTGACCATTATTATATGCACCACTAAAAAAAATGTTGCCAGTTAAAGTATGGCATAGAGCTCTCTTATCACTTAGAATTCTTATTTTAACTTACCTAATGAGCTCTTCCAGAATCATTTAGACTTAGAAGACATATAACTGGAGATCATGATCTTGACCTCTTCAATACCATTAGCATTGACAACTTATTTCAGGAAAACCAGGATTTAATTAGCATAACCTTGTAGTTTCATTCTTTTCCCCCCCCCCGGATCGCCGCATCACATGTTGCTGGAAGTTAGATAACTTCTGTTCAAAGTCAGCAGGAAGTTCAGTGAAAGTTCAATGCTTTAATGCTAAGTCCTGCACAATGAATGAATCGGTAATGCCTGCCTCTTGTTCCGTTGACATTGCTTTCATCTGGTGACAGACTGAATTTCCAAATACGGCTGCAACAATATCTCCCAGCCCATATGCTCTTGTAGGAGCTTGCTGCTTCCCAATCAAGAGATGAAGTTAATTCTTTTCCCCTTGAATCTGGGCAGCCTTCTGACTTGCTTGTCACCAACGGGATGCAGCAGAAGTGAGGCTGCCTAACTTCCTAAGCTACGTTGTGAAAGGTGATTCAGCTTCCACCTTGCCCACTGGACTACTCACTCTTAAAACCTTCAGCTGCCATGTAAGCAGTCCAACTGCCCTGGGGCTGTCAAGACATTTCAAAGCCCAAAGGAGCCCGTGCAGGGAGAGGGACCACAGGGAGAGGCTCTGAGACCGCATAAGGGAGGGAGAAGGATGCTCAACCAGCCTCCACGTGCTTCACCTTCCTGGTGTCACAGCTCTAGTCTCCTTCTGACTGCAATTGCATGAGAGACCTTGAGCCAGAGCCACCCAGGCAAGCCCTTCCCAAATTCCTGTCCCACAGAGACTGTGAGAGATAATAAAATGATCAGTATTTGTCTAAGCCACGTAGTTCAGGGAGTGATTTGTGACACAGCAAGAGATAACTAGAATACAACTAGTCCTAGGCATCCGGCAATTTCTCATACCTTTAGCTGAGTTGCTTGATTTGTACTAGGCAATCCTTTTTCAGATATCTCAATAACAAAACATAACTAGCTGCATCGACTTGTGGGCATAGGTCAGGTAAAGCACTTGCCTTGCTGCTCCATAAAAAATATGAACTTGTGTTTACATTTACTTCATTAATATAAATATTTGCTTCATTAACGTATCATATATGCCTCTTAGCACTATTTCCATGCCTCTATGTGTACAATTATTTTTTCAATGCAAAATCATAGAGTACTTTTTAAGAAGACACTTTAAATGACATATGCAAATCAGTACCTGTAGTATCCACAATGAACACAACCCAACGGGAGTGAAGGCAATGCGAACATCCATGACCAAGTTCAAGAATGTGCAGACAATCACAACTAAGTCATGAGAGCTACCTATCAGGAGTCAGTTAATCACCCAGACTGACTCCATTTTAATATCACACTTTGCAATCTCAAATCCTCAGACTGACAGGGCAATTCTTTGTTTACTTCTGTCTGGTTGTGAGTTTCATTTCCCCCAGTGACTATTCCAGATGTGTGCTGTTCTTAATTTCCCAAGCTCATTCCCACCAATTCGAGAATTGAGAAGTAACATGGCACAGGGGAAAGAACCAAAATTTGGTGGCAGACAGTGTTGAGTTCCTAGACTGTGTGGCCTTTGGTAAACAACTTAACTTCTCAAATCCTCAGATGCTTTTTTTTTTTGGTCAAATGGGAGTAATATTACCTTCCTGGAAGGGTTAGAGTTAGCAGTAGGTAAATGCTTTATGTAAAGTGTCTAATATCAGTGTGCCAAGCTCTAATAACATTCAATTTTTTTTCTTTTTTTCTTTTTTTGCGGTACGTGGGCCTCTCACTGTTGTGGCCTCTCCCGTTGCGGAGCACAGGCTCCGGAGGCACAGGCCCAGCGGCCATGGCTCACGGGCCCAGCCTCTCCACAGCATGTGGGATCTTCCCGGACCGGGGCACGAACCTGTGTCCCCTGCATCGGCAGGCGGACTCTCAACCACTGCACCACCAGGGAAGCTCTAACATTCAATTTTTAGTTCCCTTTCATCACCTTCTCCTATTGCCTCCTACTTTATGGAGAAGACAAAGATAACCATTTCAATTTCTCCTTTCCATCTAAAAATTTACCTCTATCTTTACCCCACCTATCTTTATTAATTCTTGTCTCATATACCTATTCCTTCATTACAGTATCATAGTGTCTTAGTTTCTTCATAGATAGATGAGGAATAATGAAAATAGCCACCAACAGGGTTGTTTATTAGGATTTCGTCAATTAATACATCTTAAAACCTTAGGTCATTTCCTGGCACATAGTAAGTGATAAATAAATGTTAACAAATAGTCTTAGCGTCTTGACTTTCTCATACTTTGCCTCTGGCAGTGAACAGGCTCTGCTTGGTTAAATCTAAATGACCTGAAGTGGGGACTAGGAAGGGGGATGATGGGCTAAGGTTTGAGTTTGTGTAGTTTAGAAAGAAGAACTAGAAATGGTTGTAAAAAGAGGCTAAAATGACTCCGTCACCAAATAAAGCCAGATCTCTTTTCTTCAGGTTACTAGTCTGATTGCTGTTTTTCTTGCCTATCTTTATTTTGTAGAACCTAATGAAAAGTGTGCCTTGAATGAACACTCAACAAATATTTGGTGATTAACTGAATATAACTCTTGTTTTCAAATAAGAGTCAATGGAAAAATGGAGTTCATAAAGAAAATTTCACTTTAATCAACTTTCAAGGGCACATTTTGTCAATTTACAGAGCCTACTCCATAAATACCAGACCTTGGCCCAGGCTCCCAAATGTCTTGCATCTTTATATACATCCATTGGCCTAGGAACATCTAACAACACTTGGTGGTTAATCCTACAGCAAACCATCAGCCCTTCCAGCTTGAATGATCATGTATTAGGTACTTTGCTTTCAAGGCATCACCTTCACCTCTAAGTATATAAGAAAATGCAAAAGTTAGATTTTATTTTCCTCCAAATAATGATTACTTTTATGAAAAGTTTTTCAAAAAGATATTTCATTATTCATTGAATTTTCCAATTTGTTAGCATTGCTTGCTTATTCATTTTTTTCCTGTAACTTTGGACTTGACTAACATGGTTTTAAATCCATTTTTACTACCTTGTGCGAGTTATTTTACTTTACCGTAGAAATGTTTTCTTTCATATATAAGATATTATTTAGGAGGTAGTTTTTTTTTTTTAGGAGGTAGTTTTGAAGATTAGCTGAGATAAGATTGAAATCAGGTAAAAGGGTAACTAGAATATAATAGGTGACTTAACAAAGCTTAATTTCATGGCAAGCTTCCCCAATTCCTCTTGACCTTTTTTTTTTTTTCTTTTAGTATGTCAGGACTATAGAGAGAATTTTAGAATGCTATCAACAATGCAATTTTATCTTCTTAGTCAAACAACAAAAAAACAGCTGACATTTCTGGAATTTCATTTAAAGCTCCTATCTATGTAACCTTTAACAATCCGTATATGTATATAAATATTTCTCTCTCTCTTTTTCTTTTTGGATCAGAATTTTACTCAGATTATCCTCTACGAAGAGATATGCTTTGGATTATCTTTTTTTGAGACAGGACAGAAACCTTATCCAAGCCTATACAAACTCGATTAGCAAAGTCTTTGAGATTACTATAAAGTACTTTCTAAATGTCTATACTAAACTAAGGCATTATCTATGTTTATTTTAACTAAAAATGTTTCTGGGTTTATGTAAGGAAAATCAGTGTGATTATTAACAAAACACAATCCAAGGCCTCTAAGATGACAGCAGAGAGATACTCTCCATGTGGTAAAGACCAAGGGTGGTGGAGATCATGGTCCCAATTGTTAGGTCCAAAATTTACCAGTGACTTGATTGTCTCTCCTTGAAAACTCTTGTCATTTTCTGCTGACTTCCAGGTGTGAAACTCATCTAAAATGCTAGTTCAGGACAGGTCAGTAGTACCATAGTACCTTCTTTAATGCATTATGGCTCAGCTCAGACCTTTACCTAGACCATATTAGAACTGTAGAATAACGAAAAGCTACACACTAAACACGCACACATTCACACACATAAACAGGGTAAATATCTGAAATATCAATCGCTTTATGACAGATGTACCACCGAGGGACAAACTTAAGGCTCTTCAACTTCCTGAGTTCTAGATCTAAGAAGACGGGCAGGAGGAGAGTAACAAACTCCTTCAGCTCTTCTACATAAGGCCTATTTTCTCTGTTCCAATTTCATGCAGGTGTGCCTACCTCTTCTCTACCATTGACATCAGAACCTCTCTCCCCTATGTCCTTGTGAACTTCACTATGCTTTGTTCAGCAAACATTTGAGTATCTACTGTGTTTCTGGAATAAGTTAAGAATGCAGTCTATGACCTTTACCTTCTTGAGTCACATTTCTTCCTGTTCTAGTCTATTCTGTGGCTCAGGAATTACCTAACTCCATGGTTCATATGTTTAAGAATCACTTACTTATGCTTATCATATTCTTATAGATGGTATTCAGCTTTAACAACTGAGCTATTGGGACACCCCTCGGCATACAAGAAGAGTAAAGGATTTGTCTTTAAATACAGAAAATGTGATTTGAATAAGAGGCTTGAAATCAAGTTAGGTGCAGCAATAGACAAGTTGCCTATGGCACCAAAAAAGCACTGACTTCAAGCACTGGCCTTGCCATTAAGTGGTCAAGAGGCTTGGAATCACGTGACCTTGCTAGACTTCAATTGCTTTACGTGTAACACGACAGGTTCGTTAGATCATCACCCCTCTGGACTTCACTCTAAAATTTGATTCTGTCGTGTGTCTTATTGCTAAATATGTTTCAGTATTTCATTTGACATGTAAAATAAGAGACAATATTTGTAGAGAAGGCTATCGGCTGTTGAACCAGTTAGCTACATTTATCAATCCCACGCTACGTGCTCCACATAAAACTTGGCACATAGAACTCAGCTTGTGCTTTCGTTTGGGTTTTTCAGAGGAAGACTCCAAGTAAGGATTTGTGCTCAAGTCATTTTTTGAAGGAACTGCTCTCAGGAGAAACTGGGAAGCATGTTGGTTATGTCGGATAAGGAATGGAAGAAGCGCAGCAAAGGTACACATCCCACCGGGGGCTCACGGTTTGTTCAACTCTAGGTAGGGATGCTGGGTTTCATGCTTGTGCACTGGGAGGCTAAGGTCTCGCAGCACTGGCTAAGGTCTGCTCTGGGGAGGATGTGAAGGTACTTCTAGCTCTGAGCAAACCTGAAAGTCGTCCTCAGAGGAGTGTCATCAGTACAGACCACTGGAAGCAGAAGAAATGGGGGCAAAATAGGAAAAGGAATCCAGGGGAATCTTAGTAGAGCACTGACTATGTCCACTAAAGGGCCTATCATTTAGAATGCTTTCAGTTACATGCAAGAGAAAACTTAATTCCCACTGTCCTAACCAACAGAATGAATTTGCTGGCTCCATTCAGAGGTAGGGTAGGTTTCAGCTATGGTATATTATGGGCTCTAACACCCTTTTCCTGCGGTTATCCAGGGTCTCGTATCCTCTGGGAGTTAATTTTGTCCAGAAACAATCAATAGTGATACTCTTCCTTCATATTTTGTCTTTCCTGACCATAAAGCAAAAGTCCAGAGCTTCACTCTAATTGGGACATATTAGGTCAAGTGTCTTCTCCTGAATCAATACCTGCAGTAAGACCCATGTATTCCTATGATCCACTAAAGTTAGGACAGGGTCAATCAAGAGCATGGCTGGTACCCAAAAGGAGAGGAGTGAAATGACTTGAGGAATAAGCACAAAGATCTACCACAATCATTGCTAAACCAACAACCACACACACCCTCCTCCCTATATCCAAGTTCCCCCAGTCCCCGCCCCTAAATGGAAGCCGTGGTTCTCAACTAGGCTGCATGCAGAGATCACTTGACGTCTGGGTCCCTCCCCCAGAGATTCTAATTTAATTCATCTGGGTGAAACCTGGTCATCGGAATTTAAAAAAAATTCCCAGGTGGTTCTGCATAGCAACCAAAGTTGAGAACCACTAGTTTAAAGGGAGATAATCAAGTCTCTTCCAGTTACTAGCAACTCAAGTGCAGGATTTCTAGGTGAATTCCTTTTATTATTTTTAAATCAAATTCTGATATAACTCAATGTTTGGTCACAAGTTGACAGATGATAAGTTACCATCACTTGCCCTCCTCCAACATACAATGGTGGAGAGAGGATAGTAAGCTACTATACAAATTTTATGTGTAAAAAGGAGAATAGGAAGCAACACGGAGTGGTCATTTGTCCATAGCTCATTTCATATCCAGCTGGACAGAATACAGTGGTCCCTGCCTTGCATGAGGAGTGAATGATTTAGTTGGCCAATCTTGCTGACCTTAGTCCTATTGTCCAGGACTGTCTTCCCTATCCTTTGTTTCGTAGAGTTATGCCAAAGATGGACATTGGGGAGAATTCTTTTTCCCAGCCTGCATCACTTTGGGGGTCTAGCTATGAGATTATAAGAGCCTGGAGATTACCCTAGGGATGAACAAGAGCCTAACCCTTGGCTTGGGGCTTCTTGGGGAATTCCAGTTACTGGGAGAGGAGTAAGGATTAGGTTCTCCCCAGATATAGCTTCACCTCCTGTTAATAGCCCCTGCCTCCTGCATTTGCTCCAACTGACCTAATCTTGGGGCAGAGAATTTGATTTTTCAACTGGTCAGTCTCCAGATAACCAGACTTTTACCCATTTAGGAAGGAAAGTCACTTGTAGAGAGGGCTTCTCTTAGAAAAGCCATACTACTTTTTTTCTTTTCTTTCAGATTGATTAGTTTCAGGCCAATCTTGTCTCTCTCGAAGGACTTTAGTGAAAGCTGAAAATTTTCCTACTAAACCACTGAATAGTACAATCTTGGCTAGCACTTGAAATCTATTGTAAGGTACAGCAGGAAATCATTTAACTAGTTATTCTGTGACTATATAATAAGATTTGTCAACTTCCAACTGTAGAAAAATTGTTCTGCTTGCCTAGATACAGTTAGTTCAATATTTTGGGATCTGTGATGAGCAAAATACTGCTCTTAGCACCAAATTCTGTACCTGGTAGGATGCCTTTTGGTTACAAAAAATAATAGAACATCATTACAATCTAGCTTAAATCATGAAGGAATTAATTGGCTCATGTAACTGAGAGTGAAGAGGTGGGCCTTTGGGTGCAGCTCAGTTAGAGGTTTAGTTCCATTTTCCACAGGTTCTTCCTGCTCTTCTATATTTTATGGACTAGCTTCATCTGCAGGTCGGCTTCCCTTGATAAGGTGACTGTAGTTAGAACTCAGCATATATACTTTTCTCTCTAGACCTTGTACAGTGAGATTGGAGGGGTAGTGGGCAGATTTCTCTCTTTATCATTAAACAAAAATCCAGAGTTTCACTCTAATTGGATAAAGTTGGATCACATAACTACCTCTGGGCAGTAACTCTGGTATGAAGGATGGGACTCCCTTTATAAATGTAGGCCAATGGCTTCTTACCATGTAGAGCTAGAGGAGGGTCAGTCCCAATGGACAGTACCCAGCTGCTTGTCAATGCCTGGAGACACAGCCATTAAGAACCAGATTACAGAAATAGGAAAAAAAAAAAAAAAAACCAAATGGCATCTGCTCATATTTTAGATGTAGATGAACAGACACAGAGACACACGTAAATGAAGAACTCTCCTATTTTCAAGAGTTTCCAAGTGAAAAGATGTATGAAAATGATGAAATAATCCCTTTGTGGTCTTAGTATTTTTGTTTAAGAAAGTTTTAATGTTGAAATTTGTGAATCTGATTTTTTTGAGCTTCTCTGATCTCCAGTAGGTAAGAAAATAATACTTTAAACTTATGAATGTTGCTATTTAACAGGTTTTATACTTTTTAAAATATCCATAACAGCAACGAATACACACAACTGCTAAGTCCCTAAATCCTTAGCAAGCACTTTATGACTGTATTATTATATTTGTGCCAATGCTATGATAATAACTCATGTCAAAACCCCAGGAACCAAAAGGTTAATTCTGGGGAATTCAAGTGCATTGACAACTCTGCATTCACAAGAGTGATCCTGGGTTATCATTTGCAACTTCTTTTTATTCCTCAGTGATACAGCCTCAACATGATCATCTACATAAAGCACACCCATAATCATATTAAGATTAAGGAAAATATGTATGGAACGTTTTATTTATGCTTAGTGACAGTAAGCAAGGGGGAAATAGGCAGTAGAATTTTTGTGACAGTTTATATTCCAACAAATAATCACATGGTTTAAAGCTACTCCCAAAACAGATTATACATTTTCTGCATTTAATTATAATCATACTTCCCTCTTATCTGATATGAATATCCTCAATTTAAATATCAGTTTAATTGATGCCTATCATTTAATAATCCTCCTATGATCCAAGCCAGTTATAACAATTCTTTCCTATAAAACGACATTTGTTAGAAGAATGCCGGGTAGGAAAATGTTTAAATCCTGACATAAAAATATCTGTGATAAAACCAGGAGCTTTGAATTTCATAGTCCTTTAATATTGCCTTTGAAGTAATGAAAAAGCCATTTTCCACCACTTGCTTCAAGGACTTCACTAATAACATCTTACACAAAGGACGGATCTTTTTTTAAGCAGGATATTGTGACGTTATTCTAAAGCATTTAAAATTATATAACAAACTTTTACTGGAATTTCTCAGTTTACCTTTTTTATTCTCTCTAATGAAATACTTGTTAAACAGGTTACATCATCTTAACCTTATGGAAATGCCTGTGATATGGTATCCATATATATATATTATTTTTTTGCGGTACGCGGGCCTCTCACTGTTGTGGCCTCTCCCGTTGCCGAGCACAGGCTCCGGACGCGCAGGCTCAGTGGCCATGGCTCATGGGCCCAGCCGCTCCGCGGCATGTGGGATCTTCCCAGACCGAGGCACGAACCCGTGTCCCCTGCATCGGCAGGCGGACTCTCAACCACTGCGCCACCAGGGAAGCCCCTGGTATCCAAAATTTAATTCTGTTCCAGAAAAAAAGGATAACAAGTTGGGGGTGGTAAGGAAGAAGGATGTTATAAATCATGTAAAGAACTAAGAAAATAGGCTTTCTTTTGGTCTAGGCTTCAGGTTCACCTTAGGTGGCAGAAAAATTAGTAATTTGATAGCCTTGGACCTGTCGCTCATGGATACTTGCCTCCACACTAAACTCCCCTTTAGTATGACTGCTCTCCACTTAGAAAGGACCTGGCAACAAGGAAATCACCAGGGCTGAAACACATCATTAGAACTGGACAGGTCAACAGAACTGTTATGCTCTGTGACCATCTCTGTGTGCCCCAAACAGAGTCAGCTACATCAAGAAACAGAATTTCAGAAATTCCTGGCTTAGGGCTGTCTAATTAAAAAATGGTGCCAGATAAAGTTTCCCAGGAGCACAGAAATCTGAGGAGGAAATTAGTTTCTTCTTTCACTTCATATGGGATCTCCAGCTAGGAAACTGAAAAGGGGAATTCTGTAAAATACATGTGAGGATGTCTCAGACAGTCTGTACTGAGGAAAAGAGGACTTGTGGTAATAATCCCAGGCTTTGTGTCAGTGCAGCTCCGTTTTCCTGGGAGGATCAGGTACTAGAATGAAGAGTGATTCTAGGAAGTAACCAATGAGGAATTAGAGGGTAGCTCTACCAGTCAGTGCTAAAAAGTAAAAAAAAAATAATAATAATAATAATAAATGAATGAAGGAACTAAGGAACAACTCTTTTTCAAAGAAAACATGCAGATGGCCAACAGGCCCATGAATAAATCCTCAACATTGCTAATCATCAGAGAAATGTAAATCAAAACCACAGTGAGATATCACCTCACAACTGTTAAAACAGCTATCATCAAAAAGTCTACAAATAACAAATGTTGACAAGGATGTGGAAAAAAGGGAACCCTAGAATACTGTTTGTAAGAGGGTAAACTGGTGCAGCCACTATGGAAAACTGTATGGAGGGTCCTCAAAAAATAGAATTACAATATGACCCAGCAATTCCACTCCTGGGGATATATTCAAAGGAAATGAAAGCACAAATTTGAAAAGGTACCTGCACCCCAACGTTCACAGCAGCACTGTTTACAATAGCCAAGATATGGAAGCAACCCAAGTGTCCTCAACAGATGAATGGATAAAGAAGATGTAGTATATATATAAACTGGAATACTACTCAGCCATAAAAACAAATGAAATTCTGTTACTTGTAACAATGTGGAGGGACCTAGCAAGTATTATGCTTAGTGAAATAAGTCAGACAGAGAAAGCAAATACGCTATGTTATCACTTATATGTAAAATCTAAAAAAGAAAACAAACAAATGTATACAACACAACAGAAACAGACTCACAAAAATAGAGAACAAACTAGTGGTTACCAGTGGGGAGAGGGAATGAGGGAGGGGCACATTAGGGATATGGGATTAAGAGGTACAAACTACTACGTATAAAATAAATAAGCAACAAGGATGTATTGTACAGCACAAGGAAATATAGCCATTATTTTGTATTTTATTATTAATTAATTAATTTATTTTTGGCTGCGCCACACAGCTTGTGGGATCTCAGTTCCCTGACCAGGGATTGAACCCGGGCCACGGCAGTGAAAGCCCTGAATCCTAACCACTAGACCACCAGAGAACTCCCTGTAATAACTTTAAATGGAATGTAATCTATAAAAATATTAAATCACTATGTTGCATACCTGAAATTAATATAATATTTTAAATCAGCTATACTTCAAAGGAATAAATAAATAAAGACCTTCCTATGATAATGGTGGAGGGCACAGCTGCTTTTCCCTTCATTACACATACTGTTCCCTTCCTTTTCATGGGAAGGATAATAGTACTCAGCTTAGAACCATTGTCAGAATTTCAGAATAGTGCCTGGCACATTCTTAGATCACCTATTCTTATGACTGGGTTGGCCAAAATGTTTGTTCGGGTTTTTGCATAAGAAAAACCTGTTTCCATTTTTTAAAAATGGAAAAACCTGAATGAACGTTTTGGTCAACCCAATATAATAACTTCATTTAATCCATTTATAGATGCTGATGGTGAGTATCTCTTAGAAAGAATGGCCAAATGAATGAGCTGGCACAGTATTCATATCAATAAAAGTGTTAAAAAAACAGTTTCCATAAGTATTTTATGGCATAATTTTATTGGAATCATTATATTCCACAAGATTGCCTAGGTCAGACCAGGTGATTTGATATAATATAGACTTTTACTTTCTAGACCAAACTAGATGAAACTTCATCTTGAACCATTTAAAATTAGATAGCCTCATTCCAGGCGTTTCCACAACAAATAACTTCATAGGAGCTATTTGAAGATGTCTCAAATCTTGGGAATGTCTTTTAAATGTCATTCTCTTCTGCTGAATTTGAGTTGATTTCTTCTTCTTGTCTTCCTTTCACTAGATTTAAAAAAAACTGATCCATCTATAAAATATTTTCAAAGTTTCCGATTGGGAATGAGGAAAAGGTTACATCTGAGTTTGCAGTTGGGATCATATAAAAGACGAGATGGCCAGTTTATCTCATAGAACACAAAATCATAAAATTTTAGGGCTGAAATGGACCTCAGAGAGCTTCTAACCCAAGCAGTTCATTTAAAAAGAGAAAAAAAGTCAACTAGGCTGAATGCTTAGTGAATTAGAAATGTGGTTATGAACATAACGTAGTAATGGATACTAAATATAGCGCTCTCTCTCTCTATGTATATATTGCTAACATAATATATATAGCTTATTTATAATATATGTAGCTAAAATAATGGACACTATTTTAGTAACTATGATGCATAAAAGGCATTAAATTAGTAATCTTGACTGACTTCCTGTTAAATTAGAGCCAGAATTAGAATCATCATGATTTCCACAGTTGTAGCCAGTCTGCTCACAAAAATATCAAGGATCTAATATTATCGACAATCACCGTATTTCATTTTAAGGAGAGGGTATTCATAAAATAATTTTTTAAGTTAGAGAATTTATTTGAAGTTATATTTAAGACATAATTTCTTAAAAGGAAGACTGTTTATAGTGCTAAGACTAATAATTGATATCCCCAAACTTTTCCTAAATTGGAACCCAAAAATATATTTAGCTGTCTTACTTTTGTCTGAGAACACATAGAATACAAATGGCAGAGGAAGCCTAAGTTTACCTCTATAATATTTGGGGCTAAGTAGAAATGCTCTGTGTAATGTAGTTGGCTAAGTTTTCATGACTGGGCTCTGAGGTGATGACTGGAAAGGTTACAGGGATCCCCATCTGTACTGAATATTTTAATCAAGACATATGATGTACAGTTTAAGAAACATTGTTTACTTTATTCACACTTGCCTGTATCTTCAACATTCTGAAAGAGAAAAGATGGACAGTCTGCATCCTTTTAAGCTCTTTTGGACACAGAGTTTTGAATGAAGGAGATATCTGATTAAAGCGATTTGGCAATAAATGCTATAACTGAGGGCAACAGGACATAGACGTCTAGACAAAATAATGTCATAAAATATGTAGGAAAAAAAAGCATAGCTTTGACTGAGGTTCTGCATAATCAATGCAGCATTTCACACTCTCGAACCCTGAATTTTCCACAGTGGTGAGGAGGCAGTTACATTCATTAAAGTGAATAAAAGTTGTCTGGCTAAATCCTTAAACAACAATGAAATTTTAGACATATTGTCTTGACGTAACATCCCAGAAGCTGGCTGTATAGTTGTAGGTGATTTATAGCTCTTGCTTTCATAAAGTTCCACCAAGAGTGCTAACCTTTCTTTTCTACATACCCCACAGAGAATATTCAAAGATATAGGTTACCGGGGGAAAACATCTGGACTAAATAATAATAATAATGAATTAAGGGTCTGTGTACAACCCCAAGCCTAAAATTCTTATTGTGTACTTCTTGCTGAAACAAGGAACTTTACAATAACCAGCTCTTGAGCTCTTACTAGAACCTGTTTTGTCAGGCTGCAGTAAAACAGGCAACCAGACTTTCAAATATTCAGCGTGTGGACACAAATACAACCCTTTGACGACAAATCACAGCAGCACTGGGTCTCAGGAAGTAAAGGAGGTTTCAGGAACTAAAAGAGGAATAAGCTAGTAAGACTAGAAAAGAAACACTTTTTAACCCATTAAGGGCATACATTTCTTGGAGGTTCTTTTTGGCTTCTAACGTTGGCTATAGAAAGATCATGCAAAGCTACCTGAGACTACGTGGTTCCTAATTTGTTTTCCCTCACGTTATGGCTCAGATGAGTCCTCAGGGAATTAGGTCAAATAATCAATGCCCAAGTGTCTTGGAGAAGATACTTATATGGGTCTGCAGTGGTCCAGGCACAGCAGGAGGTGCACCTTCCCTGGTGAGAAGCAGGGGGTCCCATGCTGGTCCATCAGCACTTTAATTCATGTACTGTTTCTAGAGATACACTGTCAAGAATTCTCAATTATCTAGATCGTCTGATGGCAGGGGATATGAATTGTCAGATCACTCGAGGAATCAGTTTCAACTGATTTGATACTAGAGTTAACTTTCCTTTGGAATCAGTTTTCAGTATCCTGGAGTTAGAAAGCAAAGCCCAGAGTAACCCTCTACAGTGTGAGTAGAAAATGGTATATTTGTGTGGATCTGTAGACATTCCCATCCACGCCATCTTTAGTTCTCCTACTATTTCTGGAGAAATGGTGTCTACTGGGCCATGATGACCATATGGATTAGAAGTTGCTTCTAATGTATATGCTCATTCTGTGACAGGGAATGCTGTAACCTAAGTACCTTTTAAAATCATAGGAATATCAAAAAGATCTAGGCCAATACGTTCTTCAAGGGCCACACTGAGATCTCCGCACACAAGGTGGTCCTGCGGTACAGCCTCCAGTAAAACCTCCAGGTTTCTCCATTTGAAAAAGATGAAAGGTATGAAGAAAAATCTTAGCAGGCTATTCATGCCATTTGTGAAATTTAAATCTGTGAATAAAAATGGATGCTGAATAAAGGAGCATCAAAAGAAATAGCACAGATCCATCAAATACCTTGTCTTAGAAGGACCTAGAGCAGAGAGTGAGGTCCCACAAACCATGAAAAATCTGGTGGACAAGGCCTTTTGTTTTATTTAGACTCAATTATATATATATATATATATTTTTTCTCCTAATGTTGTGTATATATAAGTATAAATTATATATATATATATTTTTTTTTTGTGTATATATATATATAGATAGATAGATTCTAGGAAACAGTCCTACGACGTCAATCTGCCCTCAGGTGGAGGATATGCTCAGGCATCAAACAGGCAGAAATTTCACCTGTGTATGTGTGATATCTATGACCACTAGCTTTACTGCTGGCTACTATTTTCTTTCCTTCTTTCCACTCCTCCCTTCTGTTTCTTCTTCTATCCTTTCCCTTCTACTCTCCCTCCCTCCCCTCCTTCTTTCTTTTCTTTCACAAGAGATGATCCTCATCACCAGAAGAGATATTATGTTAGAAGAAACATGGGACTTCCCTGGTGGTCCAGTGGTTATGACTCTGCACTTCCACTGCAGGGGGCGCAGGTATGACCCCTGGTCAGGGAACTAAGATCCCACATGCTGCGTAGCCAAAAAACCAAACCAAACAAGCAAAAAAAGGGCAAGGAACCAACATTGCACTTACCAAAAAAGGAGTCCTTTATGGCCACAAAATTACTCTGAGGTAACTCCATCCTATTTCTACAATAAACAACTTCAAGATTTTGTAAAGAAACAGTCAATAGCACCTAGCTCAAGTCCCTCATTTGGGGAAAACTGAGCGCCAGGGAGATAAAATTGACTTGCTGAGGTCACACTACTAGACTAATGAAGACAATTTCCTGATCAACTTAGTAGATGTTTTTGAAAGGCCTCCAAGAACATTTACTCAACTACAGAAATAAAGTTTCAGGAAAGATTCTACATTCAACAGTCACCGTCATCCTCAAATTACACTTAAGAGCCTTGAATGAAAACAAGCAGGGACAAAATATAGATGGAGTTTATATTTTGTCCCTGCCTATAGATAGTTTCTTGAGGCTTCCTATGAAAAGGCCAAAGGAACTGCCTTCGTATTTTGCATTAAAACAACAATAAGAACAAGAAAAAGCTTAACATTTTTCAGTGTGTGGAAAAAGTGTGTGAGCTGTGGTGAGCAGTTTTTCCCTTTCTCTCAAGAACAGGCCAGATGTGGCACAGACAACTTGGATTAAGAACTCCCAAAGATTTCTGTTGAAAGATTTCAAGTCCTGGAACAAAAAACTGCCAAGGGAAGCTGTGAGATTTCTTTTTCTTGCAACATTTAAGGTGATATCTTTCAGGGTTGGTTTATATGTAATGTGACTGTGACCCTGCATTACCCTTCAAAGCTTCTGAGAGGCTACAATGATCTAGTTTACAGTCTGACTTTAAAGCTTGTACAATTGTCATTATGGTCTATTAAATTCAACAGTTTGGAAAGAATTAAGCATTAACCAAGTGTTGGATATAATGACACCAGTTTGGATTGAGAAATCAGCCTCAAGATTGTTTTGCTTTATATTCAGCATGTCCAGGTGGAAGAAAGGTTCTGCTTGCTTTTCCCTTTTGGAGGGGAGGAAAGAGAGACAAAAGCAGGACAGTGACTTAGTAAGGTCACCTCTGAATCCCAGGCAGAGGTGTCCTTCAAGGAGCCCTGGTCCCCCAATGTGCACACATAGTTTATCTGTCTTACTTCTTAAGGTATCAGGACTATACTCACATCCCTTTATTACAAAAATAAATTATACAGGAAAACAAGATTCCCATTTGTATATTCTGTAAAACTGAGTTTTATTCCTTCAAGTTTTATCTTTTTTTAAAATCGTATTTTTTAATAGTGTTTTTCTGGGGATCATCAAAATCAGAATTTCTTGGGATGCGTGTTCGAAAGGTAGACTCCTAGGCTCCATTCATGGTATAACGATTAGAATCATGGGGGACACCACCCTCCAAATCTGCATTTTAAACAATTCACCGAGGTGATTCCTACGCATTGCTCTAATTCTTAGGCATTACTTAAATCAATTTTATAACCTTGGTTGAAAATAACTATTTAATTACTTCCAAAGGACAACAACAAAAAATGTATAGGCTGTAATTCTACAATAAAAACATATCATTATACAAATGACACGGTAAGAGGACCTAAATAAATATGCAGACAAGATTTGTCTAAAATCTTATTCCCAGTGTATAAATTCTCTCTTTGATTCATTTTCACAGGTTACATTTATATTTAGGATTCTGTGTGCAATTTCATACCAAATTAAGAGTAATTATCTGCCTCCTTTCTCCGACTCAGTTTTTATGGGATTGACCCTGTATAGACTCAATATTCTTCATACAATTAGGCCCAAATCCACAAGGAAAATCAACATAAAACCTCCGCGAAAGACCTTCATTGTAACCAAATGAACAACCTGAACCACCAGAAGAATCCATCAGTGTCTGAGAAAAGTTAAGTTTTGATAAGGTCAGTAGCCCCACATCCCAATTTCCCAACCTTCACTCGGAAAAAGGGCTTTCAAGCAACTGCCACTCCCTTGCAATTTTCAAGTGTTAACTTAAATTGGAGCCGCTCTTTGGCATTAAAGCCCTTGCTTCTCTTTGCAATAGAACTTACAACCTGAACAGTCTTGATGACAGAAGTTTGCAAACAGGAGTGTTATGAATGGGTTTCAATTCCCAGCTGATGAAGTTGTACACAGTGCAACTGACAGATGTTAGCTTGTGAAAAAAGTGTGCTTAAAATACCATTCCATTCATAGTGAGAAAGAAATAGCCATTTCAAATATGTACTAGCTGGTATGTTGCCCCCTGGCCAAAAGCTTTTTATATAGAAATGCCATTCTGCACAGTGTAACGTCAAAAGCAGGAACAGTAAGGCAGAAGGATTTAACCACGGACAGCAAGAGGTCTAATGAACAAAAATTCTGTGTCTTATTAAGTGAAAACAAATTTAAAACCATGCCAGGAAGCCAACCGCCTGTGTACTCTATAAGATCAGTCTTTCAAAGTTATCTGCTAGAAATCACATTGCTGGATTCTCATGTGACCAAATCCAAGCAGAATAAGTGTCAAAAAAGCCATATCCCTTATTAATTCTCATTGGTTACAGGGTACTCGCTATGAGTCGTCACTAGTGGGTCTGTGGACAAGCAGAATAACTCAAGGAGATAACAACAGGAAAATCATATGTTCATTTGTTGCAGCAATGTTATTTAGTTCTAATTCATTAGAAAAATGCCCCAGGCTACTAGTCACCATGTGATGGTTGGGGTTTTGTCAAAACAAAAATGTGTCAGTAATTTAAGACTGAGTGAACTGATGAGGATGATTATAATTTTTCTGACTTTCTGGTTGAATAAAAAAATATTTAAAAAAATAATAATTTAAGAAACTGCATTGCCAAAGCAATCTTGAGGGAAAAAAATGGAGCTGGAGGAATCAGACTCCCTGACTTCAGAGTATACTACAAAGCTACAGTAATCAAGATAATGTGGTACTGGCACAAAAACAGAAATATAGATCAATGGAACAGGATAGAAAGCCCAGAGATAAACCCATGCACCTATGGTCAACTAATCTATGACAAAGGAGGCAAGGATATACAATGAAGACAGCCTCCTCAATAAGTGGTGCTGGGAAAACTGGACAGCTACAGGTAAAAGATTGAAATTAGAACACTTCCTAACACCATACACAAAAATAAACTCAAAATCGATTAAAGACCTAAATGTTAAGACTGAACACTATAAAACTCTTAGAGGAAAACACAGGCAGAACACTCTTTGACATAAATCACAGCAAGATCTTTTTTGACCCACCTTCTAGAGTAATGGAAATAAAAACAAAAATAAACAAATGGGACCTAATGAAACTTAAAAGCTTTTGCACAGCAAAGGGAACTATAAACAAGACAAAAAGACAACCCTCACAATGGGAGAAAATATTTGCAAACGATCAATGGACAAAGGATTAATCTCCAAAATATATAAACAGCTCATGCAGCTCAATATTAAAAAAACAAACAACCCAATCCAAAAATGGGCAGAAGACCTAAATAGACTTTTCTCCAAAGAAGACATACAGATGGCCAAGAGGCACATGAAAAGCTGCTCAACATCACTAATTATTAGAGAAATACAAACCAAAACTACAATGAGGTTATCACCTCACACCAGTTAGAATGGGCATCATCAGAAAACCTACAAACAACAAATGCTGGAGAGGGTGTGAAGAAAGGGGAACCCTCTTGCACTATTGGTGGGAATGTAAATTGATACAGCCACTATGGAGAACAGTATGGAGGTTCCTTAAAAAGCTAAAAATAGAATTACCATATGAGCCAGCAATCCCACTACTGGGCATATACCCAGAGAAAACCATAATTCAAAAAGACACATGCACCCCAGTGTTCACTGTGGCACTATTTACAATAGCCAGGTCATGGAAGCAACCTAAGTGTCCATTGACAGATGAATGGATAAAGAAGATGTGGTACATATATACAACAGAATATTACTCAGCCATAAAAAAGAATGAAATTGGGTCATTTGTAGAGACATGGCTGGACCTAGGGACTGTCATACAGAGTGAAGTAAGTCAGAAAGAGAAAAACAAATATCGTATATTAACACATATATGTGGAATCTAGAAAAATGGTACAGATGAACCAGTTTGCAAGGCAGAAATAGAGACACAGATGTAGAGAACAAATGTATGGACACCAAGGGGGGAAAGCGGGGGGTGGTGGTGTGATGAATTGGGAGATTGGGATTGACATATATACACTAATATGTATAAAATTGATAACTAATTGGAACCTGCTGTATAAAAAAATAAAGCCAATAATGTCAAAAAATAATTTAAGAAACTGCATTAATACTACAATATTAAATTTTTGCAAATAAATGAAAGGGGAGGGAAGCCTATATTATGTAAGATCTTTAAGTAGGCATAATATTGAGAGTGCTGTAGAACACCTTTTATCAATTTTAGACTAGGGAAGGAGCCAGATACAAAATCTGGTACAATAATATTTTTATTAGAAATTAACCAGAATATGTCACCTTTAAAAAGCCAACCTCCATCCCTGAAGTTCCTTGGGCCACTGGTGGAAGGTAAATTGACACAACTTCTCCAGAAGCCAGTGGGGGCAGGATATATTGACCTTATCAATATGCATGCCCTCTGACCTCACAACTTAACTTCTGGGAATTTATTCTATGCAGATGATTAAAGATATTAAGTAAAGACGAACTATAGAAACATTCAAGATGGCTCAGTTTGTAAGAGCAAAGAGTTAGAAGCAACTTGAGTGTTCTAGAAATGAAACAGTGGCCAAACTACGGCACAACCATTCAATGGATAACACACATTTGCAAAGACAATATTGCATGGAAAATTTTCAAGTTATATTATTTAATTATTATTTCTATTACTTAATGCTCTGGAGATATTATTTAACAAAAAAAGCTGTCTAACTAAATATTATAATTGGTAGAATCCAAGTGTCTGTGTGTGTCACTAATTTTTGGTGAATTTCTCAGACTTAGGGTTTGTCTTAAGAATGCACCTGGAATGAAAGTTGGGTCTGAGTGTTGCAAGGTAGTAAAGATTGTACAGAATAGAAAGTGTCTTTATGTGCCCAACAAAGATTATGTACAAACTCCACTCTACAGGGGCATTAAATCCCACTGCTTTCCCCTCTGCCAGCACCCCAGCCACAGAAAGCACTAGAGCAGGGTCAGAAGTGAGTGATAGCCCTGGTATCACTACTATTGATTCTTTATATTTCTCCCTCAGTGACAAGGGGCATATTAGATTAAGTCAGTTATTTTCTAGCTTTTCATTTTAAGTATTTTTTAATGCAATAATATATGAAATTTATCAAGTTGTTTAAAATATGTACAGGGGACTTCTAGAAGTTTCCAGCAGTATAGTGGACCAAATGCCTTGATTGACCCACTTGCTGAAAACAACTAAAAATTTCTAAATAAAATACTAAAAGTAGTTAATGACTGAAAGGCTAAAACCCAGTGAAACCGGGAACCTAAAGAGATATGTCACACACTGAAGGCAAGCTTGGCTTGGAGGGCATTTGCCATCAGAATGAACCTGAGCATAAACATAAATAATTATGTTTAGTATGTATATAAAATCCAGCAAGTTTGAAAACATGAATAAAATGAGAGACAAATAAAGGACCAAACATTTGAAATAACTAAAATAGAACTTCCAGAAATTATATAAAGTGCTTTTGGAATTAAAAACTCAGTTGCTAAGAGTTTTTATATATAGCTTAGAGAGAATTAGTGAATTTAAATCTAGATCTGAAAAATTATCCAGAACAAAACACAGAGAGACAAAGAGATGGGAAGTATGAAAGATAAGTCAAGTAGCGTAGATAACAGAGTGAGAAGATCAAATATATTTCTTGTTGCAAATCCAGTGGGAGAAGAGAAAATGGGGCCGAAGCAACATTTGAAGAATTAATGGCTAAGAACTGCCTCAGTTTTATACTACTTATAGTATAATTACTGTTTTATACTTTTTATATTGAATAGTATAAATAAACAAACCTAACACATGGTTGCAAATTGCACAACACCAAAGACAAAAATAATGTGTTAAAAACAAGAGGGGTGGATCAAATTACCTACAAAAATTAACAATTTGATTGAGCATTTACTTCTCAAAATTAACAACAGAAAAGTAACAACAATGAATGTCTTCAATGTGCGGAGAGAAAGATACATGTCAACCTAAATTGGTAGGTTTTGTGACAACATCTTTCAAAAACAAAGGCAAGTAAAGATATTTTCAGTTAAAGAAAACCTGGAGTCAGCCATTTCTCAGCAAAGCCATGGTCCCTTTTAGTGAGGCATGGAATTAGAACCTAAGACCAGGGTGCTAGGGGTGCTCATAGCTATGGGAGTGTCTTTGTTTCTTTTCAGTGACTAGAGCTAGAAATATCTGCATATACATACACACCCAGGCACACAAACACCTATGTGCACACATACACGTATGATCACGCACATATTACATGCATTACCCCTATGTATGCATATGGTAGAAATCATGAATTTGCACTGGTGGTTCCACTCCAATCCATCCCCATGTAGTTCCCTCTTGCCCTGTCTCACTCCGTATCTGCATGTCCCTTCTTTTATAGTGACAGACCTATCTCCCATGAACACATTCACACACTTGTTGGATCCTATCATACATCTAAATTGTTTCAGAACTGTTTTATCTATGCCACTACAAAAAAACAAACTCAACTAAAAAGATTTCCAGATGTGTTTGCAGTTTTTGCTCCACAGTCTTGCCCAGGACAAAGAGTATACAGTCAAATACTGTGCTCCTAAATTACCTGAATTGAGAGTTTTTTGATGTTCTTTCAGTGTGCTTATGAAATTCATTTAAAATACAATTAGGTTGGTTTGTTTCAGTTTGCTTTCAGTTTTAGTTTTTCCTCTCTTCCCAATGATGTTGATTTAGTTTTATTTTTTTGAATATGTAGAACATGAACATGCTTCCAAAAGTAAAACTTTTTTAAAAAAGAGGTATATTTGGAGAAATGTCACTACTTCCCAAATTTCTTCTTCTCTGATTCCCACTACGACAAATAGGTTAAAAACTTTGTTGAAATCAAACACTGTTGATTTATCTTTCCTGTGTTTCTTTTTGAAATGAATAGCAGATATATGAACACTTTCTTCCTTCCTCTTCTTACACAAGAGGCATTTTGCTTCTAAAAAACTCAAGGGTTCAGGAAGAAATGGAAAAATCAGAAAATATTTAGGACAAAATTATAATGATGATACTGAATTATCAAAACATATGGATGCAGCTAAAGTAACACTTAATGAATGCACTAAGCATCCATCTTGAGAAGTCAGTACAAGAGCATCAGAATAAAAGCAAACAAAATAGAAGGAAGAAAATGAGAACAGACGAGTAGAATAGAAACCACACCACAGAGAGAGTTGAGACAGACAAAAGTTATTCTTGAACAGCAAATAAAATTTACAAAACTGTTTTAGAAGCAAATAGGAAAAAGAGAAAGAGAAAAGATAATTAAGTTATAATCCAAAAGAAAGGATGAAGTAAACTCAGATGCAGCAAAAGATTAGAAGTATAGCAAGAGTTTATTTTTAATAACTTTATGCTAATAGACACATTACTTCTAAAACTACACCAAAAATCCACTCAAGACTAAATAGTACAATATCTATTGAACATTTGGAATCACTAAATAAAATTATTTCTGGAAGAAAACACCAGGTGGTATTTATTACCTATAAGTTCTACCAATTTTTTTTAAGTTATGAATTTATCCAAATTATACCGAAGAGCAGGAAACCAGAGAATATTTACCAAACTCACTTTTTTGGGCAGTGGGGGGAGAAATTAACATGATCTTGATGTCAAAATCTCAGAAAGGACTGTACAAAAAAGAAAATTATAGTTCATTCTTTCTCATGACCATATGTATTGGAAAATGTTAACTATCCACCTACTTTTCTTTTAGTAATAGAAATTCACATGGAACTCCATATAACTTGGGCTCATGGTTACCCAGCCAGAGAAAATATTTTTCTGCTTCCCCTGCAGCTGTATATAGTCATGGAATTAACTCTGGGTGAATGAGATATGAATGGGTCTGAGGAGGGCAATTTTCTTGTCATCTTTTTAAGAACACTGTTCAGCAGAAATAGACTCACAGACATAAACTAGGAGTTTGGGATTAACACAGACACACTGCTATATATAAAACAGATAAACAAAAGGACCTACTGATAGGACAGGGAACTGTATTCAATATCTTGTAATAACCTATTATATATATATATATGTATAACGGAATCACTTTGCTGTACACCTGAAACTAACATAACTTTGTAAATCAACTATACTGCAATAAAACAATAGTACTTTTTTTTAAAAGGACAAAAAAAAAAAAAAAGGAACAGTGTTCAGGACTCTCTGTCCCTCTTTTAACTGGCTGAAAAGTGATAGGACTTGGAAGCCAAGTACTCAATACACAAAGCTGCTCTGCCAGCCATGAACTACTTACGGACTCTAGACCATTACCAGTGAGAAAAGTAAATGCCTATCTTATGCATGCTACTCTGTGTTGGGTGTCTTTTTTATAGCAGCGTAGTTTCTAGCCTAGTTAATACAAAACAGATGCAAAAATCTTAAATATATTTTGCAAACTGAATCCAGCAAAGAATATAAAAGATGGCCAAGTTGTGTTTATCTCAGGAGTGCAAGGGTAGTTTAACGTAAAACAATCTATTACTATATTTTATCACATTAGCAGCTCAAAGAAGAAAAATAACATAGTAATTTCAATAATTTCATTTTAAAAACTAGGTAACATTCAAATGCTTAACAAAATAAGGATAGAGGAAGAAAGTGTAGCTACCAAAAAAAAATTAAAGACTATACTCAATAGGATACATAAATATATTCCCTTTAAGTTAAGAACATCACAAATTGCCCACATTAACTTCTATTAAGAAAGGTTAGTGAATTTTCTGGATAACTTGTGTTCCTTAGAAACACCAACTGCATTTCTAGAAATACCAACTGCATTTCTTCTATACATCAGGGAATTTAATTTTAAAAGATACTATTTATAACAGTATCAAAAATATAAATTTCCCCAAAATAAATCCAGCTGCTTTTCTACTTTACATAGAAAATGTTAAAATTTTACTGAAAAATTTTAAAGACCCCCCTACCCCCCACCAAGAGATATATCCTGTTCAGAGACAGAATGACTCAAAGTCATTATGAGGCTAATTCTTAACAAACTGATCTATTAATTCAATTTCAATCAAAATTCTAATCCAATCTCTAACAGGGATTCCCTCTGTGTGTGTGTGTGTGTGTATGTGTAGTAAAATAAGCAGATTCTAACGTGTATATGCAGGAATAAAGGGTCAAGAATAGTTAATATAGTTTTTAAAATGAGAAAACAGAGTAGGGAATTAAGTTTATGAGAACTCAGGGATTATTATGAAATATATTAAGATAGGGTGGCTGGGAGCACACATCTGCAAGATCTGACTTATTTCAGAGCTGGTGCAACTGATTAGTGGGCAGAGCAAGACTTTTCAATAAAAAAATTAGGCATTTAAAAAATGGAATTAGATCCTTACCTCACACCATAAACACAAATCAATTTCAGGTGGACTAAAGACTTAAAGTGGAATGTAGAATTACAGAACTTTTAAAAGATGACACAGGAACTATCTTTACGACCTGGATTGGGGCAGGGCTTTTTATTCAATACGTAACAAATCTCTAGAGACACACTGGGAGTCACTGAAAAGGTAACATTTTAGGGCTCTGTTCCTGCAATTAACCAAAAAAGAAGAGACACCCCACATAGGGCAAAAAGGATGTCCCAAATCTAATTTTGGCAAATTCCAGTGTTTCGGGAAAGCACTGAAGAAAAACCAGCTTCTCATACAGGACTCTTTTTTATATTCATACCCCAGTAGGGCTGACTACCATGTCCTTCAACAGACAGATAGTTTTAGGAAGGCAAAGCAATGAAAAATACCATTGACATACACTGACAGGAAATGGAGTTCACTGAATTATCTTGCATAAGCAATAAAATAAATATTAAAGGTTAATATTGAGTCACAGAGGACATACCTTCCCATCAATGTTAACAGACATAGTACATTAGCACCTGAAAGCTACATTTAACATTTTCATCTGTAAAATAGATAGAAAGAAGTAATTCCTAGAGCATATAAAAATGATATATAGCCAAAGACATCTGCCAAGAACTATCCCCCAAAATTATTTGGTTATAAGACAATGAATCATGGAAGCACCATTAAAAGCTGAGGCTAGAGAACATAAGAATTTTTCCTCTAGGCCTGTCTTCACTAGCTGGTGACCCCACAGTCATGGTCATAAATGTTTTAACCCCTGTGTTCCCTCCTACGAGTTATGTACTCATAGGAGATCAATAAAATCCAGGTTACTGTAAGAATGTCTTCTCCTTCTGCTTCTCTCCTCCTCCTCCTTCCCTTTCCCTGTCCCCTTTCTTCCCCTCCTCCCCCTCTTCCTCCTTTTCCTTCTCCCTTCTTATTTTGCAGAAACAAAAATTACTAACAACTGGAGACAATTGTAGAAAAATTCTTTACTTTATAAAGAAGAGGGAGAGGAATATAAACTTTGAATTTGGAGCATATTTTAAACTGATTTTAATAAATGAAAACTATAACCCCAATGTGTTTCCAATATCAGGTGCTTATTATATTTTCAGGAGTCTAGGACAATCCTCCTCTGTAGGCTGGAAAGAGAAGAAAGCCCTATTTCCCCTATCTAAATAATTTCAGGCACATATCAGATCAATAAACTACAGCTGGCATAAAACAATGATTATTTCATAAGGACAAGTCCTTGTGAAATAATCATAAATGTCTAGACTTGTAGCTGTGACTCCTTTTATAATGACAGCAGATCTGAAACATGAATTACTTTCCTTCCAACAAAAACAACTTGGTAATGCTGGAGAGAATGCTGAAAAAGTAATTTTAATAACTGTCCTGAGAACACATTGGCCTCCACTTTCAAGTTTCTAATTTATGTACTCAATTCAAGTGAAAGAATGTGGATATTGCGCTGAGTTTCCTGGCTATATGAGTCTCAAGCTCACTTAGTTCAGTGCCATCACGGCAGCTGAGGGCACCCTGTCCTGCCAGTTAGTGATTTCTGAAAACACAGGCCAAGATCATCAGCCAACAACAGTAAGGTTAAAGTGGCCTTTCAGTACTAGAAAGTCATCAAGGTTAATTAGGTGTCATAGCTGCTCAGAGTCGCTCTAATCCTGGCCATTGAAACATATACGTTGCTAAAAAATGATGTCAAAGACTTTTATAAACTTCCTTCCCATTCTGACTCCTCTTCCCTCCGGTGTCCTGTGGACTTCTGATTCCTGTGGCTCTGTTCTTCCATACTTTTGCTGGGCTGTTCCTTCAGGAATGAGGACGGAGCTTGGTGTGCTTGGTCTGATGTCTAAGGTACCCTATGCAAGGCTCACACTGCTCTCAGTAGCCCCTGGAACTGCCTGGGGCCCGCTGTGGCCTTTTCTGCAGGGATTATGCAAGTTTTGGACAAGGGCTGTAGGGAAATGGATCTATACCACCAGTTTTGCCTGCAAAGGTCCAGCAGTCTCTGTTGAAACCTTTCACAATCCTCATCTGATCCCCACCTCAGCATGCAGACCTTTGCATTGTACATCTCCTTGCTTATTTCTTCAGGGTTTTCCCTTTAACTGGGGTTGAAAAGGTGCTACAAGAACAGTAGTGTGACTGGCCACTGTTTTGAGCTATGAAATTTGTGGATAGTCAGAATTTTGGATGCCATGACCTCCACCCTCTGATGACACGCCATGTAATGTTACGTTACATGACAAAAGGGACTTGGCAGATATCATTAAGGTTATGGGCCTTAAAACAGGGAGATTATCGTGGATTATTGGACGAGCCTAGTCTAATCAACTGAGCCCTTGAAAGCAGAGAACTTTCTCTATTTGAAAGCAAAGAAAGATGTAACAGAAGAGGAAGCGAAAGAGAGCCAAAATGTGCGTAGGACTTGACTCACTACTGCTGGCTTCGAAGAGGAAGGGGGCCATGAGCTAGGGAACACAGTGGCCTCTAGAAGCTGAGAAGAACATCGGGCTGACAGCCAGGAAGGAAAGGGCAACCACATGGGACTGACCTGTGCCAACAACATGAATGGGCCTGAAAGCAAGATTCCCCACCCCCATCCAAGCCCAGGGCCTCCAGATAGGGGCCCACAATGGCAGACACCTTGACTTTGTTTCCATGAGACCTTGAGCAGAGGAACCAGCTGGACCCACCAGGGCTCCTCACCTACAAATCTGGGAGAAACATCTGTATTGTTTTAAGCCATTCAGTTGATGGTAATTGGTTACAGCAGCAATAGAAAACCAAGGTAAGTTATTTTTCTTTTATAATTTCCTATCTCTCTTTTCTCCTTTCAAACAGAAAGTTGGCTCTGTGTTCTAGTGACAGGGAGCCATGCGGTAGGGAGTGTGCCCAGAATCAGTCTCCACATTTTCCTAGTCTTTGTTTAATGAAATCTAAGGCCAGAGGGAAAAGGGATTCCTGAGCTTAGGTAGAATGTCTCGATGAGAAGAAACCAGAAGGAGGAAAGGGGGATAGTTTCTTCCAAACCTGAGCTATCCCCCGGTTTGTGGGCAGGAGACTGGGAGGGAAGAAGGACCAGAGGGGCCCTCAGGAATCAGTACCCAAGAAGGGATTCCTGCCTGGGATGAGCCTGGTGGCTGGTCCAGGTGAAGGACCACCCCTGGGAGCATTGTCTGAAAGACCAAGAGCAATGTGCAGCCCACACCATTGCTCCTACACTAATCCTACGTTGTATGTGCCTCTGCAGTCCCCCCGGGGACCTGATGGAAGAAGCGTGAGGGCTCCGGAGCCAGGACAGGTGTGGCCCACAGTCCTACCACCTTTTACTACAGCAAAAGCATGGTTCTCTGCCTCCAACCAAGTTCCCCATGACATCTAGGGGTTTGCAGGGCTCACCGTTCATGTTCTCCCGGGCACTGGCCTTTCAGTCCCCTCCCCACATCCAGCCACGGCCTTTCTCGTCAGCTCCCATTCTGCTGAGTGTGGTGATGCTCCTGGCGCCGGCCCCCGCACAGTCCTGCCCTGTGCTCCCAGTCGTAACTGCTCCAGTTCTCACTCAGCTCGCTGTTTCGGGGATCACCGGCCACCTGGGCGGGGAGGGGTCCTCAATTCACCCCCAGGTGCCATACGGTTACACATTCTACAAGTGGCACCACCTCCTGGCCGTCTTCAACCTACAGAGATAGCACCACAAAGCATGTGACCACATACTTCATTATCAAAACCAGGACACTCGACAGTGAAAGGAGAAGTGACTGAAAGTTTAGCCAGGACAGCAGGCATGTAAAGCCAGGTGATCCCAGCCAAATCAGGGGGTGTGGTCACTCTAGCAAAAAGGCTCTTTTCTTGGTTTCGCCTTTTTGGTCGGTTTCTGCTGTCCGGTGTGCTGTGACAGGGGACCCAGGGTGCGTTGGACGGATGTGTACGTGTGGGAGTGGGGACGTGCCCTAATGGATACACTGTGCTGGGTTCAAGACTTCCCTTCCCCACCTTGCTGACCCTTTGCTCTTTGGACCCTGCTGGGCTGCCTCATTTTCCCTTCTTGTAGGTTGAGGTCTTCCCTGGAAGGTTTCTGTCCCTCAGGCAGATCGGGTCATGTCAGATTACCCCTACATCCTTCAGGCAGACCTGGGCAGGCCTGGACTTGAGGGTCCACACAGCTCATGCTGTGAAGCTGTCTACTTTATGTTACTGAGTTGTGGTCACACAACTGGAAGCTTTTTGAGCCAGAACTAGAATCCAAGTCTTTTAAATTCAGTTCCTGCATTTTTTCTTCAACATCACGAAATTCCCAGTGGCCAGAGCACAGCCTCTTTGCTGGTGATGCCTGGAATTCTTGGCTGGGCCAGAACTAGGTTCTAAAACTTCCTCATCAGTCACTTCATGCCTCATATCCCAGGAGAATCTGATGACTGAGACCATATGATTTTCCAAAAGTAATACTTCGTCTATCTAGAAAAATAAAATTGCCACTATAGAAGTGACTGGGAACCAGAAGCACAGCAGGAATATTTAACCTAAGCTAAAGTTTATTAAATGGGAAACTTCAATTTAATAGCTACTAAGCCTGAATACTCATGTCATTGGTCACAGAGGAGGCAACATTTCCTTAATGGCAGCTGGGAGAAAAGAGTTTGGGACTTGGACCTTAAGAACCCTTTGTCTCCACAGCTGTAGTTCGGTAGAGCCTTATTTGACTCTTACTACATGGTCTGAGGATGCCGATGTCTGTGTACCCTTCAGAGGGAGTCACACAGTTCGAATCTCTTGCTATGAAATGGTCAGGTATAATTTTGTAAGGTAAGGTCAGAAGGTATGGCAGCTTCTCCTGCTCCCCCTTTTAGAGCTAGTTTATTAAGTTTAAAAAAGGAAGAAATAGGCCTTCAAACAAACACACTAAATTAGACCTTTCAAAACACTTGTCATTAAAAGATGGTTTGTTGAAACTTCAGACAGGTTAAATGTATGCCAGAATTTGAGTGAAAAAAATTAGCTTTCCAGGGTTGCAATTACAATCCTACTTAGTTGCCATGGTGATCACACAGCATATGGATTTTGTCAGACAAAGACATCAGGGGTGGTGAGAAGGGACAGTGTATTTTCTGAATCACCACATGCCAAGTGTCCAGTGTTTTGCAGTTCTCTTGCAAAAACAAAATTTTTTTTAAGGAAAAAAATGTATGTGGACCCAGAGGTGGGTGTTGGGAAGAGGAACAAGACTTTGGAAGAATAAAAAAAGGGGAGATTACTAGGAATGTTTGAAGAAAATCTGAATTTAAAATAACTTGAATATTAATGCCGAATTGTGTAATAAGGGAGCCTTGGGGTTTGTGTGTTAGAAGCACCTACTATCTAACAAACATGTTCAGGTAACCGGTGGCCAATCTGTTCCATCCTCCCCTATTTTAACTGTATGTGCATCTAGGGTGATTTTTGTTAATCGATCTGCTGGGTCAGCATACTACAATGTAGAATAAGAACGTCCCTGGGCTGAAGACACAGGACTCTAAGACTGGAAATGATCCGAAATGAATTTCTTCCTATAACAAAAAGAAAAACAAAAGGACTAAATGCCCTGTGAATGCAGATGAAACTCGGAATTCTCAAATTACAGTTACTTTCATTTATCATTCAGAACGTATACACTCATAACAATGACATCTGTTCTGCCAGCACGAAAGTGAAACTGAAAGATAGGGCCACATCTCTGTCCACTGTGGTGTGGTAGAGAGAGTCTCAGAGTCGTGGAGCCAGTGGCCTAACTGGCTGTAAGATATAGGTGGTGGCTACAACTCATCAGCCATGATAACAACCATAAGCTCCTGACCATATGGACTTATTTACTTTAGTGGAGGAAGAACAATCAACACACAAATAATACATAAGGTATTTGCAGAGTATAATGAGGACTGAGAAACAGGGAGGCTGTGGTCTTGTCATGCAAAGTCCATCGTGGGGGAAGAGGAACGTGGGTGGTGCGTCAGCGGCCCGCTCCAGATGGAGTGTCCTGAGAAGACCACTCAAGGAGGTGATCTATGAGCTGGGGGGATCTGAGGGATGAGACACAGGCGGCCAAGCAAAGATCTGGGGAAAGACCAGAGCAAAACAACAACACAAAGACTTAGAGCGGTCAAGAGTTTGGCTGAAGCAGAATGGGGAGCGGAAGAGGGATAAGAAGTTTCCGACGGAGCTTCCCTGGTGGCGCAGTGGTTGGGAGTCCTCCTGCCGATGCAGGGGACGCGGGTTCATGCCCCGGTCCGGGAAGATCCCACATGCCGCGGAGCGGCTGGGCCCGTGAGCCATGGCTGCTGAGCCTGCGCGTCCGGAGCCTGTGCTCCGCAACGGGAGAGGCCACAACAATGAGAGGCCTGTGAATGCAAAAAAAAAAAAAAAAAAAAAAAAGAGAAGTTTCTGACACTGGAGACATGAAGGGTCTGGTGGTTCAGGATACAGACTTGGATTTAGTCTATTTCCTCTATATAAATTACAGAATTATATAAAATTACTCCAGAATTTATGAAAATGTAAGTATTAGATATCCTGGGAGGATTGCCTGCAAAAAAGAAACACATGGGGTTGGATGGAGTGCTTTCAGGATATTTTGCAGAAGTCCCAGCCAGTGTCTGGGGCTGACTTCATTGATGAAGGGATGCAATTCCCTCTTCCTGGCCCCCCACTCCTCCCAAGATTTAGTGATTCGGCATTGGTACCCAAGCCTTGATGCTCATCGGACTAACTGGTGGTGGAGCTTGTTAAAAATTCAGGCTCTGGCCCCCCTCCCAGGCTGGCTTAATCAAAATCATAGAGTAGGGGCCAGATCACCTCTCTTTCTGTTAAATCCTCCTGGATGAGTCAGACCATCAGCCATGTCGGGACACCCGGGGGTGCAGGGCAGACGAGCAGGCCAACTCCACCGATGCCAGCGAGACCCAGGCAATGGGAGGGGCAGGTGTAACACTTCTCGCTTTCACAAATGGGGGTTGGGGGGGTGTCAGGGGGGTGTCTCCTGTTGTTTATGAAACAGGTCCCCTCTGGTGAGTCTGAATGCCCCTTACAGTCCCAAATTGCCAGTCTGTTGATTCATTTACTGCTTCTCATGCTAAAAATGGAGATGGTTTCTCAGAACTGCAAACTTGTCTGGGTATGTTAATAGTGTGTCTGTGTCTTTAAATAAAAAGGCATTAGGGAATATTAGCCCAGGCTAATTATACACATCCGTTATAGCTAATAATTAAAATTTGCCTCAGGCTTTGAGGGAAGGTCGCTCTTAGGGACTAAGGGCTGGTTGTCCCTCCCTCCTTGTTTTACATATTTACAAATTAACTTAAATGCGATAATCTGCAACATTGATAATTATAAATGCTTAACTAAATAGAAATGTGTTAGCCTTGCAATAGGCTCCTTATAAGATGACTAAGACACAACCACTGATCTAAGAAATCTCCCTACAGTACACTCCACTGCAGTTGTAGAGGGGGCTATCCACACGAGTGGAAAAAACAAAAGCAAAAACAAAAAGCCTCTCCAATCTCAATCAGCCTAGTTTCTTGGAAGTCAGTGGGGCTCAGAAAATGTCCACAGTGTAGACATCTATTTGAAGCTGGACCCAGATCAACATCCTATTTAATACAGGTCAGCGAACAAGTGTTAAAAAAGCAAGGTCTCTTGCCTGCTTCCAATCTATACTAGATTAGAAACAATGATTTAGAGGTGAAAGGATCTGTGTACCCTGTCGTGATCTCAGGGCCACTCAGCACTTTGGCTATTCACCAGCGCAGAAATCCATGGCACCATATTTTCCCGAGGTCATCTTCATCAGATAAGACGTTGCTCAGTCTCATCCTGCCAGAGAATTTATGATATCGATTTGGGGAATAAGGTTAATTGAAATGAACTTTGGGTTTTAAAGGTGGGTTTGATGACAGCCTTAACAATTAAAATGGAATTCTTCTCCTTTAAATGACTTGCGCTCATTTGGCTGAATGGACAGTGCTGTTTAGAACAGAAGCAGGCGTAATTTTACAGCGTGCAATGCTCATTTACTTTTCTCCTGTTGCTATAACAACTCACTTTTGAGCCAGACATGGTGATAGAAAGCCTTGGCTTCCGGATGAATTTCACATTGGTTTTGTTTAGATTTTCAGTCAGTTCACTTGGAACTGCAGCTGCAAGTGCAGGAATAGATTTTACTCTTTCCTTTTTTAGAAACCTTGCTCAGGACTGAAGCTTTGCGTTTCCATCTTGTCTCAAGGGTTACATCCCATGCACAGTTTGTGATTTCCCTGGCATAAATCACATTTCAAACTCAGATTTTGTGCTGTTCTTTCCCTTAAAGGTAACACCAGGGTTTTTGCTGCTCCTGACAGAGAACTACTCCCATGAAGTCATTCTGTTTTTCAACCTTCTGTTCAAATGCTACCAACAAGACCTGTATCTCTGCAGGATTTGGGGATCCATAAACCTCAGAGTCATGGTAAGCTTCACACAGCAGAGCAACATGCATTGTTTCTTAATGACTCTGAGGGAACAACAAGTAGATTTGGCAAAGGTAGAAACAAACAAATATTTTCAGAGAGACACAAAAGAGTAATTGAACACCTGACAAGATGCCAATTCTGCTTTCATCCACTTCTTCACACCTCCCCCCCCACCAATAACAGATGCTAAGGAGGACCTACAACAGATGCCCTTGCTTTTGGAGAGCGACTGCAGAATTAGAATTGAATTGAAAAATAGACTGAAATATTTGGCGTGAAACAAATGTTTTCTAGTCAACATTTATATCTTCCCTTTTGGGGAAGCTAAACTACAGAATAGTTTTCAAGGCTTGATAAAATTTTTTAAAGTCACAGAATTCTGGAGTCAAAGAAATAAGATGTGAAAAACAATTCCAGAAAATATAACTCCCCTCACCACTGCCATCCTTAGCAAGATAAGCAGTGGCCATTAGCCAATGCTGGCCCTTTGGACACTGTTACCTCTTTTTGCCCATAAGTCTTAGGAAAAAGAGCCAGGAGTGAACTATGAATTGTAAATCAGTAGCCTCTATTCCTTAAATATTAAGATAAATACCTAGATATATACATGGTAAAAGCATTGAAAATGCCAAGGTATCATATGAATGGCCATGAGACAATGCAACATGTGCTGGTGCCAGCATTCTGGTCCTTTTCTGATGCGCTGTTTTTCTCCATTGTCCACGTAATTCTATCACCCATAATCACAAACATGATTAGAAGCTATGCTTTGTGGCAGAATAGAGTCAACACATTTGTTCCCTACGGCATTACAAAAAATGTGATCTATTTGGCGACATAATAATGATGACCTTTAGGTGAGGATATTCATTTTCAATTCTGCTGAATCTATTAAAAGTAATCTTCAAGCACAGAATTAAAAGGGACAAACCTAGTAATGAGCTTGACTCTCTTATCTCCCCCCCACTTCTCGCTATCTCTCTGTTCATCTATCTATCAATAGAGAGAGAAATGTCAAATGTGATCCAAGGGGCTGGCAAGCCACAACCTGAATGTGAATTTCTGTTGTGCAGAAGCAGCGTGGACCCCAGGATGCAGCACAGCCTCTCGGCCAGGCAGGCTCTCTGGAGTGTTTGCTCGATCACCAGCTCCTCAGGAATGTAAATTTGGAGTCCTCCAAACTCGCAGTTTCTAGTTAACTTTGTAAACCAAGTGTGGAAGAAGGAGAATCAATATTTGAGCACCTCTAAATGTTAGCCGTGAGTTTTGTTTAAATAAATGACATCCCAAGCAGTTTTCTAATCACATGTGTGAAAAATGGGTCAAATCAATTGAATGTCTACTAATCACCAGTCCTGCCTTTCATCTCTGGCTTGATAAACAAGCCATTTTACACATATTTTTGTAATTTATGTTTTATTTATTTTTATTTTGTTTTCAGGGAGTCAAAGCTTTTATTACCTGATAATCCCTAGTGTGGTGCCAGAGATACCACTCTGGTCCCTCTACTCACCATGGTGGGATGTAGGCGGTACGAGAAGGTGGGCAAGGGTGGAAAGGGGAGAGATTATTTACAGACTAGAGAGGGGAGAGCAGTCTGAACTGGGGGCACTGGGACAACCAATTTCCTCAAGAGCTCTGATAACTTCGTGCTTTTTTTCTTAGTTAATGCCTAGCTACCTGGAATGAGTTTTGTGTTTCTTCTTTAGGAAAAGATGTATAAACCAAAGAACAATAGAGCCCAATTTCCAGGCAGAGGATTTCATGATATCAATCCAAATATCACACTATTTAATTCCCCAATAAAACATTGGAAAAAGGACTATCAGTGCTAACACATTTACATATAAAATCTCCACCTAATAGGTAATAGAAGCCTAGGTACCAATTTCTAAAACAGTTGTAAGATATATACACACTTCTGGGTGTATTAACCAAACAGAATATTACAAACTATTCAAGGCAATTCTCCTGTCCATGGGGCCTCATAGCTTCTCACTTATGAGAAGAGTAGAGGATATATTATTATAACATCATCAAGAATTTTCACTCTTTCTCAAGAATTTCTTTATAATTTAGGACATATCTTAACTACTTCCCAAAAGCATTGAAGAAGGCATGTTTTCCCTTTTTATGATGTACAGTAAGTCCCCTACACACGAACGAGTTCCATTACAAGAGCACGTTCGTGAGTCCAATTTGTTTGTAAGTCCAACAAAGTTAGACTACGTACCCAACTAACACAATTGGCTATATACTGCTGCTTTTACGCTTGCTTTCGGACATGCTGGGCTTGAAATAAAGATATTGTACTACTGTACTCTATACAGTACTGTACAGTAAAGTACACAAAAGCACAACCACTTGTAGAGGATGCATGCACGTGACAGTGTATGCCAGACACTTGAACTAACTTACATGATTGGACCTGCGAACACATGTTCAAATCTTTGAAAGTTCGCAACTTGAAGGTTCGTATGTAGGGGACTTACTGTACATCATGATGTTACTTTCGCATAGATTAAAAATCATCCGGACAGGGCTTCCCTGGTGGTGCAGTGGTTAAGAATCCGCCTGCCAATGCAGGGGACATGGGTTCGAGCCAGGAAGATCCCACATGCCGTGGAGCAGCTAAGCCCGTGCGCCACAACTACTAAGCCTGTGCTCTAGAGCCCGTGAGCCACAACTACTGAGCCTGTGAGCCACAACTACTGAAGCCCACGTGCCTAGAGCCCGTGCTCTGCAACATGAGAAGCCAAGACAATGAGAAGCCCGCGCACCACAACAAAGAGTAGCCCCCTCTCGCCGCAACTAGAGAAAGCCCGTGTGCAGCAACGAAAACCCAATGCAGCCAAAAATAAATAAATAAATAAATAAATAAATAAATTTATTAAAAATACCATCCGGGCACATTCACAGCTAAGAGTGACACAGCTCATGGAAGAAACTATTCGAGAATATGGTTAATATTTCAACAGCAACCAAGGAGGACATGGTAGGAGCTGGCACTGAGCTCCCTGAGGTCTCCCTTAATGACCCAGATGAATAAGGCAAACGAAGCCTTTTCCTCTGCAGGACTTGGGCAAGATTCCATATCACCTTGACAACTGGAGAAGTCATCACAGCCACTTGCCCAGAGTGCGGTGGCCCCAGATCTTGAGCCCTTGACACCAGGCCTATGTTCCAAACTACCAGAAACACTGCCTTGTAAATAGCTTTGTTCAGAGGTGAGCGGAGAAACAAAGAACATTTTGAGAGGGGAAATAGCAAGAACAAATACAAGATGTTTTGAAAGAACTACCCGGCCGATGCACGGACCCTGAAAAGGACCTTGAATTAAAGTGCACCTCCTGTCAAATACTGGGTAGGCCAAAAAGTGTTCAGGTTTTTCCATACGATGTTAGGGAAAAATGAACCTTTTGGTCAACCCAATGCGACATAAAACGGCAAGAAAAAGTGCTGGATAGAAATGAGACCACAACAGGGTGAAGACATTCACCCATTCGCTCAATCCTTTTTATAAAAATGTACCTTGAGGGTTTAATCCACACCAGCCTCTGTGCTAATTGCTTGGGAAACAAGGGTGAGTACGTTGCAGTCTTTGCCCTCAAGTAGCTGAAAGTCTAATGAGCCTCGATGTAAATAAACCATCATGGCGTGATACTAAATGCCGAAATAGTGCATTGGCAGCGAGCTGAGCAGGGCACCGCAAAGAGGATGACCTGTGAACCAGGTCTTGAATGAAAGACAACATTTCCAGATATAGATAAGGGATGGGAATGGAGGTAGAGAAGAGTTGGAATCCAGAGTTGGAATTCTGTATATGAGGTGTGTGAGAGGCCTTTAAAGTCAAGGTCAAGATTTGAGGCTCTACCTCCTGGTTGCAGGATTTTTTCAAGCAGGACAGTGATGTGATTAGGTCTGTGTCTTGGGAAGAGTTCTCACGGCAGTGCAGTGAATGGACTGGGGATGGAGAAACACAGAGGTGGGTCAGCTTTTTAGGAGGCAATGGCAGCATCCAGGCAGTTGCTGCCAAGACCTAAATTAAGTCAGGGCACCCAGTCCCGAAAGCTTATCCTCAGCATACTGATTTGCACCACAATTTGCTGAGTAGAGTTCTGCCCGGTTGTACAGTAGAAGGAAAAACTGCCAGAGCAAGGGATTTAAGTTTTCAGATTATATGCATAGTTTTAGTGCAGCTCAGAGAAGCATGCATTTCTTCTTTCCTTTGTACTGTATTTCTCTGAGCTCAGTTCCTCATCTGCAAAATGATGGTAATCACAGCACCTCCCTCATGAGAAAGAAACAGGATAATGCCTTCAGGGGCTGAAGGGCTTAGCACTGTGGAAGGCACACCTTAGTCAGTCAATAAATGTCAGCTCTGATCATGTTATCTGCACATTTACTTTAACTGGCTCATGTGTGTGCATGTGTGTGGTAGGTATGAGTGTGTGTGTGTGTGTGCCTATGTGCCCGTGTAAATATATTTGTGTGCTGGGTGTGAGTACTGTGATGTGTGCGTGTGTGTACATGAATGTGTGGCATTCAAATGTTCCTTTCTTAACTCCACCACTTTCTTTATTTTTAAAAATTCCCTAGAAGTTCTTTTATTGGACTACTTCAGGTAGCCAAGCCACTAAAAGCATGACATCTTTATGTATTGCAAGACCAATTTTTTTTAATTGCAAGGACCAAAATTTAAAAATAAAATAAAGAACAGCTAGAAAAAGGGAAGAATACCATACTCTAACAGCACTGAAGAATCATTTTGTCCTTAACTCGGGTCCTCCTTTGTCAATAGTACTGATTGCTAAACTTGAATGTACATTCTTGCCACCATTAAAACAAACCCTGCTATAGCCATAAATACTTTCTATATTTAGGGGAAATAATTTCAATCAACCACCCACAAAGAAACAGAAAGAAGTTAACTGTCAAAGCGTCCTGTGAAAGAAAAATGACTTTCAATGCTTGATGAGGAAATTTTGTGATAACACTAACCTTTTTCTCACTATTTTTGAAAGGTATTTCTGGAAGCAATAGTGAAACTCCTCTACTGTTCAATTTGTTTATCAAAATATCTCTTACTTCTGTTTAAAATGTGGGAAATGAACAATAAGCATCCAGTATGTTAATCCTATCTCCTTTGAGCATCTTATTCCATTAAAAGGATTTATTTAACTCTAAATAAGCCAGCAGTTATATAGGTAGACTGAGCGTGCTATTTGAAATCCCCTCTGCAAAGTGGTGTTTCTGCGTATTAGGCCTCCTTTTACCACTCGCTCATTTTCTACTAAAGCTGCACTGAATCACGGAGAGAGCGGGAGTTCTGGGGTCAGGGAGATCCAGGTTCAAATTGCAGCTTTGCCGCTTAGTAGGTGTTTGATCCTGGAGAAATGATTTTATTCACATTGTAAAATGTAGAAATATTACTTAGCTTTTAAGCTACTTTAGGAGGTTCAAAAATGCATATATAAAACATCTATCACGTTACCTGGTACAGCAGAGGCTTTGTAATCATAGCCATTACTAATCCTCTATCTTGTCCATAATTCACATGGTAGAAAGACTGCCTATTCAGGAGTTCACCTAGCTTATAGGTTGTATATATGGTGATAGGCAGTTGGTGACCAGTTCTTTATTTTATTGCTAGTGCAATTCACAATGTGCTGCCCACCAACCTTGGTTCACTGGAATTCTTAATGACACACCAAACAAGAAATCGGAAACATTCCTTCCCACAGTATCACGGAGGTAGGACATACAATAGCAACCTCAGCTATACCAGTTGAATACTAGAGGGCGTTATGCAGAAATGAGAATTAGAGGTCCACACAGACCTTTATTCAGAAGAAGAGTTCATAGAATTAGAAAACCATAGCCACCTTCAAACAACATAAAAATAAGCAACTGCAAAATTCACTCCAACCAACACGCTCTTTGCCTTATTCAGGCAACACCCAGGGGGAAGCCCCCTAGCCCTTGCAATTGAATTCTCAGAAAGGTGCCAGGAGCTTTTGATCATAACGCTGACATTTCTTTAGTGAAAGGCACTTGACTTTGGAAATGATCCTCTCCCAGGCAGGAAGGACAATCCATGTGTGATTGGAGAAGCACAGAGAAAGGCCAGTGTTTCACCACCAGCCAGTCTTTCTGTTTTGGTTTATGCTTTGATCTAACAGCCGCTGAAGTTCGGTGATCCCTTCTGAGCAGTACCTGGGGCGGTATTCAGACCGGCCAGCATGCTTTCTATATATCACTGCTTAAAAAACTAGAGATCACAGATAAAAAAAAAAAATCACAGACCAAAGAATAAAATAAATACAACTAATCATAAACCTACCATAAGCTTAGTTCAGGGTAGATTAGAAGGGGAGAAAAAAGGAAATTTTAACTAAGACCTTTAGTTCAGGGCAGAGCACAGGCATCCCCTAACCAGCCTGGTGGCTGCAGGAGGCAGAGGGCCTTGGGTTTTCTGAATGCTCACTCCAAATAAACAAGAATGGTCTAATCTTCCCATGGAGCCAGCAGGCTCAGCAAGCAACAAAAGCAAACTGAGATGAAGACATTTTTCAGGCTACCTCTCTTAGCCCTATAATCCCCAAATCAAACACTTCTTTCTTACGTGTGCTTCCCCAGATAGCTGTAAAGACAGCGGACAGAGCCCCAGGACTCCTTCCAAGGTCACTGCAGGATACTGGGCAAAGCTGGTCTCCTGGAGAATCTAAACCATCCTGAGCTGACTATGTTAATGAACTTTCCCTGGTCTGCATCACCTAAACACCCCTGCCGATATCAAGATATCCAATTTGTAAAAATCAATCAGCTGCTTCCCTGATTGTAGACAAAACTGGTACCTACAACTCCCATTTGGGATGGGTTTGCCTCACAAAGGAGCGAGCACCCCCTTCTCATCTACGGCTGAAGATATTCTTAGGCTGGGGACAGGGCAAATTGTTCTCCTCATTTGGATCCATCTTTGCCTATAGCCTCAAACACTGTTCTTTCTTTGCAGCTTCTGCTCTTTGAGCAGGAAGGCTAGCATTACCCCTGGGCCCCTCTCTGCTGATTTCCAGGCAGTCACTTGAAAGAGGTCTCATCTTAATTAAGTCAAAATCCCTTCATCGATGTAGCTGTCCTTGAGCAGGCCAGCCCAAAGCACATGATTAGGCTAGGGAGCCCGTTATCATAAACTGTGTCTTAAAAGGGAAGCCTCCTCGATGTACAAAGGACTGCCTTCGCTGTCTCTAACACTGACCTGTTGTTTTGATGCAGAGCAGAATGAGAGTGCAAATCTGTAGGAATCATACAACAATGCACCATTTGGAAAAAGTTGGACAGCCTTTAAAGTTGGACAGTGTTGATGTGTTGCAGAAAACAGATTAGGTGCAAATATTTAAAGAGCATTTCCAGTTTCTAAGTGATTTGTCGTTCTTAGGCATCCTATGAATTACGATCTCCATTTTCTAAATGAAGAACTTGAAGAGGCCCACTAAATCTGCTCTTATGTTGGCAGTGCTGGGTTGGGAACAGGCCCATTGCTACTGTGGGAAGAGTGGTAGCTGCTACCTGGATCTGGTAGCAGGCTCAGCAAGACTCAGCCCTGGGGCTTCAGTTCCACTCTCGGGTTAGCTAGAGAATTATTAACTGCGGCTCCCTCTCCCTTCTCACAGCACAGGTTTTCCGGGAAATCTGATACCCAATCCAAAGGACCATCCGTATGGTGACGAATCAAACCTTTAGATGCCACAGTTTGAGCCACTGGGATAAAAGTCAATCAATACTTTCCAGGGATTTTTTGAACCATTTAACATCAGATTGGTAACTTAAAATTGGCCACCAGGAAAGTATGTACATCATGAAGATCAACAAATACTACAAGTTAGAGCCCCTCTCCTACCCCAAAAGCCCATTATTCAATAGTTAACCACTGGACAGATATATATCAAGTGAGATAAGAAAGGCCAAAGGGGGAGATTCACCCTCCTGAGATTCTCAGTACCATCCCTGCTTGAGGGAAAACCAGGAAATTCCTTTAAAACACAACAAACAATAAAGATCTAACCAGATTGGTCCACTTTTTACTCTTGGTATCATCATACATTTTAGGCTTATTTATTTTTACATAAGTTACAAATGAATATATTCTCATTGCAAACAAATGAAATAATACCATATTATTATACTGAAATAATAATATATGGACTAAAAAAGATGCCTTTCATTCACCCATTTTTCTCTTCACCTTTCTCTTAAGTTAAATACTCAGAGTTTTGTGGACCCTTTTACTCTTCTTTCTCTGCACAGACACACATATATGAATATAAACATATTTTCACACACATATGTGTTCATATGTACTCTTCTGCATTTAATATTTTTATAAAATCTAGTCTGGTCATGATATTCAGAGACTGTTCAAATCTAGATCGCCAGACCTCTTACCATTAACTGAAGCTCATTCTCATCAGAGCAGAGATGATTTCTCCTCACTTTACATTTATCCTACTACCATTAATGCTGCAGGACATGCCGGAAAAAATTGTAATTTATGTTAAATACAAATTGGCATATTTTGAGTCGCACCATAAAATGCCTACTGCAATGCTGTTGATAAACCTCCTCATCTTTCTGATCGTACATTGGAAACAAATAAGTTAAAGAAAATAATAATGATAAAGATGATAGACTTCATATGTAAAAATCAATTATTTTGAAATATGTGGTGCCTATTTTATATAAATAGATCATAAAATTAGATTTGTTTATTGATGTTTCAGGAAAACAACTGTGTATTCTAAATGTTGATTATATTGTTGAAAAATATAATTAATCACCTAGATTAAAGTAGGATATTATCACACATGATATAATTCATGGAAAGTACTGTAAAAGCTGTAATGTGCTATACAGACAGTAGCTACTGATGTCATGCATAAAAAGAGAAATTTGTTTTTTCTTCTTAGCATAAATATATTATTAAATGGACTACATATCAAGCATGATTTCTTTGTGCTTTAACACATGTTTCATATGATTTTCTCCATGTAAATGTTCATTCCTAACTCACTGAGCAATTGTTATTCATGGTGCAGAAGCCTTCAACTTTCAGTATTCAGGTAATTTAGAATTTCTATGTATAATTTAAACTCCCTACATATAAATGACTATCAATATATTTCAGTTAAATATTGCTAATTCTCAGGTTATTCAAGATGGCAAGAACAATCCAGAATGACTGATAATTCTCAGGACATAAATACTTTGCAGGACATGCCACGTCCTTCTATTATGAGTCTGATTAATCAAGCATTATGTTAACACTGATTATCTCCTTAGTGGCCATGTGCGGTCTGATTATCTCCTTAGTGGCCATGTGCGGTCCCCTGGCAGGCACGTCTCCATTTCCTTTCAGACTCTGCTCTGTTTGGCATAATACAACCCACTAAACATTATTAAATGAATAGTTGCAAAGGTAATGAAAACAATAACCAAACCATTAAATGTACCGAAGTTTATTCAAACATGTAGGTGCTCTTGACATTTCTTTTATTCAAAGGCTATTTCCTAATGTCCTAATGACGACTGAGCATTTGTTACACACCAGCATGTCGCTAGTGGCATCCATATTTAATTTCAAAATAGTCACTTCTTTTTTTTTTTTTTTTTTGCAGTATGCGGGCCTCTCACTGTTGTGGCCTCTCCCGTTGCGGAGCACAGGCTCCGGATGCACAGGCTCAGCGGCCATGGCTCACGGGCCCAGCCGCCCCACGGTATGTGGGATCTTCCCAGACTGGGGCACGAACCCGTGTTCCCTGCATTGGCAGGCGGACTCTCAACCACTGCGCCACCAGGGAAGCCCAAAATAGCCACTTCTTAATCTTCAAACAGTGGGGCAGGCGTAGCTGCGAATCTCATAGCCTTAGGAGATTGAGGCAAGCGTCGAGCTGATAGACTGAAGTTTATGCTTTTTCCTTTTTTAAATAAGCGCACTCTTTTGGTAGCAAGCACTTAGGAGATTCCCAAAATATTTGCAAACATTTCTGTCAGATAGCATTACCGTCACCATATGATTTAAACAAGGATGTATTCATCACACTTAAACCAGATGTCATCTGAGTAGATGAGAAATGAATCACTCGCTCCTGACAGCTTGTTTATTTCTGGCAACACTTTCCAGCGGGATTGTCTAAATGCACAACACACTTTCCTCATATCTAGACATAAGAATGGAAGTCCAAATGCTAAAGGAAAAATTATTTCTTCAAGATGATACTTCTTAAAAACAGACCCCCTTTTCCCTCAGATCTAGGGGTGTATGGCAAGCAAAGAGATGAAGTCTGGGAGGACCAGGTTCTCTATGAGGCTTAAGAATGCTAATTCTTTTACTGTTACCACCTCCAACTCCAACCGGAAGCACCGTTCCCATTAATTAAAGGGTAGTTCCCATTAACTACAATGTGCTAGGAATAGCGCTAAGCATTTTGCTAACATGATCTCATTTAATCCTCACAATAACCTGAGACACAGGGATCTTCTCTCCATGTTACGGCTGAGAGAACCACGGTACAGAGGGGTGCTGAGTAAACTGCTCACGGACTTCCAGGGATCAAGAAAGAGGCAAATCAATGATTCACACCAGGCCTTTTGACTCCAAAGTCCATGCTAGACTAATGGTATCTCAGCTTCTGGGTTGATGAACTTAAGTTTTCTGAATCTCCTCCTCCTTATTTGTGAGATTAGGGAGTTGGGCAATGGAACAACTAAGGGTCTTTCAGTTTTAGATTTCTAAAAATGGTAAGCACTTCCCAACACCTATAAAACAATTCCTACAATATTTTTGATCATTTGCAAACATCTATACCCTCCATATTGTAAATGGGCAGGAAGTTAGTGTCTCAGTATATAAAATACATCCTGATGGTTTTCTGGTTTGTTTACAATTTGTAGGTAAGAAAACAAATTGCAGAAGCCTTAAGAATAAATGACATGTGTTGAACTTATTTACAAAACAGAAACAGACTCACAGACTTAGAGAATGAGCTTACGGTTATCAGGGAGGAAGGGTGGGGGGAAGGGATAGTCAGGGAGTTTGGGATCGACATGTACACACTGCTATATTTAAAATGGATAACCAAAAGGACCTACTGTATAGCACAGGGAACTCTGCTCAATATTACATAACAACCTAAATGGGAAAGGAGTTTGAAAAAGAAGAGATACATGTATATTATAACTGAATCCCTTTGTTGTACACCTGAAACTATTACAGCATTGTTAATCAACTATACTCCAATATAAAATAAAAAGTTTAAAAAAAGAATAAAAGAAATTTGTAAATTTTCATTTTGGGGGCAAGTTAGGCCAAATGATCAGAGAAAGATTATGTGTATATATATGTACGTGTGTGTGTGTGTGTATGCTACATAGAATTATCACTAGGGTCACTATACAGTTCCCGAGGCAACTGAACTGCTTAAAAGAATGAGTCTTCTAATAATAAAAATAAAGTAGAAAGAGGGAGATGGTGAACAAATGATTGCTGAGCACTGCCTTTTTGCAATGTTAAGGTCTTTTCGATAAATCTTATAGATTCAGGCCAGCTCCCAGGTCGGAAGGTCATGATTCAAACGGCCAGAGGAACTGCTGTGTCAACTTTAAATGATATCTCTCCTTGCTACAGGCCTAAGAGGAGGTGTCATTGAAAGAAAAATATCAGCTATCACTAATGCCCTCTTTGCTTGTATCACCTTCTCTCATTTGACGGAAAGGATGTGAAGATGAGAAAATCTAATCTGTACACAGTTTGCTGGTGAATGAGAAGACCTTCCAAGGGCTACACCACAGATAAGGGAGATGTGTGTCTCTTTAGGGGCTATTGCAATCAAATTCATGTCCATCCTGCTGTTGTGTCATAGGTGTTAGAGCCCCTCCTTTTTTACAGTCAACCAGGAATATACCCACCTCCCCACTTTGGGGGTGGGGGGTATATCCGCTTATGGGAATAAATTGCTGAGGATCAGAAAAAAATTTCTAAGTGTAAAAGTTAATATTATAGGGTGTCTATGGACAGAGACTGGGGAAGTAGCATTTGTGTTAGGATGTTGAAATTACGAGACAATTTGTTTTGATATTTTATATTTCCATTGATATGGCTATAATATCGTTTTAACCATATATGCAGAAATTGGGGGGGGTAATTTGGTATAATATAAATTGATTTGCAACAGCTTAACTTCCACACGTTGCTCTCCATAAGCAAAAGTAAGTCCCTACTCTACGTGTTTTCTGGGATCACCCACGGAAACGATCTGAATTTCTGACAGTCTTAAACGTGACAGGAGCCTTTTAGCATGGAGACGAGTACAGTAATTTGGCAGCTAACTCAAAACTCATGCTCACGAGACTGGTAGATCGGAAATAAATCACAGATGTCACACACATGCTCTCTTAGAAGGGAGAGAATTGATAAGGTGCCAAAGCCTATCACATCCACACCGTTCTTGTTCCAATTGATAGAACCTCTCACTCTTGAAATTCTGACAAGTACTATTAGGGAAAAAGACTCTCACTCATATCTCTTCCTGACCCTTTATCCATCTTTCCAAACAGTTCCTATCTGAGCTCAGTCTCAGGCTCATTTAATTATGACATCTGAATCAATACTCCATACAAGGCCCAGCCTATACCAGCTTGCTGGGGCAGCCTCCAATATCCATGACAGCCTTTCTCAAAACGGTCATCTTCTCATTTTGAAAAGAAGGTATCTGGCTTAACATTAGGTATTTTATTTATTTTTAATTCTTGAAATCAGTTGTTGCTTACAGGCCTATCAAGATTTAACACATATTTTTTCCCGCAAAATATACTGCATATTCTGAATTCAGATTCATTTTCTGTCTCTGAAATGCTAAGCTACTGACTACAAAAATGGAAATGAAGCCAATAGCAATTTAAATAAATTACAAGCTGACAACAATCTGCCTTCGTGATGTTTTAACTGAAACATATTAACTGCAAAAATATCAGAATGCTATAGAATATCTTAAGAGACCCCATTTTGATACTGTGGTAGATCTGTAGATATCTGCTTGTAAAGGAACATAGCATGAGCGGAGGTTTAGAGAAAAAAAACAAACATTGCATCAAAATGATGTGCTAAATTTGGAGCCTGATCTGGTGAAGTAAACATGATCAGTTAACATGAATCGATGTTCTTTAAACACAGAATGCACATCTAAAGGAGACTGCTGGTTTAAAATCTCTCTTAATATATAATATATACAGTAAGTCCCCTACATATGAACCTTCAAGTTGCAAACTTTCAAAGATGCGAACATGCGTTCTCACATCCAGTCATGTAAGTTATTTCACGTGTCTGGCATACATTGTCACGTGTCTGCATCCTCTACAAGTGGTTGTGCTTTTGTGTATTTTACTGTACAGTACTGTATAGAGTACAGTGGTACAGTATCTTTATTCCAAGTCCAAAATGTCCGGAAGCAAATGTAAAAGCAGTGGTGAGGTAGCTGGTACTACTGTACTATTCAAGGTACTGTACTGTAAGATTAAAATGTTTTCTTTATTTTTTGTGTTTGTTTTTTATGTATTATTTGTGTGAAAAGTATTATAAACCTATTACAATACAGTACTATATAGCCGATTGTGTCAGCTGGGTACCTAGGCTAACCTTGTTGGACTTACGAACACATTGAACTTATGAACGCACTCTTGGAACAGACCTCGTTCATATGTAGGGGACTTATTGTAATTATGGTTATACACTAAGAACATATATAATGGCCTTGAATCAGAATACTTGGAGTCTTGTCCCTGTGGATCAAATCTGTGAGTCTAGTACAGATTCCCTGGAGT